>NC_037347.1:60593714-61218714 GCF_002263795.3 Bos taurus
CAGACATGACCGAGCAACTAACACATAAAGGAGCTAGTTTGATGACAAGTCACCAGACACAATTTTGTGCCACCTATCAGAGAGACTGCTGGGTTGATGCTATAATTGCAACACAAACCCACTGTTCCATATTGTGTGTGCATATGTGAACTATCACTCAGCTGTGTCTGATTCTTTGCAATCTCTCTGGAGTGTAGCCTGCAAGGCTCCTCTGTCCCTGGAATTTTCCAATTTAGAATACTGGAGTGGGTTATCATTCCCTTCTCCAGAAAATCTTTCCCACATAGGGATCAGACCCACATCTCCCGAATCTCTTATATTGATAGGTAGATTCTTTACCACTTGGGATTCAATAACTATATATATACAGAATAACATGTCACACTTTGAACTCCTGATTGCGTAAGCATATTTTAAAACCATAAAAATAATCATAGAAAAGTTACTCTTGAATTTCACACAATACTGCTTAGGGGGAATATTTTATAAACCTCATAATTTTTATAAATATAAATCTTTCTGAAATCAAGGATTAATATTAATGATAAAAATTTTCAGATTTGAGTGAATTATCATTCAAAATTTGCAGGAAGATACACTAAAAATATTCTTTACTGTCTGAGCACCAGGGAGGCCCCATACCAAAAATATTATAAAAATATTTTACTGCAAACTTAACTAGAAAATCCAAAAAGCTATGTGGATTGCCTGATGTGAAGCTCTGGGAAAGTAAAAGCTATTTATGTGAACCTTGGCTACTGTTGCTGTTTGAATTGTGCCTGAACAAAAGCCAAGCATTTTAGAATTTTATATCAGGAAATGAAACTTTCACACAACTCAGTTGTCACAGGTGTGTACTCCTCTCTTCCTGCCAAAGTTCCCTATATTTATGAATTTTAAACTGCACTGTTCTATTGTTTCGTTTCAGCAAGTGAGGATGTTTTTGAGCAGGACAGAGGTCTCCAAATTGATGTCCCCATACTTTAATGAAAACATTCACCTAAAACGAACTACTGTGTGCTTCATATTATTTTTATTTGTTAAATGAAGTGAATACACAGTATAATTTGGCCTTTTTTCTATGCTTTAATTTGTAATATATCCTTCTATGTTGTATAAGATATTGCATTTTTATACCTCTTTAAAACAGATATCCCACAAAATAAGCATTGATATTTATTTACTCTTTACTTTTCTATGTGAATTTTGGGGACAGCTTGCCAAGTTTTGTGTGAAATTTTGCTGCTATAGCAAAACATTAAAGATTAATTTGAAGACTGATACACTTTATATACTTTATCTCCATATCCTTAATCATTGTATACATTTATATTTATTCAAGAATCCTATGAAGTTTAAAATGATCTCTTACTCAGTGAATACATCACATAAATATGTACATGGATTCATCTATACTGTCTTTGTTCTCTCATATTATGAGTAGATTATACACTCATTTATATTTCAGATTTGTATATGAGTTATAGATTTCTTAGGTATTGATCTAGAATGCAGTAATCATAGTACAAATTGCTAGTTGATTTATATCGTGTCTAGTTTTTTCAGTGTACAATTGCATTATCACTAAATAAAAAGATATTATTTCTTTTCTTCAATTTCAATAATTTTATATTATTTCTTTATGTCATGGGATTGAATTAATCACTGTGCTAAACTGAAGCAATCACAAACAGCATACTTATTTTGCTTTTGACCTAACTGAGAAATTTCTCTAGAGGAAAAAGCTAGTTTTAATTTTCTGATATATATATATATATATTATCAGTTTAAACAGTTCAACTCTCTACTTTTCTATGCAACCATTTAAAACAACAAAACAAATTTAAAATCTATAATTATCCACGCATATATTACATTTTATTTTCACCAAAAGCCAAATTGCATCTTCAGAAACCAAATTCAAAAATTCATGTATCACTTTAAAAGTAATCTGTATAATTAACTTAATTAATTTAATTAATATGCATATACCTACGCATACAGAAGCATCACACTCCTTAGATCACAATTTTTTGCAGTCTTTCCTTGTGTGTATGTGCATGTGTTTGTGTAATTCTTGGTGAAATAAAGCTGTGGATAAAATTTTAATGAGGATGCTGGAGTTTCAGTTTTTCAGGTACTGAAATAAATCTGCATTTTCAGTACTGAATACTAGCTTAGCCGAGTAAGAATATGAAGCATGGCAGAGTTTCCTTTTATCACTTTGAAGATATAATCTTATTGTATGTTGTTTTGTCTCTGACACTCCCAGTCAATTACCAATCTAATTGCAATTTTTTAATAATCTGGTATATTTCTTTAACATCTTTAACAAACATCTTTAAACTTAATGTTGTATTGTTTTATTTTTGCATTGAGATATGGACTTTTTAAAATTTTATTTTGTATTCAGAACTCATTTTATCCCTTGGATTCACGATTTTTCTTCACATGTGAGTAATTCTCAGCAATTATCCCTTCAAATTCAACTGCTTTGCTCTTTCCCCTTGTGTCTCATTTTAGGAATCTTATTATATGCTTTCTCAAACTGTTAAATGAGTCTTTCATTTAACTTAATTTTTTATATATTTTTAAAATTTTGACATCTGAGCTGTGTTCCTAGAAAAGTCACAGAAGAATTTTAACACTCTCTTATATTTTTCCACACTAGAGTTTTTTTGCATATATCAGTATTTTCATTTATTGAAATAATTATATTTTAAATTATGTCATCTATTTTATCCTTTTATAATCTACTTTTTTAAAATTTATACTTATATCTTTTCCATTTTGTTATTTTTTATTTAATAATCTCTCTTTTTTTGACATATTTGAAACATATGCCCTAATTTTCTGTTTGTCTTGACCACTTTTTTTTGTATTGAGAATTGTGTTTACAGACTTATTTTTATGTGACTGTCTCAGCTCTTGTGAGTGATTCAGCTCCCTTCATTCTATAATTGCATTAAAGGCGTAAGAAATTCAGTCTTTAAGTCAACAGACAGCCAACCTCTGATCCCAGATGCAGTCAATTAAAAGTAAACCCTTGAATGTACCCCTATCTCCTGCTTTTTGAAAGTTCTCTTTATACCACTTCACTTTTACAAAAGACCTATGTTAACTACGCTTAACTAACCAAAAGAAATCCAAAGAAGATTTTCAATTTTACTAAGACTAGTCAAAAATCAAAAATATCCAGAAGGCATTTGTTTTGCAGCAAACTATTATAGTAGAGTGCACCCCATGCAGCAAGAGTGGCACCTCCAAGCTCCTTCCCTGGGAACTACACTCAACATCTCAGAATCAAGATGCCATATCTCTGAACTGTGTATTTGAACATCTGTGTTTTACCTAGGTTTATTTTGTGCATCCATCAGCAAGATATGTCCTAAGGTAATTGCTTCTTCAGCTCATGCCATTTCAGGATTTCTCTACTTTTGGTTAGTGAGGGAAACCTGTACTTAAAATATCCTAGAAGGACATTGGGTAGCAAAAGACAGTTTTTGGTTCCAAAAGTCAATGTCATTGTCAAGGTTAAAGACAAAATGTATAAGCAAAGTCTAGTATAATATTTAGAAATCCACAAATGAGTATAAATGTGAAAACTAAATTATATTTGGTATTTCTGATTATTTATTTTAGCAAAAGGTTATAGTTATGCAATAGTGCTAAACATTTTAACTATGCACATTTAGTGGAGAGTATTTTCCAGTCATTTCTTGTTTTGATTCGTGTGTTTATTGTTAAATATGTTGTGTGTGAGTGCTTGAGAGGATGTTATTATATATGATGGATGATGCCACTTTAGGAAAGCCGGAAAAGTTATTGAGTTGCTACATTTTACATTCTATTTGATGGACTTAAACAGATGATCTATGCAAAGTCTGGTATACAGCTGAAGGGGAAAAGTAGACTAACAGCAAGAAATACCTTGTGTCAGCAGAAGAACATGGAAATAATTAGATAGTAGCCAATTGTATGAAAATGGTGATGCAACTTTAACTCTGCCTAAAGTTCTTAGTCACCTAGAAAATTGCTAACAATGAACTGAAAATCCAGGACAGAATATATATACAACGATAATGGAAACATATAGAAACAACACACAAGCAAAACAAATAGTTTTAGAAGAAAATTCTGGCTCTTCAAAGATTAGATAAATGAGTTCATTGAACAGGCATCTGACTCTTCAAAGGTTAGATAAATGAGTTCATTGAACAGGCATCAGTTTATGTGTGCTTTGTCGCTCAGTCATATCCGACTCTTTCCAACCCCATGGACTATAGCCCGCCAGGCTCCTCTGGCCATTGGGATTCTCCAGACAAGAATACTGGAGTGAGTTGCTATGGTCTCCTCCAGGGGATTTTTCCAACCCAGGGATTGAGCCCTGGTCTCCTGCATTGAAGGTGAATTTTCTACCATCTGAGCCACAAGGGAAGCCCAAGAAGACTGGAGTAGGTAGCGGATCCCTTCTCCAGGGTCTCTTCCCCACCCATGAATTGAAACAGGATCTCCTACATTGCAAACAGATTCTTTACCAGTTGAGCTACCTCCCCAAAGTCATTAAGTTATAGAAGTTTCTTATTAATGAATTTTAATGGGACATAAACACCATTTAGTAAAGTTGTTATTTAACTTCTTTGTTTGTTTCTAGGTTTGTTTAACTTCATTGGTTTGTTTCTAGGTATGCACTCTGAGTTTCAATCACAGTAAATCAATAAAATTGATGAAAGAAATGGTACTATTCATGCAATTAATAAAAATAAACTAAAGTGAATTTTGAAAGGTACTCAGTACTAAGAGGAAAAAGAAGAATTTAATATCAGAAAATATTAAAAAAAACTCCCAAATTTCTGCAATATAAAATGCTTAAAATATTATGTAAGACAGTTTTATTCCATATGTGTAGTTAAAAATCACAAAATAACAAGGAAGATTAATTTGAAAGCACTGCCAAAGCTAAAAGTATAAGGAAATAAAGTGTAATTATAATTATTTATTTTGTGATTAGATAACAGTGGCTTGTGTTTAAAAGCATTTACTGTAGATTGCAATACCTTTTTGCTTGAACATAATTTCCTTAGAAATATTGATTTCCCTTGTTCATATATGGAAGTAATCTAGGTAAGTGACCTTTTTATCCAGGAAAAATAAAAGTAAATCATTTAATCTCTCAGCCTAGGATTAACAGAAAGTAGTACTGAGGCAAAGGCTTGTTTATTGAAGAATTACAATAAATTAGGCAGCATATTAATTAACAGAGACATTACTTAGACAACAAAGGTCCTTCTAGTCAAAGCTATGGTTTTTCCAGTAGTCATGTATGGATGTGAGAGTCGAACTATAAATGAAGCTGAACACTGAAGAATTGATGCTTTTGAACTGTGGTGTTGGAGAAGACTCTTGAGAGTCCTTTGGACTGTAAGTAGATCCAACCAGTCTTGAATATTCATTGGAAGGACTAATGCTGAAGCTGAAACTCCAATACTTTGGCCACCTTATATGAAGAACTGACTCATCAGAAAATTTCCATTGTTTCCTCATCTATTTGCCATGAAATGATGGGACCAGATGCCATGATTTTAGTTTTCTGAATGTTGAGCTTTAAGCCAAATTTTTCACTCTCCTCTTTCACCTTCATCAAGAGGCCCTTTAGTTCCTCTTACTTTTCTACCATTAAAGTGGTATCATCTGTGTATCTGAGGTTGTAGTGCTGAGTAGGTTTTCTCATAAGCTCATATCACAGTGATAGTAGAGAAGTCTTTAAAATAGGAGGCAAAGTGCAATGCTGTCCTTTGTCAAAGTACTGTCAATATCCACTTGTGTGAGGATGGAAGGAAGCTGTGCAAAACTAGTCATTGCAGGGGTGCCTAGATTAAGAAACAAAAGTGAGGCCAATTATTTAGAAGTGATGGAGAAAAGGTGTCCAGTACATATGGACATCAGCTATATCCTGGGCATAAAATTGTGGATAAATTTAGGCTAATTTCAGCTTACTAGATAAGTGTTTGATGTAAGTTATACAAATTCATCTCTCAGTCTTCAAGTGTTGTTGTTTTAGAACTAAATATATTAATAGTAAGTCTCCAAGTACATACTTGGATTTCAGAAGAATCTCGATCTAGAACCTTACTACTCAGAGCATGGTTCACGAACCAACAGCATTGATCAGTCAGTTCAGTCAGTTCAGTCACTCAGTTGTGTCCAACTCTTCACAACCCCATGAATCACAGCATGCCAGGCCTCCCTGTCCATCACCAACTCCCAGAGTTCACTCAAACTCACGTCCATCGAGTCAGTGATGCCATCCAGCCATCTCATCCTCTGTCGTCCCCTTCTCCTCTTGCCCCCAATCCCTCCCAGCATCAGAGTCTTTTCCAATGAGTCAACTCTTCTCATGAGGTGGCCAAAGTACTGGAGTTTCAGCTTTGGCATCATTTCTTCCAAAGAAATCCCAGGGCTGATCTCTTTCAAACACCACAGTTCAAAAGCAGCAATTCTTCGGCGCTCAGCTTTATTCACAGTTCAACTCTCACATCCATACATGACCACTGGAAAAACCATAGCCTTGACTAGATGGACCTTTGTTGGCAAAGTAATGTCTCTGCTTTTCAATACACTATCTAGGTTGGTCATAACTTTTCTTCCAAGGAGTAAGAGTCTTTTAATTTCATGGCTGCAATCACCTTCTGCAGTGATTTTGGAGCTCCAAAAAATAAAGTCTGACACTGTTTCCACTGTTTCCCCATCTATTTCCCATGAAGTGATGGGACTGGATGCCACAATCTTCATTTTCTGAATGTTGAGCTTTATGCCAACTTTTTCACTCTCCTCTTTCACCTTCATCAAGAGGCTTTTGAGTTCCTCTTCACTTTCTGCCATAAGGGTGGTGTCATCTGCATATCTGAGGTTATTGATATTTCTCCCATCAATCTTGATTCCAGCTTGTGCTTCTTCCAGTCCAGCGTTTCTCATGATGTATTCTGCATAGAAGTTAAATAAGCAGGGTGACAATATACAGCCTTGATGTACTCCTTTTCCTATTTGGAACCAGTCTGTTGTTCCATGTCCAGTTCTAACTGTTGCTTCCTGACCTGCATATAGGTTTCTCAAGAGGCAGGTCAGGTGGTCTGGTATTCCCACATCTTTCAGTAACAGCACTGGTACATAGGTGCTTATAAGAAGTGCAGAATTTGGGGCCCATTCCCAGACCTAATAAATCAGTATCTTTATTTTGACAAGATTCCCACATGACTTGTAAATTCATTACATGTGGCAAAGCATGAATCTAGGTGGGATTGTGGTTAACTTTGTGTAGAAACTTCATTTGATCATGAAGAGATTTAAATTGAGAGTTAAATAAATGAAAACAGACTCCAAACTAAAGACATTCATCCTTGAATTAATTCAGTTTTACTTAAGAAATTATTTAAAAAATACTAAAAATCATTCAATTTGTCATTGGCCATGATATGTTAACATTCAGTTGTACACAGTGTTAAGAAATTTTGAAAACATATTCAAACTTTATAATCCTATTTATAATATAAATCATGAACATGGTAATCATGAACATATAAAACATATTAAAAACATTATCTTGGCAAAGATAATTTTGGATTTTTGAAATATGAAAGATCTTTTTAAGTATCATTTGGTATTATTGTTGTTCAGTCACTAAGTCCTGTTCAACTCTTTGTGACCCCGTGGACTGCAGTGAGCCAGGCTTCCTTGTTCTTCACTATCTCCCTGAGCTTGCTCAAACTCATGTCCATGGAGTCAGTGATGTAATCTAACCATCTCATCCTCTGTCACCCTCTTCTTGGCTTGCCCTCAGTTTTTCCCAGCATCTAGGTCTTTTCTAATGAGTTGGCTCTTCGCATCAGGTGGCCAAAGTATTGGAGCTTCAGCTTCAGCATCAGTCCTTCCAATGAATATTCAGAGTTGATTTCCTTTAGGACTGACTGATCTGATCTCCTTGCAAGCCAAGGGACTCTCAAGAGTCCTCTCTAGCACCATAGTTTGAAAGCATCAATTCTTCGGTGCTCAGCCTATAACATTAGGAACACAGGTAAGTTTTCAAGATAGTGGAATAGGAAGTCCCAGGACTCATGCCTCACAGAAATATTAATTTAATAATTAAATATGGACTAAAATATCTTTGTGAGAGGTCTAGTTTCTAGTTAAGAAGTTGCAGTACCCCAGATGATCACAGCAAAGAGTCTCCTTGAAATGGGAGAAAAAGAGAGGGGTTGAATATTTGTCCAACTACCCTGACCACAAAAAACGAACAAAAGGAACAGTAATTTCTTCCCAATCAATAATTACTTTAAATATAAATAGATCAAGCTTCCCATCAAAAATACAGAGCAGCTGAATAAAACAAGATCCAACTTTATGGCTGCTGAAAGAAAACTACTGTAGTTGTAGTATTAGTTCCTGCTTATTTTTAGTACACGCTTAGAGTGAAATTGTTGGGTATATGTGTAGATTCAACTTTTGTGGTTATAGTTCAACTGTTTTCCAGTCTAAGATACAGGAGAAAGTTTTAATTTCTCTCTATTATTCTTTCCTTACCTTCCAAGTAATGAGCAAAGCATGCCATTTTAAACTCAAGAATATATTCTGAATCCATCTGTTTGCCTTATTCCATTCCCACTGCCACTACTCTAAACCATACCATCATATTATCTCATCCATTGTACTTTAGCAACGATTTCTTGGTTTTCTTTCCTTCCATTCACTTATTCTTGTTAACCACACAGGAGCAAGGGCAATTAGATTGTGCTACTATGATCATGATTTCCTCAAAAAGGTCAGAGGCAAATTTTTCCCTTTTGTATATCTCACTAGGCCCAGCTTCCAGGCTGATTCTGCCCAATCCAAGCAGTCCCTGAAGCTAAGTATATCTTTGCTCATCATCTCCCTGCCCCACCTTCTGGACTAGGCCTGACTCCTCTTACACATCACCCTGTGGGCTCTAACTTCCCTTTGTCTGCTTTCTTGGGTCATACCACTACTCACCCATCCATCTGGCCCTATGGTATCATCAAGGGTGCTTAAAAGAGGAAATCGAATAAAAATAGAAAAAAAAGTTTGGGGAAAATCAAAGTTGTGTCTACTAAATCTAGAAGGTGTTTTTAATTCTTGAAAGCATGACTCCTTTTATACATAAATATTCACCTTTTTCTGGACAACAGCTCAATACCCTAATTTGTAGGAAGAGTTTTTAGACATATTGTAATTTTTTAGGCTTTTTGGATTCTCATTTCTTCCTGTTGGAGTCTCTGTGACTTGTAATACTCTGACTCCAGAATAAAACACCAATGATTCAACTTTCTATAATGAGAATCTATAAAAGCTAAATAAATACACAGCACAAGATATCATAATCTTAAAAGAAAAGAATATTTGCCCTTTGACCAAAACGCAAAGCCTTTTTAGCTGTTCAAGGCGATGGCACCCCACTCCAGTACTCTTGCCTGGAAAATCCCACAGACAGAGGAGCCTGGTAGGCTGCAGTCCATGGGGTTGTGAAGAGTTGGACATGACTGAGCGACTTCCATTTCACTTTTCACTTTCATGCACTGGAGAAGGAAATGGCAACCTACTCCAGTGTTCTTGCCTGGGGAATCCCAGGGACGGCGGAGCCTGGTGGGCTGCCGTCTATGGGGTCGCCCAGAGTCGGACACGACTGAAGCGACTTAGCAAAACAGCCTCTGACAGGTCTTCATGGTGCAGCTGTGACTATGTACTGGTTTTGCCTTGAAGGCTTTATAAGCAGGTTTTGCTCAGACATGTATATTTGCTTTTCTTCAAGAACTTTGGGGATCATTAAATCTCTTAATTCACAAAGAATTGCCCAAGAAAAGATATCTTTTTCTACTGGACTCCTGTTGCATCCTTTTAAGAAGGTTAACAAATATCAGATTGTGATTACTACATTTCAGGGGATTCACTCCAGGAAGGATTCACTCTAGGTTATCAATTTAATTTTATTTCCAAAGAAATTACTGTATCTTTGAGTTCAAATAAATTAACCTCATTTAATATGGTTATAAAAAACTCAGCATTTAAAATCCCAACCTAGAAAAATGTAGTATTTATTTTCATAAAGAACCTATATGCATCTGTGCTGTGCTCAGTTGCTCAGTAGTGTGACTCTTTCTGACTTCCATGGACTGCAGCCCCCAAGGCTCCTCTGTCCATGAAATTCTCCAGGCAAGAATACTGGAGTGGGCTGTGATTCCCTTCTCCAAGGGTTCTTCTGACCTAGGAACCAAAACCAGGTCTCCTTCACTGCTGGCAGATTCTTTACTGCCCGAGCCAGCAGGGATGTATATCCATCTACATATAATTATTTAAAGAAAATTAATAAAAGCTAAATATTTTACACATGAAATATATTCCTTTTATTTCATGATCTTTTAAGGGCTGCTAGTAAGGTCATGCTTAAAATCTTGCATGCTAGGCTTTAGCATTATGCAAACCAAGAATTTCCAGATGTCCAAGCTGGATTTAGAAAAGAAAGAGAAACCAGAGATCAAATCGCCAACATTCAGTGGATCATAGAGAAAGCTAGGAAATTCCAGTAAAGCATCCATCTCTGCTTAATTGACTATGTCAAAGCCTTTGACTGTGTGAATCATAATAAACTGTGGAAAGCTCTTAAAGAGATGGGAATACAAGACCATCTTTCCTATTTTCTGAGAAACCTGTATGTAGGTCAAGAAGCAACAGTTAAAACCCTGTATGGAACAACTGATTGGTTCAAGATTGAGAAAAGAGTATGACAGTGCTGTCTGCTGTCCCCCTGTTTCTTTAATCTATATGCTGAGCGCCACATGAGAAATGATGGACCGGATGAGTAACAAGCTGGAATCAAGATAGGCAGAAGCATCAACAACCTCAGAAATCAAAGAGGAACTAAAGTGCCTCTTCATGAGGATGAAGGCAGAGAGTGAAAGAGAGACTAAGACTAAATATATATATATATATATATATATATATATATATAAATCACTAATATTGAGTCTTAGTTTTGTCTTCCATGATAGTTCAGTTGGTAAAGAATCCACCTGCAATGCAGGAGACCCCGGTTCGATTTCTGGGTCTGGAAGATCCACTGGAGAAGGGATACGCTACCCACTCCAGTATTATTTGGCTTCACTTGTGGCCCAGCTGGTAAAGAATCCTCCTGCAATACGGGAGACCTGGGTTCAATCCCTGGGTTGGGAAGATCCCCTGTAGAAAGGAAAGGCTACCCACTCCAGTATTCTGGCCTGGGGAATTCCATGGACTGTATAGTCCATAGGATCACAAAGAGTCAGACACGACTGAGCAACTTTCACTCACTAAGATCGAGTCATCCGACCCCATCACTTCATGGCAAATCGAAGGGGAAAAGGTGGAAGTAGTGACAGATTTCCTCTTCTTGGACTCCAAAACCACTGAAGAATTGATACCTTTGAACTATGGTGCTGGAGAAGACTCCTTATAGCCCCCTGTACAGCAAGGAGATCAAACCAGTCAATCTCAAGGAAAATCAACCCTGAATCTTGTTGGAAAGACTGATGCTGAAGCTGAAACTCCCATATTTTGTTCATCTGATGTGAACAGATAACTCATGGAAAAGTCCCTGATGTTGGGAAAGATTGAGGGCAGAAAGGGAAGAGGGTGTCAGAGGATGAGATGGGTAGATGGCATCGCCAATGAAATGGACATGAACTTGGGCAAACTTCGGAAGATGGTGAGGGACAGAGAGGCCTGGCTTGCTGCAGCCCAAGGGGACACAAGGCGTCAGGCACAACTGGACTACTGAACAACAACAGAAAAATGAGATTTTAGGAACACTCTAAGAAAAAGTTTGCTAATGGGATGTAATGTGTGCATGCATGCTAAGTCACTTCAGGCATGTCCTACTATTTGTGACCCCATGGACTGTAGCCTGCCAGGCTCCTTTGTTCATAGGATTCTCCAGGCAGGAATACTAGACTGGGTTGCCTGGCCGTCCTCCAGGGGGTTTTCCTGACCCAAGGATAGAACAAAGTCTCCTATGACTCCTGCATTGTAAGTAGATTCTTTACCACTGAGACACCAGGGAAGCCCTGCAATGTAATGTTTGCCCCCAAATGTAATTGTTAATACAAAGAAGTGAAAATAAATAAATTGGATTACTTGACCTTAAGTAATTTAGTATGAATTTGTAAAATCATTTTTATTATTTTAATATTACTGCAAACTTGTTGGAAGCAATCTTTGAAATAAAACCAATTTCTCTTTTTTGTGTGCAAATGAAGTTATGCTTTAATTGAAACGTTGTTGCTCTACAATATTATGTAAGCCAATTCCTCACCTTCACAATTTAATGGGATTAAATTGGTAGGAGGCATCTAGTTACTCTGCATGATGTGATTATTTTTGTCAATATTTGAGGCAAATACAATTTAAACTGTGTCATTCAAATTAAAACCTATGCCATTGATCATGAGAAGTCTCAATTTTTTTTACCTCAGTAGCTTGGTTTTCTTTTTTTCCACGTATAAATTAGTGTTTCTAGTACCTAATAAAAACATGACCAAATATAATCATCTCCATGAAAATATACTACTTGTTGGATGAACAATAAGCTATAAAGGACTTCCTTGGCAATCCAGTGGTCAAGCGTCTACCTACCAATGCAGGGAATGAAGGCTCTGTCCCTGGTCAGAGAACTAAGATCCCATATGCCATGGGGCAACTAAGTCCTTTCCCAACTACTGAGCCCACATGTCCTTGGAGCCCACACCACAGCTGAAGAGAAGATCCCGTGTGCCACAACTAAGAACTGACACAGCCAGAACTAAAAACAATTAAATAAAAATATTAAACAAAGCACAAAGCATGGGATTTTCAGGCATCTTCACAAAAACCCTGTTGTAACCCCTCTCTCCATACACTTATGCTGCTGTCATATACCTGTATCAAAACTAAGATCATCTTTTCAATTAAGGTGGTGATGAAGATCCTAGCAGTATATTGGCTACATTGGTGCCAATAATAAAGAGGGTGGAATATTTTGATCCTATTGCCATTGGGGTCTGGTTAGTTAACAGTGGATCAGTGGATTGAATCTAAGGGTCTAAGCCAATGAGTGTACTGAGAGAGAAAGAATTAATGAATTTATAACTTTATTTCTTTAATTTTGAAACATAGCACCCCGCTTTTCTAAATACACTAATAGGAGTTTTTCTCAAGTTTTTCTTTTTTGAGTATTTCCTGTCTTATCTTTTATCACAGCTCCTCCGTTCTTCATACTCAGTCCTTTGAAGACCTAATGCACTCCTGGTCTAGTTATCATTCGGAGAAGTCATGGATAAATTGCTAATTGTAACTTCATATAGTCTGATAAAAATATTTCATCCAGATAGGCTTCAAGATTGGAAAAACAAAAATATAAGGAACATATGTATCACTTAAAGATGGAAACTTGGCATTGAAAGCCATATCTAGATATTCCTTCTCCCTATTTGATTTCCCCCAGTTATTCTCATACCCAGCCTGGTGTTGGTGGTAATGCAGTTAACACTTTTTACATATTTACCTGGCAGAGAGGGAATTTAAGTTGCATAGGTCATATAGGGTATTCCTAAATAGAATTTAAAGAGGCATATTGAGGACAGTCCTTGGAGGATTGCAATCTGCAGTTTACACCAAAGTGATGTAATGACAACCACCTTCACAAACCAACTGAATTTAGAGATGAACACTTGGAACATATTCCCAGGGTGTTAACTGTGTATAAAGATGAAAAACTGGTAAAGGGCAAATAAAGCTTTTGTGTATTTTAAGATTCACAAGAGTAAAAAATAAAAACCACAGTAAACAATTCTCTGACAAAATTAGAGGATGTGGATTGGAACTCTGATGAATACAAAGCTTGGAAGAATTGATGCTTTTGAACTGTGGTGTTGGAGAAGACTCTTGAGAGTCCCTTGCATGGCAAGGAGATCAAACCAGTCAATCCTAAAGGAAAACAGTCCTGAATATTCACTGCAAGGACTGATGCTGAAGCTGAAACTCCAATCCTTTGGCCACCTGATTCAAAGAGATAACTCATTGGAAAAATACCCTGATATTGGGAAAGATTGAAGGAGGAGGAGAAGGAGAATACAGAGGACGAGACGGTTGGATGGCATCACCGACTCAATGGACATGAGTTTGAGCTAGCTCTGGGAGATGGTGAAGGACAGGGAAGCCTGGCCTGCTGCAGTTCATGGGGTTGCAGAGAGTCAGACATGACTGAGCGACTGAACAACAACAACGTGGCCATTGAGATCCTTTTTCCAAGGAAACAGGTGAAGGACTGTGGTGGGGATTAGAGAATGAGGCTAAGAGTTTTGTGTAAAACTTTTGAGGGAAAAACAGAAAGGATGCCATTTTGTATAACATTCTTACAAAATATTACTTGATAATGTAATGTTTTGAATTTCCCACTAGGAAAACAGTTTGGATATGCATACCTGAACACGTCACTTGAATTTGTCTACACCTCCTTCTCTTTGGTATTTATCAAGAAGAGAACATGCTAGAATATAAAGCATGCAGATTTTCATTTTATTACAAGCACCCAGTTTCTCTTTAGCATGGCTATATGAAAATGTGCTCCAATCAAAATGTGTGAATTTTCCTAATGTGCCCACACAAATTACATTTTTTATACAAATATACAATTCCTTGATGAGTCACAACATTTTTCTAAACAGGGATTCATTTTCAGTTCCATGTTAATAATTTTTCAATAATGTAACCTCGCTTGTTTGACTTGATCTAATTAATCAATCAGAAAGATTTCATTGAACTGTTTTGGTGATTGATTCTTCAAGTCTATTATTCCTATTTGAACCATCTATCCTTTAAGATTCACATATGAAACTATACTTTGCTATGAGGACAGTTTAATGCAATGAAGTTTGTTGTTTCCCATTTAATCCCTCTTGAACCCAAAGATGGCATGGGGAAGTTGGAACAAACTAGTGATCCAAGCTGTAACCATATGATTATGTGAATATTACTATGTGAGAGAAGTATTGAAAATATGTGGATAAAACAATGAGTTAGTCAATATATGTTTCTAGACAAAATCTCTCCATATTTAAAATGTGTGTATAGTTATATAGTTACATATAAGTGTTACCATTATATTTGTACCACCCACCATGCACAAAGAATGTATTCCTGATAGATAAAAAGACCTAAATATAAGATCAAATTTTTAGAGTGAATAAAGGATAATCTAGTTATTTGAGTGCAGTAGAATAAAAACACAAGTTATAAACAACCCAAATCACTGAAATTGAAAATCATGATAGATTCATATCAAACAAATGCTTTTTAAAATTGTGTATTACAAAACAACGCTATTCAGAGTTAAAAGTAAGTGAGAGTATATAAATACATATTTGCAAGCTTATAAGGAACAAGTTTTGGTGTTTCAAGATATACAAGTACATAAGTAAATTACTTTAGATACATAAGTGAATTTAGGCAACATGATAAAAAAGAAATGGGCAGTTACATAAAAAGAAAGGGAACCTTATTACTACAAGAAGCATAGGAAAAAATGTTCACCCTCACTTGTAATGGAGCAAAAGGAAAATAGAACTTTTTTTTTCACAACTTGTGTTGATTCTTTTAAAATTAAAATTAGTTGTTTTTATTTTCATGTTTTCTTTGTTTATCTGAAAATGAAAAGGGGAGTGATATTTACTCACTGACAAACACGTCATCAGTTACAATCACTTTGAATGTTATTTTCACATCATCCAGCACAATAGAATACATATATTCCAAGACCAACAATTTCAGTTCCAGAACCATATCTCTAGAATAAATAATTGTTGAATGCTTTCTACATATGTTTTAATAGAGAAAATACATAAATCATATACATTATCTTCAAAAGGGGATATTAAATCATACATTGCAGTAGGAAAAATAATACCACACAACACATAAAGCAGATGAGAATACAGAAAACAATTATAAATCAAAAAGGAAACAGTGGCAGACTTTATTTTGGGGGGGCTCCAAAATCACTAAACATGGTGACTGTAGCCATGAAATTAAAAGACCCTTACTTCTTGGAAGGAAAGTTATGATTAACCTAGACAGCATATTAAAAAGAAGAGACATTACTTTTCCAACAAAGGTCCATCTAGTCAAAGCTATGGTGTTTCTAGTAATCATAGATGGATGTGAGAGTTGGACTATAAAGAAGGCTGAGCACTGAAGAATTGATACTTTTGAACTGTGGTGTTGGAGAAGACTCTTGAGAATCCCTTGGACTGCAAGGAGATCCAACCAGTCAATCCTAAAGGAAATCAATCCTAAATATTCATTAGAAGGACTGATGCTGAAGCTGAATCTCCAATACTTTGGCCACCTGATATGAAGAGCCAACTCACTGGAAAAGGCCCTGATGCTGGGAAAGACTAAAGGCAGGAGGAGACGGGAACAACAGAGGATGAAATGATTGGGTGGCATCACCAACTCAATGGGCATGAGTTTGAGCAATCTCCAGGGGATGGTGATGGACAGGGAAGCCTGGCATGCTGTAGTCCATGGGGTCACAAAAAGTCGGACACAACTGAACAACAATAACAACAAATATTTGTTGCAATAGTGAGTATTCATTTACAGTAATCAGGAGACAGAAGCAATCCATCTGCAGAGGAATAAATAAATGATGTAGTGCATACATACAATGGAATATTACTCAGCCATAAAGAGAATGAAATAACGCCATTTTCAGGGACATGGATAAACCTAGAGATTATCATACTGAGTGAACTGAATCAGACACAAAAAGACAAATATCATATAATAACACTAATATATGGAATCTAAAAAAAGAGTAGAAGTGAACTTATTTACAAAATAGTAGCAGAATCACAGATGTAAAAAATAAACTTATGGTTACCAGAGGAAAAGGGGACAGGGAGAGATAAATTGGGAGATTGGGACTGATGTATACACACTACTATGTATAAAATAAACCAATAAGAACCTACCATATAGTACAGGGGAATCCACTGAAGAATTCCTAAATAGGAAAGGAATATTTACAAAGAGTGGATATATGTATATGCATAACTAATTCACTTTGCTGTATACCTGAGACTATCATTGTAAATCAACCATATGCCAATAAATTTTTTAAATGTACATATATATATATATATTTAAATTGCTGGTGCATTAAAGCATGTGGATAATTTAATATATATTTTCTTTAGACATTAGCCACTTATTTTATTTTTTTAATATAAATTTATTAAAAAAATTTTTTTCATTTTTTGAACATTGAGTTTTTTTTGATGTTTTACTTTTTTTT
Source organism: Bos taurus (assembly GCF_002263795.3). NCBI lineage: Eukaryota > Metazoa > Chordata > Mammalia > Artiodactyla > Bovidae > Bos > Bos taurus. Next base: position 60,611,089 of record NC_037347.1, read on the forward strand.
AATTTATTTTAATTGGAGGCTAATTACAATATTGTATTGGTTTTGCCATACATCAACATGAATCCGCCACAGCCACTTATTTTAAATGTTTCTACTTGAAATACAGTTCTTTTCAAATATAATAAACTCTCATTGACCAGAGAAAAACAAGAATACATAGATATCCTGTTAACTATTAACAAAACAAATAACACTTTTGAATTACACACAGAAATGAAGATTGATGATATTTAACACATTTAAATTGTGCACATAAACTGGGAAAGTGAGAAATGTATGTGAATATAAAATACAGCAGTATGCTATGCTATGCTATGCTAAGTCACTTCAGTCGTGTCCGACTCTGTGCGACCCCATAAACGGCAGCCCACCAGGCTCCCCTGTCCCTGGGATTCTCCAGGCAAGAACACTGGAGTGGGTTGCCATTTCCTTCTCCAATTCATGAAAGTGAAAAGTGAAAGTGAAGCCGCTCAGTCGTGTCGGACCCTCAGCGACCCCATGGACTGCAGCCTTCCAGGCTCCTCCATCCATGGGATTTTCCAGGCAAGAGTACTGGAGTGGGGTGCCATTGCCTTCTCCAAATACAGCAGTAGGTGGTTCAAATACATAAAAACATTTCATGTGTCAGTGAATATTCTTTCACTTATTTAATATTATTTTCACAATGTAGTATCTATCATATTCTAAGTAAGTACTAGATGTATTTAACTGAAAAAATGAATACAAACTTTCCTTCATATAATTTGATAAAGTCACTCTATCTTTCTAAAACTTGAGATTATGGGCTTAAAAATATTTGCAACAGTATTATTGAAATCAAAATCACAAGAATGAAAAGGAAATTAAAAAACAAGCAAATATTGTGTTTCCCACATTCTATTTAATATTTGTAACACCACAAAGATTAAAAAACACAACACAAAGCAAAATTGTTCACATTTTCCTAATTAGATATTGGCAATTTAAAAACAAGGGATAATCAGCCTTCCAAATGAAGTCTCAGTTATTGATACAGACAAAATATTATGCTGATTTTAAAATAATTTTACATTGTATATAGATATTGGTGAGAGTGAACAATGCTTTGAATTAATTTTTTTTTCTACTACAGTTAACTGGCTTATTCCATGCTTAGAAAAAGATCCAATTGTAATTAACATATTTCATTATAAATATAAAAGATTGCTAAAAAGATAAAGTTGTAACAAATAAACTGTGCACACCCCTAATGTGTATACTGCTTTAATATTCACATCATAGGATGCAGAATATTTTATATAGAAGTGATTTATATTATAAAATGAAATAATGGTTTTCTTAATATTTTTCTGAAATTGATTTTAACATCTGTTCTGATTACAGTGGATTTCTAAAGTGATTCTATCATTTTGATGGTCTAAATGAACCTTTTTGACTAACTTACTCTAAAGCTGAAAGCCATAGTGACATAATATCTGACCAGAATCACTTACCATGCATCTGCTTGAAGACAAATACTATGTCTGGATCACTCTCAAATTTACTTAAAGAATTCTCTTGTCCATAGCTTAGTCATTCCTTTGAAATCTCCCATTATTCATGATGAAGAGTTGCTATTTGGTGCAAGTTTCATTTAGATTTTAAGTGAACTGAGGCTTCACAAACTAAAAAAAAATTAAAAATAAAACTTACCATTCATTTATTTTTAAATTGAAAATAACAAATTATATATAAACACTAGCTTACACTAGTTGAGAATAAAAGTGATTATTTCAAGGTTATAACTCACATTATTTCCTCTGAAATGCTAACAGACATAGAGTCCCTAGTGAAACACGTGTTTCAAAGGTTTTTGTTACTATTGCAAAGATTAATAATCAGCAGTGGCCACAGGAATGGAAAATGTTAGTTTTCTTTCCAATCCCAAAGAAAGGTAACGTGTAAGAATGCTCAAATTACTGCAAAATTGCACTCATCTCACACCCTAGCAAAGTAATGCTCAAAATTCTCCAAGCGAGGCTTCAATAGTACGTGAACCAAGAACTAGATGTTCAAGTTGAATTTTAAAAAGGCAGAGGAGCTGGAGATCAAATTGTTAACATTCGTTGGATCATAGAAAAAAGCAAGAAAATTCCAGAAAATCATCTACTTCGGCTTCATTGACTACACTAAAGCTTTTGACTGTGTTCAGTTCAGTTCAGTTGCTCAGTCATGTCCAACTCTTTGTGACCTCATGGACTGCAGAACGCCAGGCTTCCCTGTCCATCACAAACTCCTGGAGCTTACTCAAATTCACGTCCACTGAATTGGTTATGTCATTCAACCATCTCATCCTCTGTCATCCCCTTTTCCTCCCTGCCTTCAATTTTTCCCAGCATCAGAGTCTTTTTCAATGAGTCAGTTCTTTGCCTCAGGTGGCCAAAGTATTGAGGCTTCATCTTCAGCATCAGTCTTTCCAATGAATATTCAGGACTTTAGGATGGGCTGGCTTGACTCCTTGCAGTATAAGGGAGTCTCAAGGGTCTTCTCCAATACCACAATTAAAAAGCATCAGTTCTTCAGCATTAGCTTTCTTTATGGTCCAACTCTCGCATCCATACACAACTATGGAAAAGCCATACCTTTGACTAGACGGACCTTTGTTAGTAAAGTAATGTCTCTGCTTTTTAATATGCTATCTAGGTTTGTCATAGCTTTTCTTCCAAGGAGCAAGTGTCTTTTAATTTCATGGCTGCAGTCACCATCTACAGTGATTTGGAGCCCAAGAAAAGAAAGTCTGTAACTGTTTTAATTGTTTCCCCATCTATTTGCCATGAAGTGATTGGCCTGGATGTCATGATCTTTGTTTTTTGAATATTGAGTTTTAAGCCAGCTTTTTCACTCTCCTCTTTCATTTTCATCAAGAGACTCTTCAGTTCCTCTTTGCTTTCTGCCATAAAGTTGGTGTTATCTGAATATCTGAGATTATTGATATTTCTCTCAGCAATCTTGATTCAAGCTTGTGCTTCATTCAACCAGGCATTTCTCATGATGCACTCTTCATAGAAGTTAAATAAGCAGGGTGAAAATATATAGTTCTAGTTCTAACTGTTGTTTCTTGATCTATATACATATTTCTCAGGAGGCAGGTAAGGTGGTCTTGTATTCCTATCTCTAAGAATTTTCCACAGTTTATTATGATCCACACAGTCAAAGGCTTTTAGGCTATGAGTTTGAGCAAGCTCTGGGAGATGGTGAAGGACAGGGAGGCCAGGGGTGCTGCAGTCCATGGGGTCCCGAAGTGCCGGACATGACTGAGCCACTGAGCAACATATGGTATGTAATTTATTACTTAAGTCTCCATGCCCGCTTTACATATTAGTTTTGATTTGTAGAGATGTAGCTAGACCTAGAGTTGATCATACAGAGTAAAAGAAGACAGAAAGAGAAAAACAAATATCATATAGGAAGGTACATTTGTGGAATCTAGAAAAAATTGTATAGATGAACCTAACCCCAGAACAGATATAGCGAGGCAGACTTAGAAGAACATGTGGACGCCGGGGCGGGGCGGGGGTAGGGGGTGGTGAGATGAAGTGGAAGATTAGGATTAACATATATACACTGCTGCTGCGGCTAAATCGCTTCAGTCGTGTCCTACTCTGTGCGACCCCATAGACGGCAGCCCACCAGATGTCCCTGGGATTCTCCAGGCAAGAGCACTGGAGTGGGTTGCCATTTCCTTCTCCAATGCATGAAAGTGGAAAATGAGAGTGAAGTCGCTCAGTAGACACCACACCACACGGACTGCAGCCCACCAGGCTCCTCCGTCCATGGGGTTTTCCAGGCAAAAGTACTGGAGTGGGGTGCCATTGCTTTCTCCGATATATACTCTACTTTGCGTAAAACAGGTAGCGGGAAACTGCTGTATAGCACAGGGAGCTCAGCTCGATGCTCTGTGATGACCTAGATGGGTGATACAGAGCTGGTGGTGGAGAGAGGTCTGAGAGGGAGAGAATATATGCATACATATAGCTGATTCACTTCAATGTAGAGAAGAAACTAACATCTCAATTGTAAAGCAATTATACTCCAATAAAAATAAACAAAATATAAATAAAAAACAAAAAATATATGTAAGCTGACTTTTATGTAGTAAGTATATATTCTTATATCTTAAATGGGGCTCTGAAAATCATTCTATATTTCTTGCAAATCTGAGTCTTTTTATATTTCCTAATAAAAGCTCTTTTGAAATTTTTTACATATTATTTTCCTTTTTTTTTCTTTGTATTTTGTTGTTAATAATTTTGCTAAGCTTGAAAGAACATTCACTTCAGACTTAGTACTATTCTTTTCCTGGACTTTCTTTGTGCCTCAGATGGTAAAGAATCTACCGGCAATGCAGGAAACCTGTGTTCAATCCCTGGCTTGGGAAGATCCCCTGGAGAAGGGCATGGCAACCCACTCCAGTATTCTTGTTTGGAGAATCCCATGGACAAAGGAACCCGGCAGTCTACAGTCCATGGTGTTGCAAACAGTCAGACATGACTGAGCATCTAAACGCAGCACCATTCTTTCCCTAGAGAAATCTAGATTAAAATACACATACACACATGCATACACACCAACTGTTATTTTCTAGCTCAGAATTAGGGTAAAGAAGGTGCAAAACTCCATGCAAAAATGTTCTCCCAAATCCATGCTAAAGCATTCTCCCAATGTATCCCTAAGATTGCGAATTTGCAAATGATTTAAACAAAGATATACTCTCCTGTTCAGCAATTAAAGCCTAATTTTCCTGGTGGGGGGGTAAATTTATGGGTGGATTGTATTTTTATGTGCTTTCTCTTTCATATTTATGATTCTGGCAAATTCTTCTATTTAACCATCACTTTTTATAGCTATTTTTCCTAACTCAGACTTTTGTTTTCCCATATTTTTATTTTTTTTTAATTTTTAAAAAGATATTTATTTATTTTGTTGGTTTTTTTTTTTTCCTTTACAATATTGTATTGGTTTTGCCATACATGAACGTGCATCCGCCACAGGTATACACGTGTTCCCCATCCTGAACCCCCCTCCCTCTTCCCTCCCCATACCATCCCTTTGGGTCATCCCAGTGCACCAGTCCCAAGCTTCCTGTATCCTGCATCGAACCTGGACTGGCGATTCGTTTCCTATATAATATTATACATGCTTTAATGCCATTCTCCCAAATCATCCCCTCCTCCCTCTCCCACAGAGTCCAAAAGACTGTTCTATACATCTGTGTCTCTTTTGCTGTCTCGCATACAGGGTTGTTGTGCCATCTTTCTAAATTCCATATATATGCGTTAGTATACTGTATTGGTGTTTTTCTTTCTGGCTTACTTCACTTTGTATAATAGGCTCCAGTTTCATCCATCTCATTAGAACTGATTCAAATGTATTCTTTTTAATGGCTGAGTAATACTCCATTGTGTATATGTACCACAGCTTTCTTATCCATTCATCTGCTGATGGACATCTAGGTTGCTTCCATGTCCTGGCTATTATAAACAGTGCTGCAATGAACATTGGGGTACACGTGTCTCTTTCAATTCTGGTTTCCTTGGTGTGTGTGCCCAGCAGAATCATAGTCTATTACATAGTCTGTTGATATATATTATATTGACAATTCCTCAAAATAAAGAAAATTAAAATTGTGAGCAGTTATGTCTTTCTAGACATTGTGTTCAATTTCCAAGTGAAGAAAATGGATACATTAAGTTTCAGATGTCTGCTCTTCAATTTTTCCCTTCAGGTTCTCTAATGTCTTTTGGCAGACAATCTCAGCTATTGAATTACTACACTGCCTGTCACAACCTGTATGGTTTTATAGATAATGAGACTTAACCTCACTTTTAAGTTAATTCCTGGAAAATTATATTCAAGTGTCATTCTATCAGGTATTGTCAAACAGAGAATCATTTTCTATGCATTCAAATATTTCACTCTGGTTACAATAGTCTACTCATGATTTTCAGTTTGATATATGACCTTATTATTGTCCACTTCATCATGCTGCCTTTGTTATAGGTTTTAAAAATAAGCTCTGTCATTTAAAAATGTTTTAAGCATATGAACAATACAGCATGCTGAATCATAATTTTATTATGATATTTTGAAAGATATATGGAGGTTCTGGTGATTCTTAAATTGGTATATGATAATGTATATACAAATCTTGGCATAATTTTGTTGAATTCTACATGGAATTTACATTCACTTTTCTCTTACTTTTGTGAGGCAACCTACTATGTGTGATGTATTGCCCAGAGAAATCACTCTTAGTTTTTTTTTGGCATCTCCTTTTTATTTAAGAGTTCTTGGTTTACTTTTCATTGTGTCTGAAAGATTCTTGTAAGCAATAGTTTCTCCTCTTCAGTAAAACTTTTCCATGCTAGTTGTTTTCCTTTCCAGGCCATTAGATGTATAAAAGCTGTCTTATCTAATGATGATTTTAGTCTCCTATGAAAGTTGCTCTCTAGAAAAGCTGACCATAAGAGCAAAACTGAAGTCTATTTAGATTAAACATACTCCAGTTAGTAAGAATCTAGGATGCTTTTAATTTTTAAAGAATTAACTCCTTGTGTTGAAAGAGAGAGAGAAGGATAAAGCATATTGTTGTGGGGGGAGAAGGAGAAGGAAAATGGAGGAGGAGGAGAAAAAGGAAGAGAAGCAAAGAAAGGAAGAAAGAAAAGATACGATAATGACTGTAGAAGAGAGGGCCTGAAAACCTATAGGAATTATAAAATGGCCCTCTCTCAGCGATTCTCTGTATATGAATTTTTGAAAAGGAAATACTAAGAACTTCTTACAAATATTTAAATATAAGTGACTCTTTATTGAAATGTTATCTGTAATACTATAAAATTTGAAATACCTTAAATGACTAACAACAAGAATAAATAATAAACACACTATGTTTGCTACATACTTCATGGAAGTTTTTAAAACTTCATAACATAATTCCTAGAAAGACAGTTCAGTTCAGTTCAGTTGCTCAGTCGTGTCTGACTCTTTGCAACCGCAGCACACCAGGCCTCTCTGTCCATCACCAACTCCCAGAGTCCACACAAACCCATGTCCATGGTGTCCATGAGGCCATCCATCTAACTCATCCTCTGTCATCCCCTTCTCCTCCTGCCCTCAACCTTTCCCAGCATCAGGGTCTTTTCAACACTTCACATCAGGTGGCCAAAGTATTGGAGTTTCAGTTTCAACATCAGTCTTTCCAATGAACATCCAGGACTGATTTCCTTTAGGATGGACTGGTTGGATCTCCTTGCAGTCCAAGGGACTCTCAAGAGTCTTCTTCAATATCACAGTTCAAAAGCATCATTTCTTCAGTGCTTAGCTTTCTTTATAGTCCAAGTCTTACATTCATACATGACCACTGGAAAAACCATAGCCTTGATTAGATGGACCTTTGTTGATAAAGTAATGTCTCTGCTTTCTAATATGCTGTCTAGGTTGGTCATAACTTTCCTTACAAGGAGTAAGAGTCGTTTAATTTCATGGCTGCAATCACCATCTGCCATGGTTTTGGAGCCCAGAAAAATAAAGTCAGCCACTGTTTCCACTGTTTCCCCAGTGGATGAGACCAGATTCCATGATCTTAGTTTTCTGAATGTTGAGCTTTAAGCAAACTTTTTCACTTTCTTCTTTCACTTTAATCAAGAGGCTCTTTAGTTCTTCTTCACTTTCTGACATCAGGGTGGTGTCATCTGCATAGCTGAGGTTATTGATATTTCTCCCGGCAATCTTGATTCCAGCTTGTGTTTCCCCCAGCCTAGCATTTCTCATGATGTACTCTGCATATATGTTAATTAAGCAGGGTGACAATGTGCAGCCTTGACATACACCTTTTCCTATTTGGAACCTAGAAAGACACGTAAATACCAAATAAGTCTATGAATTAATATGGCTTTTTTCCCAAATAAATATGTTTTCATATAGCTCATTTTATATTTAGCGCTAGTAAATTTACTTCAATATTAACAGAAAAAAAAATAGTGATCAGTTTAACTTTTTAAGAGATTCTCTGGTGGCTCAGATGGTAAAGAATCTGGCTGCAATGCAGGAGACCTGAGTTCAATCCCTGGGTCAGGAAGATCCCCACAAGAAGGAAATGGCAACCCACTCCACTTTTTAAACACAAATCAAAAAGCGTTGTCAGTTACATAATCTTCCAAGCACTTTTATGTATTAGCTCATTAAACTTCTCAACAATCCTGGAGATAGCCATTATTATTAAATGAGGAAATCATGACACAGAGAGTTTAAGTGACTCACTCAAAGTCACACAAAGTCACACCTAGTAAAGCTCAATTTTGAACTTAGCAATTTGGCTGCATAATTATTGCTAAAAATCACTACACTATTATGAAGTTATTACTGATTATACAAATTTAAAAATATAATAAATTTAATATTCCCTAAAGTTCCATTTATATTAGAACATTGACACTAATAAGAATAACACCAGAAGCATATTTTCTAGCACCAAACTTGGAGTAAAAACAGAGATGGAAATTCCCATGTTGTCTATCTTTATTCTTGTTTTATAAGCGCTGTTTGGAGTAATCACCTCTTTTATTTCATTGAAATTTTAGATATTATTTGACATTCTTTCTTAGGAGTAAGTAGAAAATAAAATACAAAACCAATTTTGAAAGCTGAGAATTTAGAATTTCTTTGTATTCCTCTGTTAATGGTAATATAACCATCTAAAAATGTGTTGATTTAACAATTAAAATTTTAAAAGTATAGTAGATTCTTCTTTACTCAAAACTCTGTATCACGTAAAGTCACATGTCAGTGAGGCATTTATTATGTATAAGCTGCTGCTGCTGCTAAGTCTCTTCAGTCGTGTCTGACTGTGTGACCCCATAGACGGCAGCCCATCAGGCTTCCCCATCCCTGGGATTCTCCAGGCAAGAACACTGGAGTGGGTTGCCATTTCCTTCTCCAATGCATGAAAGTGAAAAGTGAAAGTGAAGTCGCTCAGTCGTGTCTGACTCTAGCGACCCCATGGACTGCAGCCTACCAGGCTCCTCTGTCCATGGGATTTTCTAGGCAAAAGTACTGGAGTGGGGTGCCATTGCCTTCTCCATATGTATAAGCTAGTAACTATTATATCAGATGTTTTTGATTGTTGTTGTTGCTCAGTTGCTAAGTCATGTCTGACTCTTTGTGACCTCATGGACTGCAGCACTTCTTCACTATCTCCTAGAGGCTGCCCAAGTTCATGTCCATCAAATTGGTGATGCCATCCAACCATCTCATCCACTGCTGCCCCCTTCTCCTCTTGCCCTCAATCTTTCCCTGCATCAGGATCTTTTCCAATGATTCAGCTGTTTGCATCAAGGAACTGAAGGAGGGAATTGCAAATCACTCCAGTAGTCTTGCCTTGAGAACCCCATGAACAGAATAAAACACCAAAAAGATATGCCTGTGCATAGGTATATACTATCTTCCTACTTAGAAAACTAGTATTTTGAGGAAAGATTAAATATTATATTTTGAATCACTTATAGTTACAAGCACATTAACAGATGGTAAGTAAATGTTTGCTTACCAGCATTATATTTCAATAGGATACCTTATGCTTACCCTTGTTTTTAAATCCATTCTTTTCTACAAATTCAGAAGAAAATGTATTGCAAATATCAAATATCCACTCAAATATCTCTCAATTTTTATTTTTTATTTAATAATTTGAAGGTAAATTTCTTTCCCTAATGCAAATGAAAATAATCAGGGATTCACAGGGACCCAAATCAGGTCTAGTAGACATCCTGATTTGGTGCCAATGATAAAGAACTTAAATAGAATTTTAGAAAGCTTAGAAAAGAATGATGAGCAGAATGGGAGACTGATAAGACGCTTGATAGGGAGAAAGGAAAGAAGAGATCACAGAAGAGAAGCTAAGGGAAATCTAAAACTGGTGCTGTGGCCTCTACACTTCAGTATGTACTGCTTATCTTGGTGATGACTGTTGAAAGTTTGTTCTCAATTACAAATTTATCCTGCAGTCACAAAGCAGGATGTCTCTGAGACTGTCATTATCATTCAGTTAATCAAGGTTGATTAATTTTTATTGAGTGACTCCAAAGTACTGAAAAGAAACTCCTCCAAGTTAAAATGTATGAAAAACCAATCAATAATATGGTTTCAAAATAAAAGTCACTAAGCATAGACATATGACAATCTGTTTCCAAAGTTTATTTGAAGAAAACTGGAAACCCAGTTGTTTTATGGAAGTGTTTGTGCTGTTCTTGAATATTCATGCAATAGAGATACTGGTGGGCTATTTAACACCTAGATATTAAAGGAAAATTATACAAAGTAAATACATTTCTAATAATAGTTATTCCAAAGAAATATTTTATTCAAAGCATGGGAGTCTTACTTGACTCTAAACTAAGCATAGTCTTTTCAGCAATTTTATTTTTGTTATTGTTTATAGTCAAAGATTTTAAAAAACAAATTGTGTTTGTTGTATAGACTACTTTAAGAAAGCAAACTTGGAAAAAGTAGAACACAAGAGGACACACTTCTAATAAGTAAAAGTGGAAAAATCAACACATGTTAAATTTAAAGCAAAGATCTTTACTAATAAAATTGAAGTGGAAATTACTGTTGTTTTTCAGTTGCTAAGTCTGGTCTGATTCTTTGAGATCCCATGAACTGCAGACCATCAGGCCTCCCTGTCCTTCACTATCTCCCTGAGCTTGCTCAAACTCATCCAGTGAGTTGATGATGGCAGCCAACCCTCTCATCCTCTGTCACCTTTTTCTCTTCCTGCCCTCAGTCTTTCCTAGCATCAGAATCTTTTCCAATGAGTCTGCTCTTCACATCAGCTGGCCAAAGTACTGGAGTTTCAGCCTCAGTCACAGTCCTTCCAATGTGTGTTCATTATTGATTTCATTTAAGATTGACTAGTTTGATCTCCTTGCTGTCCAACGGACTCTCAAGTGTCTTCTCCAGCACCACATTTCGAAAGCATCAATTCTTCAGTGGTCAATTTTCTTTATATTCCAACTCTCCCATCTGTACCTGATTATCAGAAAAGCCATAGCTTTGACTATATGGACTTTTGTCTGCAAAGTGATGTCTCTGCCTTTTAATATGCTGTCTAATTTTGTTACAGCTTTCCTTTCAAGGACCAGGAGTCTTTTAATTTCATGGTTGCAGTTACCATCTGCAGTGATTTTGGACTCCAAGAAAATAAAATCTGTCACTGGTTCCAATTTTACCCCTTATATTTGCCCTAAAGTGATGGGACCAGATGCCATAATCTTAGTATTTTGAATGTCTAGTTTTAGGCAAACTTTTTTACTGTCCTCTTGCACCCTCATCAAGAGGCTCTTAACTTCCTTGTCACTTTCTGCATTACAGAGGTATCATCTGCATATCTGAGGTGGCTAATATTCTCCCAGCAATCTTGATTTCAGCTTATGCTTCATCCAGCCCAGCATTCCGCAAGATGTACTCTGCATATAAGTTAAATAAGCAGGGTGACAACATACAACCTTGACATACTCCTTTCCCAATTTGCAATTAGTTCATTGTTCCATGTCTGATTCGAACTGTTTTTTTCTTGACCTACATACAGGTTTTTCAGGAGACAGGTAGGGTGGTCCAGTATTCCCAATTAGAAGAATGTCCCACAGTTTGTTGTGATCCACATAGTCAAAGGATTTTGCATAGTCACTGAAGCACAAGTAGATGTTTATTGGAATTCTCTTGCTTTTTCTATGATCCACCAGAGGTTTGCATTTTGATCTCGGCTTCCTCTGCCTTTCTAAATCCAACTTGTATATCTGGAAGTTATTTGTTCACATACTGCAGTGAAGTTTGAAGGGTTTTGAACATTACCTTGCTAATATGTGAAATGGGAATCATCAATTCTAATCATCTTCTAATTCTCTCATGGGTAAAACAAGTGCCAGATGCATACTTATTCAGTGGAGTAGCTTCCCTTCAGAGAAAGGAAGCCATCCTCTTAAACAAATGATTTGTTTGTGCAAGTCAGTGAGTCAGAGCTTGGCTTGTGAGTTTGTTTGTTTTTTAATCAACCTGAGTAAAGGGAAATAGAATGGAGCAATGACACTTTGCAAAGCAAGACTAAGAAAGCCTCTGCTGTTGCTGCTGCTAAATCGCTTCAGTCGTGTCCGACTCTGTGCGACCCCATAGACGGCAGCCCATCAAGCTCCCCTGTCCCTGAGATTCTCCAGGCAAGAACACTGGAGTGGGTTGCCATTTCCTTCTCCAATGCATGAAAGTGAAAAGTGAAAGTGAAGTCGCTCAGTCGTGTTCCACTCCCAGTGACCCCATGGACTGCAGCCTACCAGGCTCCTCCATTCACGGGATTTTCCAGGCAAGAGTACTGGAGTGGGATGCCATTGCCTTCTCTGAAGAAAGCCTCTGCCAACCGCTAAAGATAATTTGGTGTTAAACTGCCCTTTGTTTCACATCAGACTAAATTAGCCAAGCTTTTTATAGCTTTGGGCAGGGTGACTCTGCTTCAGAGGCTGGGCCCAAAGGAGCTGACAGCTGGAGGACTTCCTTTGGCTGCACTCCTTGATGGAGGACAGAAAACCCTTCCTTGAAGAACCATCTACATGAGGTGCATTCCTGTCTACCACATCAAAGGAAGATGCAGCTATATTCATAAAATCCTAAACTTGGAAACAGTGTCAATGCTGATCCTCATTGAAATGAATAAATGTAATGCAGCATATTCAGATGATTCGATATTATATAGCATTTATGCAAGTACAAATATATGTATGCAAGAACATAGATAAATTTTATAGGTGTATTAATTAGGAAAAAACAGACAAAAGAATGTCAGAATGTCTATGATTCCATTAGCTTAAAATTCAAAACCAAGCAATATCTATGATGCCACATTGAGGGAAGTGGAGCATTGTGTGAACACTTCTCCCTTAAAATAAATAGGTCAAATAGGCCTACAACCACTTTTCCTTTATCCAGACTCCACTTAATTATAACCAGGAATCAATTTATATCCCTAATTACTTACTTATACTCAGTGTTGAATTGATATTACCAATTTGGTTTCGGATAAATTGACAAGGGTGAATAAATTAGAAAAATGATAACAATTATTTTATCATTAACTCTTGCTTTTATTAATTTTTTTACTACACCAGATTTCCTTTAGGGAAAATAATAAAAATTAAGACTCATGAGGAAATAGGAAACAATCCTTTGGTGTAGTCCTATTTAATGACATTTAAAAAATATTATTGAATACTTGTACAGTGTCAAAATAGCTCCACTTAATAAGGTTGATAATTAATTACACATGATTTTTACCTCCTAAGCAATTTTCATTCTAATGGATGATACCTAGTGGATGATATATGATTTCTAATGGATGATACATAATTTCAATAATTTCTAATGGATGATACATATTTTTAATTTAATAAATTTTAATATGGCAGCATGTACAGAGGATGGGATGGTTGAATGGCATCACTGATTCAATGGACTTGAACTTGGGGAAACTCCAAGAGATGGTGAGCAACAGGGAAGCCTGGTGTGCTGCAGCCCATGGGGTCATGAACTGTCGAACACGACTTGGGAACTGAATGACAACAACAGTATATACATGGTCTTCAGCTAGCATATTGAAGAACAATTACTTAAGCCTGGTGACATGGAAATTCATCAATGACACTTGTGACAATTGACCTTAAGTGGGAAAAAAAATTTTAAAAAGACTTTAATGCTCAAAATAATTCTACATTATTGTTTGAGGTATACATAACAGAAATCAGATTATTTCATTAACATGAAAGTTTAGGAATAAGAATGCCTTTTAAAGTATTTTTTCTACTGAGTTGAACATACAACATTAAAATTAAAATTGCATTTGGGAAGGTGAGAATAAACTGGGTACAAAAGAAGGGAAAGAATAGAGATTATTGCTGTGAGAAATAGGTCATTTCTCACAAGGAAATGTGCCTTTCACATAAGTAATCTAGTTGCTACAATGCAATGATTCATCTGATAATAGTCATTATCTTTTATTTTTCCTCTATCTCCAGAGACTATGCACATTATTGATACTAGCATTTTGTATACCTAAATGGAAACAGAAATCTAATCGGAATAATCCAATGCATAGACTGTGCTTTAGTGAGAAATACGGTAAAATATTTATTCAGATATCATGTCCTCCTTCAAATATTTCAGATAAAATTTCTAAGAAAACTTTCACCTCCCCTTATGATTATAATTCTCTTTGACTCTGTAGACAGTAGCAGTGTAAAAAGTTCTCAGATAGCAAAACTGAATCTGTCTTAATGTTTGATCTTTTCGTGTGTGCCATATTATTTTCAAAAAATCAGATCAGATCAGATCAGTCGCTCAGTTGTGTCCGACACTTTGCGACCCCATGAATCGCAGCACGCCAAATTATTTTTGATGAAACCAGTCAAATATAAATTTTTTTAAGTGATAAAATCCTCATAAAAATTTTAAAGAATGAAAAAGTGGCCATAAAAAATGTAAATCATTGCTCTGCTTGGTGCATAATTCATTTTATAATGCTATTGAACAAAATATGTGCAAATCAGTTTATGCTAACCTAATATAAAAATGTGGAGTTTAAGATGATCAGGCTACTTTGATCAATGCAGGTGAAATCTGAAGCACATTCAATCAAATCCTGTAGCTTTCTAAACACACAGAAAAACATTTAAAATATTTACTATTTGGTGTTACTGAAGTTTTTAAATTTATTTTATTTGTTTGTTCATTTTGTGTCACTATTATGGTAAATCCCGCTACTCCTGTTTCTCCTCCTGAAGCTCTTGACTAAAAGAAACAATGCCGCCAATGAAAGAGGATTCAAATGAGATCAGTTTACTACTTAGTTCATGACTTAGAAATACACGCAGCCCTCTCCTTCACTCTCAGGCACAGCTCTGATAAGTGCTGTAGTGGAGAAACTGGAATAGGTCTGAGAGTGTTTGATATGCTTTTTTATTTTTTTGCCTTTTTCTTCCTCCAAAGTGACCAGTTTCGAAGTGCACATCTTGATCTGACTTATTTACCCAATAGTAGGCTCAGAGAAGATGGAAACAAACAAATAAACAAAGAAAACCTAACCTTTGAAACTAGGCAATTTCATGTCCCTAGTGTTACCACAAAATTATAGAAGCAAATTTTGTTCAAAGAAGTCTTCATAATAAAAGGCATCTTTGAAAAACCCACATTATACTTAATGGTGAAAGACTAGATGCTTTCCCTCTGAGATCTGCAACAAAACAGGGGCATTCATTCTTGCCGCTTCTGCATAACTTTGTATTAATATTAGAAGTTCGATCAAGGGTAATCAGCAAGAGAACAAAAGACATGCAAAGGGGAAAGGAAGTAGTAAAACTTTATCTATTGACAGATGGCATGATATTGGACTCACTAAAAATATTATCATTCGTGAAAAACTTCAGTAAGATTGCAAGATACAATATGGATATAAAATAATCCATTGTATGATTATCACTTGGAATAATCAATACAAAATAAAATTTCTACTTCATGGAAAATGATATCAAAAAGAATAAGATGACTATGAAAAAATTAACGAAATGAAGCGTGTGGAATTTATAGCTTGAAAAACACAAAATATTGGTCAAAAAAGAGCTAAATAAATGGAAAAAATCTTGTATCCATGATTCAGATTACTTAATATAGTTAAAATGGTGAAATAACCTCCCAATTAATCTATAGATTCCACACAATCCCCATCAGAGTCTCAACTGATAGCCAATCCTAATGTTCATATGAAACTCTACAGGACACTATCAATTCAGTCGCTCAGTCATGTCCAACTCTTTGCAACCCCATGAACTACAGCACCCCAGGTCTCCCTGTCCATCACCAACTCCCAGAGTCCAACCAAATTCAAGTCCATTGAGTCAGTGATGCCAACCAACCACCTCATCCTCTGTTGTCCACTTATCCTCCTGCCCTCAATCTTTGGCATCAGGGTTTTTTCTAATGAGTCAGCGTTTCGCATCAGGTGGCCAAAGTATTGGAGTTTCAGCTTCAGCATGAGTCTTTCCAACAAATACCCAGGACTGATCTCCTTTAGGATGGACTGGTTGGATCTCCTTACAGTCCAAGGGACTCTCAAGAGTCTTCTCCAACACCACAGTTCAAAAGCATCAATTCTTCAGTGCTCAGCTTTCTTTAGAGTCCAACTCTCACACCCATACATGACCACAGGAAAAACCATAGCCTTGACTAGACAAACCTTTGTTGCCAAAGTAATGTCTCTGCTTTTGAATATGCTGTCTAGGTTGGTCATAACTTTCCTTCCAAGGAGTAAGTGTCTTTTAATTTCATGGCTACAGTCACCATCTGCAGTGATTTTAGAGCCCAGAAAAATAAAGTCTGACACTGTTTCCACTGTTTCCCCATCTATTTCCCATGAAGTGATGGGACCAGATGTCATGATCTTAGTTTTCTGAATGTTGAGCTTTTAGCCAACTTTCCACTCTCCTCTTTCACTTTTATCAAGAGGCTCTTTAGTTCTTCTTCACTTTCTGCCATCAGGGTGGTGTCATCTGCATATCTGAGGTTATTGATATTTCTCCCAGCAATCTTGGTTCCAGCTTTTGCTTGTTCCAACGGATGTTGGTAATTTGATCTCTGGTTCCTCTGCCTTTTCTAAAACAAGCTTGAACATCTAGAAGTTTGCGGTTCACGCATTGCTGTAGCCTGGCTTGGAGAAGTCTGAGCATTAGTCTACTAGCGTGTGAGATGAGTGCACTTGTGCGGTAGTTTGAGCATTCTTTGGCATTGCCTTTCTCTGGGATTGGAATGAAAACTGACCTTTTCCAGTCCTGTGGTCACTGCTGAGTTTTCCAAATTTTCTGGCATATTGAGTGCAACACTTTCACAGCATCATCTTTTAGGATTTGAAATAGCTCAATTGGAATTCCATCACCTCTACTAGCTTTGTTCATAGTGATGCTTCCTAAGGTCCACTTGACTTCACATTCCAGGATGTCTGGCTCTAGGTGAGTGATCACACCATTGTGATTATCTGTGTTGTAAAGATCTTTTTTCTACAGTTCTTCTGTCCATTCTTGCCACCTCTTCTTAATATCTTCTGCTTCTGTTAAGTCCATATCATTTCTGTCCTTTATCAAGCCCATCTTTGCATGAAATGTTCCCTTGGTATCTCTAATTTTCTTGAAGAGATCTCTAGTCTTTCCCAATCTATTGTTTTCCTCTATTTCTTTGCACTAATCACTGAGCAAGGCTTTCTTATCTCTCCTTGCTATTCTTTGGAACTCTTCATTCAAATGGATACATCTTTCCTTTTCTCCTTTGCTTTTCACTTCTCTTCTTTTCACAGCTATTTGTAAGGCCTCCTAAGACAGCCATTTTGCTTTTTTGCATTTCTTTTCTTGGGGATGGTCTTGATTTCTGTCTCCTGTACAATGTCATGAACCTCCGTCCATAGTACACCAGGCACTCTATCAGATCTAGTCCCTTAAATCTATTTCTCATGTCCAATGTATAATCATAAGGGATTTGATTTAGGTCATATCTAAATAGTGAGTGGTTTTCCCCACTTTTTTCAATTTAAGTCTGAATTTGTCAATAAGGAGTTCATGATCTGAGCCACAGTCAGCTCCCAGTCTTGTTTTTGCTGACTGTATAGAGCTTGTCCATCTTTGTCTGCAAAGGATACATGAACAGTATGAAAAGGACACTATCAATAAAGTGAAAAAACAATCCAAAGAATGGTAGAAAATATTTGCAAATTACAATAAGTATTTGTTCCTAGACTACAAAAGAATTTTTACAACTCAGTAATAATAAATAAAAATAAATCAATTCTTAATGAGCAAAATATCTTATTAGATATTAAATGGTAAAATGTTCCACATCACTACTTGTCAGAGTAATACAAATCAAAGCTACAATAAAATATTTCTTTGCATCCACTTCATGTATATGTATATGATGGTTTTCTATGGTAGCTATAAATATAAAATTATGTTTTATCATTGTAATTATAAAAGCAAGATAACAAATACTGATTTTCCAAGATGTGGACAGTTGGAACTCTCATACACTGCTGATAGGAATGCAAAATAATGCAGTCAGCTTGGAAAACAATCAGGCAATTCTTCAGGTAGTTAAACATAGATTTGTGTGTGCATGTTCAGTCACAAAGTCATGTTCAAGTCTTTGTGACCCCATAGACTGTAGCCCACCAGACTCTGTCCATGAGATTTTCCAGGCAAGAATAGTGGAAGGGGTTGCCATTTTCTTCTCCAGGGGATCTTCCTGATCCAGGGATAGAACCTGTGTCTCCTGTATTGGCAGGTGGATTATTTACCCCTGGACCACCTGCAAAGACCAAGCATAGACTTACTATATGATATGGTAATTTCATTTCTAGATATATTTCCAAGGGAAATGAGAACTAAATGCATGAAAAACCTTGTAGAATATTTATATATTTTTGTTTATAGTAGAATTATATTCAATAGTCAAAATGTGAAAACGACTCAGTGATGAACAGATAAACAAAATGTGATATAAATGCATAAACACTATCATTTGACCATAAAAATGAATGAGTTACTAAATGAGCTACAATGTAGATGAAATTTAAAAACCTTATATTACATGAAAGTAGTTACTCACAAAAGACTGCATAGTACATGCTTCATTTTTAATAAAAAGTCCAGAATAGGAAAATCCATGGCAATAGAATACAAGTTCATGGTTCCATATGGCTGGGGACATAGGGATCCCAGTAGGTGATCAGTTCAGTTCAGTTCAGTTCATTTGCTCAGTCGTGTCCAACTCTTTGCGACCCCACGAATCACAGCATGCCAGGCCTCCCTGTCCATCACCAACTCCCGGAGTTCACTCAAAATCATGTCCATCGAGTCGATGATACCATCCAGCCATCTCATCCTGTCGCCCCCTTCTCCTCCTGCCCCCAATCCCTCCCAGGATCAGGATCTTTTCCAATGAGTCAACTCTTCACATGAGGTGGCCAAAGTATTGGAGTTTCAGCTTCAGCATCAGTCTTCCAATGAACACACAGGACTGATCTCCTTTAGGATGGACTGGTTGGATCTCCTTGCAGTCCAAGGGATTCTCAAGAGTTTTCTCCAACAACACAGTTCAAAAGCACCAATTCTTCAGCGCTCAACTTTCTTCACAGTCCAACTCTCACATCCATACATGACTGCTGGAAAAACCATAGCCTTGACTAGATGGGCCTTTATTGGAAAAGTAATATCTCTGCTTTTGAATATGCCATCTAGGTTGGTCATAACTTTCCTTCCAAGGAAGAGGAACCAGAGATCAAATTGTCAACATCTGATGGATCATCAATAAAGCAAGAGAGTTCCAGAAAAACATCTATTTCTTCTTTATTGACTATGCCAAAGCCTTTGACTGTGTGGATCACAATAAACTGTGGAAAATTGTGAAATAGATGGCAATGCCAGACCACCTGACCTGCTTCTTGAGAAACCTGTATACAAGTCAGGAAGCAACAGTTAGAACTGGACATGGAACAACAGACTGGTTCCAAATAAGAAAAGGAGTATGTCAAGGCTGGGAGAAATATGAATAACCTCAGCTATGCAGATGACACCATCCTTATGGCAGAAAGTGAAGAGGAACTAAAAAGCCTCTTAATGAAAGTGAAAGTGGAGAGTGAAAAAGTTAGCTTAAGGCTCAACATGCAGAAAACGAAGATCATGGCACCGGTTCCATCACTTCATGGGAAATAGATGGGGAAACAGTGGAAACTGTGTCCGACTTTATTTTTCTGGGCTCCAAAATCACTACAGATGGTGACTGCAGCCATGAAATTAAAAGACGCTTACTCCTTGGAAGGAAAGTTATGACCAACCTAGATAGCATATTCAAAAGCAGAGACATTACTTTGCCAACAAAGGTCCATCTAATCAAGGCTGTGGTTTTTCCTGTGGTCATGTATGGATGTGAGAGTTGGACTGTGAAGAAGGCTGAGCACCAAAGAATTGATGCTTTTGAACTGTGGTGTTGGAGAAGACTCTTGAGAGTCCCTTGGACTGCAAGGAGATCCAACCAGTCCATTCTGAAGGAGATCAGCCCTGGGATTTCTTCAGAAGGAATGATGCTAAAGCTGAAACTCCAGTACTTTGGCCACCTCATGCGAAGAGTTGACTCACTGGAAAGGACTCTGATGCTGGGAGGGATTGGGGGCAAGAGGAGAAGGGGATGACAGAGGATTAGATGGCTGGATGGCATCACTGACTTGATGGACATGAGTCTGAGTGAACTCCGGGAGTTGGTGATGGACAGGGAGGCCTGGCGTGCTGCGATTCATGGGGTCACCAAGAGTCGGACACAACTGAGCAACTGAACTAAGCTGAACTGAAGGCTGTATATTGTCACCCTGCTTATTTAACTTCTATGCAGAGTACATCATAAGAAAACCTGGGCTGGAAGAAGCACAAGCTTGAATCAAGATTGCCAGGAGAAATATCAATAACCTCATATATGCAGATGACACCACCTTATGGCAGAAATTGAAAAAGCCTCTTGATGCAAGTGAAAGAGGAAAGTGAAAAAGTTGGCTTAAAGCTCAACATTCAGAAAACTAAGATCATGGCATCTGGTCCCATTACTTCATGGGAAATAGATGGGGAAACAGTGGAAACAGTGTCAGACTTTATTTTTCTGGGCTCCAAAATCACTGCAAATGTTGATTGCAGCCATGAAATTAAAAGATGCTTACTCCTTTGATGGAAAGTTATGACAAACCTAGATAGCATATTGAAAAGCATTAGGGAATAGTTCTAGGGTTTAGAATTTCTTTATGGGATGTTGAAAAAAACGTGTATATCCTAAAAAGCATTTAATTATAAACTTCAAATTAGTGAATTGTATGGTATGTGACCAATGACTCAATGAATCTGTTATGTTTTTAAAACAGGTAATTATTAAGATTTGGACTGTACATAAACTTGAAAGCATCATATTTAATAGTTCATAATTTGCTTCCCTGGTGGCTCGGAGGGTAAAGAATCTACCTGCCATTTGGTTGACTGGGGATGGATCCCTGGATTAGGAAGATCCCCTAGTGGAGGAAATGGCAACCCACTCCAGTATTCTTGCCTGGAAAATCCCCTGGAGAGAGGTGCCTGGCAGGCTACATTCATGGGGTCACAAAGAGTCTGACATGACTGAACCACAACACTTCACCTTCATCAAGAGGCTTTTTAGTTCCTCTTTGCCCTCTGCCATTAGGGTGGTGTCATCTGTATATCTGAAGTTATTGATATTTCTCCTGGCAGTCTTGATCCAGCTTGCGAGTCATCCAGGCCAGCATTTTGCATTATATACTCTGCATTTAAGTTAAATAAATAGTGACAACATACAGCTTTATCATACTCATTTCCCAATTTTCAACCAGTTGTTCTGTGTCCAGTTCTAACTGTTGCTTCTTGCCCTGTCCTGTTGCTTCTTGTCCTTTCTGAGAAGGCAGGTAAGGTGGTCTGGCATTCCTTTTTCTTTAAGAATTTTCCACGGTTTGTTGTGATCCACACAGTCAAAGACTTTAGTATAGTCAATGAAGCACAAGTAGATGTTTTTCTGGAATTCCCTTGTTTTTTCTATGATCCAGTGGATTTTGGCACTTAATTATTAAACCAAATAAAAATGAAATGGATCAAGTTGTATTTATAATTTCAAAAATAAGAAAAAATGGTTTTTTCTTGCATGCAAATTACACCCGCAACAGTCATCATCACCATCACCTCTGAGTTAATAGGCTCATAAGGGCATTGATTTCAGAACTGAGGATATTAAATAACTATCTTTTATACAGCATAATTTAAGTAACTGGACAATCAAGCATGACATAAGTGATGACAGAAAGATCAGCAATCGTTTTAAACTTTACTTTTAATTGGAAGGTAGATGCTTTACAATGTTGTTTTGGTTTCTGCCACACACCAACATGAATCAGCCATAGGTATACATCCCCTCCTTCTTGAACCTCCCTCCAACCCCACCACATCCCACCCTTGTAGGCTATCACAGGATACTGGGTTGAGCTCCTTGTGTTATACAGAAGCTTCCCACTAGCTATTCATTTTACATATGGTAATGTATATGTTTCAATGCTGCTCTCTCAATTCATCCCACCCTCTCCTTCCTCTGCTGTGCACAAGTCTGTTCACTACGTTTGCATCTCTATTGCTGCCCTGCAAGTAGATTTATCAGTACCATTTTTCTAGAATATATATATATAGATAGATAGATAGATAGATAGATAGATATAGATATAGATATATGACATTTGTTTTTCTCTTCCTGAGTCACTTCAATCTGTATAACAGGATCTAGATTCATACACCTCCCTAGAACTGACTCAAATTTGTTCCTTTTTGTGGCTGATAATCAAGAATGTACAATGGAGAAAAGATCAGCAATTCCTTAAAAAGAGTAAAATTTAAACAATTTTGGTGTCCTATGTATGCCCTGATCTACTCAAATAACTATATTTTAAAATAAATACTCAAACATAACAAGGCAAGATGCTATCTTTGACAAAAAGTCAGATGAATCAAGAATAACCAAAATAGAGAAGAAATAATATAAATAAAATTAAACTGAAATACAAAAGACACATCTCTGACTATGAAAATAAAGGAAACATCATATTAAATATCTTCCATAGTGAAATATTACTGTTACTAATACATATTAGCTCATATATTAATATGTAATACTGTAATAGGCAGTGGTGACCATTTCAGAAAAGAGAAACAAGTTGAAACAATTTATCCCACATCCTCTTAGCTCAGTGACAAAACCAGGAACTGAAACCAGAGAGAAGAGAACAACAATAATAAAGGAATCTGAATTTAGCCACCAGTGGGTAGAACACTGTCCCTAAATAAATTACCATCATCAGTGCCTTTTCAGTTCAGTTCAGTTCAGCCCCTCAGTCATGTCTGACTCTTCGTGACCCCATGAACCACAGCACGCCAGGCCTCTCTGTCCATCACCAACTCCTAGAGTTCACCCAAACCCATGTCCATCGAGTCAGTGATGCCATCCAACCATATCATCCTATGTCGTCCCCTTCTCCTCCTGCCCTCAACCTTTCCCAGCATCAGGGTCTTTTCAAATGAGTCAACTCTTTGCATCAGGTGATGATAAAATTTAATCACACTTGTTAAATGGAAACATGCTTAGCTTACCTTTTGTTGTTTGTTGTTCTTTAGTCATCATGTCCAACTCTTTTTTAACCCCATGGAATGTAGCCTGCCAGGCTCCTTAGGTCCATGGGATTCTCTAGGAAAGAATATTGGAATGGGTTGCCATTTGCTTTTCCAGGGAATCTTCCTGACCCAGAGATCGAACCCACATCTCCTAAATTGCTCGTGGATTATTTATCTCTGAGCCACCAGGAGAGCCCACAGTTACTTATCTTTCAAATGAGAAGATTCTCTTTAAACCAGGGAACACATCACTATCTTCCTTAATCTAATATGGTTCAACAATCCACATTTTAATGTCTGAAAATATGTTTAACGTCTTACAATATTGACAACTAGTGCTCTTGATCGAGATAATTTTCTGTTGTGTTCCTTAACATATCATTAAAATACTCCATAGCCCTTGAGATTTTCAAATAACAACATAATAAATATTCACTTGAAATAAAACTATTTAATATTGAAATTTTACTTTATACACTAAGACACTGGCTCTGTTGGAGTTCTAAGAAATCTCAACAATGTATTTTAAATTCATAATTAAACAGCAGCATTCAAATATAGACTAGAAAGCAGAAGTTTAAACAGAAATCCTGTACTTAAATATCATAAAAGTATCAGCTACCTACTAAATATTTTTATATAAGCTTTCCATTACCAGAAACACACTTCCAGTTGGCATTATTAAAAGTGACAGTGTGCCCTTTACATTCATCTGGATATAATAGGTATATGAATAATTGAAATATTATCTACTATCTAAATGAATGTTAAAGTATTATGGTCTCTCAAGATCATATCAAAATAGTTCTGAGGAGAAACTATCATTAATATTTAAGTGGAATCTCTTCTGTATTATGACAAAACAAAGCCAAAGAAATGAAATTAGCATCTTTGTGTGTTTTTCATTTCCAATCTAAAAGGTGACCCTGTAGATGTTACAGCTGTATGTTATTACATATTAAGTACTTGCTCAATAATTTTCCTAATACTTATAGCCAGAATGACTTGAAAAAACTTAAGATTTGTATGACCTTCAGTTTTTAAATAATTTAACACTTATCAGGAAATGTCTCTGTTAGACATCCCTTTGCCATATGTACGTTTACTCCACATACTAAATTTATGATCGGAGTGAAATTTGGCGGTCATTGAAACCGTGAAAGGACTAATTGGGTTTACTCCAAAAGAATTTGCATTTTTGAAGTTCAATATTTAACACTAAATATTGGTTTATCTATAATAATTGTGGTATTAGTATGGTCATATGTTGTAGAATTTCAATTTTACTATTTGTCAAGCAAGCAGGGTAGATTATATTAGCAGGTATAGCCCTAAAACAGTATTATTTCAAAATTTTGTCCCATGTTATGAGATTACAATCGACTTTTATACTACAGTGTCTAAAAACCTTGGTCTTTTATGCTTGGTCTACATTTCAACTTAAATTTATCACAGATTTTTTTTAGCTTATATCATAAATATAGTTAATTACCGATTTTTCTGATATGGTGAAATTAAGAATATGTTTCACACATCATGATTCATTCTTTTACTTTATAGTCATAATTTTCCCAATTTGCTACTTTTATCAATTTCTCTCAGAAGCCACTTATCTGTATGTAATTCGTTTCCATGAATGTTGAAAAAATCCCTGATAGTACATAAGCCCTAAAATGTTGTTTCTTTTTCTTTCTTTAAAAATTTTTTTAAATTGTTTTTTAATTTTTAATTGAAGGATAATTGCTTTATAATATGTATTAGCTTCTGTCATACATCAGCAAGAATCAGCCATAGGTATACACATGTCCCTTCCCTCTTGAAACTCATTCTCACCTCCCACCCTACCCCACTCCTCTAGGTAGTCACAGAGTACCAGGCTTGAGCACCCTGCACCATGCAGCAAATTCCCATTGTTTTTCTATTTTACATATGGTAATATGTATGTTTCAATACTAGTGCAAATGCCCAAATTAAGGTTTGATTGTGGAGGCATCCACTTCTAAGATGGCTATTGAGAATAAATACTTTTGCAGCCAAAGCAATGCGCTAGATAAAAAGCTAGGCCACCTTAGCCACCAGAACCCCTTCACCACATCCTGCCCCCAACCACGCTGCCAGATTCCCCTTTGTAGAGATCTTGGCTAATGTGGGTGACTGGAAATTTGGGCCCCCTGTGTTTTTGTGCCATTTTCATTTTTGTTTTCTCTTCTCACAGTTTAAATTTCCCAATCTTATGTTTTGAATTCACCAACAAAGAGTGAGTTGTGAAACCTTAGGCCCCCCACCATCAACCCTACCAAACCTGTCAAACACTTGTAAAGGAAAAAAAACAAAAAACAGCGTTGTCTGCCCTTCAGTTCTATAAGGATCATGCCATTAACCATGTTAGTCATCCAGGGACAGGGGAATTCAAGATGGAGAAAAACAGCAAGTATGCTATGCTTTGGATGTACAGGCCCCCAGATACTTGCATGGTCCATCAGTTGCATCTGACTCTTTTGCAGCCCCATAACCCGCCAGCTCCTCTGTGCATGAAATTTTCCAGTCAAGAATACTGGAGCAGCTTGCCATTTCCTACTCCAGGGGATCTTCCTGACCCAGGAAACAAATCCGTTTCTCTTGCATCTCCTGTGTTAGCAAGCAGATTCTTTACCACTGCACCAGCAGGGAAGCCCAGTTAAGACACCTGTCTAAGGACAAATTTCAATGAACCTGCATTCTTTCATCTTCCCAAGCAATGGAAAACATTAAAATCATTAACTTGAAATGTCTTTTCCTTGGGTTGAACAGTAATCTTTTTATGCTTGACAATATATTTCCCCCCCAAATTTGCATATATCTGCTCCTCTTCAACACTTAGAGGCAGTTTCTCACAGCAATCTGACAGGCTGTCTCCTGTAGTCTTCACCAAGGCCTCCAAAAAACATTAACTCACAACTTTCATTGCACACTGTGTATTTTTCTTTCAGTAGATGCTACCTATCCATGACCTCACTGTGTCACCCAGGCGTGCCGTGTAATTTTCAAAACTTGTTAGGAATAAGCTTTGTCTCTTTCAAAGTTCCCTGGTGGTCATTGCTGAGGGCATCTGCAACTGTAACAAGGGCTATAAGAGCCAATCCAGTCACAACACTGATTACTGACAGGCTGAGACAGGCAAAGAGACTCAGCAAAATATTTACCAACCTATTTGCATTTGTCTATGCTCATTTGATTGCCTTTTCATACTGTCCATGGGGTTCTTGAGCAAAAAATACTGAAGTGGTTTGCCATTTCCCTCTCCAGAGAGGATGAGATAGTTAGATAGCATCACTGACTCAATAAACATAAGTTTGAGCAAACTCCAGGGGATAGTGAAGGACAGGGAAGCCTGGTGTGCTGCAGTCCATGGGGTCATGTGAAGTGAAGTGAAGTTGCTCAGTTATGTCCGACTCTTTGTGACATCATGGACTGTAGCCTATCAGGCTTCTCCATCCATGGGATTTTCCAGGCAAGAGTACTGGAGTGGGTTGCCATTTCCTTCTCCACCATGGGGTCATAGTCAGACACAACTTCATGACTGAACAACAATTTGATTGCTAAGAACAGAAATTCAACATTAAATCAGTTAAAAGGAAATTTTTACATGTAGTAATAATTAGGGGGAAAAGTGGAACCAGTGACAGATTTTATTTTCTTGGGTTCCAAAATCAATGCAGACAGTGACTGCAGCCATGAAATTAAAAGATGCTTCCTCCTTGGAAGGAAAACTATGACAAAACTATGTAGCATATAAAGAAGCAGAGCCATCATTTTGCCAACAAAGTCCCTATAGTAAAAGCTATGGTTTTTCCAGTAGTCACCTACGGATGTGAGAGTTGGACCATAAAGAAGGCTGAGTGCTGAGGCATTGGTGTTTTTAATTTGTGGTTCTGGAGAAGAGTCTTGAGAGTCCCTTGGACAGCAAAGATATCAAAACAGCCAACCCTAAAGCAAATCAACCCTAAAAATTCATTGGAAGAACTGACGCTGAAGCTGAAGTTCCAATACTTTGGCCAACTGATGAGAAGAGCTGACTCACTGGAAAAGACCCTGATGGAAAAGAATGAAGGCAAAAAGAGAAGAGGGTGGCAGAGGATGAGATAGATAGAATCACTGACTTAATGGACCTGAATTTGTGCAAACTCTGGGAGATAGTGGAGGACAGAGGAGCGTGGCATGTTGTAGTCCATGGGTCAAAAAGACTCAGACAGGACTTAGCAACTGAATAAGAACAACAATAAATGTAAATAATAAAAGAAAACTCATCTCAACACTTTGAGAAGGTATATCATTGACACTTCTGTGCTGGGTTGAGATACTAGAGCATTTTTGGGTATCTTTTCTTAGTTTGTGCTTTCTTATATATTAACTGTGCAGTGTATACATTTCCCTTCCCTTCCCTAGTGATTCAAATGTCCTACATAGCTTCTTGTGTGTTGTTGTTTACACACTGTTGTTGTTTTTCAGTTGCCCAGCCATGTCTGACTCTTTGCAAACCCATGGACTGCAGCATTCCAGGCCTCTCTGTCCCTCACTGTCTCCTGAAGTTGGCCCAAGTTCAGTTCCATTGCATCGGTGATGCCATTCAAACATCTCATCCTCCAAAGCCCTCTTCTCTTTCTGCCCTCAATCTTTCCCAGCATCAGGGACTTTTTCAATGAGTTAGCTGTTCACAGATGAGCAAAATACTGAAGTTTCAACTTCAGCATCAGTCCTTCCAATGAGTATACAGGGTTAATTTCCCTTAAGATTCACTGGTTTGATTTCCTTGCTGTCCAAGGGACTCTCAGGAGTCTTCTCCAGCACCATGGTTCAAAGGCATCAATTCTTCAGTGCTATACCTTCTTTACAGTCCAGCCCTCACAACCGTACATGATGACTGGGAAAACCATAGACTTGACAATAGGGACCTTTGTCAGCAGAGTAATGGCTCTGCTTTTCAACACACTATGTTTGTCATAACTTTCCTGCCAAGAAGCAAATGTCTTCTGATTTCATGGCTGCAGTCACCATCTGTAGTGATTTTAGAGCCCGAGAAGAGGAAATCTGTCACTACTTCCCCTTCTATTTGCCATGAAGTAGTGGGGCCAGATGCCATGATCTTAGTTTTTTTTTTTTTTAATATTTAATTTTAAGCCAGCTCTTTCACTGTCCTCCTTCACCCTCATCAAGAGGCTCTTTAGTTCCTCTTTGCTTTCTGCCGTTAGAGTGGTATCATCTGCATATCTGAGGTTGTTGATGTTTCTCCTACCTATCTTGATTCCAGCTTTACGTGCTACAGATCTCCAAACTAAAGTAAATCAGAGTCAAATAACAACAAAAGAAAATGACATAGATAATACCCATGATAAAGACAAGAAACAGTTTCAAATTGTTAATACTAAGACTACATTGTCTATTTAGTACTGAAAACAATCTTGTGTTTCACTTTGTTCAAATCTGACCTAGTATCTTTGAAATGATACATAATATATCCCAAACACAAAGTTCATAATGAAGAATTATTAAGTTTTCTGATGGACACGAGTTTGAGCAAGCTCCAGGAGTTGATGATGGACAGGGAAGACTGACATGCTGCAGTCTATGGGGTCACAAAGTGTCGGACACGACTGAGAGACTGAACTGAACTGAACTGGTGGATTGCAGGGCTAGCACTGTGTTAGAGGTCAAGTCTTCATTTCTCAGAATTAACATTCCATGTGGACAAAGCTGCATGACCACATGGTGAGTTTAGTTCCAAATAAGCCCTGTCACTGTGCATGTGTGCTGAGTCCTGTCCAACTCCTTGCAACGCCATGAACTGTAAGCCATCAGACTCCACTGTCCATGAAATTTTCTGGGCAAGACTACTGGACTGGGTTGCCACTTCCTCCTCCATGGGATCTTTCTGATCCAGTGATTGTCTTCTGTCCCATCTCCTGCACTGGAAGCAGATTCTTTACCACTGCACCGCCTGAGAAGCCCCAAAGCACGATCACTCAGTTCAGTCACTCAGTCACGTGACGGCTGAGCACTGTCATTAACTCAGGACAAATACCTATTAAAAGAAAATTTTATATCACTTTTTTCTGTCTATATTAAAAGTGTTTAATATAAAATTTTAAATGGCCCATTTAATAATCTGGAAATTCAATGCTTGTCTCTAAAGAATACATAAAATCTAACATTATAACTATGAGAGTCACATAATGAAACTTTATAACCAAAATAATAAAGCAGTAAAAAACTACATATATTTTCTTGGAAAACCAAATATTTAAATAATTCCTTGGTTCGCTTCCTCTGTGGTCATATCACCTAAATTACACTCACATATTTAAACAACACTGCTTAATTTTTCTAAGTCAACATACAAAATTATAAAAGTGTAAAATTACAAGGTAGTAACTTCTGTATTTCTCTGTATTGCTACCCTTAAATATTTACAATAGCTTTTCTTTTTCTTACACAATCTAAACAGAGTTGTAAATCGTAAAGAAAATCTATGAATATACCATCTGTAGGGTGAGAACTTTGCTTGCCCTTAACAAATTGTTTTTGAAATTCTCCTATTTGTAGAGACTTGAGATTTCAAAAGCTATAATGAAGGATGTATTGTAGCAGTATGACCATGGGTTGAAAAAGAATTTCCAGACACAGTATTGCAGAAAAGGTTGAGTTAATAGCAAAGATAATGTGGGCACTGTGAGCACAGCAGGTTGACATCCTGACAGGCCAGGGAGAGCTGATGCTTTTTGTGGGTTAGTA
This sequence comes from Bos taurus, assembly GCF_002263795.3. NCBI lineage: Eukaryota > Metazoa > Chordata > Mammalia > Artiodactyla > Bovidae > Bos > Bos taurus. The sequence goes on from NC_037347.1 coordinate 60,641,145, forward strand.
GCCACCTTTTATAGGCTTAAGACAAAGAAAATTCTTGCTGGAAGGGTGGCTTTAGGTGATTGGTTAGGATGCTATAGGGTGAGTACCAAGGTGGGCATTTTTGCCTAATTTGGAGTCAAGAAGCTAACCAGTAAGGATCATGGGGCTTTTGACAATGGTTACAATGTGACTCAGTGAGTTCTGGAAATGACATTGGTTCTGGGCTCCACTTCTGTGATCTTGGTATAAGACCTTGCACCTGTAACCTTTGGATAGGACTCCACAGGGTGAACTGTAAAAAAAAAAAGAAAGAAAGAAACTTAAAAAAATGGAAAAAAATCACACCATCCCTGAAACCTAGTCCACCACTTTATGAGTTTATGATTAATTTCCATATACAAAATTTTATTTCCTTTTTTGTCCCCTCTGCCCTCAATCCTGTGCTAATTGAATACTATTCAACTAGAGTCAGATGGTAAACCTACCTACAATGTAGGAGACCAGGGTTTGATCCCTGGTTTGTTAAGATACTCTAGAGAAGGGCACGGCTACCAACTCCAATATTCTTGCCTGGAGAATTCCAAGGCCAGAGGACCCTGGCAAGGTACAGTCCATGGGATCCCAAAGAGTCAGAAATGATTAAGCAAAGAACACCAAGTAAAATTCAACTCACAGCTCTTTCATTGTGTATTTTTCTTACAGTCCATGAAATAATATTCAAAATATGATCAGGATTCTGAGTTACATGGTTGTTTTGAGAGGTTGCACACAAATAAATAAAACATGAAATGCAACACAGGAAAGAATGAAACTGGTGGATAAAAATAAGTAGTTATGTGTTTTTCAAATATAATGTCATCTACAGCTTCCTCATTCCCAATATGTTGGAGTTGCAAACAGTCTTCCCATAGGAATCCAAATAGTCAGATGTCAAATTTGAAGGAGTTAGAATAATCCATTATCAAACTCTGCAGTGCCCACTCCCCTAAACAATACAGAGAAAGGCTAACAGTGTTAGGAAACATTCCCTTAGCTGTCCTCTTCCACTAACTCGTGTTCTAGGCAAAAAACACCTCAACTTATTGTCTAAGGTCAAATTAGAATTTAGCCAATAATAATCCATGGAATTTATGGTCTAGAGTTAGGAACAAGTGTTCATGTGCACTCAGTTGTATCTGATTCTTGGCAACCCCATGAACTGTAGCCCATCCATGTCCTCTGTCCATAGAATTCTCTAGTCAGCAATACTGGAGTGCTTTGCCATTTCCTTCTCTAGGGGATCTTTCCAATCCAGAGATAAAATCTGTGTCTCTTGTGCCTTCTGTACTGGCAGGTGGGTTGTTTACCAAATGAACCACCAGGGAAGTCATTTAGAAACAAGGGAAATACTCAAAGTAAATAAAATTGTGACTTAGAATGTGCATTAAAAATAATATATTAACCTATAAATTAATGAAAGATAGATGCTTTATAAAGCAGTTTTGTCTTTTTATTTATTTACATTGAAGAAGAAAGGGAAGAGGAACTCAAAAGCCTCTTGATGAAAGTGAAAGTGGAGAGTGAAAAAGTTGGCTTAAAGCTCAACATTCAGAAAATGAAGATCATGGCATCTGGTCCCATCACTTCATGGGAAATAGATGGGGAAACAGTGGAAACAGTGTCAGACTTTATTTATCTGGGCTCCAAAATCACTGCAGATGGTGACTGCAGCCATGAAATTAAAAGACGCTTACTCCTTGGAAGGAAAGTTATGACCAACCTAGATAGCATATTCAAAAGCAGAGACATTACTTTGCCAACAAAGGTTCGTCTAGTGAAGGCTATGGCTTTTCCTGTGGTCATGTATGGATGTGAGAGTTGGACTGTGAAGAAGGCTGAGCGCTGAAAAATTGATGCTTTTGAAAAATTGACGCTTCTCCAACACTGTGATGTTGGAGAAGACTCTTGAGAGTCCCTTGGACTGCAAGGAGATCCAACCAGTCCATTCTGAAGGAGATCAGCCCTGGGATTTCTTTGGAAGGAATGATGCTAAAGCTGAAACTCCAGTACTTTGGCCACCTCATGCGAAGAGTTGACTCATTGGAAAAGATTCTGATGCTGGGAGGGATTGTGGGCAGGAGGAGAAGGGGACGACAAAGGATGAGATGGCTGGATGGCATCACTGACTCGATGGACATGAGTCTGAGTGAACTCCGGGAGTTGGTGATGGACAGGGAGGCCTGGTGTGCTGCGATTCATGGGGTCGCAAAGAGTCAGACATGAGTGAGCGACTGATCTGATCTGATCTGATCTGATAGGTGATTTACGGTGTTATTAATTCTTGTTGTACAGCAAAGTGATTCAATTACACACACACACAAATATAGATATATATATATATATATATTTATAAATATATATAATCTTTATTTTATATTATTTTATTTTTTTAACTTTACAATATTGTATTGGTTTTGCCATATATCAAAATTTTAAATTCTTCTCCATTTTGGTTTATCATAGGAGAAGGTTTATTTTAATTTTAAGATAATTGCTTTACAATGTTGTGCTAGTTTCTTCTGTACAACAGTGTGAATCAACTCTAAGTGTACATATACCCCTTTCCTCTTGAGCCTCTTACCTCTGCATCCATCCCTGTAGGTCATCACAGAGCATCAAGCTGAGTTCGTGTGTGATACAGCCCTTTCCCACTAGCTATCTATGACCCCATGGACTGCAGCCTCCCAGGCTCCTCCATCCATGGGATTTTCCAGGCAAGAGTACTGGAGTGGGTTGCCATTTCCTTCTCCAGGGGATCTTCCCGACCCAAGGATCGAACCCAGGTCTCCCGCATTGCCAGCAGACGCTTTAACCTCTGAGCCACCAGGGAAGCCCGATAATAGAGGCTATGAATTATAAGGACTTAACCATGTTAAGCGGAGAAGGCAATGGCACCCTACTACAGTACTCTTGCCTGGAAAATCCCATGGACGGAGGAGCCTTTGAAGGCTGCAGTCCATGGGGTCACTGAGGGTCGGACATGACTGAATGACTTCACTTTCACTTTTCATTTTCATGCATTGGAGAAAGAAATGGCAACCCACTCCAGTGTTCTTGCCTGGAGAATCCTAGGGACAGGGGAGCCTGGTGGGCTGCCGTCTATGGGGTCGCACAGAGTTGGACACGACTGCAGCGACTTAGCAGCAGCAGCAGCAACCATGTTAAGAGAACCTAAAAAAGGCCATTCAATCTAAAACATGTAGCATGAACTAAGTGGATCAAGAGTGGTGAGTTCAAATTCTGGTTATTATTAGTTTGAATATTGAGTAAAGAAATAGAGAATTGCACAAGTTTGAGGTTTTTCTTGGGGATAATTATGAAACTGGAGAAAGAAAAGAGAAACACCATTGGACCAAGTCCAGAAAGTATCTGTAATTAGAGGTCAAATACAGAGCACAGAAGACTGAAGAAGAGTGTCTTGTGAGGCAGAAGGAAGTGCTTTATGTGGTTTTAAGGAAGCCACGAAGTATGTGGTTAAGAACACACAGTCACCTATGGAAAATACTAATAATGTGGGACTGAGAAAAATGAAGAAAAATGTCCATCTAGGGACTTCCTGGAAATCCAGCAGTTAAGACGCCATGCTCTCAATGCAGTGGGTCTGAATTCAATCCCAAGTCAGGTAACTAGGTCTGGCATGCTGCACAAGATGCAGTGCAGTCAAATAAATAAAGAAAAGTAGATATTTTAAAAAATAAAACAAGTATATGTCCACCAGAAACCTTGATAAAGGCAATTTTGATTGACTGATTAGAGCATAACGTCAATTAGAATTAGATGAACAGAGAAAGGGGATGTGATAAAATGCAGGGAAAATTATTATGAAATTGTTTTTGAAGTTAATCCATGAAATAAAATAGAAAAGAGTGTCATAGAAATAACTCTAAAAGCTGAGTGGAGTACAGATTGCTACTTCTATACTTACTGGTTTTGTTTGCTATTCTATATGGTGTTTCAAGGGCTTTAAAATTTTTAATCATCAAATTTCTATAGCAACTCCAGTAGAGAGGTTAGTATTCTGGATCCAGTCTTTACTCTTCTTCATGCTTTAGAGTATATAAAAATGATTCCCGAACTGTGTGATGTATCTTGTGATCCCAGAGATATAAGAATTAAGGAGTGTTCAAAAGAATTTCAGAAACTCATTGCAGGCATTGGTGCAACCATGGAACCATGCCAGCAACAGTTCATTTTCAGAACTCTTGATTTTTAAGAAAAACACACCATTATTTAAACTACTCTGAGTCTAGACTTTTTTTTTTTTTCTGGTAACTAAAAATTTTTTTGAAACTGTTAAGATAGGTTACATGTTGACTTTTTTTTTTTTTTTTAAGTGATGGGATATATACCCAACAAGCATAGAGAGAGAGAATGATTTAGAACAGATAGAGTTCCAGGAGGATCAAATATCTGGATAATAAAGTGAAGTAAACTAAAGCAAAGTGAAGTCGCTCAGTCATGTCTGACTCTTTGCGACCCCGTGGACTGTAGCCTACTAGGCTCCTCAATCCACAGAGTTCTCCAGGCAAGAATGCTGGAGTGGGTTGCCATTTCCTTTTCCAGGGGATCTTCCCAACCCAGGGATAGAACCTGGGTCTCCTGCATTACAGGCAGACGCTTTACTGTCTGGGCCACCAGAGAAGCCCAATCTGGATAATACAGGATCACTAAACAAAGGGTGAAGTAGATGATCATTGATTCGTTCATTACAAAAAGAGGTGGGAGAAAGGAAAAGGAGCAAAAACAGAGTGACAAGATTTGTTGATGAGAGGAATACACACACACACATACATATGCTATATTTTCTTTGTGAAATATGATATAGCAATAGCAAGTAATGGATGATGCATGATGCATATAGACAGATTATGGTCATTTTGAAAGAAGACATTTACTCAACAGTCTCAAGAGTTGTGGAATGAGAAAGAAAGCCTAATAGCGCAACAGAGCTGGTAGCAATATTGTTTCACTCTCTGCTTCTGCCAAATCATATATTTCCCCCTCCCCCGCCTAAGTTTTGTTTAGTTTTAAAGTGCTCTTTTATCCCCTCCCCTTAAATATTTGTCTTCACTTTTCTGTATTCTCTTAACAATCCATGTACTATTTCTGAAATGGGCATCTTTATCCATAGCTTGTGATTACTGAATTATCTTCTTTAGACTTGTTTCTGAGCTCCAAAGACACCTAGACACCTAGTTACAGGTTCTTCAATAGGTTACAGAATGACCAATGCAATCTATCGAGAGTTTGACTCTTCTTCCTTCCTTTCCTTCCCTCCTTCCTTCTTTCTTCCTCCCTTCCTTCCGTTTTCCTCTCTCTCCCTTCCTTCTCTCCTAATTCCTGTCACTACCCACTCCATTCTTCCAAACACATTTAAGGGCAATGTTCATGCCTACTCCTCGGCAAGAGCCTCCTAAGGAACTTCCTGCCTCCAAGGCCATCACACCTCCCATTTACCCCTACATTGTCCCAAGGATTTTTTCTTCCAGATATACAACTATTATCACATAATTCACTTGTTTCAAATCATCAAAGACTCTATATAAGACATAGAGTTTAAGGTATATAAAGTGGAATAACTTTTTAAATTTATTTTTGACAGTTATAATATTGATATTCTTTTCTTCCTGAAGGCTGTATAAGAATACAAATTATTATTCTAATTTTGCTTCAGAAGCATAGATATATTACATTTACAATGATTGAGAGAGGGCTTGGTACAGCATAGCTGAACCCGGAGAGATAATTTTATTTTCTAAATCTATTTCTATTTTCTATTTCATTTTAATTGTTAAAAGGCAGATAAAGTTGTTAGAGGTACTTAGAATTCATGAGAATGCCATTAAAATATTTTTAAATATTGAAAAATATATTAAATTTTAACATAATGTGAAATTCAAGTAAGCTATAGAATTATTTATCTGCAAGAGTGAGTGTAGAGATTTAAATCTATTCTAATGAGATGAACACATTACACATGGAAGTAACTTGAAGGGAAAATAAATGTTTGAAATCAATCTCGATGTAGTGGTAGAAGATTTAGCAATGGAGATGCCTTGTATCATCAAAATAACAAAAATTCTTCAGAATGCTCATTTGTATGTAGCATGAGTCAACTGAAGAAATGCAACCTCTAGGACCTTATTGAAACCTTCGTGCACCTGAGATCCTAGCCATCACATGATCCTAAATAGTTAAACTCATAATGCCAACTCTTTGATATGGAAAAGCTGCTTTCCTAGAGGATACATAATTTTTTATATTTGTTTAAAAAGGCAGATAAATATAAAGGTAAAGATCAAACATATCACACTAGTCATTTTTAAACTTAGGAATAATCTATTATTTGAAGAACTTGTTATGCTCGAAAGATTTTGACTTGTTAGAGAAGCTGATAGATGAGATCTATGATCTATCAGTCTAAAAATATAAAGTTGACTTCAGGTTTATGATTTTAATTTGAAAGATATAAAATATATTGTTAATACAATATCAGATCAGATCAGATCAGTCGCTCAGTCGTGTCTGACTCTTTGCGACCCCATGAATTGCAGCACGCCAGGCCTCCCTGTCCATCACCAACTCCCAAAGTTCACTCAGACTCATGTCCATCGAGTCAGAGATGCCATCCAGCCATCTCATCCTCTGTCGTCCCCTTCTCCTCCTGCCCCCAATCCCTCCCAGCATCAGAGTCTTTTCCAATGAGTCAACTCTTCGCATGAGGTGGCCAAAGTACTGGAGTTTCAGTTTGAATATTTTAGCAAACTACTTTTTACTATGCATGCCCAGTTGCTCAGTCCAGTCCAACTCTTTGTGACCCCATGGACTAATATAGTCCACCAGGCTCCTCTGTCCGTGGGATTTCCCAGGCAGGAATACTGGAGTGGGTTGCTGTTTCCTCCTCCAGGTGGTCTTCTCAACCCAGGGATGGAATTTATGTCTCTTATGTCTCCTTCATTGGCAGGCAGATTCATAACCACTGAGCCACCTGGGAAGCTCCCCTTTTACTATATTTACAGTTTAATTTACTAGATTTGCATATGTTGTTTAAATAATTTTGTTCAATCAGACAGCAATCGTTTAAAAAAAAATCAAGCTTAACAAATCAGTACATGCAGAGTAAATGCTTAAAAGCAAACAATGATTTAATTTTAATTAGGGAATTAATATATTTATAAGAAATGAAAACATGTAAGGATTAAAGTAATTGACTTTATATGAATCTTACTTTACTTTTAACTTAAAATTAAAGATTAAAGGAAAATCAGGTTCTTACATCTGTAATCTTCAGAAACTATGATTCTTTTAAAAATAAGAAATTCTGGAGCCTAAAATTGTTTTGCTCCTTGATGTTAGCTATCTCACATTGATATCTAAATGGATAAAACATTATATGTTTTATCAGAGTTAATGAAACTGTCACCTACATCTGACAAAGCTATAGTTTATTTTATGAATATTTTTAAAGTTAGCATATTTCAATACAGTCACAATATTTTTTGTCTGCTAATTCATGGGGAAAAGTCTATTCTTTTCTCAATTCTAACACTTAAGTCCCAAAACTATATCTATATTTTGAGCATGGTGTCAAAATAGAAAATAATCTGATGTGTGCATTCCCACAATGTGATTAAAACAATAATTGAGATTTGGTTTTCTTGCCCCAGGGATTCTTTCCCTGTTTTCTTCCTCTATGAACTTCAATGAGTTGCTTTTCTTTGTGTACAATGCTTTAAATAGAGCTATATTAAAATCTTACTCCTCTGGGTGTCATTAGATATTAAAAGAATAGTGTTACCTCTTATTCCCAACATTTGAAGCCAATTTTAGTTAACTTTTATTGTTCTGGTTTCCAGTCTTTGGAGGGTAAAGGGGGTGTCTCTTTTTTAATTAATCGTATTGGAGTTTAGTTGTTTTACAATGCTGTTAGTTTCTGCAGTATAGCAAAATAAATCCACTATATGTGTGATCACTGACCTAGAGCCAGACATCCTGGAATGTGAAGTCAAGTGGGCCTTAGAAAGCATCACTATGAACAAAACTAGTGGAGGTGATAGAATTCCAGTTGAGATATTCCAAATACTGAAAGATGATGCTGTGAAAGTGCTGCACTCAATATGCTAGCAAATTTGGAAAACTCAGCAGAGGCCACAGGAATGGAAAAGGTCCGTTTTCATTCCAATCCCAAAGAAAGGCAATTCCAAAGAATGCTCAAACTACCGCACAATTGCACTCATCTCACACGCTAGTAAAGTAATGTTCTAAATTCTCCAAGCCAGGCTTCAGCAATATGTGAACCATGAAATTCCTGATGTTCAAGCTGGTTTTAGAAAAGGCAGAGGAACCAGAGATCAAATTGCCAACATCTGCTGGATCATGGAAAAAGCAAGAGAGTTCCAGAAAAACATCTATTTCTGCTTTATTGACGATGCCAAATCCTTTGACTGTGGATCACAATAAACTGTGGAAAATTCTGAAAGAGATGGGAATACCAGAGCAGCTGACCTGCCTCTTGAGAAATTTGTATGCAGGTCAGGAAGCAACAGTTAGAACTGGACATGGAACAACAGGCTGGTTCCAAATAGGAAAAGGAGTACATCAAGGCTGTATATTGTCACCCTGCTTATTTAACTTATATGCAGAGTACATCATGAGAAACGCTGGACTGGAAGAAACACAAGCTGGAATCAAGATTTCCAGGAGAAATATCAATAACCTCAGCTATGCAGATGACACCACCCTTATGGCAGAAAGTGAAGAGGAACTAAAAAGCCTCTTGATGAAAGTGAAAGCGGAGAGTGAAAAAGTTGGCTTACAGCTCAACATTCAGAAAACGAAGATCATGGCATCTGGTCCCACCACTTCATGGGAAATAGATGGGGAAACAGTGGAAACAGTGTCAGACTTTATTTTTCTGGGCTCCAAAATCACTACAGATGGTGACTGCAACCATGAAATTAAAAGACGCTTACTCCTTGGAAGGAAAGTTATGACCAACCTAGACAGCATATTCAAAAGCAGAGACATTACTTTGCCAACAAAGGTTCGTCTAGTGAAGGCTATGGTTTTTCCTGTGGTCATGTATGGATGTGAGAGTTGGACTGTGAAGAAGCCTGAGCACGGAAGAGTTGATGCTTTTAAACTGTGGTGTTGGAGTAGACTCTTGAGAGTCCCTTGGACTGCAAGGAGATCCAACCAGTCCATTGTGAAGGAGATCAGCCCTGGGATTTCTTTGGAAGGAATGAAGCTAAAGCTGAAACTCCAGTACTTTGGCCACCTCATTCGAAGAGTGGACTCATTGGAAAAGACTCGGATGCTGGGAGGGATTGGGGGCAAGAGGAGAAGGGGACAACAGAGGATGACATGGCTGGATGGCATCACTGACTCGATGGACGTGAGTCTGAGTGAACTCTGGGAGTTGGTGATGGACAGGGGGTCCTGGCGTGCTGCAATTCATGGGGTCACAAAGAGTCGGACACGACTGAGCGACTGATCTGATCTGATCTGATATGTATACTTATATCCCCTCTTTTTTGGACTTCTTTCCCATATAGGTCACCACAGAGCACTAAGTAGAATTCCCTGAGCTATACAATAGGTTCTCATTTGTTTTCTATTTTATACACGGTATCAGTAGTGTTCGGAGAAGGCGATGGAACCCTACTCCAGTACTCTTGCCTGGAAAATCCCATGTAGGGAGGAGCCTGGTAGGCTGCAGTCCATGGGGTCGCGCAGACTCAGACACACTGAACTACTTCACTTTCACTTTTCACTTTCATGCATTGGAGAAAGAAATGCCACCCCACTCCAGTGTTCTTGCCTGGAGAATCCCAGGGATGCGGGAGCCTGGTGGGCTGCCATCTATGCTGTCACACAGAGTCGGACAGGACTGAAGCGACTTAGCAGCAGCAGCAGCGGCATCAATAGTGTTTATGCTAAGTCACTTCAGTCGTGTCCGACTCTGTGCGACCCCATGACGGCAGCCCACCAGGCTCCCCCGTCCCTGGGATTCTCCAGGCAAGAACATTGGAGTGGGTTGCCATTTCCTTCTCCAATGCATGAAAGTGAAAAGTGAAAGTGAAGTCACTCAGTAATAGCGTTTATACATCAATTCTAATTGCCCATTTCTTACCTCTCCCTTTACCCCTTAGTATCCATACATTTTTTCACTTCATCCATTACTCTATTTCTGCTTTGTAAATAATAGCATCTGCATCATTTTTCTAGATTTTACATATATGTGCTAATATACTATATATTTTTTCTTTTCTGACTTACTTCACCCTATATGACAGTCACTAGGTCTTTCTGTGTCTCTACAAATGACCCAATTTCATTCCTTGCTATGACTGAGTAATGTTCCATTGTATACATGTACCACAGCTTCTTTATACATTTTTCTGCTGATGGGCTTTTAGGTTGCTCTCTAAACATCCTGGCTATTTTAAACAGTGCTGTAATGAATACCGGAGTGTATGTGTCTTCTGAATGATCCTTTTCTCTGGGAATATGCCCAGCAGTGGGATAGCTGGGCCATATAGTATTTCTATTTTTAGCTTTTTAAGGAACCTCCATATTGTTTTCCACAGTGGCTGTACCAATTTACATTCCCACCAATGGTGTAGGACAGTTCCCTTTTCTCCAAATATGTGTCTCTTAAACTGTCTGTTTATATCATACTATTTAAACTTGTATAAATTTGCCCCCAAAGAGAGGCCTTTATTCAGTATATAGAAAGCTTGATCACTTATAACGTGAAAACTACTGTTTAATTAGAAAAAATAATTTGAAATATGTATGAAAATTCTTGAACTGTTAAGCAGGCTTGCAAAAAGACTATATAAACACTCATTTGTCTTAGTGTTTTCCTCTGTATTGCCTACTCTTGCAAAACTTTTTGTTCTCTCCTAATGGCTTCTTACTTTCTACCAGGCTTTCCCTTTTCCTACACTATAAATGTAATTACTTGCAAAAGAGGTGCTTTTTCTATGCAGTAAAATCTCATATCTTTAGAACATTCTTCCCCAGAGCAGGTCTTGAAGCCATGACACAGTGGAAATGCCTGCAGAAAGGAGGAGGGTGGAGAAGATGGTGAAGAAGCCAGTGAAGGGAGTGCTTTCTACAAAAGACAGTCATAGAATACAGGATTGATTTTGTTGACACCTCCCAAGCAATATACAAAATTTTTTTTCAGAATTTTCCTCATGATATACAGGTAAACTGGGGAATTTATCCATATCCCTAAAGGTTGACTCGGCTTCCAGGGTGGGTCAGAAGTAAAGAAACCATCTGCCAATGAAGAAGATGTGCATTCTATCCCTGGGTTCAGAAGACCCCAACAATGGCAACCCACTCCAGTATTCTTGTCTTGAAAATTCCTTGGAAAAAGAAGCCAGGCAGGCTACAGTCTGGGGGGTCACAGAGAGTTGGACACAACTAAGCACACACTTCCATCACAAAGGTCGACCCTGAATATCTCAGCTATCTTGCATATCAGGGTCACACTATATGTTATTGGAAAAGACTTTAAAAGGCCTTGAAATAAAAAGTTGTAAGACTTATAGTCTAGGCATGAGATGGGACGCTGTCAACACAGGCTAATCTTGCACAAAATTGTCCATTATGGCAACAGCTGAACTCGAGGAGTCCTGACATGATGGGACATATAACATTGATTCATCCATGCCATGACCACCCTACCAAGTAATTATATTATTACGCATCTGTTTGTAACAGAAATTATCTTAATCCTGAGAGGGAAAATAAAGAGCACTCTGTGGAAAGTGTAGTGAAGTTGCAAAGAGAGATAGGCTATTACTCACAGATCATCTGACTTGGTGAAATACGGATTACTGTCCTACAAGTTCTGCCAACATCCTAACTCCAGGACATTTCTTTATGGAATAATCTATTTTTCAATGTATGTGTATACATTTAGTCTCCCAGAAAAAAAATGGGGGCAATTTTGATCCATTAAAAATTTATGATGACAATATGGGAAGTCTATGCTTGATAAACATAGAGACTGAAAGGTGAGAGTGACTTTTGAATTTATATTTGTTGTAATCTGTAAAGTTATCAATGAATGTTTTACCCTGGGTAAAGCAGATCCTTATGGCAGAAAGTGAAGAGGAACTAAAAAGCCTCTTGATGAAAGTGAAAGTGGAGAGCGAAAAAGTTGGCTTAAAGCTCAACATTCAGAAAACGAAGATCATGGCATCCAGTCCCATGGGAAATAGATGGAGAAACAGTGGAAACAGTGTGAGACTTTATTTTTTGGGGCTCCAAAATCACTGCAGATGGTGACTTCAGCCATGAAATTAAAAGACGCTTACTCCTTGGAAAGAAAGTTATGACCAACCTAGACAGCATATTCAAAAGCAGAGACATTACTTTGCTAACAAAGGTCCGTCTAGTCAAGGCTATGGTTTTTCCTGTGGTCATGTATGGATGTAAGAGTTGGACTGTGAAGAAGGCTGAGCGCTGAAGAATTGAAGCTTTTGAAGTGTGGTGTTGGAGAAGACTCTTGAGAGTCCTTGGACTGCAAGGAGATCCAACCAGTCCATCCTAAAGGAGATCAGTCCTGGGTGTTCATTGGAAGGACTGATGCTAAAGCTGAAACTCCAGTACTTTGGCCACCTCATGCGAAGAGTTGACTCATTGGAAAAGACTCTGATGCTGGGAGGGATTGGGGGCAGGAGGAGAAGGGGAAGACAGAGGATGAGATGGCTGGATGGCATCACTGACTCGATGGACGTGAGTCTGAGTGAACTCCAGGAGCTGGTGATGGACAGGGAGGCCTGGCGTGCTGCAATTCATGGAGTCTCAAAGAGTCGGACACGACTGAGTGACTGAACTGAACTGAACTGAACTGAACTGAAGCAGATCCCATGGCATACATTACCTTCTGCTATATTTTAGGGAGTCCAAACCGAGACAGCACAGACAAGGAAAGAAGGAGCAAGACAAAAAAGGATAAAAAGTAATGCAAGAGGCCATCACTTGGCATTAAACACTACGGACCACTCAATCTTGCAGAATCTTCTTCTAAGAAGCCATGTAAATGACTGTCAGTGTAGCCTGCTGAGAGGAGGAGGAGAGAAAAATATATTCACCAGTTCTTGTATTTATTTAGATTTTGCCCTATGGGGCATGAATTCACCCATAATTCATCATCGCGCATGGAGATCTGTCAGTCGTGTGGCTTCTCCTGCCTCAGGGTTCACAACAAGGCTCTAGTTTGGGAGGTAAATTGTGTCGGGGTGAGGATGAGGTGGATACTCTTTGTGTTATGATACCTGAGTTTGTCCAGAATTAACAAAACTTTGCCCAAGTAGGGAGCTATTCCAAACTGATAATAAATTCCAAGCTTTGTTTCCTAGCATGGTGCTACTCTCTCCTCCACTCTCCTGATTCTTCCTCTTCCTCTCCACCCCATCCTAGCTATTTTAAGAATAATTATCTTATTTACAAATCAGAAATAGAGACACAGACTTAGAGAACAAACACATGGATACCAAGGGGGATGGGATGAATTGGGAGATTGAGATTGACATTCATACACTATTGCTACTATGCATAAAATAGACAACCAGTGAAAACCTGGCCTAAAACTCAACATTCAAAAAATGAAGATTATGGCATCTGATCCTATCACTTCATGGCAAATAGATGGGGAAACAATGGAAACAGTGAAAGAGTTTATTTTCTTGGGTTCCAAAATTATTGCAAATAGGGACTGCAGTGATGAATTTAAAGGATGCTTGCTCCTTGGAAGAAAAGTTATGATCAAATTAGACAGCATATTAAAAAGCAGAGACATTACTTTGCCAACAAAGGTCCATATAATCAAAGCTATGGTTTTTCTAGTAGTCATGTATGGATGTGAGAGTTGGACCATAAAGCAGGCTGAGTGCTGAAGAATTGATGCTTTTGAACTGTGATGATGGAGAAGACTCTTGAGAGTCCCTTGAACTGCAAGGAGATCCAACCAGTCCATCCTAAAGGAAATCAGTCCTGAATATTCATTGGAAGGACTGATGCTGAAGCTGAAGCTCCAATAATTTGGCCACGTTAAGTGAAAAGTGGACTCAATAGGAAAGGCCCTGATGATGGGAAAGATGGAAGGCAGGAGGAGAAGGAGACAACAGAGGATGAGATGGTTGGATGGCATCATTGACTCAATGGACATGAGTTTGAGCAAGCTCTGGGAGATGATGAAGGACTGGAAAGCCTGGCGTGCTGCAGTCCATGGAGTCACAAAGAGTTGGACACAGCTGAGCAACAACGAAAACTGTACAGCACAGGACACTCTACTCAGTGGTCTGTGGTGATCTAAACAGGAAGGAAATTAAAAAAAAAAAAAAGGTATAAATATATACCTATAGCTGACTCACTTTGCTGTACAGTAGAAACTTCAACTTAACCATGACAAGACAGGGAAGCCTGGCATGCTGCAGTTCATGGGGTCACCAAGAGTTGGACATGACTTGGTGACTAAACAAGAACAACGACAGAAGCCAATACAACACTATAAAGCAACTATGCATGCATGTCTGCTCAGTTGTGCCTGACTCTTTGTGACCCCATGGACTGTAGCCCACCGGGCTTCTCTGTCCATGGAATTTTCCAAGCAAGAATACTGGAGTGATTTGCCATTTCCTATTCCAGGGGATCTTCCTGACCCAGGGGTCAAGCCTGTGTCTCCTGCATTGGCAGGGAAATCCTTATCAACTGCACCACCTAGGAAAATAAAAAGCAACTATACTCCAATAACAATTTTAAAAAATAAATGATAGAATCTAGGTGTTCTGATTACAAGGGGTTCTGAAAGTCATACATCTATCTGCTAAAATAATACCTTATTTAGATTTCCATTGATCACTTCATTTAAAATTACAACCTCAAATTTATTTATCAATCCCTATGCCCTTTCTTTCCCTTTTTTCTGCACAGGGTTGATTATCTCTTAATATTCTAAGTATTTACCTAATCATTTTTGAATTTTGTCTATCACTCTAGAATGTAAGATGTGTAAGGAGGAATTATTGTTTTTCTTCTCTGAAGTAGACTTGTATGTAGAGAGGTGCCTGGCACATTGACATCATTCATTTCTAAAATACTAGGAATGCTTGAATGAATATTTTGTCCTAACTATTTAATCATTTTCTGTTCTGAAACAGGCTGGGTAAAAAATCTAGATACATTTTGAATGAGTGTATTGGAGTTATTATTCACACTAACTGTCTTTATTTTTAAAAATGCAGCTTTTGCATTCCCTCTTATATTTATCTCTTCTTTGGTTCTTTACCTGCAATTCTACTAAAATGGACATTTTTCACCGGTATATTTTTAAACTTTGAGTAGATGAATGCTTTTACTTCCAGAAACCTTGGGTTTGTCAAACTCATCTTCATTTTGTGTTATACAGTGGATGGCATGCCAACTGGCCACAGAATTGTTGAGTTATATTCATCTCTTTTTCATACATGGTAGAGATTTCTGTGATGTCATCTGTCACCTAAAATTGCTGAGAAATCAAAGATCATCTGATTTTCTCTCTAAAATGACCTTCTATTTTTTTCCCTGGATGCTTGCAGGTTTCCTTCTATAAACCTGAAGATCAGTGAGTTTTCAAAAAAATGTCTCAGTCTTTTTTATCTTTGTTAATGCTTTTTTTTTTTTTTTTTTGATCACTGGCATATAGTGAGTGTTTTGAACTGCCTATTCGTTTTTTTCTTTTGTTTTAGGAGACATTTTTCTATTTATTCTGGATATTTCTTGTATCATTCTCTTTGTCTAAACATACTTTTTCACATACATCTATTATGTGTGCTTTATATCTTTAGTGCATCTATCCAGAAAACTAATATTCTTGAAAGTCATTTTTATCTATTTACTCTTTTTCCCTACTGTGTGTTAGTCTGACCTCTGTCCTCATAGTTGTTCTGGTTGCTGCTTTGTCTAAAGAATCTATTTTACAGGATTTCATTTTTCCCCATTCAGTTCAGTTCAGTTCAGTCGCTCAGTCATGTCTGACTCTTTGCAACCCCATGAATCGCAGCGTGCCAGGCTTCCCTGTCCATCACCAACTCCCAGAGTTCGCTCAGACTCATGTCGATCCAGTCAGTGATGCCATCCAGCCATCTCATTCTCTGTCGTCCCCTTCTCCTCCTGCCCACAATCCCTCCCAGCATCAGAGTCTTTTCCAATGAGTCAACTCTTCGCATGATGTGGCCAAAGTACTGGAGTTTCAGCTTCAGCATCATTCCTTCCAAAGAAATCCCAGGGCTGATCTCCTTCAGAATGGACTGGTTGGATCTCCTTGCAGTCCAAGGGACTCTCAAGAGTCTTCTCCAACACCACAGTTCAAAAGCATCAATTCTTCAGTGCTCAGCTTTCCTCATAGTCCAACTCTCACATCCATACATGACCACAGGAAAAACCATAGCCTTCACTAGACGAACCTTTGTTGGCAAAGTCATGTCTCTGCTTTTGAATATGCTATCTAGGTTGGTCATAACTTTCCTTCCAAGGAGTAAGCGTTTTTTTAATTTCATGGCTGCAGTCACCATCTGTAGTGATTTTGGAGCCCCAAAAAGTAAAGTCTGACACTGTTTCCACTGTTTCCCCATCTATTTCCCATGAAGTGGTGGGACCCGGTGCCATGATCTTCGTTTTCTGAATGTTGAGCTTTAAGCCAACTTTTTCACTCTCCACTTTCACTTTCATCAAGAGGCTTTTTAGTTCCTCTTCACTTTCTGCCATAAGGGTGGTTTCATCTGCATATCTGAGGTTATTGATATTTCTCCCGGCAATCTTGATTCCAGCTTGTGCTTCTTCCAGTCCAGCGTTTCTCATGATGTACTCTGCATAGAAGTTAAATAAGCAGGGTGACAGTATACAGCCTTGACGTCCTCCTTTTCCGACTTGGAACCAGTCTGTTGTTCTGTGTCCACTTCTAACTGTTGCTTCCTGACCTGCATATAGATTTCTCAAGAGGCAGATCAGGTGGTCTGGTATTCCGATCTCTTTCAGAATTTTCCACAGTTCATTGTGATCCACACAGTCAAAGGCTTTGGCATAGTCAATAAAGCAGAAACAGATGTTTTTCTGGAACTCTCTTGCTTTATCCATGATCCAGCAGTTGTTGGCAATTTGATCTCTGGTTCTTCTGCCTTTTCTAAATCCAGCTTGAACATCTGGAAGTTCACAGTTCACATATTGCTGAAGCCTGGCTTGGAGAATTTTGAGCATTACTTTACTAGCGTGTGAGATGAATTTGGAAAACTCAGCAGTGGCCACAGGACTGGAAAAGGTCAGTTTTCATTCCAATCCCAAAGAAAGGCAATGCCAAAGAATGCTCACACTACCGCACAATTGCACTCATCTCACACGCTAGTAATGCTCTAAATTCTGGGAGGGATTGGGGGCAGGAGGAGAAGGGGACGACAGAGGATGAGATGGCTGGATGGCATCACTGACTCAATGGACGTGAGTCTGAGTGAACTCTGGGAGTTGGTGATGGACAGGGAGGCCGGGCATGCTGTGATTCATGGGGTCGCAAAGAGTCATACATGACTGAGTGACTGATCTGATCTGATCTGATCTTGAGCATTCTTTGGCATTGCCTTTCTTTGGGACTGGAATGAAAACTGACCTTTCCCAGTCCTGTGGCCACTGCTAGTTTTCCAAATTTGCTGGCATATTGAGTGTAGCACTTTCACAGCATCATCTTTCAGGGTTTGAAATAGCAGCTTAGCAGCAGTGTTAAAAATATGTCAATATACTCCAGAAATACAGCAAATTGAAGCTATATTATATTAGGGAAGCACAGGATGGAGTGAAAATCACTTTCATATTTCTATATTAGTATGATCCACTTTATGCATCGTTTCCACTTTCTCCCCTCTTAGTATCCCCTCTGTACACATTAGTTAGTTCTGTTCTCTGTAATCCACTGAACATTCTCTTTCAAAGTAGACAGTGACCTCTATCTTGCCAAATCCAGTGGTCACTTTCTGTTACCTGAATATTCAGAAGCTAATCAATCCATTAGTCTAATTCTCCTTCTTGAAATTCCTTTTTTCTTATGCTTCTAAGGAAATAAAGTCTACCTCTAAAGAAAGAAGGATTACTTTCATAGGCCTGAATTACTTCTTCTTTCACTGGGCATCCTTTCTTAGTCTTCTAGTGGTTCTTCTATTCCCCCCCACCCCCGCCCCACATCTCTAGATGTCAGAAGTTTCCAGGGCTTGTGCCTGATCTTCCTTTTCTGTATCTCTGTGTTATATCTCTCCTCATTTAGTGCTAAGACTTTGGTGCATATATTCGTTAAAGAACCCAGCTCTCAGTCTCCAGCTCTAACTCTCTTCTGAAGTCCAAGCACATGAGTTAGAATCCCTTTTTAACTTCCCTGGTGGCTCAGACAGTAAAGTATCTTCCTGCAATCAGGAGACCCAGGTTTGATCCCTGGGTTGGGAAGATCACATCGAGAAGGGAATGGCTACCCACTCCAGTATCCTTGCCTGGGAAATCCTATGTATAGAGGAACCTGGTGGGTTACAGGTCGCAAAGAGGCAGACAGAATTGAGTGACTAACACACACCTACATATCCAGTTGGCATCTCCCCTTGAACACCTCAAAATAAAACAACTGGCTGACCTTCCTTAGCCTCGCAGAAAATAGTTTCTCTCTCAGTGATACAGAAATAGATGGATGGAATTAAATATGTTTTGGAAGTTGAGCTGATTGGATGATCCAATAGATGTGATATTATGGAGTTGCCATATATGTTATCATGTTAGTCTCCAAAATTATTCCTCTTTCCATAAGGGCATTTCTATAATGGTTGAACTATAATATAGATGATAGAATCGCCTTGTTCAAATACAGATCCCATTAGGTGATTTCTTTTTTGCTACTGTATAGGTATTTGGTCTTTTTTTTTTTTTTTAACTTTAATTGAAGATGAGTGATCAGTATATTTTGTTTCACTGTTCTCCTTGATAATTTAAAAATCTAAAAATCCATCATCAATAGTTTCTTCAGAATAGCATTGAAACATATATTACCAAATGTAAAACAGATAGCCAGTGGGAGTTAGATTTGGAAGTTTTGGCCACAGCAATCAGAGCAGAAAAAGAAATAAAAGGAATCCAAATTGGAAAAGAAGAAGTAAAACTCTCACTATTTGCAGATGACATGATCCTCTACATAGAAAACCCTAAAGACTCCACCAGAAAATTACTAGAAATAATCAATGACTATAGTAAAGTTGCAGGATATAAAATCAACACACAGAAATCCCTTGCATTCCTATACACTAATAATGAGAAAACTGAAAGAAAAATTAAGGAAACAATTCCATTCACCATTGCAACGGAAAAAATAAAATACATAGGAATATATCTACCTAAAGAAAATAAAGACCTATATATAGAAAACTATAAAACACTGGTGAAAGAAATCAAAGAGGACACTAATAGATGGAGAAATATACCATGTTCATGGATTGGAAGAATCAATATAGTGAAAATGAGTATACTACCCAAAGCAATTTATAGATTCAACGCAATCCCTATCAAACTACCAACAGTATTCTTCACAGAGCTAGAACAAATAATTTCACAATTTGTATGGAAATACAAAAAACCTCGAATAGCCAAAGCGATCTTGAGAAAGAAGAATGGAACTGGAGGAATCAACCTACCTGACTTCAGGCTCTACTACAAAGCCACAGTTATCAAGACAGTATGGTACTGGCACAAAGACAGAAATATTGATCAATGGAATAAAATAGAAAGCCCAGAGATAAATCCACGCACATATGGACACCTTATCTTTGACAAAGGAGGCAAGAATATACAATGGATTAAAGACAATCTCTTTAACAAGTGGTGCTGGGAAATCTGGTCAACCACTTGTAAAAGAATGAAACTAGAACACTTTCTAACACCATACACAAAAATAAACTCAAAATGGATTAAAGATCTAAACATAAGACCAGAAACTATAAAACTCCTAGAGGAGAACATAGGCAAAACACTCTCCGACATACATCACAGCAGGATCCTCTATGACCCACCTCCCAGAATATTGGAAATAAAAGCAAAAATAAACAAATGGGACCTAAATAACCTTAAAAGCTTCTGCACATCAAAGGAAACTATTAGCAAGGTGAAAAGACATCCTTCAGAATGGGAGAAAATAATAGCAAATGAAGCAACCGACAAACAACTAATCTCAAAAATATACAAACAACTCCTACAGCTCAACTCCAGAAAAATAAACGACCCAATCAAAAAATGGGCCAAAGAACTAAATAGACATTTCTCCAAAGAAGACATACAGATGACTAACAAACACATGAAAAGATGCTCAACATCACTCATTATCAGAGAAATGCAAATCAAAACCACTATGAGGTACCATTTCACACCAGTCAGAATGGCTGCGATCCAAAAGTCTACAAGCAATAAATGCTGGAGAGGGTGTGGAGAAAAGGGAACCCTCTTACACTGTTGGTGGGAATGCAAACTAGTACAGCCACTATGGAGAACAGTGTGGAGATTCCTTAAAAAACTGGAAATAGAACTGCCTTATGATCCAGCAATCCCACTGCTGGGCATACACACTGAGGAAACCAGAAGGGAAAGAGACACGTGTACCCCAATGTTCATCGCAGCACTGTTTATAATAGCCAAGACATGGAAGCAACCTAGATATCCATCAGCAGATGAATGGATAAGAAAGCTGTGGTACATATACACAATGGAGTATTACTCAGCCATTAAAAAGAATACATTTGAATCAGTTTTAATGAGGTGGATGAAACTGGAGCCTATTATACAGAGTGAAGTAAGCCAGAAGGAAAAACATAAATACAGTATACTAACGCATATATATGGAATTTAGAAAGATGGTAACAATAACCCCGTGTACGAGACAGCAAAAGAGACACTGATGTATAGAACAGTCTTATGGACTCTGTGGGAGAGGGAGAGGGTGGGAAGATTTGGGAGAGTGGCATTGAAACATGTAAAATATCATGTAGGAAACGAGTTGCCAGTCCAGGTTCGATGCGCGATGTGGGATGCTTGGGGCTGGTGCACTGGGACGGCCCAGAGGGAACGTATGGGGAGGGAGGAGGGGGGAGGGTTCGGGATGGGGAACACAAGTATACCTGTGGCGGATTCATTTTGATATTTGGCAAAACTAATACAATTATGTAAAGTTTAAAAATAAAATAAAATTAGAAAAAAAAATAACTATCTTTTAAGGCATTTTAGAATTTTCTCCACTTTCTTAAATTTCAGTCTGAATTTGGCAATAAGGAATTCATGATCTGAGGCACAGTCAGCTCCTGGTCTTGTTTTTGCTGACTGTAGGGGAAACAGTGGAAACAGTGTCAGACTTTATTTTTCTGGGCTCCAAAATCACTGCAGATGGTGACTGCAGCCATGAAATTAAAAGACGCTTACTCCTTGGAAGGAAAGTTATGACCAACCTAGATAGCATGTTCAAAAGCAGAGACATTACTTTGCCAACAAAGGTTCGTCTAGTCAAGGCTATGGTTTTTCCTGTGGTCATGTATAGATGTGAGAGTTGGACTGTGAAAAAGGCTGAGCTCCGAAGAATTGATGCTTTTGAACTATGGTGTTGGAGAAGACTCTTGAGAGTCCCTTGGACTGCAAGGAGATCCAACCAGTCCATTCTGAAGGAGACCAGCCCTGGGATTTCTTTGGAAGCAATGATGCTAAAGCTGAAACTCCAGTACTTTGGCCACCTCATGCGAAGAGTTGACTCATTGGAAAAGACTCTGATGCTGGGAGGGGTTGTGGGCAGGAGGAGAAGGGGACGACAGAGGATGAGATGGCTGGATGCCATCACTGACTCGATGGACATGAGTTTGAGTGAACTCCGGGAGTTGGTGATGGACAGGGAGGCCTGGTGTACTGCGATCCATGGGGTCGCAAAGAGTCAGACACGACTGAGCAACTGATCTGATCTGATAGAGCTTCTCCATTTTTGACTGCAAAGAATATAATCAATCTGATATCGGTGTTGACCATCTGGTGATGTCCATGTGTAGAGTCTTCTCTTGTGTTGTTGGAAGAGAGTGTTTGTTATGATCAGTGCGTTCTCTTGGCAAAACTCTATTAGCCTTTGCCCTGCTTCATTCCGTACTCTAAGGCCAAATTTGCCTGTTACTCCTGGTGTTTCTTGACTTCCTACTTTTGCATTCCAGTCCCCTATAATGAAAAAGACATCTTTTCTGGGTGTTAGTTCTAAAAGGTCTTGTAGGTCTTCATAGCACCATTCAACTTCAGCTTCTTCAATATTACTGGTTGGGGCATAGGCTTGGATTACCGTGATATTGAATGATTTGCCTTGGAAATGAAGAGATCAAGGACAAAAATGGTATGGACCTAACAGAAGCAAAAGATATTAAGAAGAGGTGGCAAGAATACACAGAAGAACTGTACAAAAAAGAGCTTCACGATGGTGCGATCACTTACCTAGAGCCAGACATCCTGGAATGTGAAGTCAAGTGGGCCTTAGAAAGCATCACTCCACACAAAGGTAGTGGAGGTGATGGAATTCCAGTTGAGCTACTCCAAATCCTGAAAGATGATGCTGTGAAAGTTCTGCACTCAATATGCCAGAAAATTTGGAAAACTCAGCGGTGGCCACAGGACTGGAAAAGGTCCATTTTCATTCCAATCCCAAAGAAAGGCAATGCCAAAGAATGCTCAAACTACTGCACAATTGCACTCATCTCACACACTAGTAAAGTAATGCTCAAAATTCTCCAAGCCAGGCTTCAGCAGTATGCGAATTGTGAACTTCCTGATGTTCAAGCTGGTTTTAGAAAAGGCAGAGGAACCAGAGATCAAATTGCCAACAACCGCTGGATCATGGAAAAAGCAAGAGACTTCCAGGAAAACATCTATTTCTGCTTTATTGACGATGACAAAGCCTTTGACTGTGTGGATCACAATAAACTGTGGAAAATTCTGAAAGAGATGGGAATACCAGAGCAGCTGACCTGCCTCTTGAGAAACCTATATGCAGGTCAGGAAGCAACGTTAGAAGTGGACGTGGAACAACAGACTGGTTCCAAATAAGAAAAGGAGTACGTCAAGGCTGTATACTGTCACCCTGCTTATTTAGCTTATATGCAGAGTACATCATGAGAAATGCTGGGCTGGAAGAAGCACAAGCTGGAATCAATATTGCCAGGAGAAATATCAATAATCAATAACCTCAGCTATGCTGATGACACCACTCTTATGGCAGAAAGTGAAGAGGAACTAAAAAGCCTCTTAATGAAAGTGAAAGAGGAGAATTAAAAGGTTGGCTTAAAGCTCAACATTTGGAAAACTAAGATCATGGCATCTGATCCCATCACTTCATGGGAAATAGATAGGGAATCAGTGGAAACAGTGTCAGACTTTATTTTTCTGGGCTCCGAAATCACTGCAGATGATTGCAGCCACAAAATTAAAAGATGCTTACTCCTTGGAAGGAAAGTTATGAACAACCTAGATATCATATTGAAAAGCAGAGATATTACTTTTCCAACAATGGTCTGTCTAGTCAAGGCTATTGTTTTTCCTGTGGTCATGTATGGATGTGAGAGATGGACTGTGAAGAAAGCTGAGCACCGAAGAATTGATGCTTTTGAACTGTGGTGTTGGAGAAGACTCTTGAGAGTCTCTTGGACTGCAAGGAAATCCAACTAGTGCATCCTAAAGGAGATCAGTCCTGGGTGTTCATTGGAAGGACTGATGCTGAAACTGAAACTCCAATACTTTGGCCACCTCATGCAAAGGGTTGACTCATTGGAAAAGACCCTGATGCTTGGAGGGATTGGAAGCAGAAGGAAAAGGGGACGACAGAGGATGAGATGGCTGAATGGCATCACCGACTCAATGGACAAGAGTTTGAGTGAACGCTGGTAGCTGGTGTAGGACAGGGAGGCCTGGCGTGCTGTGATTCATGGGGTTGCAGAGTCAGACACCACTGAGTGACTGAACTGAACTGAATGTTTAATTCAACATTTTCCTCCTTTACCTTATTAAAAATTAATTATATAAGATTTTAGGAATGTGAAGCACATAATAACTATGGGTTGACCCAAGTATGTGACAGGAGTTCTTAATATGATCAATTGCTGTTTGGTCACTAAGTCATGTGTGACTCTTTTCTGATCCCATGGACTGTAGCTTGCCAGGTTCCTCTGTCCATGGGATTTCCCAGGCAAGAACAGTGGAGTCGGTTGCCATTTCTGTCCCCAGGGTATCTTCCCTACTCAGGGATCAAACCTGCATTTCCTTCATCGGCAGGCAGATTCTTTGCTGCTGAGCCATAAGGGAAATCCTAAATGGTCACTACAAGCTTTTAAAAGATACTAAAGTAATTGATATTATGGCAAATAAGTTACTATACTAACACATATAATTCTTTATAATAAAATGTTTTCAAAATTAATTATATAAATATGTTTTAATAAACCCATTTATAAACTTTCATGTTAACTACATTTGAAAATATAAGATCTTGTTGAGCCCTAGAATTACATCTTGAGTACGGACTTTTTATGCCCTGTCTGGGAATGATAAACAAGAATAGAGCCATAATCCACAAAATAGATAAATCTTTACTTTTAAAAATTAATTTCTGATATAGTCATGATTTTTATTGTATACCCTTAATATCAAATGATATTGTGCTATTTTAGGATAAAAATAATAATTTAAAAATTTAGAAAAGGACATAACAAAGAAGAACTAAGGATTATTTTCTTTCTCAAAGTCATAACCAAGAGAGCCTTAATATTTCCTTTGACATCGCTAAAGTTGGACAGATTTCTTCCGGACTGTTGGCTTAGGACTTTCCTTTTTTTAGAGTATTTACTTCAGAGTATTTAGAAAACTCATAACTGCAGATTCTTTCTTTGTCGTTTGCATGCTCAGTCACTCAGTCTTGTCCAACTCTTTGTGACTCTATGTACTGTGGTCCACCAGGCTCTTCTGTCCATGGGCTTTTCTGGGCAAGAATACTGGAATTGGTTGCCATTTCTTTGTCCAGGGGATCTTCCTGACCCGGGCATTGAACCCACATCTCCTGAATTGGCAGGTGGATTCTTTCCAACTGAGCCACCTCTGTGCCCTTTAAGAGATTTAAATCTTGTAAAAAGCTTCTTGACAGTTTTATAAGCTAGTTATCTTTTTCTCAAAGACCTGGTTGCCATCTTTTTGAAATGTAACCATCCAGGAAATGAACATTCCCATTTTCCAGTCTGTGAGAGGGTCACAACTTCTCTTTAATGGCCAACACAGGTGACATAATAATAGCAGAGAAAACGATTTACAAGCCCAATAGTGACTTGACTCCTGGATATATTAACTGTTCATCCATTCCTCCAAAATCCTCCAGTACATTTCCAGTAGCTCATTCCAGTGCTTAGAAACCCTTCTGCCTTTAGTTTCAATAGAGATAAGCTTAGTCTTTCTCTCCTGTTGCAATGGTCTTGAATAAAGTCTTCCTTATCTGTTTAAATTTATCCAGTATACTTTTCTACTTTGACAGTCATTGGGCATCAGAAATCACTTGTTTAAGAAAAGTGGCATTCCTTATAATACTGAAACTATAATTATCTGGATGAACTTTTCTTTAGGTCTACTACATAATTGCAGTAACTGTATTTGTTATTAATCCTGTTGGCTCTACAACACAGTACCAGACACAAGATGTTGGTGAGAATTCCTGGCTGCCATTAGTTGGCATGTCCAGATGCTCCCATTTCTATAAATCATATTACATTATCTTCCCAGTTACAGAAGCAGTCAAATTTCCCTTTCTACAGTGATGATTCACAATTAAATACCCTATTCATAGAATGAGATTTTAGTGTTCTAAGTTATTTAATGTATAACTGCACTGATAATCTAGAAAGGGTATTTCATGACACAGTAAAAGAAGTGTTTAATTACAATGAGATCAAGACAATAAGAGCTTAATGAGAATATGAGTTTATGGCAAGGGGCATCATAGTACTCTTACCACTTAAGAAAATGAATATTTTTTTCCATTTTTTATGTCTAGCTTAAAACTATTGTCTAAGGATTTCTTACCAGTCCAACTAAGATTAAGTGCTAATGCTTGGAAAAGTCAATAGGACCCAGAAGGATAAAGAATTATTACTGGTTCATCTTGTGTCAAGTGTTGATTCTTGGACCAACTGTATGTGAAGAAGACATGGTATTATAAACATTTCAACTCAGAAACCCCTTGCTGGAATAAGTGATAAAGATTTAACAGGGAGGATGGGGAACAGTTTTCAGAAGAAAAAATATCTACTTCTAGTACACATGGTTTCTTGGCAAGGGAAAAAAAAGATATTTTATCAAAAAAGGCATTAAAATTTTGGCTACATCAGTGATTCTAAAGTGGGAGCAATTACAAAAGTCTATAGCATTTTGTTTATCCCAAATGGTAAGTGAGAAAGTGTTGGCTGCAGCATTTAGTAGGCAGAGGGCAGGTAGAATCTTAAACATCACATCATGCATAAAACAGCTATTCACTTCATGGCAAATAGATGGGGAATCAGTGGAAACAGTGGTTGACTTTATTTTTCTGGGCTCCAAAATCACTGAAAATGGTGATTGCAGCCATGAAATTAAAAGACACTTACTCCTTGGAAGGAAAGCTATGACCAACCTAGACAGCATGTTGGAAAGCAGAAACATGACTTTGTCAACAAAGGTCCGTCTAGTCAAGGCTATGGTTTTTCCAGTGGTCATGTATGGATGTGAGAGTTGGACTGTGAAGAAAGCTGAGTGCCAAAGAATTGATGCTTTTGAACTGTGTTGTTGGAGAAGACTCTTGAGAGTCCCTTGGACTGCAAGGAGATCCAATCTGTCCATCCTAAAGGAGATCAGTCCTGGGTGTTCATCAGAAGGACTGATGTTGAAGCTGAGGCTCCAATACTTTGGCCACCTGATGCAAAGAGCTGACTTATTTGAAAAGACCCTGATGCTGGGAAAGATTGAGAACAGGATGCGAAGAGGACGACAGAGGATGAGATGGTTGGATGGCTTCACAGACTCAATGGACACGGGTTTGGGTGGACTCCGGTAGTTGGTGATGGACAGGGAGGCCTGGGGTGCTGTGGTTCATGGGGTCACGAAGAGTCAGACACAACTGAGTGACTGAACTGATACTGACCACCCCTTTCCAAATGAGGAATTATCCAACCTTAAATGTTAATAGTGCTAAACTTTAAAAACTCTGTTCTAGACTTATATACTCAAAGCTAAAGTCCCTAGTGTCCTCAACATTTGCTTATGTGCTTTCAATAATATTAAAATGTAATTTCAACAGCAATATTAGTAGTAGTAGTTGTTGTTCAGTCACTAAGGCATGTCAGACTCTGCAACCTATGGACTATAGCCTGCTAGGTTCCTCTGTCCATAGAATTTTCCAGGCAAGAATACTGAAGTGGGTTGCCGTTTCCTTCTTAGGGAATCTTCCCTACCCAGGGATCAAACATGAGTCTTCTGCATTGAAGGTGCATTCTTTAATGCAGTAGTATATTTTATATCATAACATGATTTCATGTTCCTAATAACACTGATTATTCATCTCCTGTGTGCTTTATCGCTCAGTCGTGTCCAACTCTTTAAGAACTTATGGGTTGTAGCCAACTAGGTTTCTCTGTCCATGAGGATTCTCCAGGCAAGAATACTGGAGTGGGTTGCCATAACCTCCTCCAGGGATATTTCAAACCCAGGGATCGAACTCAGGTCTCCCATTTTGCAGGCAGATTCTTTACTGTCTGAACCACCAGGGAAACACTTACTTCCTGCTACTGCTGCTAAGTTGCTTCAGTTGTGTCCGACTCTGTGCAACCCCATAGACAGCAGCCCACTAGGCTCCTCTGTCCCTGGGATTTTCCAGGCAAGAGTACTGGAGTAGGGTGCCATTGCCTTCTCTGTACTCACTTCCTAGTACTTGTTAATTCTTCAACACTGATTATTCAGAAGCTACTAGTTAACCAAAGAATTCTTAGAACTAATAATAAAATAAACAAAAAATACCACAAACACATTTTCTCCTTTGCATGTCAATAAAATATCCCAGTAACTATAAAGCTGAAATGGTATTTTTAAAGCTACATCATGTTTTACCATGTAGAAATATTACCCTCTGTTCATTTTTGGGTTTCTTCATTCCTAAAATCATTTGCTTGATATGCAGTAACCTTGGTTTAAAACCTTCAAGAACTGTTTCAGCCTTGTCTTTCTCATTTTTCTGGTACCAATTCAGCCATCAAAACTAGGAATTCATCTTCAGTATATATTTTGCATTGTATATAATAACAGCAGCAGTTGTTGTACTAACACTAGAAACAGCAACCGAGCTAAAGGCAAAATCACATCATCTCTCACATATCAGAAACTGTGCCAAGTGTTTTACAAATAATATTAATTCCCCAAACACCTTGAAGGTAGATAGTGCCATAGCTATTTAGCAAATGAATAAATCATTAATGCACAAGTTTAAATAACAAGCCCACACTTGCCAGGATTTAAGTGAAGAGCCAGAATTTGGTATCACTCCTGTGAGCCTACAGAGCTACCCTATTTCTCACTTACCTATTGCCACTTCTGTCCCTCTATTCTGATTCCAAGGCCAATATTTTTATCCAAATCCGTTCGTGGCAGTGTCTGGTGTCACAATTTTGTTGCAGGGTCTGGCCTTATGTCTTCCTAATCTTTTGCACTTGTGTGTGTGTATGTGTTTTAGCTGTTTAGTTGTGTCTTTATATCTAATTCAGTCACATTCTTACTCTTTGCAATCCCATAGACTGTAACCCACCAGGCCCCTCTGTCCGTGGGATTCCCCAGGCAAGAACACTGGAGTGGGTTGCCATTTCTTTCTCCAAAAGGAACTATAGAAAGAAACAAAGTGAAGTCGCTCAGTCGTGTCCAACTCTTTGAGACCCCATGGACTGTAACCTACCAGGCTCCCTCATCCATGGAATTTCCCAACAAGAATATTGGAGTGGATTGCCATTTCCTTCACCAGGGGATCTTCCTGAGACAAGGATTGAACCCGAGTCTCCTGAATTGGCAGGTGTATTCTTTATCATTGAGACATCTGGGAAGCCCACTTCTAACTATATAACCTAGGACTATTATTTAAAGTTCCCATTTCTCAGTCTCCTTAGTTTTAAACTGATATAACAATAATATCTTTCTTCTAAGACATTTTTGTGTGATATTTTCCTTTTTTATTTCAAGGTACAAATTACATAAAATTTATATTGTTTTCAGGTATAAAACATAATAATTTGATATTTGTGTGCATTGCAATATGTTCAACACAGAAAGTCTAGTTAACATTTGTCACCATGCATAGTTACAAAACTTTTTTTTTTTTTCTTGTGATAAGAAACATTAAGAGTATTTGCCAGGAGAAATAGAGACGCAGATGTTCAAGAGATTTTATGACCCCGATTCTGGCATCTCCTCATATCTAGAAAAGCACTAAAACATTAATGTTGACATATGCTCTTCATAACTAGCAGTAACCTTCACAAGACCAGCAGAAAACTTCTTCAAGAATGTGTACCTGACTGAATGTACTCCCGCTTCACCAAAATCACATGTGTACTGACCTTTTCCCCTACCTCTTTGGAGCAGTTTGAAATAGTTTCTCAGACCTCTCTGAGATGCTGTCTCCCAGGCTACAGTTCTCATTTTGCCCCAAATAAAACAACTCACAACTGTCACATTGTGATTTTTCCCCCTTTCTGTTGACGTGGGAATTGTAGAGAGAATAGTCAGAAAGTCTCTTTAGTAGGCCAGCTCAAAGTTGATCATCCCTTAATTCACAGAAGTATTGGAGAGTTGGAGGGAAGGGAGAGATTGAAAATTCTTTAGGAGATGAAATCAGGAGGGCCCAATAAGGAACCTGGATCAAGAAATAGAGGAGAGGTCAAAAATACTGTCTGAGATCCAGGTCTGAACAGAAGTGTAGTGCCATTGACCCATGAGGGGCGGCTGGAGAAGTAGAGCAAGGGTGGAAAAGGAGGAGAAATTGAATTTTGAATGCATTATTTTTAAAGTGTTTCCAAGCCATTTATTCATCTATCATTCTCCCTCCTTCTCTCTCTTCTATCTATCTATCTATCTCTGTCTTTATATCTAATTCAGTCACATTCTTACTTGGATATGTAGATCTGGAAGTGATCAATCAGATAGACATTCTGATTAGGGCCAGAGTAGATCATCTTTTTCAAGCAGAAAGCCCAACAAAAAGGAACCAGGTAAACAAATGTTGCCTGTTTACTGCCAAGTTTGGTGAGTTGCTCATAATTTCATGTTAAAACTTTTAGTGAGAAAAGCAAATGGCAAAGGAGTTTATGAATTCATATGGCATTTTAGTAAAAACAAACAATTATACAACTCAATATGTATTGAGTATTAGAAAACTTTCAATAGTGTTACTTCTTCCACATTGATCATCTGTGTAACTCTTAGAATCAATAATAATAATAATAATGTCTGAAATAAATACATTATATATAATTATTATTAGTGTGGTGGTTATAGCTAATAGAACCAATATTTTAAGCACTTTTAATTATCGACTCATTTCTCATAGCAACTTGATAAAATACACTGTTACTGATCCCATTTTGCACATGAGGAAACTGTGGCACATGGGGATCTGATAAATCTCCTCACATTGCTAGTACGTGGCAAAGCTCATATTTAAGCTCAATTGTCTGGCTGCATAACCTGCCTTCTCTATCCTAACATTAGTATGACATTAGTGAGTGCATATTCAAGGAAATAAGTGATGCATAATGGTCTGATACATCTTTATTTTTCTTGTATTCAGTATTACCTTATTTATGTATTTATAATACATGTATCAATATGTGAACATGAATAAGATTTATGGAAGTAATTAAAGAAATTGTTTAAAGAAACTGTTATTTTTAAAATATTATACTGGTAATATTAAATACTTCTTTAGTGATTCATTTGTCTGTTGCAATTGGTGCATAATGGTCTGATACATCTTTATTTTTCTTGTATTCAGTATTTATTTATGTATTTATAATACATGTATCAAAATGTGAACATGAATAAGATTTATGGAAGTAATTAAAGAAATTGTTTAAAGAAATGGTTATTTTTAAAATATTATACTGGTAATATTAAATACTTCTTTAGTGATTCATTTGTCTGTTGCAATTACCTGAATATAACATAGTATGCTATAAACCATTAATACATAGAGATATTAGTACACATCTCTGTCTTTCTCTTTCTCTCTCTCTCTCTCACACACACACACACACACAAATGTATGTGCATGCACACATAAACACAAAGATGCGCAAAACTCATTTTTCCAGTATATGCTATTAGCACATTCTTTAATGACATATTTGGAATTATATTTTATGAAGGTAGATTAAAATGTTCTGACCAACCTACTGTAAATTATCTTTATCTTTTTAATTAGTTGCAGAGATTATAGCTTTCGTTGTCAGGCTCTGGTTATATATTAGTTAAGATATTTGAAGGGAGAAAACCAAAGAGACAGAGAAGTCAAGAATAATTGCTTAGGGACTTCCCTGGTGATCCAGTAGCTAAGACTCTGCTCCAATGAAAAGAGCCTGGGTTCAATCCCTGGTCAAGGAACTAGATTCCACATGCTGCATCCATGAGTTCACATGGCACTCAAGTCCCTGCATGTTTCAACAAACACTGCTGATCCCATGTGCTGCAACTAAGACCTGGTGTGGCCAAATAAATTTAAAAATATTAAAAATAGAATAAGTTGCTTAAGCAAATACATAAAAGTATGGTATATTTATTGTACTTATGCAAAATTTCCTGCATATATGGCAATATAATTTTGCTAATGGATCATTTTTCTCTCCTTTATTTCCTGAATCATAGTGTATTGGCTGACAGACTGCATGCTACACTGGGTGTGCTATTCTAACCATAGTGACAAGCACAAAGTTTATAACCGAACTGGCTTCAGGGCTAATGATTTGAAATTGACAATGCTGGTCACCTAAATATCTGTCTTCCATCAGGATTTAAGCAACTTATGTTCTCTGGAGATGGAAAAAAAAAATGAGATCTCTTCTTTTGTACCACAAAGTACATTTTTACAGCTTCTGATTCACCTCTTTGTATTCTTAACTCTGGGTGGTACAGGAGCTCCTGAGAAAGATACACTGTATTGTACCAGAGTAAGCCTTAGGATAAGCCGGTAAAGAATAAAACCGAAGTCTGTGGAATGGATTTCTCTCTATATTTTATGTTTGATGGATGCAATTTTATTCTGGGTCTTTATTTTGGTACTCTTGTCAATTTTCTAAAACTATTTGTGTTTCTGACATATCAGATATTTTTCCTTTACCTTATCTTTTCAATGCATCTCTTCTTCTCTACATTGTGCTTCAAAAAATAAACTGTTGTTATGTGTACCCATTTGAAAACTTAAAAATAATGAGCTTATTTAAAAATCACAATGGACTATGTTCCCCATCAATGTCCTTCAGCCTAATACCCCAGAGAGGCTAGAGTAGTCTTTTTGACATTGTATTCTCTTTCTGAATTGCATTTTTCAAATTCACAGTGATGTAGAGTATCACTGTGGACTTCTGCCACACCAGAAGAAGGATGGTCTGTCTTTTTCAAAATGATTTGATCAATTAAAAAAATTTGAACTACTGGTGCAGCAGGAAATGAAAATGATGGTCGAAGCAGAGATTTCTCAAGGACCTAAAAAGTTCAGGCAATTTGGAGGTCATAAATCCACCTATTAAAGAAACACCATATGAAACATTCTATGATATGAAAACAAGAGAAAACTCTTGTGATTACTTTTTTCTGGCAGAGAGTTTTATATCTGTAGGCGTAAGTGATATTTACTTGTTCTTTGAACTTAGAGGAAATTTCTGTAACGGTACACAGGCTTTGCCAAGCTATAGCTGTTTTCCTTTTCCTTCAAAGGTTATTCATAATTGCCAAGCATGAAGAAATAAATCTCATCACAAACAGAACTGGTATGTCAGTGTCATTTGCAATGGGAACTGTTCTGCAATAGGTAAAGCCCACAGAAAAGGGGGCTCAGTGCTTGATATTTTATGTTACCAGTACTAAACCTCTAGAGATCATCTAAAAGCAGAAAGGATTTATTTACAGACAAACATTGGGGTATTATTGATCCCAAATTTCTACTATGTGTTCAGCATTATGACCACAAAAACTATTTATTTTTTTTAATGCACTGTCAATTCTTCTGAAAGTATTAACAAAATCCATTCATGCAAAAATTATTTGGTGGGGGAAAAGGGGTTCCTACTAGTTTAACAATAGGCATTAGCTTCTATCCTCCCACTAAACAGATATCCATTTAAGATTTTTAGAGTACATGCAATGTGTCAGTGACTATGAGGCCAACTGCAAATATCAGTCTTAAGGTGAAAATGCTTGCTGTATAGGAAATGACCACCTAATGAGAGCAGCACTAAAATACAGATCAGTACATGTGAACTTTGCTATTTCTCTAGAATTGTAAATACATCCATGTAAACTTGGGGATCTTCATTGAGAACAGCAATTGTTTGTTTGGAACATTGATAACTGACATTTCCTTTACCATAGACAAATTTACTTATTACTTTGAAATCAATTTTACATCAATTAAAGGGATTAACTGAAACAACTCACAAAGATATTGGTCTCATGATTTTATTTAACATATGTGGAGAGGGCTGATACATATCAGATTTATCTGGGTAGGATAAAGGAGGAGAGAAGAGTGATTGTCCATGTGATATGAAAGTGTGTTTAACAGACATGCTGTGTATATAGTACATTCTTATGTATCTGTTTTACTGGGTGACAGCTTCTGTCTCTTCACATCTGTCACAACATCATGTCATTAAACTTTCAGGAATGGTCAAGAGATCACAGAGTGGAAGTTAAAAGAAAACCTTCCTTCTATACCAATATGGCATGAGGATGCTCAGGAAGGCTGGTGGAGGCATCTACCTGCTCCAGGATGCATTGAATGGGAGTGTGGAGCTGTTGCCATGTGAGGAAGAAAGAAATATCAAATCAAAAATAACTTATATTCCCCTCTTGTATTGGCATATTGGTCTGGTCATGTCACTGCAGCAAATTACTACAGACCAGGCAGCCTAAACAACAAATGATTATGTCTCACATTTCTGGAGGCTGGGAAGTCCAAGATCAAGGCCCTGGTGGTTTCAGTGTCTGATGAGGACTCTCTTCTTGGTTCATAAATGATCATCTTCTTGCTGTTCTCATGGGACTGATGGTTGAGGGATTTCTCTGTGGTCTCTTTTGGGGTATTGATCCCATTCATGCGGATGCCACCCTCATGACCTAATCAACCTTAAACATCCTACCTCCTAGTATGATCACATGAAGGGTTAGGATTTTAACAAGTGAATTTGTGTTGGGGAGATGAAAAAATATTCACTCCACAACAGATGATGAGAATTGGGTGGTGACAAGGTGAAGAGGCTAGCCTAAGCAAGCATCACACAGAGGATATGACTTAGAAAAACATCAAGCCAGCAGGGCACTAATTGCAGAAATCACTCCAATATGGGAGTAGAATGCCATAGAAGTAGAAGTAGAAGCTCCAAAACTTGGCCACCTGATGTGAAGAGCCA
This sequence comes from Bos taurus, assembly GCF_002263795.3. Classification (NCBI taxonomy): domain Eukaryota; kingdom Metazoa; phylum Chordata; class Mammalia; order Artiodactyla; family Bovidae; genus Bos; species Bos taurus. The sequence goes on from NC_037347.1 coordinate 60,675,917, forward strand.
ACTCATTGGAAAAGATCCTGGGAAAGATTGAAGGCAACAGGAGAAGAGGCCAGAGGATGATGAGATGGTTGGATGGCATCACTGACTCAATGAACACGAATTTGAGCAAACTCCGGGAAACAGTGGAGGACAGGGAAGCCTGGCATGCTGCAGTCCATGGGGTCACAAAGAATTGGACATGAATTGGCAACTGAATACTACAAGAAGAGGAAAATCTGAAAGACTAATTAGACCAAAAGATTGGGTTAAACATGAATAAAATGACAAGGTCTACATAGTACTATGTTAGACATTGCTCTAAGGCCTTTACACATAATTTGCAGTTTTAAATGTCATAAAACTATAGGTGATTAGAGTCATTATTTACTTTTTAATCACCTATTTTAAAAGTGCAGCACAAGGAAGTAACATAACTGGCCCCAGTGGTGCTAAGCTCCAATCCCAAGCAGTGTATCTTCAGAGCTCAAGAGTCAAACCACTGTGCTGCCTCTCCTAAGTGGCTGGGCAAGAAAATGGTGTGCTTTCAAGTAGCTTTTGAGCAGCAGGCATGAATTTAAATATGGTTAAATGGTGAAATAAATTTGAGAAATGTTGTTTTGAACAAGGTGAAATTAATTTCTTAACTTCAGATACAGAATTATCAAAAGGCATGTTAATTGTGACTCTGTGAACAGCATTTGGTATATGGTTCAGATGTATTTACAGTAAATTATCTTGGGAATTAGACTTATACTGAAAACAGTTGGAGACCTAAAGCTAAGATCTTTATTTAATTCCTACAACAAATTTTGACATGACTAGGGTGATAGGATTAAGCTCCTCCATCCATAGTTTATAATTTTTTCTCTCATAGCTAAAAGAACAATTGTGTAAGGTGTGTAATTAAGCACAAAAACAGAATCCAAAGGAGCATAAAAATTAGAATCTTGGAGGATTATATCCATGACTTTATCACTTTGACTTTATCACTTTGACTTTATCACTTTCTAAAAATCAAAACATTATTTATCCTCAGTCAATTTTAATTAATGATATTTTATTGCTTAGCAATTATTTGAGAATATGATAATTTTATATTAGAAAGTTTAAAGGAAAAAGGTATCATCTATTTCTCCAAAACCCTGGAGATATTTTTGATGTATTTCAACTCCATGCCCATTCCAATGTACTTCTGCAGTTTCAATATACCTTGGATAAAAAACAGATAATACTCCATTGTGTATATGTACCATAGCTTTCTTATCCATTCATCTGCTGATGGACATCTAGGTTGCTTCCATGTCCTGGCTATTATAAACAGTGTTGCGAAGAATATTGGGGTACACGTGTCTCTTTCCCTTCTGGTTTCCTCAGTGTGTATGCCCAGCAGTGGGATTGCTGGATCATAAGGCAGTTCTATTTCCAGTTTTTTAAGGAATCTCCACACTGTTCTCCATAGTGGCTGTACTAGTTTGCATTCCCACCAACAGTGTAAGAGGGTTCCCTTTTCTCCACACCCTCTCCAGCATTTATTATTTGTAGACTTTTGGATCGCAGCCATTCTGACTCGTGTGAAATGGTACCTCATAGACACAATGGAGTATTACTCAGCCATTAAAAAGAATTCATTTGAATCAGTTCTAATGAGGTGGATGAAACTGGAGCCTATTATACAGAGTGAAGTAAGCCAGAAGGAAAAACACCAATACAGTATACTAACGCATATATATGGAATTTAGAAAGATGATAACAATAACCCTGTGTACGAGACAGCAAAAGAGACACTGATGTATGGAACAGTCTTATGGACTCTGTGGGAGAGGGAGAGGGTGGGAAGATTTGGGAGAATGGCATTGAAACATGTAAAATATCATGTATGAAATGAGATTCCAGTCCAGGTTCAATGCACAATACTGGATGCTTGGGGCTAGTGCACTGGGACGACCCAGAGGGATGGTATGGGGAGGGAGGAGGGAGGAGGGTTCAGGATGGGGAGCACATGTATACCTGTGATGGATTCATTTTGATATTTGGCAAAACTAATACAATTATGTAAAGTTTAAAAATAAAATAAAATTTAAAAAAACAGATAATATTATATACATATTTCATAATATCATTAAAACACTTCAACATGTATAATATATGTCTAGGCTAAAATTTTACTAAAATTCATATTAATAATTTTAATAAGATTAATTTTCTTATTATTAAGCAAATTGTTAATGGCCAATTAATAATATACCCAACAACATTTCAATGAATACTGTTTTTCCATAAGTATTTACCTATGTTTCAGATGACTTCATTATGATATATTGCCAAAAGAAGAAATTAATTGTCCAATGATCTATTCAATGAACATTATTTAATAATTAGTTCACGCCAGGTGTTGTTCTAGGCACATTTGGAGACGAAAACATCACACACACACACACACACACATCTCTGTTCTCATGAATTTTAAAGGGAGAAATAAGACACGACAAAGTAACATGTATAAATACATGTCTGATATGAGAACACACACTGATATGGGTAACTCTTTCATATCAGGGTGGTCAACAGAGCTATTTTAATTAGTTTTATGAATGACCTACATGACTTAAGTGAACTATCCACAGGTAAAGGAAATTTAGTAAAGCAACTCCTTAAAAAAAGGCAGAAATAATACATTTTACTCCCCTATGAGGCCTGACTTACTCTGGTACCAAAATAAGAAAAATATAACAAAAGAAAATAAAACTGCAGAACTATTTGGCATATCAATGTGAAAAATATTTAACAACATATCAGCCAATAATCCAAAAGCATATGTGAAATAAATCATCAAGACTGATTAGAGATTCGGCCAAGAGTTCAAAGTCACGGACGCAAAAATAAACTAAGTCAAACATTTTGAAGAGAAAAGTATAAACTCTCTTTTTCCAAAGATAAATGAGCCTGTGTACACAAAATCTTTGCAAATTTACCCCCAAAATATCTGTTAGAATAAATGAAGATTTTTAAAAGTTGTAGAGTGCAAGATCAATAAACAAGCCAAAATGTATTTCTATAAACCAAAAGACAATAGGAAAATGGAAAAATACTATTTCAAATAACATACAAACACTTTGAGCTAGCCTTCAACATTGAAGTTTCTAAAACCTGAATTTTAACATAAAATTAAGTTTCTTTTCCATATGTTCAGTAATTCTGATTTTCTATTTCTCATGTGTCAGTTTTTAGACTTTATCAGCTTCAACTAAATTGTTAAATGTATTGGTGTACATTTGTTAATGATATCTTATTTTACTTCTAATACACTTAAACTCTGCTCTGGTATCTATTTTTTTTCCAACATGAAAAATCAATCTAGCTAGAAATTTTGTTTTATTTTTTAATATCATTACTTTCTTTTTCAAAAGATAATTATGATTTCATTGATTTGGGCAGGAGACTACCTCTATAACATCCTTCACCTGCTTATTTTGTTTGCGTAATGGCAACAACTTGTATCTCCCAGCTTTCTTTGATACTAGTTTTGTGCTCCTTTAATTAAATCATAAATGAAGTATGCACATACTGGCGTGCGTCACTTACGGGCCTGGACGTACGTCCTGCTCATTTACGATCTTCCTTCTCCTGTGCACACACCTCGGGAGCCACGTGGTATTGCACGCCTTTGCCTGATATACTAGGAAGGGGCTTCCCGGTGGTGCAGCGGTAAAGAACCTGCCTGCCAATGCAGAAGGTAAGTGTTCAATTCCTGGGTTTGGGAAGATCCCCTGGAGTAGGAAATGGCAACCGGTTTCAGTATTCTTGCCTGGAAAATTCCATGGACTGAGGAGCCTGGAGGGCTACAGTTTATGGGGTCACAAAGAGTTAGACATGACTAAGCGACTGAGCACAATATGATAGGAAACTGGATTACTGATATATTTCAGCAAAGGGGGTTTCTGGAGAACCAGTCAGTGTCAATTAGACTTTGACCTAATGAATAATAAAACTTTACTATCTCAAGTTCCTGATACTTTAGGCTTGCTTGCTCTAGAACTAGTAGTCATTTACCATGATCAATAGAGTATCAATACAAATGAATACATAATTATCTGCAAACCTGTACAACAGAAGATAACAATGGTTATCAATCTAAAGGCACAGTGTGATTTGGTGTGACGGGTGAGCTAAATCATTGTTATCAAAGCTTTTTATCCCTGAAAGTCTTCGACATTAATTTATTAAATTTTTCTTATCTTAAAATTAAATTTAGGATAATTGTGAGATGAACAACTTTGTGTCTAGAAAAACTAAAGGTACTAAAACAAACAAAATTGAGACGATGTTGGGAAGAATAAGTAAGGAACAATAATCTAAGATTTTCAAAGGTCACATGATGGATGAAAAATATTTTCTAAATTCGTTAAATCAAGGAAGACAGGTTTTATTCATTCAACTGATTATATATGACCAATGATTTTGTACATTTTACTATTCTAAGAAAAATGAACAAAAAAGCATTATCCATTGTGCCGTTAAATTCTCATGACAGAGACAAACATTAAACGAAGTATGAACTGCTGAAGCAGGGGATTGATCATCTCTAAGAAGAGACACAAGTGAGACACAAGAGACATGAGACACTGTGGCTTTCTTATCAGGAGTAAAAAATGCACACACAGGTTAAAAAAAAAAAGACTATTCTATATATCAGTGTTTCTCTTGCTGTCTCGTATACAGGGTTAATGTTACCATCTTTCTAAATTCCATATATATGCATAGAACAGTCTTTTGGACTCTGTGGGAGAGGGAAAGGGTGGGATGATTTGGGAGAATGGCATTGAAACATGTATAATATCATATATGAAACGAGTCACCAGTCCAGGTTTGATGCATGATACTGGATGCTTGGGGCTGGTGCACTGGGACGACCCAGAGGGACGGTATGGGGAGAGAGGAGGGAGGAGGGTTCAGGATGGGGAACACGTGTATACCTGTGGCGGATTCATGTTGATGTATGGCAAAATCAATACAATATTGTAAAGTTAAAAAATAAAGCATAGTTCATATAAATGAATGGCTGAATAAAATGAAGCATTAAAGACTTAAAACTAAACATTTGATAAAAATGACAATCAGAACACATCTTATGATAATTTCCAGCATACAAAATCTTCCACCTGCCCTAGAAATTCACAGGGATATATCACTATTGACTCCAGCCTGCAGCAGCACATCTTCAACTATTAGAAACTTCACATGATTTTCTGACTTCAATATTTTCTTTTTTTTTTTTCTTTTCTTTTCTTTTTTTACTTTACAATATTGTATTGGTTTTGCAATATATCAACATGCATCCACCATGGGTGGACATGTGTTCCGCAGCCTGAACCCCCCTCCCATCTCCCTCCCCATGCCATCCCTCTGGGTCATCCCATTCTTCAATATTTTCAAGGGTGACGGTTGGAACAAACTACCACTAGGGCTTTTTCTGGTTTGTTTCATTGTTTTGTTTTGTTTTTTTCCCCATTAAATACCTAATGGTGCCCGATGAACCTCAATTTTTTTTTCTCATTTATGTAGCTAAAAATATCCAACAAGTAAGAAATGTCATGAGTAAACTCCATCTTGTCAAATTGTTCTGATAGTATTTTCTCTTTTTTCTGAACAAAATATATTCAAAAACAAAGTGTTTCATTTAGAGTTTTGTCAAGTGCTTAAAGTACTTGGTTCCTCTTCACTGCTCCCAAATCTTGAGAAGTTAGCAATCTGATGAATTTTAAATTAACTACATTTTTCTCTCTTTGAGGTTACTTATCTCAGAAAACAAAGCTGAGGCCAATTCATGCTGATAAGAAGTCATGTCATGTTACCTTGGAATACTCTTTCCTCCTTATCAACAGAGAGAAGCTAGACTGTATGAAAGACTCAGAAGTGTCTCAATCCTTCCACAGTGTAAACCTTTCTTCACTATTGTCAGACTTTTGTTCGGCAAAGACAGTTTACTGACATCTGACATTTTCATAAACTGCCAAATCTTTCATGATAGGCAAAATTATTACTGATTTATAGTAAATAATGGGGTTTGACACAAACAAGCTATGAGGTTTCACTGATATTTCAACAAAAAATCATTTCTAATGTTTGATTTTACCAATGCTATCAATTCTACATGTCTGTAAACCTGTGTGCTTGTAAGACAAATAAAAACACATAACAGAAGCAAAAACAACCATGCAACATACTCAAAGAAAGAACTTTATATTGACATACAATTAGGGATTTTCTGATAAAACTTTCTGATGAAAATAATTTATGTCTACTGTATTTCTAACATGGAAATAGAGAAGGCATCTGTTCACTCTTTTGTGTTTCCTACATTCATCAACAAAAACAATTTTCCACATTTTCACATTTTCTGTCCATCATATTTAGAGTTAAAAAATAAAGTATATATATATATATATTTTCTTATTTTACAGCTTAGGCTAATCCTTATGAAAAACAGATAGATGTTCATAATCATAAGCATGGTATTATTTTTGCTCAATTGCTAAGTCATGTGCAACTTTTTGTGACCCCATGGACCATAGCAGGCCAAGCTCTCCTGCCCTTCACTGTCTCTCAGTGTTTGTTTAAATTGATGTCCCTTGGGTTGGTGATGCCATCTAACCATCTCATCCTCTGCTGTCCTCTTTTCATTCTGCTTTCAATCTTTCCCAGCTTCAGGGTTTTTTCCAATGAGTCAGTTCTTCACATCAGGTGGCCAATGTGTTGGAGCTTCAGCTTCAGAACCAGTCCTTCCAATGAATATTCAAGGTTGATTTCTTTTAGGATTGACTGGTTTGAGCTCCTTGCAGTTCAAGAACTCTCAAGAGTTCTCCAACACTACAGTTCGAAAGCATGGATTCTTCTGTTCTTAGCTTTATTGATGGTCCAACTCTCTCATTTGTACATGACTAGGGGAAAAACCATGGTAAAGTGTTTGCCTGCAATGTGGGAGGCCCGGGTTCAATCCCTGGGTTTGGAAGATCCCCTGTAGCAGGAAATGGCAACCCACTCCAGTACTCTTGCCTGGAAAATTCCATGGACTGAGGATCCTGGTGGGCTACAGTTCAGGGGGTCACAAAGAGTCGGAAACGACTGAGCAACTTCCCTTCACTTCACTTCACAGGGGAAAAACCATAGCTTTGACTATACAGATCTTTTTTGGTAAAGTGATAGGCTTTCTTTTTTCTTAATCAATGGAACCCATTCTAGTGATAATATGGATCTATTTGGTTCCTTCCTCCCACTTTTGCTCCTTATCCACGTTCATCAGGAGTTGGAACTACCACATAGAAAATACATTTCCAAGTAGGCCCTTACTTATTTCTTGATTTCTCATATACTAAAACATAAATTACCCACGCATATACATGCATGCACACAGGCACATGTACACACACACACATACACATTGCCCCTGTGAGTACAAGGAAAGTGAGAAGGCTACAAATATATGTGCCACAAACTATAGGAATGTTGTGGCTTTCTGTCAACATGTGCTAAGATCTAGACAGGACGGGACAGGGAGGTGGGAAAGGATAACCTATTGGAGAAGTCTCTTAGTCTAGAGGACTAAGAAGCATCCTTCAACAGAGGTAACCAGGAATTTGTGAGAAAATGGAGTGATCTCTCTCATCACTTAAAGTGATCATAGCTTCTGTTCTTTTTCAAAGTGGCTAAAATTCATTAGGAAAAAGAGGCAGACCTTTGACTTCCATTACTTCCATCATTTTTAATGTAAATTTAGTAATCATGTGTTTTTGAAAGTGTTATTTAGCTTTCATAGATTAGGTTTTATTCATAGATCAGATTTTATCTTATTAATATTTGATAAATTATCAATTGATATTATGAAATGAGGGGAAAGTACTTCACAAAGGTTTCTATGAAAAAAAATCCTTGTAGAAACTCCCAGTATCATAAGGATATAAGTGAACAAGATATACCATGGACAAGATATTAGATCCCTGTTGAAATTATCTCCTGTTGGTTTTCTGGATGTTATCATCAAGGCAACTATATTTGGATTCAATTTTTATAATTTTATAGAAACTAACTTCTACAGAATTAAACTGTGCATAGCTTACCATTAAAGTCACATAAAAGAATAAAAGCATGAGGAAATTATGAACTTTTCTGCTTCAGCACACATTATAATCAAATGATATTTTTGAAGATGCACCTACTTATTGTTCTATGTAGAGTGCCAAAAATCTTATCAGTTTAATTAACTATATTTTGTAGATTAATAAGAGTCCTGATCATAAATGCACTGGTAGACTCATAAGAGCAAAGAGAGAGAAATGCAGAGTATTTTGACAATTGTTCATTACCACTCTTCTTATAGAGGTTTTAAATATCTGAATGGCAGGGAGAATGTTAAGTGTTTTATCTCTCTGTCCTGATCACCTGCATAGTTCTTTGCTTTTGTGGATTAAAACTGAACTTCCCATGTTCATAAAATTCTATTGGCTAATAGAATTTTGGCTAATAAAACATAGATAGGCTAATATTGGCTAATAAAACAATAGATAGCATTTTTTTCCTTCAGATTCTGGAGTCAGAAGACAGATATTAATAAATGTGGGGTATGGCTAACCTTAGTTAAATAATATTAAATATAAACATACTATTATTAAGGATCAAAGGTGTAAATTTTGGAAAATAGCTCTGAAACAGGCAAATGTTAAACATGTGGAGGTAAATAATGAATTTGAAATAAATAGTATTTTCAGCACAGTTCAGTTACTCAGCCATGTGCAAGCTCTGTAAACCCAAGCTCTGCAGCACAGCAGGCTTCCCTGTCCATCACCAAATCCTGGAGCCTACAAAAACTCATGTCTATCAAGGTGATGATACCATCAAACTATCTCATCCACTGTCATCCCCTTCTCTTCCTGCCTTCAATCTTTTCCAGCATCAGAGTCTTTTCAAATGAGTCAGTTCTTCACATCAGGTGGCCAAAATATTGGAGAATCAACTTCAGCATCACTCCTTCTAATAAATATTCAGGACTGATTTCCTTTAGGATGGACTGGTTGGATCTTCTTGCAGTCCAAGGGACTCTCAAGAGTCTTCATGAACACCACAGTTCAAAAGCATCAATTCTTCAGCACTCAGCTTTCTTTATAGTCCAACTTTCACATCCATACTTGACTACTGGATAAACCATAGCCTTGACTAGATGGACCTTTGTTGGCAAAGTAATGTCTCTGCTTTTGAATATGCTGTCTAGGTTGGTCATAGCATCTATTTTAATTTCATGGCTGCAGTCACCATCTGCAGTGATTTTGGACCCAAAATATAAAGTCTGTCACTGTTTCCATTACTTCCCCATCTATTTGCCATGAAGCGGTGGGACTGGATGCCATGACATTAGTTTTCTGAATGTTGAGTTTTAAACCAGCTTTCTCACTCTTGTCTTTCACTTTCATCAAGAGGCTCTTTAGTTCTTCTTCGCTTTCTGTCATAAGGGTGGTGTCATCTGCATATCTGAGGTTATTGATATTTCTCCCAGCAATCTTGATTCCAGCTTGTGCTTCATCCAGCCTGGCATTTCGCATGATGTACTCTGCATATAAGTTAAATAAGCAGGGTGACAAGATACAACCTTGATGTACTCCTTTTCCTATTTGGAACCAGTCTGTAGTTCCAGTTCTAACTGTTGCTTCTTGATCTGCATAAAGATTTCTCAGGAGGCATGTCAGGTGGCCTGGTATTCCCATCTCCTGAAGAATTTTCCACAGTTTATAAGATCCACACAGTCAAAGGTTTTAGTGTAGTCAATAAAGCAGAACTAGATGCTCTTCTGGAACTCTCTTGCTTTTTTTTTTTAATTTAAATTTATTTTAATTAGAGGCTAATTACTTTACAATATTGTATTGGTTTTGCCATACATCAACATGAATCTGCCATGGGTGTACACGTGTTCCCAATCTTAAACCCCCCTCCCACTTCCCTCCCCATACCATCCCTCTGGGTCATCCCAGTGCACCAGCCCCAAGCTTCCTGTATCCTGTATCTAACCTGGACTGGCGATTCGTTTCTTATATGATATTATACATATTTCAATGCAATCTCCCAAATCATCCTCCCCCTCCCTCTCCCACAGAGTCTGAAAGACTGTTCTATACATCTGTGTCTCTTGCCTTTTTGATGATCCAACAGATGTTGGCAATTTGATCTCTGGTTCCTCTGCCTTTTCTAAATCCAGCTTGAACATCTGGAAGTTAACAGTTCACATACTGTTTTAACCTGGCTTGGAGAATTTTAGCTTTACTTTGCTAGTGTGTGAGATGAATGCAATTGTGTAGTAGTTTCAACATTTTTTGGCATTGTCTTTCTTTGGGATTGAAATGAAAACTGACCTTTTCTTGTCCTGTTGCCACTGATGAGTTTTCCAAATTTGCTGGCATATTGAGTGCAGCACTTTCATAGCATCATCTTTTTAGGATTTGAAATAGCTCAATCGGAATTCCATCACTTCCACTGGCTTTGTTCGTAGTGATGCTTCCTAAGGCCCACTTGACTTCACATTCCAGGATGTCTGGCTTTAGGTGAATGATCACACCATCATGGTTATCTGGGTCATGAAGATCTTTTTTGTATTATTCTTCTGTGTATTCTTGCCACCTCTTCTTAGTATTTTCTGCTTCTTTTATGTCCATACTGTTTCTGTCTTTTATTGTGCCCATGTTTGCATGAAATGTTCCCTTGGTATCTCTAATTTTCTTGAAGAGATCTCTTGTCTTTCCCATTCTATTGTTTTCCTCTATTTTTTTGTACTGACTCCTGAGGAAGGCTTTCTTATCTCTCCTTGTTATTCTTTGGAACTCTGCATTCAGATGGGTATATCTTTCCTTTTCTCTTTTGCCTTTGCTTCTCCTCTTTTCTTAGCTATTTGTAAGGCCACCTCAGACAACCATTTTCCCTTTTTGCATTTCTTTTTGGGGGGATGGTTTTCATCACCGCCTCCTGTACGATGTGACGAACCTCCATCCATAGTTCTTCAGGCATTCTATCAGGTCTAATCTCTTGAATCTATTTGCCACTTCCACTGTATTGTCATAAGGGATTTGATTTAGGTCATACTTGAATCAAATCAGATCAGATCAGATAAGTCGCTCAGTTGTGTCCGACTCTTTTCGACCCCATGAATCGCAGCACGTCAGGCCTCCCTGTCCATCACCAACTCCCGGTGTTCACTGAGACTCACGTCCATCGAGTCCGTGATGCCATCCAGCCATCTCATACTCTGTCGTCCCCTTCTCCTCATGCCCCCAATCCCTCCCAGCATCAGAGTCTTTTCCAATGAGTCAACTCTTGGCATGAGGTGGCCAAAGTACTGGAGTTTCAGCTTTAGCTAGTCTAGTGGTTTTCCCTACTTTCTTCAATTTAAGTCTGAATCTAGTAATAAGGAGTTCATGATCTGAGCCACAGTCAGCTTCCAGTCTTGTTTTTGCTGCCCATATAGAGTTTCTCCATCTTTGGCTACAAAGAATGTAATAAATCTGATTTCAGTGTTGACAATCCGGTGATGTCCATGTGTAGAGTCGCCTCTTGTGTTGTTAGAAGACGTTGTTTGTTGTGACCAGTGTGTTCTCTTGGCAAAACTCTGTTAGCCTTTGACCTGCTTCATTTTGTATTCCAAGGCCAAATTTGCCTGTTACTCCAGGTATCTCTTGACTTTTGACTTTTGCATTCCAGTCGCCTATAATGAAAAGGACATCTTTTTTTGATGTTAGTATTTTAATAATGCAAAAAATAACTAGAACTATCATTTCCTCAGTAATCACTGTATCTCATTATTTAAACCTCTGACAAAGGTATTATGAATGATCACTAAAATTATTTCAATAATCTATAAGAAAATACTTCTTCATATGTACCAAAGCTGTTACCATAATTATTGGTATTATTACATCATAACAAGCTTGCTCTAATTTTCCTGAACTTCTGTTTTTTTCTTACTTTAATCTTTTTTAATCCTCAGAAACTCTGAAAATTTTAATTATGAACAAAAAAATATGTACAGCAAATTCATTGGTAGCAGCTAGAATATGAGGTTGTGGTTACAGGCCTAGGATAAGGTTGAGGAACACAGAAAAAAAAATCCATGTTTATCATAGAAAAGGACATATAAAAATGTCTGAAAAGGGAAAAGGGCAAAAAACCTATTAAACTAGGCTGAAAATGAAGTATTAAATTGAATGCAATTGAGTAACAAACCACTGTGTCTTAAAAGCAAATTAAGAAATTCTCTTAGGGTGGAAATAGTCTTTTCCTGAAAAATAACCTGACAAACCAAAACGGTGGGATGTTGAAAGTGTATTTTTTTTTTTTTAAGTCAAGACAGCCAAGAAAGGGCTATAAAAACTAGAAAAATCATGGGGCCATGAAGTTGAGGCCACCAAGGCAATGAAACTATAAGCCTCAAGGAAACTGTCAAATTTTGATGGTATTAAACATTATATAGAACACAAAAATGTCAACATAGCTATATATTAAGCAACAGACATGTCTGAACTGACATCTGATTCACATTAATAAGTGCAACCTACAAAATATACTGTCATCACCAAATGCTCCTCTGATGCTGGCTTTCAAATGTTTGACACTTCATTTTTTTTTTTTATTAATGCTGCATGTAGCTGAAAGGAAAATAAAGACTTGGTAAGAAAGAATGAAACAATATTTGGAATATTAATGAAGGAATATCATTCATTTTGATTTATGGTTAAAAGAAACTTATTTTGAATGTACAAAATGTGATATTAATAAATTTTGGTTGAAACTTTCTTAATTATTTTTATTTCTGCATTATTATAGGTGTCATGGACCTATCAGTAAATAATTTCTATAGAGAAAAATTGTTAATAAATTAGTTTTATATGTTAAAGGAAATAAAAATATTTCCTATTATTTTTTTCATTAATAATGTACAGTGAATAAACAACATACACAAAAAGTGTATATGTAAACTGTACAAAATCAGTTCAATTTTTATAGACATGAACATTTTATTGTATAATTGTTATAGAAATATATCAGAACATTTTAATGTTATTTTAAAAGAGAATAATAAATTTTATTTTAAATAATTTCAAGATATTCAACATTAGGAAGGTTTATAATTAAAACTATCATCAGATCAGATCAGTCACTCAGTCGTGTCCGACTTTTTGCGACCCCATGAATCGCAGCACGCCAGACCTTCCTGTCCATCACCAACTCCCGGAGTTCACTCAGACTCATGTCCATTGAGTCAGTAATGCCATCCAGCCATCTAATCCTCTGTCGTCCCCTTGTCCTCCTGCCCCCAATCCCTCCCAGCATCAGAGTCTTTTCCAATGAGTCAGCTCTTCGCATGAGGTGGCCAAAGTACTGGAGTTTCAGCTTTAGCATCATTGCTTCCAAAGAAATCCCAGGGCTGATCTCCTTCAGAATGGACTGGTTGGATCTCCTTGCAGTCCAAGGCACTCTCAAGAGTCTTCTCCAACACCACAGTTCAAAAGCATCAATTCTTTGGCACTCAGCCTTCTTCACAGTCCAACTCTCACATCCATACATGACCACAGGAAAAACCATAGCCTTGACTAGATGAACCTTTGTTGGCGAAGTAATGTCTCTGCTTTTGAATATGCTATCTAGGTTGGTCATAACTTTCCTTCCAAGGAGTAAGCATCTTTTAATTTCATGGCTGCAGTCACCATCTGTAGTGATTTTGGAGCCCAGAAAAATAAAGTCTGACACTGTTTCCACTGTTTCCCCATCTATTTCCCATGAAGTGATGGGACCGGATGCCATGATCTTCATTTTCTGAATGCTGAGCTTTAAGCCAACTTTTTCACTCTCCACTTTCACTTTCATCAAGAGGCTTTTGAGCTCCTTTTCACTTTCTGCCATAAGCATGGTGTCATCTGTGTATCTGAACTATCATAACAAACATTAATTGATTTCACATTATGACAAGGAGATATTTTGCAGCCTACCAAACATGAACCTTTTAAAAAATCAATTCTCTCTATTAACACCTTGTAACTGTACCATCTTTCTTTATATTCTCTTCAGGAAGGGATGCAAAATATAAGCTGCTTCTACATTTGAGTGTTTTCATCACTATTCTTTTCCTTGTAATGATGCTGGCAAGGAGGTCTAACATTAAATCATTCAACAGATATTTATTAAAAATTACATTCATGTTCACGAAAAACTAAATAAATGCCAGTATTTCTGTCAAAGCCACTATTCTATCTAATTGAAATCTATGAAGCACAACAGAGAAAAGAATTGAAATCCTCCCCTTCATTAAGAAACCTGAAGGTAACCTTGGAGAAGGGTAATGACAAAATATTTTTCATACATAAAAGTATGACTTACTCTATACAACCTGCCTTGGAGAGTGGAAACTGCATTTGATATGATGAAAAATCATTGCCTCACTTAGTAAAGAAAAATATACTGTAATTTAAAGTCACATATTTCATGAAAAGAATTAAAAGTTCATAGAAACCTTGACATTCTAAAAACATGTCCAAATATAAGAATGAAATTTAAAGTAAGGCCAACTCTTAGAACTTTTAAGGAAACATAAGACCTCTTGTATTAGTTTGCTGGGGCTGCCATAAAGAAATACTACAGAGTGGATAACTTTGGGAACAGAATTTAATTGTTCACAATTCTGGAGCTCAGAAGTCCAAGATCTATAGCTAATAGGATTGGTTTCTTCTGAGGTCTCTTTTGGTTTTCAGTTACCTACCTCCTTGCTGTGCTCTCTCAAGGCTTTTCTTCTGCGCTCACCTCACCACGGAGTATCTTTCTCTTCTTATAAGGATACCAGTTATAATGTATTAGGACCCTAAAGGGCTTCCCCAGTGGTGCTAGAGGTAAAGAACCCATTTGCCAATGCAGAAGACTTAAGAGATGCAGGTTCAATTCCTGGGTCAGGACCTGGAGGAGAAAATGGCAACCCACTCTAGTGTTCTTGCCTGGAGAGTCCCATGGACAGAGGAGCCCTGTGGGCTACAGTCCACGGGGTCACAAGGGGTCGGACAGGACTGAACCAACTTAGGATGCACACACCTATAACCTTCTTAACCTGACATAACTCTAAAGACTCTATTTTCAATCACAGTCACATTCTAAGATACTGGGAGTTAGGACTTCAACATATGAATTTTGGTAGAAACATAAATCAGTCCGTAATATCTCTGAAACTTCTCAAAAAATTAGAGAATTTATCAAATTATCAACACAGCTTTAAAATGTTTCTTTTTATGCATTGTTATTTAAAATAGAGCTAAACTCCACCATATTCCCTGATCTATAAATTCTCTCTTCCAAAAGCATCTCAAATTGTTTTTATGCTAAAATATTTTTAAATGCAAAGAAGAAATTTTACAGTCATGTTGCTATGATTTCACATTTTGGTATTGCTCAAACTTTGCTCAATTGTGTCATCTAATCCCCACCAGTCTGTTTCAATTCAGCACCCTCTCTGCCAGAGGAGATTTGTAAACATGTTAATAAGTCAATCACTAATGCTTTAAATACAAGCAATAAACTCTATTGATCAAAAGCATATTCAAAGGTCTGCTGCTACTGAACTAGTATTTTCCAAATTCACAGTTTATTGACTATTTACTCAGCTTGTTCAGAGAGGTCACTTAGTAACAAAATCTTTAAGTAATTGAAACATTATCTGGTCCCTTTTCCATTCAAGTGTGTATCCAGCACAGGAAAGTCCACCTGGAGAAAACCTTAGGGACAGCAATAATTCCCTTTGCCAAATTTAAGTGAAAATCAAGCTGATTATCAGGGCTTCACAGATGGTGCTAGTGGTAAAGAATCCATCTGCCAACACAGGAGACACAAGAGATGTGAGTTTTATCCCTGGGTCAGGAAGAATCCCCTGAAGAAGGAAATAGCTACCCACTCCAATATTCTTGCCTGGGAAATCCTATGGACATGAGGAGTCTGGTGGGTTACAGTCCATGGGGTCATAATGAGTTGTACCAGACTGACCTCACACACAAGCACACACATGTACACACACAAGCTGATTATCACTCAGTTGATTACTTATCCCCAAGTTTTTAGAAAGTATATTAAAAGTATTTTTATTGGCAATTATTTATTTACATCATTTATATAATTTATCTGTTAAAAATCGTAAGTCAAAAATAATGGTAATTGGCAATATAATTATTGATAAGTTGTCTAAGAAATAGGAAGTCTAATACATATAGGAAAGAATGACTCTTGACAACTTTGTTTATTTTAAAGTATATACATTTGAGATATTAAATCAAGTGATGTTGATGAATGTAACTCAGTTTGAATTAATACACTACATTAATTAATAAATTAACACACTACATTAATAAAATTCAAACTCAGTTTGAATTTTTATATAATTTTTGGAACAAAAATATATTGGTTTTATTGATTGTTCCAATTCAGTAATATATAAAAAAGTAAGAATTCCAGGTGTTGCTTATCAAGTTTTTGTATAGTAATTGGAGAAGGAAATGGCAACCCACTCCAGTGTTCTTGCCTGGAGAATCCCAGGGATGGGGGAGCCTCGTGGGCTGCCGTCTATGGGGTCGCACAGAGTCGGACACGACTGAAGCGACTTAGCAGACCAGTGAGGAAGTTTAGAACTGAGGAAACAGAACACATCGGTTTCTATGAGTAAGATAAAGCAAAAGTATTTTTCCTCTGAAGGCTGCATAATTTAGGCAATTTAAGTTATAATAACCACAAAAAATAGTAACTGAGCTAAAATCAAAAGAGAGGAGTTTCTTTCACCTTTGAGTCAATTCCTCAAATAAAAGTTTTAGATTTAAAATAATTATTTAAAATTTTAAATTGTATATTTCACCAGAAAACAAAAATTCTGAATTTTAATTGCATAAAGATTTTCTAAAGAACTAATTTGTTTGTTGAACTTATTTGTTGAACTCATTTGTACAGGGACACAGACCTTTTTATTACATCCACAGTAGTTGTTGATCGGTTCTGTATTAATAGATTAGCCATTATCATAGCTAACTTAAAACATGTATAATATCATATATGAAACGAGTCGCCAGTCCAGGTTCGATGCACAATACTGGATGCTTGGGGCTGGTGCACTGGGACGACCCAGAGGGATGGTATGCGGAGGGAGGAGGGAGAAGGGTTCAGGATGGGGAACACTCTATACCTGTGGCAGATTCATTTTGATATATGGCAAAACCAATACAATATTGTAAAGTTAAAAAATAAAATAAAAAATAAAAACATGTACAAGATATGTAGTGTATTAAACATAAACTAGAATTTTAGGGTTTTTTTTTTTTTTAAGGAGCAGACACTGACTGCTTTTGGCTCTAAAGAACTATGGATGGGATTTTTTTAAATATTTACAGTGATTAAAAATAAAAAAAAAAAACAGTAAAACATTACTTTTGATTGACATGGGATTGACATGGAGCAGAAAGTCAGATTAAGAATGTTTTGTTTATCAGAACCTCAATGGTGGATAAAATAACTCAGAGTAAGGATCAGATTAAAGATAGATCTTCTTGCTACATACAGTTAGAAAATAGACAACACAAAGACACGGAATGGGGGGTGGTGCAGAGGAATGACAAAACAAGGAAATAAGATAATTTTATCTAAAAAGATATTTTGATTTATTTACTGGTACACAGAATTTACTGGAGCCAAATAGATAAGAGGTCTACAATTTATTTGATAGAAATGTATTACCAATGAAACCTCGAGATTACTTTCACTGCTCAAGAATCAAAATAATCCTGCAGCCCTACTTACTCAGGTAGGAAGAGGACTATGAAACCTGTGCATATTCACCAATATCCATGACACTTTTGACCAAGAAAAATAATGAAGGGGCAAAATTACCTCCCAGAGCAAAATGCCCTCCCAGAAGAGAAAACAAAACAGTTTCCATGACAAATTAGAATTAGGGCTAACTGCGCAAAGGATGAGCTTCCCAGGTGGCTAGTGGTAAAGAATCTGCCTGCCAAAGCAGGAGACATAAGAGACATGGGTTGGGTCCCTGGATTGGGAAGATCTCCTGGAGAAGGAAATGGTAACCCACTCCAGTATTCTTGCCTGGATAGACAAGCCTAATGGACTCTAGTCCAAGGGCTTGTAAAATAGTCAGGCAGGACTTAGCGACTAAACAAAAAACAGAACACTCAGGGTAGAGAGCTTTCTAATTCTCTGCCTTGTGAGACTGCAAAATTACTGTAGGTAAGCAACTTATGTCTTTTCTTTATTTCATCTGTACAAAATAATAACAATAATTTAATTGCTTATACCACTTACAACATTCTTGTGTGTGTGTGTGTGTGTGAGGGACATGCCTTATCTTTCTAATTTAACACTAAGAGTTGCTAGCCTTCAAATTTGATGATAGTATCCAGCAAGAGACACAGGGAAATGAAACTATGTAGGACCCGGTGGAGTGAATGAGGGTTTAGTGTGTCCTCCTTCAAGAGGAATGCATTCTGTGTATGAGTATATATTCTGTGTGTAGTTGTGGGAAAGTGAGACAAATAGTTTATGTTGTTTGTTATTGCCTAATCAATATCCAGCCCCTCTCTCCTTCATAAGTGCATAGGAAAATCAAGTGTCTAAGCTCCATTGAATTACCACATGGCCAACTGTGACATACCATAGAGGGCAGTGCCATGTGAAACTTCTAGGCTGAAGGATTTAAAGTTCTGTGCACATCCTTCCAATCCTCTCTGAACCTGAAGGCCAAATCTTTGAAAGATGGAGTCAAGGCAGAATCAGCCTGATTCATCATATGGGAGGGAACTGTGTACCCAGTGGGGAATTTGTCCATATGATAATGAGCTCATAGATGTTAAGCAAGTAAGTGCCTGGGGTTGTTTATGATGGTATATAAAACCCTGACCTGTCTAATGAAATACTATTTCTAAAATATATTTTAACTAGATATGGCTACCAAATTCTTGTAGACATTCTATGAAAACTAGTTTAAAACTTTAATTTTACTTATGGAAATGAGTTTATTAAATGTGAAAGAGCTTGAGTTTTTCAGCTACTACATAAAGGGAGATATGAATATTTGGAAAGCTTGCTTTATTTTGTATCATTTTGTTCCCAGACATTCAAATACCTGAGAATACTACTTAACAGGTATTATACATTGAGAAAATGATAGCTCATGGTTTCCAGGATTGAGAGAAAAAAATGTATCTGGCAAAATTCAGTTTGCATATCCAAAACTGGATTTGATTTCTCATGATGTATAATCATACAACCTTAATATCCAAAGAAAATTTGTTATCCAAGGGATAAATGCATACATTCCTTGAGAAACCAAGTATCCACTTATAGAGAGCAGGATACTAGTGCGGATTCACTTCCTCTGAAGCTGGCATCAGGTTTTTCATAACAGTGAAATTTCTTTTCCTGGCCTTTAGTTTTCCTAACTGGGTGAGATGAAAGTCACAGAAACAGGGATTCCCCCACCCACATATTAGACATTATTTATAAGGGCTGCTATTAAATGGCATTAACTCGGAATGTCAGAGAATGTAGTCAAGATTGTGACTCCGTCCCTCTTCTTCCCAATTTTGGGATAATTTAAAGCCAGAGCTGTAGCTGATGTGATACATACTTTCATAAAACATTCTTTAGGTGCTATACCTCAGTAGCTATCTCTTGCCTTGAGCGAGTGGATGTTTTCTGCATCCTCTTCTCTCCAGAAAGACTGAGCTCACCAGAAATGATTAAATCTGCTCTTCTGTAACGGGGGTTTCAACAACTGCAATATTAGATTCTTGCAATTTAGCAGTTCTGGCTCTACCCTGACTGCCTCTGAAATCAAAGTATCATACTCTCATGCTTTTAAATGAAATTCCATTTTAGATGTTGACACACAGGCGTGAGTCTCTACTTTTCTGTTGAATAAATTTGTAAGATGTCAGCATTCTGCAGTATAGTAGATAATAAATGATTCTCGAGGATTATAATCACAGGTATTTGATTTACATTGAATATGCTAGGGCTAAAATAATCATGATCATATGTAAAATCAACTAAAACCTCCTAAATGCAATTTTTTCACACTTTGGGAGGACCTGACCTCTGCATAAGTAAAATCCAGGCTTTTATTATATTTTTCTGTAATATTGAAGAATTCAACAATAAACTCAATGTGTATCTCAACTATGTATCCTTTTAACTGAATTAATGTAACTGAATATCATACAAATAAACGTATGAATGTAGCCAACATAATTCTTAGCAAAATTGAAAATAAAGTCCAGGTTACACTGTGTTTTTATTTAAGTGAAGTTGAAAGGAAAGAATACAAATCATTATTATGCATGTTTATCATATACATTGGAGAAGGCAATGGCACCCCACTCCAGTACTCTTGCCTGGAAAATCCCATGGATGGAGGAGCCCAGGAGGCTGCAGTCCATGGTGTCACTGAGAGTCGGACACGACTGAGCAACTTCACTTTCACTTTTCACTTTCATACATTGGAGAAGGAAATTGCAACCCACTCTAGTATTCTTGCCTGGAGAATCCCAGGGGCAGGGGAGCCTGGTGGGCTGACATCCATGGGGTCGCAGAGTTGGACACGACTGAAGTGACTTAGCAGCAGCAGATCATATACATTCCCATGGAGTAACATAAATACATGAGAATGACTCATATTGCCCTTCCATGACTACATATTCCCTCACTCTGTCCTTAATCTCTGGTGACCATGAATCTGTTACACATTTCTATAATTTTTTTACATAATTGGACCCATATGGGATATAAAATTTTGTATTTTTTTTCCCTCAGCAGTATTCCCAGAGTTTCATCTAAATTGTTGGATTTGCCCATCCTTTTTTGTTCTTTGGTAGTATTCGACTGTGTGTCTGTACCACACTTTAATCATTCATCTGTTGTGGGACATCATGGTTCATGAAAATTTGAACTGAGAGTCCCTTGGACAGCAAAGAGATCAAACCAGACAATCTTAAAGAGAATTAATCCTGAATATTCATTGAAAGTACTGTTGCTGGAGCTGGAGCTCTAGTACATTGGCCACCTGATGTAAAGTGCCGACTCACTGGAAAAGACCCTGATACTGGAAAAGATTGAAGACAGGAGGAGAAGGGGACAACAAAGGATGAAATGGTTGGATGACATCACCGACTCAATAGGCATGAGTTTGAGCAAGCTCCGGGAGATAGTGAAGGACAGGTAAGCTTGGGGTTCTGCAGTCCGTGAGGTAGCAGAGTTGGACATGACTGAGTGACTGAACAACAACAATGAATAAAATTGCTAGAGATTGAAATTAGAGTATAATTTAGGAGAAAACTACCATTTGCTATTAAAACATATATATGACTCAGAATTATCACCAAGTGTTAGTCAATGTCTAAATTAATTAACATAGAGATAGATGTAGAAAATATTTATCAAATGATTTCTCTATAGCTGAAAGAGGAGACCAAATGCTGAATATAACTGATGTAACTATTGTTTTCATGAAACTAAGATGTTTGGGGGAAAAAAAAGCTAAACTCTGAAATAGGAAATGAAAAGACAGAGCAAAAGAAAGTAATGATTTCAGAACTCATACTGGTTTTTGAAGAAGCCCTGCAGTTATGATAGCACCATTTAGAATTTCAGAAGAATCTAGACTAATAAAAACCTAAACTCAGTTACATTTTGTTACATTTTGTAGATATATTTAGAACTATGAAAGCTGGACTAGATTCTGGCATAAAAGTATAAGAATTTGACGAAGGGAATTCATATGAATTAGTGTTATTAATAACATTAAAGTATATGGAAGGCACTATTGCTCAGAGAAAGACATTACACATTATTGACTATTTGTCATGATCAATGTTTTCTATCCAAATATGGAAAAGGGATGATGCACATATTTGTGAATTGTTTGTTTTTACATCAGCTCATCTTCCTTGTCACTCAGTTACATGATTCTTTCCATTTTCCAGCTGACTGGTATCAGTGTCTTATGATAGCTAGAATTTAGGACAAGAAATTATTTCTAACGTAGCACATTTCAATAGCAAAAATAACAGCAAATTTTCCCTTCCTTTAAATTTTAAAATATTTTGTCTCAGTACATTTGTAAATTGTTGGAGTCAAAGATTTGCTCTGCATACTTATGTTAATGGGCCTTCAAGGTAAGAAAGGATTTTCTTTCCATAGGAAAGGTTATATGGTTTTGAAAATTGTTTGCAGGTTTAAAGGTCATTGTGTATTATGAAATGGGCAAACTAAACTTGACACTCTATTTTTCAAAAACGTTTTCAGAATCACTGCAAACATGGTCCTTTAATTTCAGTTTCCATGTCTATGTATGGATTTCACTCTTTCAGCTTCAGTTTCTCTCTTTCTGTCTCTATTTCTATATCTGTCTTTCTCCATTTCTCTCACTCAATACATACTGAAATTTAAATGATAAAGGTTATCTAAAAAGCAACTGGCTTTATGAGCTTACATATCTAATCTAACCAAAACACTTCTGGAACTTCTATCTCAAAAATACTTTTAAATGGGTTATAAGATATTGGAGAACAATTATTTTTCCATTGAAAAAGCGCACTTACCTTCTGAACCAACTTTTTTCCCATAACATGAAAGCTGATAATTATACATTAGACTTAATGCCAAATAAGCTTTACTATTTAATATCAAATAATGAAAAGCATTTTGCCTCTACTTAGCATCTTTATATGAGTTATAAATAGTCAGTTCAATGATAAATAAAAAGACAGAGGGCAAGAAAAAGAGGATCCTAAAAGAAATTTGAAAGATATTAGGGTTGATTTGTCTCACATAGTGTGTCTGAGGACGATTTTGTTAAAGCTATTTCAGTCAGTCATGTTGTCATCCAAATTGTGATTGACCTAGATTTTCCTTTATGGTCATTTGATTGCTATTATATCTTTAAATGCTATATCCTGGTTTAATATAAGATAGTTGAGAACGGACCTTGGGTTATGACTCAGCAGAGTTTATTGCAACCTTCAAAGTGCAATGTGGTATTATATTTTAGGACACCTTCAAAAAAGTATTTCTACTTGGCTCTTAAACTTCCCTCAGATAAGGAAATAATAAGAAACATGTAAAAAGAAGAATATTTAAGTATATGTACCACATTATACTCTAAATATTCTGAAAAACAACTTATAAGTTAGTTATGAATAGCTTTATATTGGATTACACAGTCATTTTAAAAGATATATAAAATATTAAATGAGTAGGGTATATATACTATAGGGCTTCCCAGGTGGCATCAGTGGTAAAGTATCTGTCTGCCAATGTAGGAGATGCAAGAGAAGTAGTTTCGATCCCTGGGTCAGAAAGATCCTTTAGAGAAGGGAATAGCAATCCACTCCAGTACTCTTGCCTGGAGAATTCCATGGAGAGAGGAGCCTCGCAGGCTGCAGTCCATAGGATCACAAAGAGTCAAACACAACTGAGAAGCTAAGCACAGCACAGCACATGAACATACACGCAAATATATAAAATATTATATATGAGTCATTTTAATAAAAGTAATTAGCAAACAATATTTGTAGATAGAATACAAGTATGTTGACAGCTATTGTCTCCATCTATCAAAACACATTTTATGAATAGTCTTTAATTAGTTCCTTATGCATCTCTAGATATTCTAGATTTTCTAAAATCAGGATCTACTATTTTAATAAATTGAAAATGTTGAATACAAGAAAGGTAAAGAAGCTCTACTGCCAACTCAAAACAGTTGCATTGTAGCTGTGGATATGAAATACAGCATAGTGGAAGACACAGAGCCCTGTGTCCTTATTAACACTTCCTGGTGTATATTTTTGTTTTATCAGTTTTAAAGCAACTTGCTACTATTTTATTTCCACACATCTTGGAAAAATTAACAGGAACACTCATATTTTTCCTACATAAATAGTTGCATCAATAATCAGTATAAAATTTCACATTTCTGCAGTTCAAAATATTTAAAATGGTTCTATGGAAGGTCATTGTAAATAATGTATTTTGTATTTTTGCTGCTTCAGTTGGCTCTTGGCCTCTGATTCCATTATTAAAATCCTTAAATGTGAAAAGTCCACCCTTATTTTATATCTTTATATTAAATGTAGAATCTGATCATTTGGAAGATTTCATTAGAGGTGGGGGGAAATGTTTTCTCTTTTTAATGAACATAAGCAGAAAAATTAACAAAAACATTGTTGTTAAGAATGTGTATGTCCCCAAGCAACAAATTTTAGAGTCATAATTCCCATTGAAAACCCTCTAGTAACAATTTATATAAAGTTACACCATAACCAGTTGGTTTGCTAAATCACATCCATTTGCTGCATGTTCAGTGTCATCGAGTTTATGATTGCACTGAGAGCACTCTAGTCCACCTATATTATTAAACAGCATTGCCTGATTCTAAAGATGCAATGACCCAAACTTTGAGTGATTCTTCTTATGTTCATGCTTCAAAATAGCTTCTCCGATATGACTCTAAATTTTACTGGATTGGATGCTTGGAAACTAACAGACAAGGAAGATATGAACACATACAAATAGTATTGATTACAGCACAAAGTTCAAACCACTACAGATCATGAACCTGGTCCTATTACAAACTGTGAAACCCAAATTCTGTAGATCTTTCTCTAAGGTGGTTTTCAGAAGTCAAACGAATGACCTACTTTTCCCTATGATTGTACACGTAAGAAAAATCTTATGAGAAAAAGAAAAATAATAAAGGTAGTATTAATCATATATTTTCATATAGAATTTAGTGGAAATTTGAAGATATTTAAAAATTACTTACACGGGATAAATTTTAATAGAAATTTCACACTCAACCTAATTTTGAAAGATATGAGCTTTAATAACCAGCACCATGGAGAAAGCAATGGCACCCCACTCCAGTACTCTTGCCTGGAAAATCCCATGGATGGAGGAGCCTGGGAGGCTGTGGTCCATAGGGTCGCTAAGAGTCGGACACGACTGAGCGACTTCATTTTCACTTTTCACTTTCATGCATTGGAGAAGGAAATGGCAACCCACTCCAGTGTTCTTGCCTGGAGAATCCCAGGGACGGGGGAGCCTGGTGGGCTGCCGTCTATGGGGTCGCACAGAGTAGGACATGACTGAAACGACTTAGCAGCAGCAGCAGCAGCAACCAGCACCATCTGATCTTATTACCTGGCAAAGATTCCTTGTCTGCTGCACAAAGGAAAGACCAGATATGGAGCCAAAGGTCTTTTTTTAAATAAAAGGCTTTATTACAGGGTGGGCAAGAAAGAAGATAGAAGGCAAAGCTCAAATCTGTCTCTCTGAGCAGTGGTTCTGGAGAGATTTTATGAGGTAAGGGAGGAGGGCTGGTATGTGAAAGTGTTGAAGGGTATGTTCCCAAAAAAGGGCTTTGGAACTTGGTCATTTATGGTAAGGTATAGTGATGGGTTTCAGTACTGGAGCTCCCTGGACAACGGACTTTTATCTTCTGAAAGGGTTCCAGTACTCAGGTTCTGGTCAAACCAGTCCTTTGCTTGCTTGGCGGGGAGAAACTTTGATTATCTGAGGGAACAATTTTTCTCCTCTGAGCAAGCTTCAGCTGCATGACTTATGGTTTTATTTTGTTGTCCCTGAAGAGGAATTCAGTATATTTTTAGTAACAGGATAGGGCCAGTGCTGGCTGGTTATGTAAGTACAGTATTGTCCACAATTTCTATGTCTAAGATAGATAGGACTAGATCAGACCCCCTCATATTCATATCATCATGTAAATGCTTTGGCTTATCATCCAGCTTTCCAAGACAAATCCTAGGGGTTCAATATTTACTCCATTTCCCTTTTCTATCCTATTTACCAACCACACATGCATACAACTACACACACACACACAAAGATACATCAGTTCAGTTCAGTCACTCAGTCGTGTCCGACTCTTTACGACCCTATGAACCACAGCACGCCAGGCCTCCCTGTCCATCACCAACTCCCAGAGTCCACCCAAACTGATGTCTATCAAGTCAGTGATGCCATCCAACCATCTCATCCTCTGTAGTTCCCTTCTCCTCTGCCCTCAATCTTTCCCAGCATCAGGTACTTTTCAAATGAGTCAGTTCTTCTCATCAGGTGGCCAAAGTACTGGAGTTTCAGCTTCAACATCAGTCCTTCCAATGAACACCCAGGACAGATCTCCTTTAGGATGGACTAGCTGGATCTCCTTGCAGTCCAAGGGACTCTCAAGAGTCTTCTCCATCACTACGATTCAAAACAATCAATTCTTTGGTGCTCAGCTTTCTTTATAGTCCAACTCTCACATCCATACATGACCACTGGAAAAGCCATAGCCTTGACTAGATGGACCTTTGTTGGCAAAGTAATGTCTCTGTTTTTTAATATGCTGTCTAGGTTGGTCATAACTTTTCTTCCAAGGAGTAAGCATCTTTTAATTTCATGGCTGCAATCACCATCTGCAGTGATTTTGGAGCCCCCCAAAATAAAGTCAGCCACTGTTTCCACTGTTTCTCCACGTATTTCCCATGAAGTGATGGGACTGGATGCCATGATCTTAGTTTTCTGAATGTTGAGCTTTAAGCCAACTTTCTCACTCTCCTTTTTCTACACACACATAATTTTATCACCAAGTGTCAGACACAAGGAAATATACCCCTGTTGATACAGGTAATGAGAATAGATGATGCAAATTCCTACAAAGAACTATGAGGGGATTAAACACCACAGCCTTTTCACTAGGAGTAGCAAGTTTTACTGGGCCTCTATTCCTTAGATTATCAGTTTCCTTTCATTGTTCAAACTGGTTATATTCTTTACCTTCTGAACACTTCCTGACATTCTAGGGATGACTGTCTGGTCCCTGGTAATGAGCTGAGGGTGTTCTTGCAGGCAAATAAATATAAGTTAACTTGCAAGGACAATTTTTCCAACAGGTCCGGACTCCAGCTTTGTCTTAAATTTTTTTCTACAAAAGTCAGTGCAATCTCCTAAATTTCTCTCTTACCACCCTATTAACATACACGTTTCTTATCTTCTTTCACCATTACTTCTACTTTGTGATATTACTGAGAAATCCTTCGAGCATTTTGTTGAGGCTGATTTGGCATGGCTGTGAAACTATCTGGAGAAAAGTCTAATTATTTCAGAAGCTGCCATGAAATTCTTGGACCCAGCCCCTTTTGAGGAAAATATTGAGTTTACTCGATAGACATTAGTTTGAGTTAGCTCTGGCAGTTGGTGATGGACAGGGACCTCTGGTGTGCTGCAGTCCCTGAGGTCGCAAAGAGTTGGACACAACTGAACAACTGAACTGAACTAGATAAATACTCTGATAAGCTAACATTTCAGGCCTGAGGATATGCTTGTAAGGAACCCAGTGTCACCTGTAGGACAGGAAAGATAAAGGGAGATCTGGTATAAAGATATAGAATTACTGAGGTGAGAGGTTGTAGAAGAATTTTAATGAATTTTATCAAATGGTGTCCTGTGTGGCCTGGTACTTAAGCAGTACTCTACTCCATTTCCCCTAGGAGATGATGCAGAGAATACCTTTTTTGCAAGCACTGAATCCACTATATCATGCTGATACAAACATATGAGTCCAATGCTTCTCAAGTGTGGATAATTATCACTACCACCTGGATGGCTGAATAAAGCACACTGCTGATCCCACCATCAGAGTTGGATTCAGTAGGTCTGGAGTGGAGCTGAAAACTTTTCATTTCTAACACACATTGGCTGTTGGCACTACTGGTGGGAAACCACAATTTGAGAATCCCTGGTTAACCTATTTTACAATTTCCATTACAGGAGTCTCTTTATTTTGGTTCCAACCTCAAATTCCTGTATAGAGGCAACTTTTATATTTATCTTGGCAAGAGGAAATCCACAGTAAGCATTCCATTTAGTTGTTGTTTCAGATTACAGGTGAGCTCAAGTGGACCATAGCCATACATGTGGTGCTTCCTAGGAGAGAAGAAAAGCCTTTTTTTTTTTTTAACATATTTATGTATTTATTTATTTTTGACTATGCCAGGTCTTCATTTCTGCATTGGCTACTCTTTGTTGTGATGCGATGTGTGGGCATCTTGTTATAATGGCTTCCCCTGTTGCAGAGCACAAGCTGTAGACACATGGGATTCAGTAGTTGTGGCGCATGGGCTCTAGAGCACTGGCTCAGTATGAGATTTTGAAGGCAAGAATACTGGAGTAGGTTGCCATTTTAAGGAACAATAAAATATCACTAAATCATTTTACATTTTTAGAGCTGACATGTAGACTTTGAATTGAACTGATTGTCATTTCACATGAGCTATTTGAATGAGAAATTGAAGATCTTCATCTAGGCTTTCATTTATGAGAGTGGTTGCACCATTCTAACTTCCTTACCAGAAGCTGGGAAACCATCTGCCTCAAGTGTCCATCATAAGATATGATATTGAGGAGCCAGATGCTTATTATCACCACACTGTATATTAAGTGCACAATTATTCCATTATACAAGCTTAATAGCTTCTTGCCAATGCAACTTAATAAAATTAGATTATAAATTTCAGTTAGTGCCTACAGCTATATTTTTTTTGTCTTAGTCAAATTATTTTATTACCAAAATGTCTCTTTTATTATCAACACCTAATATGATCTAAATGCACCAACAGAAGGTATAATTATAATTACACTTTAATGCAGCAGTGCAACAAAACAAAACAAAACCATCTTTTTAAACAGTATACGTTTGGTCTCATCACTGAGTATCCATGTGGAAAAGTATGCCACTGATATACTAATATATATTTATGAAGCCTTTCAGTTGTTGTATTAGGGATTCTCAACTAGAGGTGTTTGTACTTCCAAGGAACATTTAACAGTGTCTGGGAATGCTTTGGATTATCACAGCTAGGGGGAGGTGTTAATGAGTACCTTGCCTCCAAAGAGTAGAGACCAGGGATGCTGTTAAATCTTGTAAAAAGCAGATTAGTCCCCCATACCAAAGAATTATTTATTCAGGCTAAAACATTGAGATACTTAAATCACTGAGACACTTAAATCTCTGAGTTTCAGGTCATTTTCTCTTTCACTTCTATAACATAACCCACAAACAAGGATGTCTATATAAAAAAATATCAAACTGTAAACAATGGCTGTAAAATGAACTGTCTTGGGTAGATGGTTATTAACATAGCATACGTAAAAAGAGAAAGAGGTGAAAGCTTTATAGTTTTCAAAATAATTCCATGTAACTTTCAATGGAACGTGTATACTAAAGGTCAAGAGCATCTGTTGACCAAATATATTAACTTTAGAAAAATTAATAGAAGGCTAAGAATTATTCTATTATATGCTGAGATCCTTACTGAAGAATTCAGACTTAAATTGAAGAATGTAGGGAAGACCACTAGGTCATTCAGGTATGACCTAAATCAAATCCTTTATGATTATACAGTGGAAGTGACAAAAAGATTGAAGGGATTAGATCTGAAATACAGAGTGCCTGAAGAAATATGGATGGAGATTTGTAACACTGTATAAGAAGTAGTGATCAAAACTATACCAAAGAAAAATAAATGCAAGAAGGAAAACGTGTTGTCTTAGTAGGCCTTACAAATAGCTGAGAAAAAGAAAAGTGAAGGGAAAGAAGAAAGGGAAAGATAGACACAGCTGAATGCAGCGTTATAAAGAATAGCGAGGAGAGACGAGAAATCTTAAGTGACGAGAAATCTTAAGTGAACAATCCAAAGATATAGAGGAAAACAATCGGATAGAAAAGACTAGAGATCTCTTCAAGAAAATTAGAGGTACCGAGGGAACATTTCATACAAAGATTGGCACAATAAAAGACAAAAACAGCAAAGACCTAACAGAAGCAGAATAGATTAAGAATAGGTGGCAAGAATACACAGAAGAATTGAAAAAAAAAATGTCTTAATGACCCAGATAAAAATGATGGTGTGGTCACTCACCTACAGCCAGATGCCCTGGAGAGTGAAGTCAATTGGATCTTTGAAAGTACTACTACAGACAAAGCTAGTGGAGGTGATGGAATTCCAACTGAACTATTTAAAATCCTAAAAGACGATTTAGGGTTGCAAAAAGTCAGACACGACTGAGCAACTTCACTTTCACTTTTCAAAAGACGATGCTGACAAATATGCCAACCATTTTGGAAAACTTTGCAGTGTCCACAGGACTGGAAATGGTCAGGTTTCATTCCCACCCTAAAGAAAGGCAATGTCAAAGAATGTTCAAAGTGAAAATGAAAGTGTTAGTCGTTCAGTCAGGTTTGACTCTTTGTGATCCCATGGACTATAGCCCACCAGCCTCCTCTGTCCAGGGATTTCTCAGGCAAGAATACTGGAGTGGATTGCCATTTCCTTCTGCAGGGGATCTTCCCAACACAGGGGTTGATGCACAGTTCTCCTGAATTTGCAGGCAGATTCTTCACTATCTGAAGAACAAGAGAAGCCCAAGAATGTTCAAACTACCTGACAATTGCATTCATTTCACATGCTAGCAAGGTAATGCTCAAAATCCTTCAAGCTAGGCTTCAACAGCACATGAGCTGAGAACTTTCAAATGTATAAGCTGGATTTAGAAAATGCTGAGGAACCAGAGATCAAATTGTCAACATCCCTTGCCAACATAGGAAAACATCTACTTCTGCTTCATTGACTGTACTAAAGTCTTTGTGTGGATCACAACAAACTGGAAAAGTCTTAAAGAGATGGGAATACCAGATCACCTTTCCTTCCTCCTGAGAAAGCTATATGCAGGTCAAGAAGCAACAGTTAGAACCAGACATGGGTCAGGGTACTGGTTGAAAACTGGGAAAGAAGTATGTCAAGACTGTATATTGTCACCCTGATTATGTAACTACTATGCAGATTTGTTTTTGTTGTTCAGTCACTCAGTCATGTCTGATTCTTTGAGACCCCATGGACTGTATGTAGCACACCAGGCTTCCCAGTCCTTCACCATCTCCTGGAGCTTGCTCAAACTCATGTCCATTGAGTCAGTGATGCCATCCAACCATCTCATCCTCTGTTGTCCCCTTCTCCTGCTGTCAATCTTTCCCAGCATCAGGGTCTTTCCCAATGAGACAGCTCTTTGCATCAGGTGGCCAAAATTTTGGAGCTTCAGCCTCAACATCAGTCCCTCCAATGAATATTCAGAACTGATTTCTGTTAGAATTGACTGTTTTAACCTCCTTGCAATCCTAGGGACTCTCAAAAGTCTTCTCCAATATCATAATTCAAAAGCATCAATTCCTTGAAAATTAGCCTTCTTTATGGTTCAACTCTCATATCCAGACATGACTACTAGGAAAAAAAAAAAAAAAACATAGCTTTGACTATGCAGACGTTTATCAGCAAAGTAATGTCTCTCTTTTTTAATACACTGTCTAGGTTTCTCATTGCTTTTCTTCAAAGGAGCAATTGTCTTTTAATTTCATGGCTGCCATCACCATCTTCAGTGATTTTGGAGCCCAAGAAAATTAAGTTGTCACTGTTTCCATTGTTTCCACATCTATTTGCCCTGAAGTGATATAGGATACATCATGTGAAATGCCAGGCTGGATGAATCACAAGCTGCAATCAAGAATGCCAGGAGAAATATAAACAACCTCAGATATGCAGATGATACCACCCTAATGGTAGAAAGCGAAGAGAAACTAAAAAGCTCATTGAAGAAGGTGAAAGAGGAGAGTGAACAAGCTGGCTTGAAACTCAACATTCTAAAGTGTAAGAATCACTTCCTCAGCGATCAATGCAAAGAAATAGAGGAAAACAACAGAATGGGAAAGACTAGAGATGTCTTCAAGAAAAATAGAGATATCAAGGGAACATTTCATGCAAAGATGGGCTCGATAAAGGACAGAAAGGTATGGATCTAACAGAAGCAGAAAGTATCAAGAAGAGGTGGCAAGAATACACAGAAGAACTGTACAAAAAAGATCTTCATGTCCCAGATAATCACGATGGTGTGATCACTCACCTAGAGCCAGACATCCTGGAATGTGAAGTCAAGTGGGCCTTAGAAAGCATCACTACGAACAAAGCTAGTGGAGGTGATGGAATTCCAGTTGAGCTATTTCAAATCCTAAAAGATGATGCTGTGAAAGTGCTCCACTCAATATGCCAGCAAATTTGGAAAACTCAGCAGTGGCCACAGGACTGGAAAAGGTCAGTTTTCATTCCACTCCAAAAGAAAGGCAATGCCAAAGAATGCTCAAACTACCACACAATTGCACTCATCTCACACGCTAGTTAAGTAATGCTCAAAATTCTCCAAGCCAGGCTTCAACAATATGTAAACTGTGAACTTCCTGATGTTCAAACTGGTTTTAGAAAAGGCAGAGGAACCAGAGATCAAATTGCCAACATCCACTGGATCATGGAAAAAGCAAGAGAGTTCCAGAAAAACATCTATTTCTGCTTTATTGATTATGCCAAAGCCTTTGACTGTGTGGATCACAATGCTGCTACTGCTGCTGAGTCACTTCAGTCGTGTCCGACTCTGTGCAACCCCATAGACGGCAGCCCACCAGGCTTCCCCATCCCTGGCATTCCCCAGGCAAGAACACTGGAGTGGGTTGCCATTTCCTTCTCCAATGCATGAAACTGAAAAGTGAAAGTGAAGTCGCTCAGTCGTGTCCAACTCTAGCGACCCCATGGACTGCAGCCAGCCAGGCTCCTCCGTCCATGGGGTTTTCTAGGCAAAAGTACTGGAGTGAGGTGCCATTGCCTTCTCCGGTGGATCAGAATAAACTGTGGGAAATTCTGAAAGAGATGGAATACCAGACCACCTGACCTGCCTCTTGAGAAACCTGTATGCAGGACAGAAAGCAACAGTTAGAACTGGACATGGAACAACAGACTGGTTCCAAATAGGAAAAGGAGTACATCAAGGTTGTATATTGTCACCCTGCTTATTTAACTTATATGCAGAGTACATCATGAGAAACGCTGGACTGGAAGAAACACAAGCTAGAATCAAGATTGCCAGGAGAAATATCAATAACCTCAGATATGCAGATGACACCACCCTTATGGCAGAAAGTGAAGAGGAACTCAAGAGCCTCTTGATGAAGGTGAAAGAGGAGAGTGAAAAAGTTAGCTTAAAGCTCCACATTCAGAAAACAAAGATCATGGCATCCAGTCCCATCGCTTCATGGGAAATAGATGGGGAAACAGTGGAAACAGTGTCACACTTTATTTTTCTGGGCTCCAAAATGACTGCAGATGGTGACTGCAGCCATGAAATTAAAAAGACGCTTACTCTTTGGAAGGAAAGTTATGACCAGCCTAGATAGCATATTCAAAAGCAGAGACATTACTTTGCCAACAAAGGTCTGTCTAGTGAAGGCTATGGTTTTTCCTGTGGTCATGTATGGATGTGAGAGTTGGACTGTGAAGAAAGCTGAGTACTGAAGAATTGATGCTTTTGAACTGGGGTGTTGGAGAAGACTCTTGAGAGTCCCTTGGACTGCAAGGACATCCAACCTGTCCATTCTGAAGGAGATCAGCCCTGGGATTTCTTTGGAAGGAATGATGCTAAAGCTGAAACTCCAGTACTTTGGCCACCTCATGCGAAGAGTGGACTCCTTGGAAAAGACTCTGATGCTGGGAGGGATTGGGGGAAGGAGGAGAAGGGGATGACAGAGGATAAGATGGCTCGATGCCATCACTGACTCGATAGACGTGAGTCTGAGTGAACTCCGGGAGTTGGTGATGGACAGGGAGGCCTGGCGTGCTGCGATTCATGGGGTCACAAAGAGTCGGACACGACTGAGCGACTGAACTGAACTGAACTGAAAGTGTAAGATTATGTCATCTGGTCCAATCTCTTAATGTCAAAAAAAAGGCGGGAAAATTGAAAGACTGGAAGATTTTATTTTCTTGGGCTCCAAAATCACTGGGTCCAGGGACTTCAGCTGTGAAGTTAAAAGACACATGCTCCTTGGAAGGAAATCTATGACAAACCTGGACAAGCATATTAAAAAGCAGAGATATCATTTGCCGACAACGGTGCATATAGTCAAAGCTAAGGTTTGTCCAGTAGTCATGTATGGAGTTGGACCATAAAGAAGGCAGAGCACCAAGTATTAATGCTTTCAAATTATAGTGCTGGAGAAGACTCTTGAGAGTCCCTGGATTACAAGGAAATCAAACCAGTTAATCATAAAGTAAATCAACCCTGAATATTCATTGGAAGAACTGATGCTGAAGCATCAATCTTTGACCACCTGGTGAGAAAAGCCAGCTCTTTGAAACAGACCCTGATGCTGGGAAAGATTGAGGGCAGGAAGAAAAGGGGGCAACAGAGGATGAAATGATTGGATGGCCTCACCACCTCAGTGGACAAGAGTTTGAATGAATTCCTGGAGATAGTGAAGGACAGGGAAGCCTGGTGTGCTGCAGTTCATGGAGTCACAAAGAATTGGACATGACTGAGCGCCTGAACAACACCACTCTGAGTTTTTTGCAATAATATGTGCTTTGTTTTCTCAATATGAAAGGAGAAGGACTATAATAAATGTTCCTATTATTATTATGGAAATGAATCAGGGTAACAAGCAACAAAAAAGAACCAATTAAAATAAATAAATTTATATTAAATTAAAAAAAAAAGTTGTTGCTGTTATTCCAAAGATGTGTCCAACTCTTTGTAATCTCATGGACTGAAGCATACCAGGATCCTCCATACTTCACTATCTCCCGGAGTTTGCTCAACTGTTTGCTCAATCTCATGTCCATTGATACTGTGTAATCATCTCATCCTCTACTGCCCTCTTCTCATTTGCCTTCAATCTTTCCCAGCATCAGGGTCTTTCCAATGAGTCAGCTGCTCACATCAGGTGGCCAAAGTATTGCAGCTTCAGCTTCAGCATCAGTCCTTCCAATGAATATTCAGGACTGATTTCTTTTAGGATTGACTGGTTTGATCTCCTTGCAGTCCAAAAGACTCTCAAGAGTCCTCTTCCACACCACAGTTCAAAAGCATCAATTCTTTGGCAATCAGCCTTTGTTATGGTCCAACTCTCACATCCATACATGACTACTGGAAAGACCATAGCTTTGAGTATACGGAACTTTGTTTGCAAAATGGTGTCTCTGCTTTTTAATATACTGTTCTGGTTTGTCATAGCCTTCCTTTCAAGGAGCAAGCTTTTTTTTTTTCTTTTTTCCACAGCTACAGTCTCTGTCCATAGTGATTTTGGAACCCAAGAACATAAAATCTGTCACAGCTTCCAGTTTTTCTCCATATATTTGCCATGAAGTGATGGGACTGGATGCCATGATCTTGGTTTTTTTGAATATTGAGTTTTAAACCAGATTTTTCACTCTCCTCTTTCACTCTCAAGGGGATCTTTAGTTTCTCTTTGCTTTCTGCCATTAGAGTGGTATCATCTGAATACCTGAGGTTGCTGATATTTCTTCTGGCAGTCTTGATTCTAGCTTGTGACTCATGCAGCCCAGCATTTCACATGGTATATACTGCATAAAAGGTAAATAAGCAGGGTGACAACATATACAGCTTGTCGTGTGCCTTTCCCAATTTTGAACCAGGGCAAATCAGAAATTATAGTATGTCTCAGATTTTTCTCAACAAAAGCAGCTTTCACCTATCTTGAGCCAGTTCACATAGTGAAAAACTAAAATCTCTAATTTCTGTTATCTGATGAGCAGGAATTTTTATATATAAAATACAGAAATGCAAATTCTTTTAAATATGCCATCTCCCTTTCTGCTTTTGTCCTCAATTTAGCTTTCCTATTCTAGTCTGAAATAAGTCATTCCATCCTTTATTCCTTCATCCTTTCTTTTCTCTCTAACCACCTCTCTTTCCTCCTTTCTTCCTTCCTTTCTTTAGTAAATCTGTATCAAGCATCCACTAAGTCCTGTTCCTAAGGACTGCATTAAAGAGTAAAGTTATGACACCAATTAGACACTCTTAATGGGACTAAATTTACTACTGGACATTTCATCAGGCTTCATCAGCTGGTACTTTTAGACTATTATTCAGTTAAACATCTGTGTCTACTTTAGATCAACTCTGAAGACAAAAATTACTTTAAGTTTTCTAAGGATAGATGAAAATATTATCAGGAATATGTTTGCTGAAATATACCTCTGAATCTGAAAATATGACACTTTTTTTCCCATTGTTCTTGTAATTGCCCTTACTGGAGAAGGAAATGGCAACCCATCCTGATATTCTTGCCTGGAGAATTCCAAGGACAGAGGAGCCTAATGGGCTGCTGTCCATGGAGTCGCAAAGAGTTGGACACAACTGAGCAACTACCATTTCCACTTTCACATACCCTTACTTGTGACAGTGTCTCAGGACATCAGTACTTACATGAAGACACTGAAATTCCATGAGTTCATCTCAACACTTCATGTTGTTATTGACCTGCTAGATTATTTATTCCCTTAGTGAAGTGAAGTCACTCAGTCATGTCCAACCCTTTGTGACCCCATGGACTACAAAGTCCATGGAATTCTCCAGGCCAGAATACTGGAGTGGGTAGCTATTCCCTTCTCCAGGATATCTTCCCAACCCAGGTATCAAACCCAGGTCTCCCACACTGCAGGCAGATTCTTTACCATCTGAGCCACCAGGGAAGCATTTATTCCCTTAGGGTCACTCATTTTTAATGGTTCCCCATTGCCCTCTAAGTTTTGTCTCTGTTGTGTGATGTAAGTCCATCTAGTATGCCACCAGTGGTCGATTGAATTTGCCTCTACCCAAATAACTTCTGTTAAAGCTGCTGCTACTGCTGCTGCTAAGTCACTTCAGTCATGTCCAACTCTGTGCGACCCCATAGACAGCAGCCCACCAGGCTCCCCCGTCCCTCGGATTCTCCAGGCAAGAACACTGGAGTGGGTTGCCATTTCCTTCTCCAATGCATGAAAGTGAAAAGTGAAAGTGAAGTCGCTCAGTCATGTCCAACTCTTTGCGACCCCATAGACTGCAGCCTACCAGGCTCCTCCATCCATGGGATTTTCTAGGTAAGAGTTCTGGAGTGGGGTGCCATCGCCTTCTCTGTCTATTAAAGCTAGTTGCACAAATGGATACATGAGGTTAAAGTAATATCTTATTCTTCTCACCTGTATCAGCTAAGTCTCCACTTCAACTTAGCTAAGATACCATGGTTTCCTGTAGCATGGCTATTTGTCATGATACCAGTTACTAAGCACATTAGAGGAATAGCTTAGTTCCCTAGGAACAGTGAGCTATGAACACAGCTAGTGGAGGTGATGGAATTCTGGTTGAGCTATTTCAAATCCTAAAAGATGATGCTGTGAAAGTGTTGCACTCAATATGCCAGAAAATCTGGAAAATGCAGCAGTGGCCACAGGACTAGAAAAGGTCAGTTCTCATTCCAATCCCAAAGAAGAGCAATGCCAAAGACAATTCAAACTACCACATGATTGCACTCATCTCACATGCTAGCAAAGTAATGCTCAAAATTCTCCAAGCCAGGCTTCAACAGTACATGAACCATGAACTTCCAGATGCTCAAGCTGGATTTAGAAAAGGCAGAGGAACCAGGGATCAAATTTTCATCATCCACTGGATCATAGAAAAAGCAAGAGAGTTGCAGAAACACATCTATTTCTACTTTATTGATTAAGCCAAAGCCTTTGACTGGTGAAAGTGAAAGTGAAGTCTCTCAGTCGTGTTCGACTCTTTGCAACCACATGGACTGTAGCCTACCAGGCTTCTCCATCCATGGGATTTTCCAGGTAAGAGTACCTGAATGGGTTTCCTTTTCCTTCTCCAGGGGAATCTTCCTGACCCAGAGATCGAACCTGTATCTCCCACATTGCCGGCAGACGCTTAATCCTCTGAGCCACTCAAGGAAGTCTGTTTTTTGAAATATGTTAACTGTGTAGAGTCCAACAAACTGTAGAAAATTCTTCAATAGATGGGAATACCAGACCACTTTACTTGCCTCCTGAGAAATCTGTATGTAGGTCAAGAAGAAACAGTTAGAATTGGACATGGAACATCAGACTGGTTCCAAATTGGGAAAGGAGTACGTCAAGGTTGTATATTGTCACTCTACTTATTTAACTTCTATGTAGAGTACATCATGTGAAATTCTGGGCTGGATGAAGCACAAGCTGGAATCAAGACTGCTGGGAGAAATGTCAATAACCTCAGATACGCAAATGACACCACACCTATGGCAGAAAGTGAAGAGGAACTAAAAAGCCTCTTGATGAAAGTGATAGAGGAGAGTGAGAAAGCTGGCTTAAAACTCAACATTTAAAAAAGTAAGATCATGGTATCCAGTCCCATCACTCCATGGAAAACAGATGGAGAAACAGTGGAAACAGTGAGAGACTTTATTTTTTTTGGGGGGGGGGTGGGGCTCCAAAATCACTGCAGATGGTGACTGCAGCCATGAAACTGAAAGATGCTTGCTCTTTGAAAGAAAAGCTATGACCGACCTAGATAACATATTAAAAAGCAGAGACATTACTTTGCCGACAAAGGTCTGTCTAGTCAAAGCTATGGTTTTTCCAGTAGTCATGTATAGATGTGAGAGCTGTACCATAACAAAGGCTGATTGTCAAAGAATTGATGCTTTTGAACTTTGGTGTTGGAGGAAACTCTTGAGAGTCTCTTGGACTGCAAGGAGATCCATTAGTCAAATCTAAAGGAGATCAGTCCTGAATGTTCATTGGAAGGATTGATGCTGAAGCTGAAGCTGAAGCTGCAATACTTTGGCCACCTGATGTGAAGAGCTGACTCATTGGAAAAGACCCTGTTTCTGGGAAAAATTGAAGGCAGGAGGAGAAGGAGATGACATAGGATTTGATGGTTGGATGGCATTACCAAGTTGATGGCCATGAATTTGAACAATCTCTGGGAGTTGATGATGGACAGGGAAGCCTGTTGTGCTGCAGTCCATGGGGTAACAAAGAGTGAGACACGACTGAACGACTGAACTGACTGACTGACTAGGAATAGAGGTTCAAAAAGAAAAAAAAATGATATATTGAAGATATATTGAAGAGTGCTGGGTACACATACGATTATGAAGAAATTAAGACTCTAAATCTAGCCATCACACACATTACAAAGAGCTCTTTGTTCCTTTTTTGAACAGAGTGTGTTTTACTCTGTAGACAAGGAGGATATTAAGAAACAGAGTGATAATGCTACAGCTATACTCTAAATATATTATAGACATTGAAGGTAAGCTAGTTTTGAAACCAAGGAAATAGTTAAAATGACATTGTGGTAGTTCAGACATTATATCTGAAAACATGCTTAGGATTTCATTCAAGAAATAGCTTTTAGATAACTGATAATAAATTTAAACATATGAATGAGAACAAGGAAAAAAATTGGGACAATAATCTACCTCTGTTTTTGCAACCGGGTAGGTGAACATATTATTAATTCAGAACAGAATCTGAGCCATGGGAGTTAAGATCACTAGCTCTGTCAAGATGACTTGTTCCTCGTCACCCTTGGCTCTGTGTGTGCACAGTTGTATCTGACTCTTTGCGACCCCATGGACTGTAACCCACCAGGCTCCTCTGTCCATGGAACTTTCCAGGAAAGAATACTGGAATGGAGTGCCATTTCCTACTCCAGGGAAATCTTCCCAACCCAGAAGTCAAACCCATGTTTCTTACAACTACTGCATGGCAGGTGGATTCTTTACCACTAGCACCACCTGTGAGGCGTGTAACACCATAACCCATAAGTATTTTCCCTGCTTCCTTCATAAAATTTCATAAAATTAATTGAGACAAATTTTTGTCTGAGTCATCAGCTTTCTTTTTTGGACAATAGATTGTTCACCTTGGCAAAGAGCTTACTTATCAGGCAGCAGTTTATGCACCATAGTTCACTTTATCCACCTCCTCTCCTTCTGCTCTTGGCCTGCAAAAGTGCTCAGTCATGCCCTATTTCTTGCGACCCCATGGACTGTCGCCCACCAGGCTTCTCTGTCCATAGGATTTTCCAGGCAACGATACTGGAGTAGATTGCCATTTCTTCTTCAAGGGGATGTTCCTGACCAAGGGACCGAACCCATGTCTCCTGCAAGTCTGCTACATTTCAGGCAGATTCTTTACTGTTGAACAACCAGAGAAGCCCCATCAATTCTGAATGGCCATGGTATTAATTGTCCAATACCGCTCAGTTTCCTACCTTTCAATCATTATCAGTAGCTTTTCCCAAATTCTCCATTCTGAGATTATATTGAGATTCTGGCAAAGTCGTGTTCTCCATTACTGCATTAGACTTAATAAACTCAGCTTTGCTTGGTCAAAGGTTTTATTGGTTGTTTATTATGTGAGAAGAGTTGACAGTCAGTACATAGAGAAGAATATTAATGCTGAACCTAATAAGTACAGGTTTGAACACTTTGATTTTGATCAGCCTGTAAAATATTTCAGTTGACATTCCCAAATATCACTTGGAAATACTAATCCTTCACAAAGATAATTTTAACTATAACAAAAATTCAGATGATAATAACTATTACTAGGAAATTATTATCTGTGAGGCACAGTTCTTAGTTTTTTACATGTACTAATATTCACGACAATGCTTTGAGGAGATAAAAATATCCCTGCTTTAGAGATGAGGAATTTGAGGTATAGAAGATAAATAACTTACCCATTAACAATTTTATCATGTTGTCTCTTTGTGAATTATTTATTTTTCTTCCTTTATTTCAAAACAATCTATTTTCATATATATGTGTGTGTGTATAGATATGGATATAGATATCCTAGTATTTGCCTGATAGCACTTGAAATGCTACCACTGTAGTATATTTTATATAAATTCAGAGACATTTTTAAATTGGTTTCAGTGAGATCTCCACATTTTAAAATATCCAAAATGTTCACATTTGTCTTCAATGGTACAATTTTAAAATATTAATTTGACCATCTTTTTTTAAAAAAAACTTACATGCAATCTGCTTTTCTCTAATTTCCGAAAGGAAAAAGAAAGTTACATTTATGTCTAGAATCACCCACCTTACAACTGGCAGGTATAGAATGGCAACCTGGTACTTTTTTACACCTAAATATGTGCACTTTACCAGCAATAGATTAAAATGTTTGAGTTCTATTTATTACTACCAGAGGCATTGTTTTAAAGAGATTTAGTGAAGACATCAATGATCAAAAAATTATGGCTAAATTAGTAAAAATGCTAATCTGACAATTATGTGGGTCACTTTTGGAAACGTCATCTGCAAGATCTACACACTGACAACAAGCTACTCTCTAATTTACTCTGTGGTCACGCAATTCCACCATCAAGCTTTTTACAACTGATAATAACTCTGTTCAGCAAAGACAGCTGACTTTGATCCACTGTGGTGCCTTGCTACTCAAAATTGTGATGTGTCAATCAGTAGTAGTGCTTAAAATTGCAGAATCTTTGGGACCAAGCCAGACTTATTCAATCAGAGACAGGACCCCAAGGCCATTACTATACATGTTCA
The DNA here is from genome assembly GCF_002263795.3 of Bos taurus. Lineage (NCBI taxonomy): Eukaryota > Metazoa > Chordata > Mammalia > Artiodactyla > Bovidae > Bos > Bos taurus. Next base: position 60,717,465 of record NC_037347.1, read on the forward strand.
AGTTTCAGAATTATGGCCACAGGCACAAATGTAGATAAAAATCCTGTTCCTCCTTAAAATATTTGCTGTGTTGCTATTTTTATACCTCAGCAAGCAATAAGTAACAGTGATCTCACGTGGCCACAACACTTTAGAGACAATCTATTTGGGTGGGATTAATTGAAAATAAGTTACTCTTCTGTGCTAAAAGCACGATGTGTTTTTCTGATTATTCTACATAAAATTATACTGCCCAAAGTCATACTCAAGTTCTTGCATTTTATTAACCCACTGACGACAATCTACTTTCAAAAGTTCATCTTTTTCCATTCATTATGAAAACATTTGCTTGTATCACCATTAAGTTTGACATTTGAATTTGAAATGTCAATAAATGCAGAGACAAGAGCCTGCCAGCCATCAGAACTTGCCCTTCATTTTATTTAAAAGCAATGGGAATATTGTTACTTTGAGGTTAACATTTTGTAAAACAACAAGTAAGAATCTTTAAGGGCAATAATACACTAAAAAATTTATGTGAACATTGACAGATTTATCTCATGGCATATAACTGTATTAAGACTACATAATAATCATAAAAGTCAGTAGTGCAAATATTTTTGTAGTTATGAAAAAACTAAATGTCAGACATTATGCATCCATGAACCATCTTTGAAAAGCAGACAGATTAATATCATCAGTATGTAATCATGATGGAGGAACACACTAACACAATTGTCTTTTTTCCAAATACAGCATGTCAATAACAAGCCTCACTAAAATCCATCTTCTTATGTCTCCATGGAAATCAATTTAATTATGTTGTCTTTTACCTGACAGAGACTTTTGTCATTCAATTTCATTCCCTCAGATCGATAAAGCTCCAAATCAACATTTTTATCTGCTTGCATTGGGTCATTGCATAATTTCTTTCATGATTTTAAAAAAGAATTAGACTAGTTACACTTGAAGCTGATGCATTTTCACGAATGTTCCTAAAATGCTTTCCAAACTAAATGCTTCTGACAGTTTTATATTTAAATTGCCTGTTCCCAGCTTCTGATACTAACAAATATCTTAGTCCTGAGTCCATTTATAATTAAAATGATTATCAGTGTTTTGCACTAATATCCCTTTCATCTAAAGAGTTTTAGGTCTTTTATAATGCCATGTAAACCTCAGGTCAGAGACTCCCACTGAGATCAAGGGAGAGCTGAGAAATACTATCTAAGATCAAGAGAGACCTGAAAAATATTATCTATCATCAATTGAAGGAGATTTCAGTTAGGAAAAACATACTGCCAAGTTTTTGACAGTGTTAACACTCACTTCCTCTGCTATCTGATTATTGATGTTCAAGTCCACAGGTAGTCAGGACTGCTGCTGCTGCTGCTAAGTCTCTTCAGTCGTGTCCGACTCTGTGCGACCCCATAGACAGCAGCCCACCAGGCTCCCCCATCCCTGGAATTCTCCAGGCAAGAACACTGGAGTGGGTTGCCATTTCCTTATCCAATGCATGAAAGTGAAAATTGACTATAAATAAATAAATAAAACACATGGTGTTTTATTCTAAAATGACAAAATCATATGTAAGAAGCTAGTATTGTTCCAACTTGAAAATCCCTATGCTATTGCTCAATCTGCAATGCCATATTTTAGTCTAAATATTTTAAGTAAATATGATTTGATTCCAAAGGAAGTCAAAAAGACTTCATATATGAAATAAAATAAGGATGCTTCTTTAAAATTTGATTTTGTTTCTGCTAAATAGGAAGATAATGCAAATTAAATATAAAAGTCAACCTAACACCCCCAAGTAGAAATAATTACTGCTAATATATTTGTGGGATATACTATAAATGCATCTGCACACATTAATATGTGTACATTTTTAAACATAAATTAAAATAATCTGTGGTTCTGAAACTGGGTTTCAATTCCCTTAATATCGGATTGTCCAAAAAGTTCACTTGGGTTGTTCATTTTATGGAAAAACCCAAATCTTCTGGCCAAAAAATATAAATATTACAGTGTTAACGGTTTGCTTCTTCTCCATATATCAACCCTCTTCTTTCTTCCTTTCTTGTTTTCCCTGGACTCCATCAAATATTAATCATTAAAACAAACTTTCTTTCAAGTACTCTGTGTAGGCCAATAAACAGCCCCAAAGTCTAAAGTCCCAATTAATGTAAATGTAAGCTATTTTGGAAAAGGGGATGTTTGCCAAGAAAATTAAGCTCATTATCCTGAGATGATAAGAAATTTATCTTGAATTATCCAGGAGTGCCTTAAATGAGATGATGTGTATTTTTATAAGAGCAATGAAGAAAGAGATTTGACACACAGAGAGAGGATGTGAAGCGAGAGACGGAGATCAGAGTGATGCACCATAAGCCAAGAAGTGTCTGAGGCCATCAGAAGCTGGAATAAGCAAGGGTCAGTTATCACCAGAGCCTTCAAGGGGAGTTCAGTTCAGTCTCTCAGTCGTGTCCAACTCTTTGTGACCCCATGCACTGCAACACGCCAGGCTTCCCTGTCCATCAGCAACTCCCAAAGTTTATTCAAACTCATGTCCATCGAGTGAGTGATGTCATGCAACCATCTTATTCTCTGCTGTCCTCTTCTCCTCCTGCCTTCAATCTTTCCCAGCATCAGGGTCTTTTCCAATGAGTCAGTTCTTCACATCAGATGGCCATAGTATTGGAGTTTCAGCTTCAGCATCAGTCCTTCCAATGAACACCCAGGACTGATCTTCTTTAGGATGGACTGGTTGGATCTCTTTGCAGTCCAAGGGACTCTCAAGAGTCTTCTCCAACACCACAGTTCCAAAGCATCAGTTCTTCAGTGCTCAGCTTTCTTTATAGTCCAACTCTCACATCCACACATGATTACTGAAAAAACCTTAGATTTGACTAGACGGACTTTTGTTGGCAAAGTAATGTCTCTGCTTTTCAATATGCTGTCTAGGTTGCTCATATCTTTTCTTCCAAGGAGCAAGCATCTTTTAATTTCATGGCTGCAATCACCATCTTCAGTGATTTTGGAGCCCAAGAAAATAAAGTCTTTCACTGTTTCCATTATTTCCCCATCTATTTGCAATGGAGTAATGGGACTGGATGCTATGATCTTAGTTTTTTGAATCTTGAGTTTTAAACCAGTTTTTAACTTTCCTCTATCACTTTCATGAAGAAATTCTTTAGTTCCTCTTCACTTTATGCCGTAAGGGTGGTGTCAACTACATATCTGAGGTTATTGACATTTCTCCCAGCAATCTTGATTCCAGCTTGTGCTTCATCCAGCCCAGAATTTCACATGATGTATTCTACACGTAAGTTAAATAAGCAGGGTGACAATATACAGCCTAGACATACTCCTTTCCCAATTTGGAACCAGTCTGTTGTTCCATGTCTGATACTATCTGTTGCTTCTTGACCTGCATACAGATTTCTCAGGAGGCAGGTAAAGCAGTCTGATAGTCCCATCTCTTGAAGAATTTTCCACAGTTTTTTGGATTCTACACAGTCAAAGGCTTTGACTTAATCAATAAAGCAGAAATAGATGTTTTTTTGGAACTGTCTTGCTTTTTTGATGATCCAACAGATGTTGGCAATTTTGTCTCTTGGTTCCTCTGGCTTTTCTAAATCCAGTTTGAATATCCAGAATTTCATGGTTCATGTATTGTTGAAGCTTGGCTTAGAGAATTTTGAGCATTACTTTGCTAGTATGTGAGATGACTGTAATTGTGTGGTAGTTTGAACATTCTTTGTCATTGCCCTTCTTTGGGATTGAAATGAAAACTGACCTTTTCCAGTCCTGTGGCCACTGCTGAGTTTTCCAAATTTACTGGCATATTGAGTGCAGCATTTTCACAGCATCATCCTTTAGGATTTGAAATAGCTCACCTGGAATTCCAACAGCTCCATTAGCTTTTTTCGTAGGGATGCTTCCTAAGGCCACTTGTTTTTGCATTCCAGGACATCTGGCACTAGGTGAGTGACCACACCATCGTGGACATCTGGGTCATGAAGGCCTTTTTTGTATCATTATTCTATGTGTTGTTGCCACCTCTTCTTAATAGTTTCTGCTTCTGTTAGGTCCATACCTTTTCTGTCCTTTATTGTACCCATTTTTGCATAAAATGTTCCCTTGGTATCTCTACTTTTCTTGAAGAGATCTCTAGTCTTTCCCATTCTGTTGTTTTCCTCTGTTTCTTTGCACTGATCACTGAGGAAGGCTTTCTTCTCTCTCCTTGCTATTCTTTGGAACTCTGCATAGAGGTGGGTATATCTTTCTTTTTCTCCTTTGCGTTTATCTTCTTTTCTTTGCTCATCTATTTGCAAAGCCTCCTCAGACAACCATTTTGCATTTTTTCATTTCGTTTTCTTGGCGATGGTTTTGATCACTGTCTCCTGTACAATTTCATGAACTTCCATCCATAGTTTGTCAGGCACCCTATCAGATCTAATCTGTTGACTATATCTATCACCTCCACTGTATAATCATAAGGGATTTGATTTAGGTCATACCTGAATGGTCTAGTGGTTTTCCCTATTTTCTTTGATTTAAGTCTGAATTTGGCAATAAGGAATTCATGATCTGAGCCACAGTCATCTCCTGGTCTTGTTTTTGCTGACTGTATAGAGCTTCTCCAATCTTTGGCTGCAAAGAATATAATCAATCTGATTTCAGTATTGATCATCTGGTGATGTCTGTGTGTAGAGTCTTCTCTTGTGTTGTTGGAAGAGTGCTTTTGCTATGAGCAGTGCATTATCTTGGCAAAATTCTGTTAGGCTTTGACTTACTTCATTTTGTACTCCAACGGCAAATTTTCCTGTTATTCCAGGTGTCTCTTGACTATCAACTTTTGCATTTCAGTTCCCTATGATGAAAAGGACAGCTTTTTTGGGGGTGTTAGTTCTAGAAGGTCTTGTAGGTCTTTATAGAACCATTAAATTTCAGCTTCTTCAACATTACTGGTTGGGACACAGACTTGGATCACTGTGATAGTAAATGATTTGCCTTGGAATTGAACAGACATCATTCTGTCATTTTTGAGATTGCACCCAGGTAATGTATTTTAGACTCTTTTGTTGACTATGAGTACTACTCCATTTCTTCTAAGGGATTCTTGCCCACAGTAGTAGATATATCAGTCATTTGAATTAAATTCACCCATTCCTGTTCATTTTAGTTCGCTGATTCCAAAATGTTGATGTTCACTCTTGCCATCTCCTGTTTGACCACTTCCAATTTACCTTGATCCATGGACCTAACATTCCAGATTCCTACACAATATTGCTCTGTACCACATAGGACTTTACTTCTGGCACCAATCAGTACTGGGCATTGTTTTCGCCTTGGCTCTGTCTCTTCATTCTTTCTGGAGTTATTTCTCTACTCTTCTCCAGTAGCATATTGGGCACCTACCAACCTGGGGAGTTCATGTTTCAGTGTCCTATCTTTTTGCCTTTCATGTTGTTCATAGGGTTCTCAAGGCAAGAATACTGAAGTGGTTTTGTCATTCCCATCTCCAGTGGACCACGTTTTGTCTGAAATCTCCACCATGACCCATCTGTTTTGGGTGGCCCTACATGGCATGGCTTATAGTTTCATTGAGTTAGTGAAGGCTGTGGTCCATGTGATCAGTTTGATTAGTTTTCCTGTGATTGTGGTTTTCATTCTGTCTGCCCTCTGATGGATAAGTATAAGAGGCTTATGGAAGTTTCCTGATGGGAGACTGACTGTGGGGGAAACTGGGTCTTGTTCTGATGGGCAGAGCATGCTCAGTAAATCCTTAATCCAATTTTCTGTTGATGGATGGGGCTCTGTTCCCTCCCTTTTTGTTTGATCTGAGACCAAACTGTGGTGGAGGTAATGAAGATAATGTTGCCCTCCTTCAAAAGGTTCCAGCAGGCACTGCTACACTCAGTGCCCCCGATCCTGCAGCAGGCCCCTGCCAACCCATGTCTCTGCTGGAGACTCCTGGACACTCACAGGCAAGTCGGAGTCAGTCTTTTATGGGGTCACTGCTCCTTTCTCCCGGGTCCTGGTGCACACACAAGGTTTTTATGCCCTCCAAGAGTCTGCTTCCCCAGTCCTGTGTAAGTTATGTAATCAAATTCCACTGGCCTCCCAAGTCAAATTCTCTGGGAGTTCTCATTCCCTTTGCTAGGTCCCCAGGTTGGGAAATCTGTTGTGGGTCCTAGAACTTTAACATTGTGAGAATGTCTTTGGTATAATTGTTCTGCAGTTTGTGGGTCATCTACTGGTTGGCTCTATGGTGGGGTTAATGGTGACCTTCTCCACAAGGGCTTATGCCACACACCGTTTGACCCAGGTCTGCTGCACCCAGAGCCCCTGCCCCTACAGCAGGCCACTGCTGACTCGTATCTCTGCAGGAGACTCATGCACAGGTCTGGCTCAGTCTTTGTGGGGTCTCTGGGTCTTGGTGCACACAAGGTTTTGTTTGAGCCCTCCAAGTGTCTCTGATGGCTATGGGGTTTGGTTCCAAATGCAATTTTGCACCTCCTACCATCTTACTGGGACTTCTCCTTTGCCCTTGGACATGGGGTATCTTTTGGTGTGATCCAGTTTTCTCCTGTTGATGGTTATTCAGCAACAAGTTGTAATTTTGGAGTTCTCACAGAAGAAGATGAGCACATGTCCTTCTACTCTTCCACTGAATCTCAAACTCCAAGGGGAGTGGACCTACCAATACCTTGATTTCAGTTCAGCTAAACTGATTTGGACTTCTGAACCTAGAGCTGTAAGAGAAAATGTGTGTGGTTTTAAACCACCAAGTGTATAATAATTTGTTACAGCAGCCACATAAAACTAACACATACCTCCAACATTTTCTCTTTCTTCTTCCATTATTTGCCCATTTAATACCCAGTCTTACCCAAACACATCCTAGTTTGAAAGCCCTTGGGAAGATGAATTATTCTGGAAAAAGCCTTCAGTAGGTCTGATTGCTATCTCAAAAATTATGCTACCCTATGGACTATATGGTTAATTATGTTACCCATAATGGACTGGCAACATTCACTGGCCACTTTTCTACTAAATCATTACTCACACTGCTCACCTAGCTTCTATCTCTAACACTACTCATATATTGCATTACATTCTTTCCTGTCACAGTATAGCCTATTATTCAATTCTGAAGCAGAAACATTTGCAAATAAAAAATAACATGAAGTCTTCAACTGCTCACTTTCAACTCAGTCTTCTTCCTATATCAGTCTTATGTCTATTTCTCCCATTTCATTCCAGTATGTGTTGAAAATAGCAATCAAATACCATCATGTTGAAAGACAATTCAAAGCCTTCTCAGTTATATGGAAATAATTTCTCATAAATTCAAATTTTCTTTTACTTTAATGAAAAATATAGTTGAATTCAGAGAATGCATGGTTTCTCTGTTTGTTTTTTTTTCCATGAAATTATGAAGATTTGAAAATATCACTGCAATTACATTTGGAAATATTATACTATACATCATATCAATATTTTGCATTGTTTAGAAAGAAAAGATAAGGAATATGTCGTATCTTTGGGATATCATTTTTTTTTCCCAAATTAAACACAATCTCTACTATGTTTTGGGGTGTGATGAAGTTAACTTCTTGTATAAGCTTTTTAATTGAAAAAATTTCTGTAATATCAAAATATTCATTATTGCTTTTTTTTAACAATTCAAAGGGCTCATTTTAAATGTTAAATTACTACTGTTTGTTTTAAATGACTTGTTCACTAGAATATTTATTTAATTGTGAGTTTTTTCACTTAGTGTTATTACCACATAGGTCACAGGAGATGAATATTTTATATACTCTCCTTTCCATAATTGATCTGCAACCATGAGTTGAGAGAACTAAGTACAGATAACTTTCATAGAATACATAACATACACTCTTAAAATTGGGAATGTATCTAAAGGCTACTGTTTTTTGTAAATTTACCACTTCATCAGCTAGTAAGTGAACCCACAAGATTACTTTAAAAAACACAATGCTCACACTTCAGAATTTACACACTCCTTCTACTTGCTCTTGTCAAAAGGGCTAAAATCACGTTATAGAGTTAGCAATAAACTCATAATTCAGAGCATGCCTAAGGAAAGGAGTCAGCTACTAATGCTTCCTTCAGGCAGAGATTTGAAGGATTTCAAAGAACAGTGAGGATTTGAGAGCGAAAGGAGAAAAATTTAAGATAAACTTTTATTCCTGTATGTTCCTTTAGGATAAAATTACCTATTGGGGACAGATTTTTTGAAAAGAGAGATGTTTCTGGTTGTCTTTCAAGTACATTTGGCACAGATAATAGGTTCACTACAAGTTTGCACATTAGTGGAACTTTTCCAGGCCACTTAGAGTAATGTGGATCTTTGTGTTTCAATGGAAAGAATATCTGAGTCCAACTCTTGTATAAACAATTCTACACTCTTATATCCCATTCTTCTTGAGTGCTAAATTGCTTCAGTTCTGTCTGACTCTTTATGATCCCATGAACCATACCCCCCTCCCCACCCTAGGCCCCTCTGTCCATGGGATTCTCCAAGTAAGAATACTAGAGTAGGTTGCTGTTTCCTTACTTTCTTCTTAATTCTCAAGTCAATTTATTTATATTAATATTTTCCTTTCTTCTACTCATGTCCACAATTTCCAAATTTGAGGGTTACTTGGGGATTAGCCTCCATTTTTTATCACTGTAATCTCACCCTTATAGATTTTATTTATTGCCATTGTTCTAAACAATCCTTCTGTATCCACCTGTAACTAAGCACTTTCTTCTGAAATCCAACTACAATTACTCATGCAGTGTTCACATACCAGGGGCATGTATGTTCACAGTTTAGCTTTTGCTCAAAACAATCTTGGCTCTTTCTACAGTCTTGCCCAGATGAGTCAGTGGCATCACTTTGTCTTAAAACAGTTTTAAATTCACAGAAAATTTGTGCAAATAGTACAGATATTTATTATATACCTCCCTCAAATACACACACACATTTTTCTGTTATTAACAACTAACTTTAATGTGATGCATTTATTATACTCAATGAACCAATATTTATACATTATTAACTATAGCCCATCATTATATTAAAATTCACTCTTTGTGTTGTACGGTTAATGGAATATGTAATGTTTTATATGCACCACTGTAGTATCATACAGAATAATTTCACCAACTATTAAAAAAAAGAAAGAAGCCATCCAGTAACTACAGGTCAAAAACATTTTATTCATAAACATTTGCAATAGGGAAGAGAGACAGTATAAAACTTGGTTTAATTTTGAATATAGCATGGACAAATGGGATTTATGGCCAAAGAGTAGAGGGTAAATGTTAGTTGCTTAGTCATGTCTGACTCTTTGCAACCCCGTGGACTGTAGCCTACCAGGCTCCTCTGTTCATGGGGTTTCTCAGGCAAGAATACTGCAGTGGGTTGCCATTTCCTTCTTCCAGGGGATCTTCCTGACCCAGGGATCAAACTTGGGTCTCCCAAATAAAAGGCAGATTGCTTATTGTCTAAGCCAGCAAGGAAGGGGGAGGAAGGGTCAAAGAATGAAAAATTATAAAAGGAAAAATCAAGGACAGGAGAGGATTCTGGTTAAATCAACTTGATGGTATTCTTTCTGAAGGCATGACAAGATGATCAGATCCCAAGGTCAGGGAATAAGAAACTGAATAGTGATAATGTTTCAGTTTTGTTGTTCTTCAATACTGTGTTGTTATTTTTGGTCTTTTGCCTTTCCATATAAATTTTAGATTCAGTGAGTCGGTATGATAAAATAGCTTGCTGGGATTTTGACTGTGACTGGAGAAAATCTACATTAAAATACAAGAATAACTGACATCTTAAAAATACTGAGCCTTCCACTCCATGGTCAAGGGATATATTTAGATATTTAAAAAAATTTTTTTATTAGAGTTTTGTGGTTTTCCTAACATAGATCAAACTTCGCTGGTCACTTAGATGGTAAGAAATCTGCCTGCAATGTAGGAAACCCAGGTTCAGTCCCGGGGTAAAGAAGAGCCTCTGGAGAAGGGAATGACAACCCACTCCAGTATTCTTGCCTGGAGAATTCCATGGACAGAGGAGCTTGGCGGGCTACAGCCCAGAGGGTCACAAGAGTTGAACATGACTGAGAGACTAACACTACTATTTTCACTAACATAGATCCTGTATATTTTTGCTAGATTTATACCAAAGTATTTATTTCTTTTGTTGCTAATATAAATGGTATTATACTATTAATTTTAAATAGCAATTATTCATTGCTAGTATACAAGAAAGTAATAGGCTTTTATACATTAGGGCTTCCCTGGTGGCTCAGACGGTAAAGCGTCTGCCTACAATGTGGGAGACCCGGCTTCGATTCCTGGGTCAGGAAGATTCCCTGGAGAAGGAAATGGCAGTCCCCTCCAGTAGCTCTTGCCTGGAAAATCCCATGGACAGAGGAGCCTGATAGGCTACAGTCCATGGGGTCACAAAGAGTCTGACATGACTGAGCGACTTGACTTGACTTCACTTCACTTTTATACATTAACCTTCTGTCCTGAAGTCTTGCTGTAATTGTTTATGAGTTTCAGAAGTTACTTTTGTCAATTATATAATCTGTAAATAAACATTGTTTTATTTCTTCCTTTGTAATCTGTATACATTTAATATCTTTTTTCTTTTTTTATTGCATTAACTAGGACTTTTCTTATCATGTTGAATAGAAATAGCGAAAGGGAACATCTTTATCTTATTCTCAGTCTTAAGGAAAAAGCATAGCATTAAGTGTGATGTTATTTGCCAGCTGTATGTAGATCGTCCTAATGTAATTGAAGGAGTTTTACTCTATTTCTGGTTTGCTGAGAGATTTTATCATAATTGCAAATTGGATGTTGTCAAATGCTTTTCTACTATTGCCAAGTGGAGCTGAATTTTAGATATTTGGGTGGATATTAATTGTATGAACATTTTATCATAAATATTTGAGAAATACAAGGGTGAATCTGTCTTTAAAATAATTTATAACTAGTAAAATATTCTTACTAAATATAATAACAAATAAAATTCTAAATGTTTATTTTATATGCTGGATTTTCCCTGTCATAATTATAGCTAGACTTTTTAATTGTAAAATACGAACTAATTGTAACCTGTTCTTTGAGGTGAAATAGACATCCTGATGCTGGGAAAGACTGAAGGCAGGAGGAGAAGGGGATGACAGAGGATGAGGTGGTTGGAGAGCATCACCAACATGATGGACATAGTTGGAGTAGGGTCCAGGAGTTGGTGATGGACAGGGAAGCCTGGCATGCTGCAGTCCATGGGGTCGCAAGAGTCGGACATGACTGAGCGACTGAACTGAACTGAACTGAGACATATATCTGATGTTTGACCAAGAGCTGAGTGTTTTTTTGTGTTTTTAGTGAAACATGGGTCCTTGGAAACTTCTAACATGGAAGTATAATTAATCTCTAAGATAAACTCTATACAGAAATCATATAATTTACCAATGAAACACTTATTTTGGTCTTTTTATTGAGTTCTAATCAATACATAATAAGATGAAACTATTTTAATTATATCAATGACTTTTTAAATAAGTAGTAGCTGTATCAGTTCAGTTCAGTCATTCAGTCATGCCCAACTCTTTGCAACCCCATGGACTGCAACACACCAGGCTTCCCTGTCCATCACCAACTCCAAGAGTCTACTGAAACTCATATTCATTGAGTTGGTGATGCCATCCAACCATCTCATCCTCTGTTGTCCCTTTCTTCTCCTGCTTTCAATCATTCCCAGCAACAGGGTCTTTTCCAATGAGTCAGTTCTTCACATCAAGTGGCCAAAGTATTGGAGTTTCAGCTTCAACATCTGTCCTTCCAATGAATATTCAGGACCGATTTCCTTTAGGATGGACTGGTTGGATCTCCGTGAAGTCCAAGGGACACTCAAGAGTCTTATCCAACACCACAGTTCAAAAGCATCAACTCTTTGGTGCTCAGCTTTCTTTATGGTCCAACTCTCACATCTATATATGACTACTGGAAAAACCATAAAATTTGACTAGACAGACTTTGTTGGGAGGTCAAATTGCCAACATCTGCTGGATCATCAAAAAAGCAAGAGAGTTCCAGAAAAACCTATTTCTGCTTCATTGACTATGGCAAACCCTTTGACTGTGTGGCTCACAATAAACTGTGGAAAATTCTGAAAGAGATGGGAATACCAGACCACCTGACCTGCCTCTTGAGAAAACTGAATGCAGGTCAGGAAGCAATAGTTAGAACTGGACATGGAACAATAGACTGGCTCCAAATAGGAAAAGGAGTATGTCAAGGCTGTATATTGTCACCATGCTTATTTAACTTATATGCAGAGTACATCATCAGAAACACTGGGCTGGATGAAGCACAAACTGGAATCAAGATTGCTGACAGAAATATCAATAACTTCAGATATGCAGATGACACTACCCTTATGGCAGAAAATAAAGAAGAACTAAAGAGCATTTTGATGAAAGTAAAGAGTAGAGTGAAAAAGTTGGCTTAAAACTCAACATTCAGAAACCTAAGATCATGTCATCCAGTTCTATCACTTCATGGCAAATAGATGGGGAAACAGTGGAAACAGTGGCAGACTTTATTTTGGGGGGCTCCAAAATCACTGCAGATGGTGACTACAGCCATGAAATTAAAAGACACTTACTGCTTAGAGGGAAAGTTCTGACCAAACTAGACAGCATATTAAAAAGCAGAGACATTACTTTGTCAACAAAGATCCGTCTAGTCAAGCTACGGTTTTTCCAGTAGCCATATACGTATGTTAGAGTCAGACTATAAAGAAAGCTGAATGTTGAAGAATTGATGCTTTTGAACTGTGGTGTTGGAGAAGACACTTGAGAGTCCCTTGGACTGCAAGGAGATCCAACCAGTCCATCCTAAAGGAGATCAGTCCTGGGTGTTCATTGGAAGGACTAATGAAGCAGAAAGTCCAATATTTTGGCCACCTTATGTGAAGAGCTGACTCATTAGAAAAGACCCTGATACTGGGAAGGATTGGAGGCAGGAGAAGGGGACAACAGAGGCTGAGATGGTAGGGTGATATCACCAACTCAATGGACGTGAGTTTGGGTAAACCCTGGGAATTGGTGATGGACAGTCCATGGGGTCGCAAAGAGCTGGACATGACTGAGAACTGAACTGACTGATATAACAACCACCAAAATAATTTATTTCACCCAGAAAATATGCTTCTAACACTTTGTAGACATGAGGCAGTCCATGGGGTCGCAAAGAGCTGGACATGACTGAGAACTGAACTGACTGATATAACAACCACCAAAATAATTTATTTCACCCAGAAAATATGCTTCTAACACTTTGTAGACAATCTCCTTCTTCACACAGAACTCCTGGAAATCATTGATTTGCTTATTGTCACTTTAGTCACTTGATGCAAAGAGTCAACTCATTGGAAAATACCTTGACGCTGGGAAATATTGAGGGCAGGAGGAGAAGTGAGTGACAGAGGATAAGATGGTTGGATGACATCACTGTCTCAATGAACGTGAGTTTGAGCAAACTCTGGCAGATGATGAAAGACAGGGAAGCCTGGCTTGCTGCAGTTGATGGGGTCACAAGAGTCAGTCATGACTTAGGGACTGAAAAAGCAGCAACTGTAGTTTTGCTTTTTCTTGAATTTTATATAAGGGTAATTACATAACACACAATCTTTGTGTCTGTTAAGGAACTTTCCTCAAAATAATTTTTTGAGAGTCCCTGTTATTTTATAAATAGAGAAAATGCTTTTATTTACAGATTAAATTCAAATTTGGGAAAGTGAAATTAAGCAGGAGTCCCAGAGATGGTCAAGATTTGCCTCTGCTTCAGTATCGATTTTACTTACAAGCTGGCCACCTCGTTGGGAGAGGGTGGAATGATTTGGGAGAATGGCATTGAAACATGTATAATATCATATATGAAACGAGTCGCCAGTCCAGGTTCGATGCATGATACTGCATGCTTGGGGCTGGTGCACTGGGATGACCCAGAGGGATGGTATGGGAAGGGAGGAGGGTGAAGGGCTCAGGATGGGGAACACTGTATACCTGTGGTGGGTTCATGTTGATATATGGCAAAACCAATACAATATTGTAAAGTTAAAAAATGAAAAAATAATAATAAATTAAAAACTGGAGTTAGTCAATCTGGAACATGAGACTGCTTGCATGCTAAGTTGTTTCAGTCACGTCTGACTCTTTGTGACCCCATGGACTGTAGCCCACCAGGTTCCATTGTGCATGGGTTTCTTCAGGCAAGAAAACTGGAGTGGGTTACCATTTCCTTCTCTAGGGAACCTTTCCAACCCAGGGATTGAACCTGCCTCTCATATGTCATCTGCACTGGCATGTGGATTCTTTACCACTTGTACCATTTGAGAAGCCCAATTTGAAGCATATCAACTTGCAACTAACCAGGCAGACATTCAGATATTTCATTATATACTTTTTTTTTTTCCTTTAAAAATTTTGGGTTACTTATGGTTGTTACTGATCAAGTTTTACTGATCATGTCCCTTCCCTTGGTCCTGACTTAAACCTTGGGGCCTCTTGCTAGCAAAATGTAAGAGTATGATAAGAAATAAATAGAAAGGGACCTCAGGAATAACAGAGATAATGGAAATTCAGAGGTGAATCTATCTTTCCCTTTGGTACAACTGGAGCTTTTCCACCTGGCTCCTTAAAACAGGACAATCTGACACTGATAAGACTTATGAACTGTAGAAATATATAATGATGGGTATGTTTTTTTTTAATTGGAAAATAACAGTGGCTTGTATACTGGTGGAAATTATCTAGTAGAGAAGAAAAAACAGATGCTGCTGGTGCCATGTGCCTGACTAGGTTTCCGGCAGGAGGGGTGGACAGCAGTTTGAAAGTTGGAACAGAAGTGCTGGTCTGTGATAGGAGCTTCCTAAGCAGGTTATCCATCCAGATGGCTAGTGAGCTCAAACACCAATCCTGATGGTGGGAAGATGTGATGGGAGGAATTGACCTAAGTTCTCTCTGGCTACTTCTGCAATAGAGTGTCCAGTTATTAATAATGACCTTGGTTTTTAGGGCTATAGGACTAGAGCATTGACAGAATACTCAGATGTTGAAAGGCTTGGGACATTAAAATCCCTGAACACTGGGACAGTGACTACATGAGTCACTTCTTGAACATTTTAGCTCTTAACTTGTTCAGTTCTTTGCTGTCCTTTTCATTGTTCATTTTACATTCAGTTACCCCTGCGGTATCCATATTGTACTATCAGTTAAATCTCAAATAAAATCTTTCAACTTTTTCAAATCTCCATTTTACAAGTGACAGAGTTAAGAGCTGGAGAAGGTAGCAGGCAGGAGTGATTGTCCACACATTTTAACACTTGTGTTAGGGTTGGTACAATATTATAACTGTCTGGGGATCTGAAATCCCTATGTTACCTCAGATAAGAATAGCAGCCTCTGTAAAGTGTTTATAACTTGTGCTTCTAGCCTTAGCATGAGTTGGGATGCATGGTCAGGAAAGGTCATTCTCCATGTGAATCTCACATTTGGTCCCATCTTTTTAAGGCAGTGATCATTTTGTATGTCTTAGAAGGATAAACTTTCTGCATCTTATAAATTTTTCTAATAAGTTATAAAGAGAGAACATAAACTCTGTCATGAATAAAACTACAGACATCTGGCCTTTTTACAATTGATTTATTTTCTCTATTAGAAACCTTATCTCCTACTTAATTGCCATAATTTAATTAATGAGAGGCTGTAGCCTTTAGAATTAATTTATCTAGTAACTGAAGTTTTAAAACACTGCCACATTTATTTAATAGTTTTATCTACCACAAAGTAAATATTTAAAATATAGCAGTAAAGACAATTATCAATAATAAAGTTAAAAGATGGACACTAATCTTCATCTAATAATTTATTTTAGTAGGAATTTGATGGTGCATCTGGTACTATATTATAATGTTTTTAATTTTATGTTTAAACTCAAAACAACAGGAGACTGTAGTTCTAGCAATAACAATACATCTTTTAGATGTACAATAGACCTTGAAAAAGTGTTATTTAAACAAGAATTCAGATATCAGAGAATAAGACATTCTTACTGAAGGGTATTTCCAGTGTGGTCGAACTAAACGGCCTGAATTTAATTCTGAAACTCAGCATGGTTCTTGGAGACCTGAATCTACCCCGAGTGAACAAGTTATCAGAACAGAGTTAGCCAAAAGCCCCAGACTAAGCACAGACTATGATTATATAATTGATGATTTGGGGAAATAATATGGTGTGCTTTCTTATTTTCCTCTTGTTTTTTTTTTTTTTTTCTTTTTCTTTTTCTCACTCCCCTCCCACACACCTCCCTATTCCTCTCTGGATATTTTAGGAAAATGCTCGATTCCTGAATTCAGCTGTGGCTAGTCTTTGCTGCTGGTAACACAGGCCATTAATTGCTGTGGAGCAAAAAAAAAAAAAAAAAGGACTGGTCCCACACTGACAAGTATTCTGCAAACAACTAAACTACTGCTCTAATACTGCTGTAATATCGTTTCCCCATAACGACTGATCAAAATGAATCTGATGTCACCAGAGGAGCCATACACTTGTACACAAGAGAAATACCTTTACATTTTGTTACATTGCATAACATAAGATTTAGTTGGATTGCATGGAACTATCGATATCCCATATTCTTAGTCTCTGGCTAAAAAAGGAAAGTGAGTATTTTCTGGCTGACTGGCTGTCTGAGACCAATTTTTGATTTGTTAGCAGTAAACCAGTATAAGTAGCTTCATGTGAAAAGGGGAAATATAACATATTTTGGAACTGACTTCCACATATCCAGCCAGCTGAGCTATTTTTGATAAAATGCCATGAGTGGGAAAGGGAATCAATCATTTGACAGCCCTCTTTCTTTTTCCAAAAGCAGTATAAAAGTGAGAATTACTTTTAAACATTGTCTTATTTCCAAAATTTCTACCCACAATAGAACTCTCCAGATTTACATCCTGAGACATTGGCATAACTTATTGAGAACTCAGCCCCTAGATTCACAACCCCTTATTTGGAATCCTGATTCAAGCTTCTATCAAAAGGGTGGTCCTCATAAGTTTATTCATATCCTCTGGGCTTCCATTTCCTTGTTTATATGCAGAGTACATCATAAGAAATGCTGGACTGGATGAAGCACAAGCTGGAATCAAGAGTGCCAGGAGAAATATCAATAACCTCATATATGCAGATGACATCACCCTTAAGGCAGAAAGTGAAGAACTAAAAAGCCTCTTGATGAAAGTGAAACAGGAGAGTGAAAATGTTGGCTTAAAACTCAACATTCAGAGAACTAAGATCATGGCATCCGGTCCCATCACTTCATGGCAAATAGATGGGGAAACAGTGGAAACGGTGGCTGACTTTATTCTTTTGGACTCCAAAATCACTGCAGATGGTGATTGCAGCCATGAAATTAAAAGATACTTACTCTTTGGAAGGAAAGTTATGACCAATCTAGACAGCATATTAAAAAGCAGAGGCATTACTTTTCCAACAAAGTTCCATCTAATCAAGGCTATGGTTTTTTCAGTAGTCATGTAGGGATGTGAGAGTTGGACTATAAAGAAAGCTGAGCACCAAAGAATTGATGCTTTTGAACTGTGGTGTTGGAAGACTCTTGAGAGTCCCTTGGACTGTATGACAATCCAACCAGTCCATCCTAAAGGAGATCAGTCCTGGGTGTTCATTGGAAGGACTGATGTTGAAGCTGAAACTCCAATACTTTGGCCACCTTATGTGAAGAGCTGACTCATTTGAAAAGACCCTGATGCTGGGAAAGATTGAGGGCAAGAGGAGAAGGGGACAACAGGATTAAATGGTTGGATGGCATCACAGACTCTGGACATGAGTTTGGCTGGGCTCCAGGTGTTGGTGATGGACAGGGAGGTCTGGCGTGCTGCAGTTCATGGGGTCACAAAGAGTTGGGCACGACTGAGCAACTGAACTGAACTGAACAGTTAAAGAACAGTATGATTCCCAATTTTGAAGGTTGTTGTAAGAATGTGAAGAAACAATACATGTACTTCAAATAGTCTATGGCACATTATAATTGATTTTTTAATGTGAGCATTTGCCTCCACAAACATAGAGCAAGCATCACTGTATGTACACAAAAGCATAAGATGATGAAAAGCAAACTTCTTGTTTTATATAATAAAGAATTGCAATTTTAGCTTGCAGCACAAATCAGGTGTCTAAAAACTTGGGAGCTACCATATCTTATCTCTGACTCATGTGATTTTTCATCTGAGCTGACACCTACATATTAGAAAAGAAACAAATATCCAAGTTGGTTTTAAGCCTGTATTTCCGTGTGGGGCTTCCCTGGTGGCACAATGGTAATGCAGCACATATAGGTTCAGTCCCTGGGTTGGGAAGATCCCCTGGACAAGGAAATGGCACCCTACACCAGGATTTTCTTGCCTGGAGAATTCTTTGGACAGATGGGCCTCCTGGGCTACAGTCCATGGGGTCACCAAGAGTCAGACATGACTGAAACAACTTAGCATGTATGCATATATGTATGCATACCCTGGTGGATCAGATGGTACAGAATCTACCTGCAGTACAGAAGATATGGGTTCAATTCCTGGATCAGGAAGATCCAGAGAGGGTAACAGGCAGGAAGCCCAGGGGTCTCCAAATGGAGGAAATAGCCTGCAAGTGTCAGACATTTTTATCTCTCTTAAGTGGCAGGGGGAAACAAACTAGCGATATTTTTTTCCTTCTCTATACAAATTTAAAAGGAGGTTTCTCTTAAAATACTGTGTTGCCATAATGACACCTGGTTTCACCTGAAGTTAACTATTCTCAAACCTAGAGATAACCAATGCATTTCTCTTACAGAAACGTTTATCTTAAGCTATGCTAATATACTATGCGTTTACCCCAAACTCTGTCTTCAAGTCAGTTCCTCCTCTTGGCTCAGAACCTACTTGACAAACCAGTATGTTATACTCAGATATTGTTGCCCTAATCTATATAAACAAACTATTTGTATGGTGATCTACCCTTCTACAAGATTCAAGTTAATCATTTTATGGCCCAGGATGAACCATTTGGTGCCAAGATTATCCCAAAATGCATCTCATGGGTGAGGGGCCTGGTGCCCTTCTGAGTTTTAAAACATTCCTTTCTTTCATTAACAGACTGCTAGTGTTCTTGCCTGGAGACTCCCAGGGATGGGGGAGCCTGTTGGGCTGCTGTCCATGGGGTCACACAGAGTTGGACACAACTGAAGTGACTTAGCAGCAGCAGCAGCAGCAGTGACTATATAACATCCAGCTGAAGACTTGCAGGGGGGTACTTTTTCTGCCCCCTTCTGATGTCTGTGTCAGAAGCTTTCTCTATCTCCTTTATACTTTAATAAAACTTTATTACACAAAAGCTCTGAGCGATCAAGCCTCATCTCTGACCCCAGATTGAATTCTTCTCGTCCAGGGGCCAAGAATCCCGGCGTCTTGGCGTGATTCAACAACAACCTTTCAATCCCCTGGAGAAGGAAATGGCTACCCACTCCAGTATTATTACTTGGAGAATTCCATGGACAGGGGACAGGCTACAGTCATGGGATCTCAAAGAGTTGGGCAGGACTGAATGGCTAACACACACTTTCACTTTTTCCGTATGATTTCTCTGAATCATAGTTTCCTCATACACTAAAGGAAGTTAATAGAGGACCTATCTGAATCTCCAGACTGTCTGGGTCTTGCCCAGTGGCTCAGCAGTAAACAATCCACCTGCAGTGCAGGAGTGGGCTCAATCCCTGTGTCAGGAAGATATTCTGGAGGAGGAAATGGTGACCCACTCCAGTATTCTTGCCAGGAGAATCCCATGGACAGAGGCTACAGTCCTGGGCTCTCAAAGTGTCACCCATGACTGCGTGACTAAACAGCAACAACAAATGTATGGTTTTACTTTTGTTTTCAGCACAGTGGCTTCAGCCAATGAGTTTCTGTGGGGACTATTTACCACAATTCAAAAAAGTAAGTCTGTACATGTCACAGTGAATACACAAATTGTTTGCAAGACCATTTGATCTCAATAAATTGGAAGAAGACATTATTTAGTAGTTAATGAATGTATCTATAAAAATTTTTTTTAGTGATCTATAGCTGTGTGATTTAGGGCATGCAGCTCTCAAAGAAATTCAATGAATTGAGAAACATTGCCAGAACAAATCCTTTCTTCTCTCTGTTTTAATCTATCATTTTATGTTTCAATTATTTTCCTGCATATATTTTAAAATTAAATCAGAAATGAACATAGAAAGAAATAGAATAGATGCTAAATTTAGTCTGATTTTACAAATAAGTCAATTAAAATTAGAAATGGATATATGAATTGAATTTTAAAAGCTCCATCTACCTCAATTAATAATGCATTTCGATAACTTAGTTTTATTTTTAATAGTCTTACTTCAAAGCTTAAAATATATTATGTTGTATTATCAGTTGTTTACAAAATAATAATATTAGCCAAAGCCAGAAGAAAATTAAAAACAAATCCTGTCGTTGATGCTTTTAACAAAATGTGTTTGCAATAGGTACTTAACCATTTAGTACCTCAGTTTCCTTCTATCTAAGATGTGGGCAACAATAAACTCTAAGTCATATGCACGTGCTAAGTTGTTTCAGTCATGTCTGACTCTTTGCGACCTTCTGGACTGTAGCCCAGCAAGCTCCTCTGTCCGTGGGAATTCTTCAGGCAAGAAAACGGGAATGGATTGCCATGCCTTCTTCCAGGAAACTCTAAGTCATAGAGTATAGATATGTAATGAGTTAATATAAGTATCGTACACATTCTGGGACATAGCCTGTGCTAATTAAAAATATTAAGCCATATAAAATTACCATAACTACATTATTATTAACATAGTTTTGTAAAACACTTTTTATACAGTTGTTATAACAAATTACCAGTTTGGTAGTAGTTTAACACAGCATGAATATATTCTCAAGAGCTCCGTAGTTCAGAATTTTAATATAAATCTGAACAGATTACGATCACAGCACTGACAGGGCTTCATTCCAATGTGGAGGTTTTAATGAAGAATCTACTTCCTATGCTTATTTAGCTTGCTGACATAATTTAATTCCTTGTCATTGCAGGACTGATATCCTTACTTTCTTGCTGCGTGTCAGCTGAAAGTTACTTCCAGCTTCTGGATACCATTAAATTCCCTGGTTTATAATCTGCTTGCTCTATCTTCAAGCCAGCAATAGCAGTTGAATCTCACTCACACTTTGAATATCCCTCCCCTCCTTTTATTTTTCCTTCTGGAAGACCACACGAGATTCTGCCTTTGTCTTTCTATTTTAAAAAGTGAAAGTGAAAGTCACTCTGCTAAGTCACTTCAGTAGTGTCCGACTTTGTGCGTTCCCATAGACAGGCAGCCCACCAGGCACCCCTGTCCCTGGGATTCTCCAGGCAAGAATACTGGAGTGGGTTGCCATTTCCTTCTCCAATGCATGAAAGTGAAAAGTGAAAGTGAAGTCGCTCAGTCATGTCTGACTCTTAGCGACCCTGTGGACTGCAGCCTACCAGGCTCCTCCATCCATGGGATTTTCCAGGCAAGAGTACTGGAGTGGGGTGCCATTGTCTTTGCCAGAAAGTCGCTCAGTCGTGTCCAACTCTTTCTGACCCCATGGGCTATACAGTCCATGGAATTCTCCAGGGCAGTATACTGGACATTTAAATTGGATTGGGCCCACCTAAATACTCCAGAAAACTCACATTTCATGCTTATCCTTAATCACTTCTGCAAAGCTCCTTTTTTACCATGTAAGGGGATACATTTACGGGCTCCAAGAATCAGAGAGTGATATGTTTGGTAGTCTATTATTTTGCCTACCACATATAATATCTAACTATTTTCACTGGTGTATTGGTGTGACAATAATTGGGAATTGAGTCAGTGATGCTATCTAGCCATCTCATCCTCTGTACCCACTTCTCCTCCTACCTTCAATCTTTCCCAACATCAGGGTCTTTTCCAGTGAGTCAATTCTTCACATCAGGTCACCAAGGTATGGAGTTTTAGCTTCAGCTTCAGCTTCAGTCCTTCCAATGAATATTCAGGACTGATTTCCTTTAGGATTGACTGGTTTGATCCCCTTGCTGTCCAAGGGACTCTCAAAGGTCTTTTTCAGCACCAATTCAAAAGCATCAATTCTTCAGCACTCAGCCTTCTTTATGGTCCAACCCTCACATGGGAACATGACTACTGGAAAAAACATAGCTTTGACTATATGGACCTCTGTTGGTAAACTGATGTCTCTGCTTTTTAATATGCTGTCTAGGTTTGTTATAGCTTTCCTTCCAAGGAGCAAGTGTTTTTAATTTCATGGCTGCAGTCACTGTCTGTATGGATTTAGGAGCCCAAGAAAATAAAATCTGTCACTGTTTCTATGTTTTCCCATCTATCTAACATAAAATGATGGGAGTGGATCCCATGATCTTAGTTTTTTGAATGCTGAGTTTTAAGCCAGCTTTTTCACTTTTCTCTTTTACCCTGATCAAGAGACTTTTTAGTTTCTATAGTTAAAATTTTAATACAGATATTGTTTCCTTTTACATGGAAAAAAAATGCTGCCTTTTGGCTTTAACTTTTCTCCCTGGATTCACCACATGAGAAACATCTCCATGTGTCTCTTCTATAGTGAAGTATATGGTTTAATCCCAGAAAAATTTGACGAGGTTCATGTGTAAATAGTACCCATTCCAATTAGCCAGAATGAGAGTTATGGAAACATTTTTATCATCTGGAGTAAGTGCTTACTTAAAGCTCACCACAGATTTTCTAGTAAAGCTATTTATGACATTATGACCTACATTATGGGCTACATAGACATCCATGTACAGTATTGTTTTCATTGATAACAGCAATGTTTCTGCTTCACATAGACTAGTCCTTTATTTTAGAGAAGTTCAGGGGATATTCTTTCAAAGTTATGTATGTTTGAGGTTCTAGATCAAGAATTCAAAGAGTTGCTTCTTCCCAGGTTCATGGATGGAGTCGACTTTATGGTGACCACAGATAATGAGTTCACATATAAGAGACAGCTTGCAGAGGAAAAAAAGAATAGGTCGTTGAGAGAATAAACATGAGAGAGAGGGAATACTGAAAAAAACTATATGATCTCTAGTCACACAGATTTGCAGGATGATGAAGAGGCTGTGCAGAAAAGATGGTGTAAAAACTCTGAATTGCTGTTTACCTTGTGACACATAGGGTGGATATCTAGGTAAACAGAGCATTAAACAACAAAGGAGTGTGCAAAATGAAGAAAAAATTGGGGAACCAAAATTAGCCATAGGCAACTCTATGATTATGCCTATGATAGGCAACTCTAAAGAGCACGGAAAAAAAAGCCCTGAACATGAGAGAATCAAGGGCAGCCAAAGAAGTGTCAATCTGTCTTGTCTGGGCCATAATGGAAAGATAATGCTGCCTGGGGTGAGAGTAATTCATCAGTATATGCTGCTCCATCTTGAGACTAAACTCAATACCTTCCTTTGCCACCTTAGCAAAAGAAGAATATTAATCTATTAGAACACAGTTTTATGACATAGAAAAGAAAAAAAAAAGAATATTTCCTTTGAAATATGTCAGTGGTTAATGATAAAGAATACAAAACAGGCTGTTAAACTGAAACTGTTTTAAGTTCTCTGTGGTATGAAGTCATTACTTTCAGTTGTCACACAATTAAGTTCTTTTTAAAAATGTAACCAGTTGATTTTTATCATTCCCATTGACATATATGACAGAATATGTATTGACCCTACTCATTCATGATTTACCCTGATGAATTAAAATGATTCATTTTAATTACCCTATTACTCTAATGAGTTAAAATTATTTTGTTTCAAATGTGAGAGGCTTTGGTTAGCATGATCCTATAGTGGTGTTAAAGTCATTAGCAAATAATATCTTTTTCTATAATCTGTTACAAAAATAAATCTGACCCATCTAGGAGCTGGCTTGATATGTGTTCCCTGCTCCACATTCTCTTCATTACATTATAACCACACTTTTCAATAGACTATTCAATATTTTGAGCATTTGTTTCTGTATTAGGAAAATTTCAAGCATACAGAAAAGCTTCAATAATTTTATAATGAACACATATATTCTCCATGCAAATTCTACAATTAACATTCTACTCTGTTTTATTGCATATCTCACCATCTATGTGCCATTCAGTCAATCCATCATAATAATAATTTTTCAATGAATTACACAATAAATAGAAAAAATTCACTTCCCCCTAAAGCTCTAAAATAGCCTATTATTAATTAGAGCTCAATATTTATTAGGAATGTTTGTCTTCATGTAAAGTTTACATAAAAGAAAATTCACACACCTTGAGTGTACAATCACTGTATTAGGCACCAAACCATGAATCCAGGAAGTTCAGAGAGTGGTAAGTGAAGTATAGCAGGGGATTACACAGCAGCCTGTCATATTCAAATTATAGAATACCAGAGACAAAGAAAAAACTTGAGATAATTCAAAGGAGGGTGAGAAGAAAACATCACACTTAAAAAGCAATAATCATGAGAAATTTAGGGAATCTCCTGTCATAAAACATACTCTCAAAAGAAATGGACTACAAGAATAGTTTTCAAGAGTTCTCAAAATATGCATAGACACAAAAATGGTAACTAAGATAAGGATACTGACATGTTAATTAGGTGGTTATAGTAATGTTTCTATTTACTTATAACAAAACATCACATTTTCACCTTCAATATATACAATTTTCATAAAAATGTAAACATCATAAAAAGTTTTAAAAGGAAAGTATAAATATTTAAATAGTCAAAAAAAAAAAACCTGGAATTTATATCCAGTGAAATTATATTTCAAAAGTGAAGAAGAAAGGAAGACTTTTTCAAACAGATAAAATCGAAGGACCCGCATTTACAGCAGAACTTCCCTGCAAGAAATGCTAAAGTATCTTCCCTAAGAAAAAGAATACAGTTAGAACCCCTCGAAACTCCCCTTGGCTTGATAACCACGTCCAACTCTTCAGGACCCCATGGACTGTAGATTGCCCACTCCTCTGTCCATGGAACTCTTGCCATTCACCTCTCCAGAGGAGCTTCCCTACCCAGGGAAGCCCCAGATAGATGTCTACATGAGCATAAGCTCACGGGCTCCCTCTTTTCTGAGCAGTTATTTAAATAAACTTGTAAGTTCTTCCTCTGACCCTTTAAGATGTAAAATATCTGCAAAGGAAGAATGTCTTTCTTGAAGACCTAGTAAGGACCCTTTGAAATGTAATCATGAAGAAGGACCTTGCCACTCTCTCCAGTCTCAGAGGGCAGGTAGAAGCCTAACCAAGGAGCAGCAATCAGCGCATGCACTCACACAGACACACACACACACACACACACACACACACACACACACGTTGACCAACCACATTGACCAAACTCCTTTGCAACATTCTCCACTAGCTCAATCCAACATTTAAAGTCCCTCTCTTTTGTATTAACTGAGTTGATCTCAACCTCCCACCCCTATGGCTGCTGCTGCTGCTGCTGCTGCTAAGTCGCTTCAGTCGTGTCCAACTCTGTGCGACCCCATAGACGGCAGCCCCCCAGGCTCCCCCGTCCCTGGGATTCTCCAGGCAAGAACACTGGAGTGGGTTGCCATTTCCTTCTCCAATGCATGAAAGTGAAAAGTGAAAGTGAAGTCGTTCAGTCGTGTCTGACTCTTAGCAACCCCATGGACTGCAGCCCACCAGGTTCCTCTGTCCATGGGATTTTCCAGGCAAGAGTGCTGGAGTGGGGGCCATTGCCGTCTCTGACCCCTATGGCAATAGTCTTAAATTCTTCCTTGTTTTTATTGAATGTCCTGTTGCAATTTTCTTTTAAAAATCTCAGGTCTCTGTACAAGAAGAATGCTATAGAAGGAATAAATGAATGTGAAATAAAATCTTGATTTTGCCTAATCTCAACTAATTTAAAAATAACAGTTGTCTGTTTAAAGTGATACAAGCTGAAACTATTAGATAACATTGCATATTGAATAAGTGAAGAGCATGGCAACACCACTATAAGTGGCAAAAAGGAAGAATTGTGAATGTTCTGTACTAATTTACTACATTACATGTGAGGCAGCTACAGTTATTTGAAGGTCAATTTCTGTTAGGTAAAAACGTACTTTGGAAATTCCAAAGCGACCATCAAAATATTAAAATAAGAAGTATGTTTTCAGATGCTAAGAGAGGAGCCTAAATGCTCACGTGAAACCAAAGAGGACAGGAAAAGATGAAGAATAAAGGGAAACAAAGAACAAATGGAATCAATGGAAAACATTTACAAACATGGTATGTTAATCCAGCTAAACTGATAATCATTTTAAAGGAGACTACTCTAAGGGTACCAATTAAAAGACAGACACTGTCAGAGTAGATTAAAACAAATAAATAAAGGTACAAACATATGTTGTTTTCCAGAAACCCCCACTGTAGGGGAATCTTCTTTTATGGCAATGGACTTGGATTAGCAAGGTTTCGTGAGCTCCCTGTGCATTGACAAAGTATCACAAGTTGGGTGCATTAAACAAGAAAAATTAATTTTCTCAGAATTCCAGAAGCTAGAAGTCTGAGATCAAGGTGTTGACAGGGCTTGTTTCTCCTGAGGCCACTCTCCTTGGCTTGTCATGACTGTCTTCTCCCCTCTGTGTCTTCACATTGCCTTCATTCTGTATGTATGCATCCTAATTTCCACTTTTTATAAGGACCATAGCCATATTGGACTGGGGCTCACATTAACAACTTCATTTTAATATAATTATTTCTTTAAAGAACTTACCTCCAAATACAGTGACTTTCTGAGGCACTGGGGAATAGAACTTCAGCATATGAATTTTGCAGGGGGTACAGTTTAGCCCATGACCTTTAGTTAATTTGAATAATTGTATGGGCTGCATGGCAAAGGGTTTATCTCACACATGCATGCCTGATACTTGCTTCTGCAGCAATTAGAACAGATGTCTAATGTCCTGCATATGAAAACCTATATAAGGGCATTGGTTGGAGTGTGAATTTAATCAGCTGAGCCTCTGATCAGAAACTCAAAATTAATTCAAGATAATTAAGAAAAAAGCTATATTACAATAATGTATGATTTTTGTTTGAGCAACATATAGAAATCTTTGGAGTGTATACAATTATTTACCCTCCAATCTTTTTTAACTCCCCAATTCATAATGCCACCATATTCATATGTATTACAGTTGACTGCATTATTTAACTTTTTTTCACTTTGAAATAATTGAGACTCAGAAGTCACAGAAACATTGAAGTTCTTGGGGTCCCTTTACCCAGCTTCCTCAGATGGCAATGTCTTATACAACCATAGCACAATTATCAAAACTAGAAAACTGACATTGGACAATTTTTTACCTGCCCCCATTAGTGTGTGTGTGTGTGTGTGTGTATGTGTATCATTCTGTAATATTTTATATCAGGGACAGATTCTCGCAACTACCACCACAGTCAAAGAACTCCTTTGTCCTAACACTTTATAACCATATCACCTCTCCATGTTCAAACACTGGCAACACAATCTGTCATTTCAGGAATGTTATTCAAGTGGAAACATGTGCTGCATAGCTCATAGAGACTGGCTCTTTTCATTCAGCATACTGTCTTTTGTAGTCATTCAAATTACTGGGTACATCTATAGATTACTCCTTTTATTGCTGGGTAGTGAAAAGACCCTGATGCTGGGAAAGATTGAGGGCAGGAGGAGAAGGGGACCACAGAGGATGAGATGGTTGGATGGCATCACTGACTCGATGGACATGGGTTTGGGTGGACTCCAGAAATTGGTGATGGACAGGGAGGCCTGGCGTGCTGCGGTTCATGGGGTCGCAAAGAGTCGGACACGACGAGCAACTGAACTGAAGTGGTATACTACTAAATAAATGAATCAGTTTCTTTATTCTTTATTATGATGGTGACGCCATCATCAACTCAATGGGCAGGAGTTTGAGCAAGCTCCGGGAGTTGGTGATGGACAGGGAAGCTTGGTGTGCTGCAGTCCATGGGGTCGCAAAGAGTCGGACATGGCTAAGTAACTGAACAACAACAAGGGCGCTGAAATGAGATTCTTGGGGCACGTGATAATTCTACATGTAGTTTTCTAAGAAACTATTAACCTCTTCTTCAGACTGACTGCACATTTGTACTTTGAACAACCTTGTATGAGAGATTTCAATACCTCATAGCTTCACTTTCACGTGGTAGAGTACCTTTTTTTCTTTATTTATGTTAGCATTTCCTGTAGAGGTGTTGCAATGTCTAACTTTTGCCTTAATTTGCATTCCCCTAATGAGTAACAGTTTTGAATAGCTTTTCATGTACTAATTTGCCACCAAAACATCCTCTCTGGTTAAGTGTATTCAATTTCCTATTTGGATTGTTTCCTTACTGTTGAGATCAGAGAAAAATTTTAATATTTGAAATAGAAATCTGTTGCTGGATATGTGATTGGTTAGTATTTTCACCCATATGGGCCTTAATAGTATCTTTTTTCCAAGATAGTCTAATTTATCAATACTTTTCTTCTTGTGGATTTAAAAACAGTCATAGACCACAAAGATTTTCTCTTATGTTTTTTTCTTTAAGTATTACAGTTTTATATTTTAAATTACTACTAATAAGCAATATCAAGTATATTTGGTGTAAGAACATGAAGCTTATGTCATGAATTATCATTTTGCCCAAGAATGCGCAATCATACTTTTGAAAAAATAACTCTCTTTCTTTATACCTACATTAAAATTTAGTTACATGGGCTTTTGGAGATCTGCTTTGTAATTCCATGTGTGTTTTGCTATGTAAGTTCACCTTCTTTCTCTCTCTCTTTTTTTTTTTAACCACTGTAGCATATACTGTCTTAAAATCAGATTCTGTGATCCCCAAATTCTTTTACCTTTTATTTAAAATTATTTCTGTTGTTCAACTTATTTTTCCTTTTTATATAAATTTAGAATTAACTATCAGAGAAGGCAATGGCAACTTCAGTACTCTTGCCTGGAAAATCCCATGGACAGAGAAGCCTGGTAGGCTGCAGTCCACAGGGTTGCTAAGAGTTGGGCACGACTGAGCGACTTCACTTTCACTTTTCACTTTCATGTATTGGAGAAGGAAATGGCAACCCACTCCAGTGTTCTTGCTTGGAAAATCCCAGGGACAGAGGAGCCTAGTGGGCTGCCATCTATGGGGCCACACAGAGTCAGACACAACTGAAGAGACTTGGCAACAGCAGCATAAGAATTAACTATATGTACAAAAATTCCTCTGGAGTTTTGTCAGGAAATAAGCTGAATATTCTTTAGTATTTCGTATATTCAGTTCTGCCAGTTTCTTTCATCAGGGTTTTTTAGTTTTCAGCATGTGAGATCTCATGCATGTTTTCTTAGATTTATCTGAAAGTATTGTTTATTGTTCAGTTGCTCAGTCATGTCCAGCTCCAACTCTTTTTAACCTCATGGACTGCAGGACACCAGACTTCCCTGTCCTTCACTATCTCTTGGGCTTTTCTCAAATTCATGTTTGAGAACATGAGTCAACAGTGCCATCCAACCATCTCATCCTCTGCCGCCCTCAATTTTTCTCAGCATCAGGGTCTTTTCCAATGAACTGGCTCTTCACAACAGGTAGCCAAAGGATTAGAGCTTCAGTTTCAGCATCAGTCCTTCCAATGAATATTGAGTTGATTTCCTTTAGGACTGACTGGCTTGATCTTGTGGTCCAAGAGTCTCTCAAGAATCTTCTCCAGTATCACAGTTCAAAAGTATCAATTATTTGGCACTCAGTCTTCTTTAGGGTCCAGCTCTCACATCCTTATGTGACTACTGGAAACTATTGAAAATTATATTAATTTTTTTAAGCTTTGTTTTAAAATATTCAGACTTCCCTGGTGGCTCAGAATAAAGAATCCACCTGCAATGTGGAAGACCTGGGTTTGATCCCTATATTCAATGAAGATGTATATGTAGCAGTGATTTCTTTTAATATGTTGATCTTCCATCCTATAATCTTGCAAAAGTCACTTACTAGTTCTAGAAGTTTGTGTAGATACCTTAGTATTTTCTACACAAGCAGTACTGTTGTAT
Source organism: Bos taurus (assembly GCF_002263795.3). NCBI lineage: Eukaryota > Metazoa > Chordata > Mammalia > Artiodactyla > Bovidae > Bos > Bos taurus. The sequence continues at coordinate 60,747,690 of NC_037347.1, forward strand.
GTACACAGGGGCAGCTTTAGCTCCTTCTTTCCAATCTGCATGCATTTTATTTTCTTATCTTGCCTCATCTCACTGACTGTCTTGAACAGGAGTGATTAGAGTGACCATTCTTGCCTTTTTCTCAGCCTTAGAAGGCTAGCATTCAGCTTTTCACTGCTAAGTATGATGTTAACTGTGAGGTCTTTTATAGATGCTCTTTTTTTTTTTATCAAGTTAAAGAAGTTCCCTTCAAATACTAGTTTGTTCAGAATGTTAAAGTACATATTATTTTTTTAAAGTGGTATTATTTTTCAATTGCATTTTCTCCATAAATTCAAAAACTTCTTTTTTTCTTCTTTTAGCTGCTAGCATAATGGATTATGATTTCTAAATATTGACCTAACACTCCACTCATTTTATTTTCATCTCCAAATCTTTCAGATGTATTATTAATAATATATTAAGAAGGAATGATGCTAAAGCTGAAACTCCAGTACTTTGGCCACCTCATACGAAGGGTTGACTCATTGGAAAAGACTCTGATGCTGGGAGGGATTGGGGGCAGGAGGAGAAGGGGATGACAGAAGATGAGATGGCTGGATGGCATCACTGACTCCATGGACGTGAGTCTGAGTGAACTCTGGGAGTTGGTGATGGACAGGGAGGCCTGGTGTGCCGTGATTCATGGGGTCACAAAGAGTCGGACACGACTGAGCGACTGAACTGAACTGATAATTAAAAAAGAAATCATTTCCTTAATTAATTCAGGTATTTGGCCACTTTAAAAATGTGAATTAAGATGCTAATCTTAGGACTTTCCTGGTGTTCTAGTGGTTAAGAATTCACCTGCCAATGCAGGGGACATGAGTTCAATCCCTGGTCTGGAAAGATCCCACATGCTGCTGGACAGGCTGGGTCCATTCACCACAGTTATGGAGCCTGTGCTACAGAGCACATGAAAGTGACTACTGAAGCCCGTGTGCCCTAAAGCCCATGCTCTGAAACAAGAGAAGCCACTGAAATGAGAAACCCGAGCACTGCAACTAGAGAGGAGCCCCAGCCCCAACTCGCCTCAACCAGAGCAAGCTCCTGTACAGCAACAAAGAACCAATACAAACAAAAATAAATATTTTTTTAAATGCTAATCCTGCCTGAAATACAGTTTAGATCCTTATCCCCTTATCAGTCTTTCACAGGCAATTATTTTTTGTAATTACATCTTTTAGGGTTTCATTAAGCTATAACATTTTTTGCTTAAAAGAATTCAGTAACGTGTCTGAGGCTGTCTTAAAGCCTTTTTTGTTTGTTTGTTTGTTTTACTTTCTCTACCATGTAACATGTATAACGACCTCTTTAAACCAATGTGTGCTATGCTTACATTTTCTTCTCATTATGCTAGTCATTATAGTTCATTCAAAATAAAAATATTGTTTGATACTCCAAATTAAATGCCATTAAAACCAAAATACATAAAAGATTAAATTTGACATATATTCATCTTATAAACATTAAAATAATCCTTGTCCAAGATTCTAAGGCATAAAGTTTTGAAGTAAACATATATGAATATAGTCACTTTGATAAGAGTAAGCCGAAATCAATTATTGTTGTGAAATTTTAAACATAATAAAATATTACTTCATGTTGATGTATGGCAAAACCAATACAATATTGTTAAGTAATTAACTTTCAATTAAAATAAATAAATATATATTTAAAAAATATAAAATAAAATATTACTTCAAATTCTGTAAAAATGTACTCTATCATTTGCATATTAAAGATTTCTTCTATAGGTCTGATCAAAGAAAAAAATTAAATTTGTGGACTTAATTTGAAATTATTTCTTTAATGTTGAATCTGATCATTTTTCCTATATGCAATTTAGATTTTTACTCATAATTATTAGTACCAGTATAAGAATTAATGTTTAAACAATACCTATTTTGTTATTATTATAAGCAACAATGTCTTTTCTCTTTACATTTTTACAATTAATACTTTAAATAATTCATATCCCTCTTTTTGCTAAATTTGAATTAAAAGTTCAATACATTTTTGTTGATAATCTGGTGTTATAGAAATCAATAAAAATAGAAAGCAGTTAGATTTAATTAATATGACAAAATCAGAAAATCTTTCCATCAATTATGATTTATGATATTTGTGAAAACTTTATAATTCCATGATTTTTAATTGACAGAAGCAGCTGAAATAAGAAGAAAAGTTCCCTAAACAATGTGTTAGAATCAATCAAAAAGTGTTTAACACATCTCTTATGACCCATGCATAATTACATTCCACACTCACAACAGCAGCAATAAGAATCATAATAAATATAACACAAGTGTACAACCAAGCACGTCTAGCAATTTCACCTCATAATGAGTCACTGTTACTCATTATGCTCATTGTCAGGTTACAAAATGGTTTCACAGGAAGAATTTCTTGCTGAACAGCTTTTAGTAACTGATTAGTATTACAGTTATCTTTTTCTTTGTTAGAGTTTCCTCATCTGCAAAATTAGGACTAAAATAATAGCTGTGAAAGCTCTTCCAAGATTACTAATATTTTATTATTTTTTGTGTTTTTCTGATTCATCACATTTAGCTTAAAAGTTGAAAAGAAATGCTAAAAATCTTATATGAAAATTTTAATAATTAATTATTAAATGTGATGAATACAATATTTATATTTATTATTATTTCAGTAACACACTTGGTGCCTAGAAAGATGTATTTCTGGAATTGGATGAATTGCTAGTTTGTAGCAAAAAGTACTCTTTTTGTTGGTTGTCAACATGGCTAGGGCATGATATCCAGATATTTATATTTCAGATGAAATTCAAATTTAAATCAATGGACATTTAGTAAAGCAGATTAACCCTCTTAAAGTGGGTGGGCCTCATCAAATCCATTGAAGGAAGGCCATCCAACAAGGAAGCAATACTTCTTTTTTTTTATTTTTTATTTTTTAAGAATGGAATCTTCTAAAAATAGTTGTTCATAGTGATCATCTCTAAGTGGTAGTACTACATGTGATTTTAATTTTTCTTCATTAAAATCTGAATTATCTAATCTTCCCATAACAGACCACAATATCAAGGTACTGCATTCTTCCACAACCACATGTACCTGGAAAAGGAAAGTTATCTTCAGATGATAGCACAGCTTGGTCAAGACCTTGATTTTAACCTTGTGAAAACCTGAGCAGAGAATGAAATAAAGCCTTCCCAGATTTCTGACCTATAGTTTTAGTGAATGGGCATTATCTTCAACTGATGATATATGTGTGGTAACTTGCTTGAAACAATAAAAACATAATATCCTCCACTAAAATTCTGGCTTTGACAAGGAATTATTGAGAGCTAAACCCCTGGACAGACTTCTCCTGTGACTCAGCAGTAAAGAAACCGCCTACCAGTACAGGAGACACAGGTTCCATCCCTAGGTTGGGAAGATCCCCTGAAGAAGAAAATGGCAACCCACTCCAGTATTCTTGCCTAGGAAATTCCATGGATAGAGGAGCCTGGCAGGCTATACAGTCCATGGTCTCACAAAGAGGTGGGCATGACTGAGTGACTGAGCAGGAATGCAAATCATAATTATAGCTCAAAAGACAGCATTAAGATTTGCAGAATTATACAGTAAGAAATAACTCTGTTACACATTTCACATGCATGTCCATGAAGGTGACTGTTCATCAGCCCCACACTATACTCAGAAATGACCAATTTGCTTGATTTTATCACCAAAGTATATTCTCCATCAGTGTAGGAATTATTGTTTTGTACACCACTGCGCTGACAGAGCATAGGCTATTAAGTCATACTTATACACTGGAAGCTGTGTCCAGTCTCAAGGCACACTCATCATTTCAAAGACACAAAATCAAGAAATACAAGCAAAGGTTAGAAACCTGGGACACAGGTGCAATTCTCCAGGATTCTGCTGTTGGACATGTGCTCCCTGCCCCACTTTACACACTGGGCAGCATGTTAGGTTATAAAACATGTCTGTGGCATTGCCCTGGTGGTCCAGTGGTTAAGACTGTGCTTCCAATGCAGGGGTGCAGGGGACATGGGTTCAATCCCTCATCGGGGAAATAAGATCCCACATTTCGCAGGGTGCACCAAAAAAGCAAACAAACAAATGAAAACACAACTAAAACTACTGCCTTTGTTTTACACTTGGTTGGACCTGCCAGCGAATCCCAGGAAACCAGGTCCCACGGGTTCTATGTTGGTTTGTTACAGCACTGCTAACCGAAAACAACATACTGAGAATAGTTTTACACAAAGCTGCTCCTCCTAGCAAATACTGATGATCTATTAACCCTAAGATCAATTATCAGGGTGTTTATAATGACATCAAAGTGCCAGCTACCTTCTTTCTGAGCATCCTCAGGGCAAAGAGAAATGAATGGCTTGCAAGCCACCTGCTTGACTCCTTTCCACCTGCTACTTCCCTAGTGCCTATAGCATTGTTGGGCACATAATATATAAATAACCATCTCCTTAGTGACTGAATGATGTGAATCTGACCAATAGCTATTGGCAATGTGGAATATTATGTTCAGAAGGAACCTGGGGACCATATCTGGACTCCAGTGAAATAGTGTAACATCATTAGGTGGCAACATATAAACATACAGGAGAATTGTGAAATGTCACTGTCCACACACTTATCTCCACTGCACTTCTAAACAGACTAGTCTCCCTGACAAGTAATAATCAACCAAACTGATTTAGCACCCTATATGTCAACATCAGGGATATACAAATTTTGAAGTGAAAGAAAGGGCTTCCCTGGTGGTGCCGGGGTCAAGAATCCACCTCCCAAAGCAGGAGACACAGCTTAGATTCCTGGTTTGGTAAGATCCCACATACAGCAGAGCAACTAAGCCTGAGCACCACCAACTTGTGCTCTAGAGCCTGGGAGCCACAACCACTGAAGCCTGCATGCCCTACAGCCTGTGCTCCATGACAAGAGAAGCCACCGGAACGAGAAGCCCATGCACACCAACGAGAATGTAGCACCCGCTCACCACAACTAGAGAGAAGCCCTTGCAACAGGGAAGACCTAGCATAGGCAAAAATACAGCAATTAATTAAGTTACAAAAAAAGGAAGTGAAAGAACAAGATGATAGCTTTTGAACTTCACTGATCAACAAGTTATGATTTCCTTAGTTTCTTTCAGATTTCCTATTTATGGATTTGTAAGGGCACTTTATTATTCCTGTTCTGTGCTTAACTATCTTCATAAAATTAATGGAACTGATGATTGTTTCCTATGGGATTTAGATGGACCTCATTCATTGTCTGTATTATAATTCAAGACTAGTTATCTGCAATCATCTCTGTTGGTTCACTAAGGCTGCCATTACAGAGTACTATAGACTTGATGGCTTAAAGAACATAAATTTATTTTCTCACAGTTTTGGGAGGCAGAAAATCCGAAATTAAGACATGGGTGGGGCTGGGTGCATTCTGGGGTCTCTCTTCATGACATCTTTTATCTGTCTTCATATGGTCTTTCCACTGCATGTATTTGTGTCCTAATCTCTTTTATAAGGAGACAAATAACACTGGATTAGGGCCCACCCTAATGATCTTTGTGGTGGTGATGTAGTCACTAAGTCATGTCTGACTGTTTGAGATCCCTGGACTGTCGCCTGCCAGGTTCCTCTGTCCATGGGTTTTCCCAGGCAAGAATACTGGAGTGGGTTGCCATTTCCTTCTCCAGGGCTCTTCCTGACCCAGGGATCAAACCCACGGCTCCTGCATTGCAGGTGGATCTTTACCTCTGAGCTGCCAAGGAAACCCACCTTATAACTTTAATTTCCATTTTAAAGTACTCCAAATACTCCAGAACTCCAAATACAGTCACATAGAAAGCTACTAAGGACTAATATTTCAACATATGAATGAGGTAGGGGCACAGTTCACCCCATAATATCACTCAAGGCAGAAAATCATCATGCATTTCACTGGAGAGTTAATTTTTAAGCACTGTTTTATTGTACTTGACTTTAAAGAAACTATTTTCTTCCTCATGGAAAAGTATTATGTTTTCTTCTTCAGTAAGATTCATCTGTGAGTGCATGTGATGTGCACTTTTTGTTAAAGTGATGCCCAGTCTTTGGCAGGAGTAGATTATTGACCAAAGTACCAAAGTATGTTAATAAAATTATGGAGACACAAAACTAGGGTACGTAATGTGACTCAGATAGCCAGAACTCACCATTTGAACTGATAAATCTCTGTAAAATTATTTTTGAGGAAATAAATTTAAATATATATAAAGAAAGATAGTAGTTTCTAGAATCATTAAGAATTCAGTGATAACCAAAATAGCACAGTGAAAATTAGTGAGCTTTTAAATAGTCTCTGAGTCATCAATGACTTTTGAAAAGTTGCCAAACCTTCTAAAGAAAATATTGTTTAGTGAATTTTAAGCGAAATTAGATGCAGTTATTTTCTTTGATGACAGGGTTTTACAGAAATGCTGACTAGTGCTAAAAAAATTGTCTGTCTATGTTGTCATCAACAATCTAATTTTTTCTTCAAGCATTCTGAACTAAGTTATACTTTTTGTTTTAGAACTTTTTATTTAAGAATTCAGGGCTGCAAAGTTTCACATCTACTTTCTATTATTCAAAAATTTACAGGACTCTAAAATATTTTAATATTTGAAATATACAATGTATCTTTAATATATGTACTACGTCATATGTTTGTATGTACAGATCTCTGAATCTATTCAATCTATTTTTCTTTTCCCTATGCCACATGAAGGCATGGATCGTGTCTGTTTTGTGAATTATAGTATATAACATATCAAAGAACTTACCTAGCAAGTGTTTTTATAAATTAAAAGGTAAAAATTTTTCAGAATTCCAGTTGCAGCCTAGATATGTAAAGAGATAGTCATCATTTCACCAAAACAATAAGAAAAACATGAGCAAACTGAAAAATAATGATTTTTCATAAACCCCAAGGTCTTGGAACCAACCACCTTCACTCTAGCACCTGCAGTGAGATATTGGAGCCAAGAACTTATTTCCTGGGCAGAAGCCACAGGATCCCATGTAAGCCAATAGGAGGATTAGACTGGAAATTCTGCCAAATTGCTGGAAGCTGAAATATGGGCTAACATAAGAATGAGAAGCAAGTAAATGCAATAGACACAATCACATTTCTGCAGACGTTTCCTGCAGAAACCCCAGAAATCTCTCAAAACTTGGCCCCGAAGAAAGTGTACACCGGCTATAATGTAACAAGTGCTCATAGCCCATGGAGAGAATGAGTAAATACACAGAAAGCTTTCCCTTATGGAGCAAAAGGCCTGATTTGACAGGGGAAGAAAATCAACAAGTAGAATGATGAAATTCCATTACAGCTGGGGGAGTGAACTCAGTACAGCTCTAGCCTCCATTTCACTGAAGGATGCAAAAAAGCCATAATCTACAGGAAATAGAATTAAAATATATTATTCGTGTCTAAGTCTAAGTCGCTTCAGTCGTGTCCGACTCTGTGCGACCCCGTAGACGGCAGCCCACCAGGCTCCCCCGTCCCTGGGATTCTCCAGGCAAGAACACTGGAGTGGGTTGCCATTTCCTTCTCCAATGCATGAAAGTGAAAAGTGAAAGTGAAGTCGCTTAGTCGTATCCGATTCTTAGCGACCCCATGGACTGCAGCCTACCAGGCTCCTCCATCCATGGGATTTTCCAGGCAAGAGTACTGGGTGCCATTGACTACTCTAGCTCTGCTTAAAAACACACACCCACAATTTTTTTTTTGGGGGGGGTCAAGAAATTAGTATTATAAACAGTTAAGATAGGAAATCAGTCAAAATGGCCTGGCTTTGTCAAAAACAAAGAAAAAAGAAAATGTCCAATGAAAACTAGCAGAACCCTTACACAAACTAGCTTGACTGACTTTACAATCCTTCCTTTGAAAAAAAGAAAAGCAAAGATTCCAAAAGCTAAGAATCCCTCAAGATTCAGGAAAATCATCATGCTTTTTCAACTCTACCATACTATCTTCCACTTAATGTAGTTAAAATTTTTTTCATTGCTGTATTCCTTGTTACCACATTATATTATATACCACATTATATGTGGTATAATATTTTTAAAAATATATTTTAGAAAGTGAAAAATCTCTGTACCACAGCATACAACTTTCAACAATTCTCTCTCTCTCTCTCTTTTTTTTTTTTTTTTGGTATGTGATTTCTTTTGCTTACCTTAGGAACTTGGGAAGGCAATTAAGGAAAGAAATAAAATATCCCCTGCTTTCTTTTTATAGTTTCACAACTGGCAGAAGTAACTATCTGGCTGTTTCTAGCTAAGGGATCATTAAAAATTTGCCACTTTGATGTGTCTACGGGGGAAAAAAAAAGTTTCTGTAAGAACTGCTCACGGGTTTCTGGATCTGCCAAAAGAGAACAAACAGAAAGAGGTGAAGATGCTAGATGTCTCAAGGGGTTTGTGAAAGATTTAGAAAGTGAGAATTTTCAATAATGCATTGTTCAAATTTCTTTTCATCAAACATGATGACATTGCAATATTTTCCTTTATTGTTTCAATAATAAAATCATTAGAAAAAACACATCTTTTTTTTCCAAAATAAGTGAAGGTTATGAGGATATGAGCAAAGAACGGATTATTCATTGATGTTTACAAAACCAAAATATAAATAATTTGTTATTTCTGCCCACATAAATTTTACATTTTGAGCTAAAATCCTAATTTCTATTTATTTCATTTTGCTCTGCCTGTCGATTGTATTCGGGGAAACATAGACCTTCCTTTCTTTTTATTATTATAATAATAACGCCACTTACTCAGATTCACTAGGGATTGCAATACAAAGAACATTTACCTCTCTCACTATTTAAAATGTCCTTAGCAGCTATAGCCCTGGTACAAAAGCTAGTTAAATTTAGACTTTCTTCAATTCTTCCAGCTAATTTTGGACACTTACCTTTTAAACTATGCTGCTTAGAATATGAATACAGGCCAAATACTGCAATTATACATTCTCTTGATATAAATGAAGGTGGGCCATTGTATTTCCTGTATTTCAGCAAACTGTGAACCTTTTCTTCTAACAAAATGCATGGGTCATTCGAACTCCTCATTTAATTATGTACTAGGAAGATAAGTCCACTGCTGAATAGCTAGAGTTACTACAGTTCAAACAATTGAACATATACCTTCTGGTCATTGTAATACTATTGCTTCTTCTCTGACTTCTGAGTTACTGTTAATTTCTAACAAAATACTGGGAATTTCTTCACAGCAATTAAGGATTGGAAAACTGGTTTAAGGGAATTTCAAACTGACCACATGGACCACAGCCTTGTCTAACTCAATGAAACTATGAGCCATGCCGCGTAGGGCCACCCAGGACAGATGTGTCACGATGAAGACTTCTCACAAAGCGTGGCCCACTGGAGAAGAGAATGGCAAACTACTTCAGTATTCTTGCCTTGAGAACCCCATGAGTAGCCTGAAAAGGCAGTTTGACATGTTAACCTTTTGCAAATGTTATTAGGGTAAGCAATGGCTTTTGATATTATAGATAAGGCACTTCTATTTTGTTGCACTTAAATATTGTAAAATGACCATAAAAATGTGCTGTTTACTTTTAGAAAGCAAAAATAAGAATTTAACTGTTTTTGTTTAGTTGCTAAGTACTGTATGACTCTTTTGACACCCCATGGACTGTAGCCCACCAGGCTTCTCTGTCCCTGGGATTCTCCAGGCAAGAAAGCTGGAGTTAGTTGCCATTTCCTCCTCCAGGGGATCTTCCCGACCCAGGAATCAAACCAGCATTTCCTACACTGGCAGTCAGATTCTTTACAACTGAGAAACCAGGGAAACCTAAGAATTTAGCTAGGAAGGTACTAACAGAATTTAGTGCTTCTATTAAAAAAAAAAAAAAAAAGTTGAGAAAAATGTCATAGATTTACAATTAATGCTATACATATGTATGACATTTTAATTTCATGCTGTTTATGGTAATTATTTAATTTTATTTTAATAATATAAATTGCTAAATAATTATGGAAATGCATATAAAGCTAACATTTTGTTTTAATAAATAAAACACAAAGAACAGTGGAAAATGCTAGCAGAACCAAGTGGTCCATAAATAAATTTTGGGAAAAAAAAAACTACTATAGATTAAAAGGTAATATTTAACATATATTATGATTCAGGTACTCACTTATGCCTAATATAGTTGCTTTCAAGTTTAATTGTGTATAAGTACACTATATTGGCAACTCAGCTAGTAAAGAATCTGCCTGCAAGGCAGGAGACCCCATTGGATTTCTGAGTCAGGAAGATCCCCTGGAGAAGGGATAGGCTACCCAGTCCAGTATTCCTGGGCTTCCCTGGTGGCCCAGCTGGTAAAGAATCCTCCTGCAATATGGGAGACCTGGGTTCAATCCCTAGGTTGGGAAGATCCTCTGGAGAAGGAAACAGCTACCCACTGCAGTATTCTGGCCTGGAGAACTCCATGGACTGTATAGTCCATGGGGTAGCAAAGAGTCAGACACAACTGGGTGGCTTTCACTTCACACTACATTGAACATCGTGGGCCAACTGGGCTAAACTTTTAAAAAGTTTTGTTAGTTTTTTAAGTTCTGTGTGTGTCAGGCAAGAATATTGGAATGGGTTGCCATGCCATCCTCCAGGGGATCTTCCTGACCCAGGGATCAAACCTGGGTCTCTCACATTGCAGGCAGATTCTTTACTGTCTGAGCCACCAGGGAAGTCACATGAAAAAGAATGACATTTTAAGTTACATGAATAAAAATGGCATTTCAAGACATCATATCTATGAACTCAGAGCCTGCATCACAAGTTTCAAAGTCTAAAATGTATTCATAAAGATGTCCAATGTATGCAGTTGATTAAAGAGGCCATTGCGATATAACAAAAACAACCCTTTTGAGAGCTGGAAGAAACAAATGTGCTCTCTGTTCATCCACTAACAACCTATGAGACCTTGGGAAAGTGAACAGAGCTCATTCTGTAACTTTTTCCTATTCAGAAAGATGAGGAAATTTGACTAAATGATCTCGAAGGCCTATTTAAATTTAAAAGTTGAGACTCCATCATTGCTGACTCTTTAATACTCATGAAAATGAACTACACACATTTCTCTACATGCTGGGAGTTTAAACCACCTAAGAAGCAAGGGTCCATATTACCCTTGTTATCTGCTGAATCTCAAGGCCCACCTCAAAACTGAACACAGCAGAGGTGAGTCACTCAATAAAAAGTTGCTGAGTAAATGAACAAGTGAATCAGTGAATGAACATTTTCTCCTGACGACTTTTTCTAGTTGTGAAACTATCTGGACTAGTCGTTTTTCTTCATTTTTTAACATCACTCTGATTTTGTCATTATTGTCAGAATGTTTGCTGTCCAAGTATAATGAGCAAAAATGTCACCAGTAGTTCAGTTTTCTTTCCTGATTTGATATGAGTAAGCTTGGCATGGCTTCCATGGTGGCTCAGAAGGTGAAGGTAAAGAAGCTGCCTGTAGTGTGGGAAACCTGGATTCGAAACTTGGGTCAGGGTCTGACCCTTATCCACAAACTTTAAAATTCCAAGAAGAAGATATTCTGCCTAAGAAGCAGAAAACTTAAAAATGTGGAACATCTTCCCTCAGTAGAATGATCTGGAAATTTTATTTTTTTAATTTATTTTTAATTTATTTTTTTATTTCATTTTTTAAAATTTTATTTTATTTAACTTTACAATATTGTATTGGTTTTGCCATATATCAAAATGAATCTGCCACAGGTATACATGTGTTCCCCATCCTGAACCCTCCTCCCTCCTCCCTCCCCATACCATCCCTCTGGGTCCTCCCAGTGCACCAGCCCCAAGCATCCAGTATGTGCATCGAACCTGGACTGGTGACTCATTTCATATATGATATTACACATATTTCAATGATCTAGAAATTTTAGAACTGCTCTTATGCTGAGCACCAGATAATGTATAAAGAGCACTTGAACCTTACAAGGCTATGAAGCATCTCCAGGCCAAGATCTGGTGAATGGCAATCCAAAGAGAATTGATTTTTAATTCTGGAATAGGTAGCTGAGACACAATGAGTATGAGCAGCATACTTGAAGGCCTCGTAGGATGAGAAGGATCTAAGTTGGAATTCAAACCCATCCACATGGGAGCCCTGCTAAACAGCTTGCACTTTAAGTGTGTGTGTGTGTGCTTAGTGCTCCGTCTGTCCAACTCTGTGACCCCAAGGGCTGTAGCCCGCCAGGCTCCTCTGTCCATGCGGATTCTCCAGGCAAGAATACTGGAGTGGGTTGCCATGGTCTTCTCCAGGGGATCTTCCTAACCCAGGGATCGAACCCAGGTCTCGCACATTGCAGGCAAATTCTTTACCACCTGAGCTCTGAAAAACTGGAAACAGGGAAGCTCTGAAAAGCTGAACCCCAGCAATAAGGATAAAGAAACTTTCCTGCAACTCAAATCTCAGTCCCTGCAATTGGCATTAGACAGCCACATACTATTAGTGTCCCTAAGAGGTACATGACAGAAGCAATGGGACTTTCCTCTAGAAGCTAATGTTATACTAGGCTTCCAAATAATTCAATAAAACAATTTTATTAAATGCAATGCTTGGTACATAATAACAAATGAACGAAGCTAGCAGCAAAGTCACTCTTTATCTTTCTGGCAATAGATTTTATTTTCAGATAAATTCTTCATTGAGATAAATTCCAATGTCTTCATTTGTTCTCTATTTCTTCTTATGTATTTCAATCAAGACATAAGTGAATAATCTAAATTCTGAGCTTGGCAACACTAGAAAAAATTTAAGAGTTGTGCTAAAGTCACTCTTCAGTATTAAAAAAGTACTACATCTTTCTGATATGACAGCATTTCTTCTACTGCCAAAGTAAAATAACTTTGTCAAGGTAAGCATTCTTTTCTCCAGTGCAAGGGAACTCTTAATGGGAAGATGGGCACAATAAAGGAGGGAAATGACATGGGCCTAGCAGAAGCAGAAGATATTAAGAAGAGGTGGCAAGAATACAGAGAAGATCTATATTAAAAAGATCTTAATGAGCCAGGTAACCATGATGGTGTGCTCACTCACCTAGAACCAGACATCCTGGAGTGCAAAGTCAGGTGGGCCTTAGGAAGCATCACTGCAAACAAAGCTAGTGGAGGGGATGGATTCCAGTTGAACTATTTCAAATCCTAAAAGATGATGCTGTGAAAATGCTGCACTCAATATGCCAGTAAATATAGAAAACTCAGTCGTGGCCACAGGACTGGAAAAGGTCAGTTCTCATTTGAATCCTGAAGAAAAGCAATGTCAAAGAATGATCAAACTACTACACAATTGCACTCATCTCACACACTAGCAAGGTAATGTTGAAAACTCTCCAAGTGAGGTTTCAACAGTAAGGGAACCAAGAACTTCCAGATGTTCTAGATGGATTTAGAAAAGGCAGAGGAACAAGAGATCAAATTGTCAACATCCATTGGATCATCAAAAAAGCAAGAGAGCTCCAGAAAAACATCTGCTTCTGCTTTGTGGACTATGCCAAAAGCTTTGTGTGGATCAAGACAAACAGTGAAAATTCTTAAAGAGATGGGAATATGAGACCACCCTACCTGCCTCCTGAGAAATCTGTATGCAGGTCAAGAAGCAACAGTTAGAACAAGATATAGTACAATGGACTGGTTCCAAATTGGCAAAGGTGTACATCAAGGCTGTATATTGTCACCCTGCTTATTTAACTTATATGCAGAATACATCATATTCTGCATATAATATGCAGATTGGAAATGCCAAATTGGATGAAGCACAAGCTGGAGTCAAGATTACCAGGAAAAAATATCAATAACCTCAGATATGCAGATGACACCAGACTTATGGCAGAAAGCGAAGAGGAACTAAAGTCACTTGATGAAAGTGAAAGAGGAGAGTGAGAAAGCTGGCTTAAAACTCAGCATTCAGAAAATTATGACACTGGGATCCAGTCCAATCACTTCATGCCAAATAGATGGGGAAACAATGAAAACATTGAGAGACTTTATTTCCTTGGGCTCCAAAATCACTGCAGATGGTGGTTGCAGCCATGAAATTAAAAGGGTCTTGCTCCTTGGAAGAAAATATATGACCAACCTAGACAGCATATTAAAAAGCATAGACATTACTTTTCCTACTAATGTCCATCTAGCAAAAGCTGTGGTCTTTCCAGTATTCATGTATGGATGTGAGAGTTTGACCATAAGAAACCTGAGTGCTAAAGAATCGATGCTTTTGAACTGCGGTGTTGGAGAAGACTCTTGAGAGTACCCTGGATTGCAAGGAGATCAAACCAGTCAATCCTAAGGAAATCAGTCCTGAAAATTCATTGGAAGCACTGATGCTAAAGGTGAAACTCCAATACTTTGGCCAGATTATTAAAAGAACTGATTAATTGGAAAAGACCCTGATGGTGGAAAATGAAAGCAGGAAGAGAAAGGGATGACAGAGGATGAGATGGTTGGATGGCATCACCAACTCAATGGGCAAGAGTTTAAGCAGGCCACAGGAGTTGGTGATAGACATGGAAGACTGGTATGCTGCAGTCCATGGGGTCACAAAGAGCTGGACATGACTGAGCCACTGAACTGAACTGAACTGACATTATTAAATATATATGATTGGAGACATTCTGATCTACAGTTCAGTTTGTCTCTACCAATAACTTAAAAATCGTGTACTTATATTTGAAGAGGGAAATCTAATGAACTAAAAAAAATGTGTTTGTAGTATTTTAATTTCACACGTGAGAAATTGTTCTGTAGCTAGTAGGTTATATATGTAGTATGGCCAACATATTTGTCTTGAAAGCAACAGTTATAACAGGACATGGAACAAAAGTTCAGTTCACTTCAGTTGCTCAGTCGTGTCCAACTCTGTGACTCCATGAACCGCAGCACACCAGGCCTCCCTGTCCATCACCAACTCCTGGAGTCCGCCCAAACCCATGCCCATGGTGTCCGTGATGCCATCCAACTATCTGATCCTCTGTTGTCCCCTTCTTCTCCTGCCCTCAATCTTTCCCAAGGCCTTTTCAAATGAGTCAGCTCTCCACATCAAGTGGCCAAAGTATTGAAGTTTCAGCTTCAACAACAGTCCTTCCAATATACACCCAGGACTCATCTCCTTTAGGATGGACTGGTTGGATCTCCTCACAGGCCAAGGGACTCTCAAGAGTCTTCTCCAACACCACAGTTCAAAAGCATCAATTCCTCAGCACTCAGTTTTCTTTATAGTCCAACTCTCACATCCATACATGACCACTGGAAAAACTATAGCCTTGACTACATGGACCTTTGTTGGCAAAGTAATGTCTCTGCTTTTGAATATGCTATGTAGGTTGGTCATAACTTTCCTTCCAAGGAGCAAGCATCTTTTAATTTAATGGCTGCAATCACCATCTGCAGTGATTTTGGAGCCCCCAAAAATGAAGTCAGCCACTGTTTCCATTATTTCCCCATATATTTCCCATGAAGTGATGGGACCAGATGCCATGAAATTAGTTTTCTGAATGTTGAGTTTTAAGCCAACTTTTTCACTCTCCTCTTTCACTTTCATCAAGAGGATCTTTAGTTCTTCTTCACTTTCTGCCATAAGGGTGGTATCATCTGCATATCTGAGGTTATTGATGTTTCTCCTGGCAATCTTGATTCCAGCTTGTGCTTCATCCAGCCCAGCTTTTCTCATGATGTACTCTGCATATAAGTTAAATAAGTAGGATGACAATATACAGCCCTGACGTACTCCTTTTCCTATTTGGAACCAGTCTGTTGTTCCATGTTCACTTCTAACTGTTGCTTGCTGACCTGCATATAGGTTTCTCAAGAGGCAGGTCAGGTGGTCTGGTATTCCCATCTCTTTCAGAATTTTCCACAGTTTATTGTGATGCACACAGTCAAAGGCTTTGGCATAGTCAATAAAGCAGATATAGATGTTTTTCTGGAACTCTCTTGCTTTTTCCATGATCTAACGGATGTTGGCAAATTGATCTCTGGTTCCTCTGCCTTTTCTAACACCAGCATGAACATCTGGGAGTTCATAGGTCATGTATTGCCGAGGCCTGGCTTGGAGAATTTTGAGCATTACTTTACTAGCATGTGAGATGAGTGCAATTGTGTGGTAGTTTGAGCATTCTTTAGCATTGCCTTTCTTTGGGATTGGAATGAAAACTGACCTTTTCCAGTCCTGTGGCCACTGCTGAGTTTTCTGAATTTGCTGACATATTGAGTGCAGCACTTTCACAGCACCATCTTTTAGAATTTGAAATAGCTCCATTGGAATTCCATCACCTCCACTAGCTTTGTTCGTAGTGATGCTTCTTGTGAAGCCCACCTAACTTCACATTCCAGGATGTCCGGCTCTAGGTGAATGGGAATGATCACACCTCCATGATTATCTGGGCCATGCAGATCTTTTTTGTACAGTTCTTCTTTGTATTCTTGCCACCTCTTCTTAATATCTTCTGCTTCTGTAAGGTCCATACCATTTCTGTCCTTTATTGAGCCCATCTTTGCGTGAAATGTTCCCTTGATATCTCTAATTTTCTTGAAGAGATCTCTAGTCTTTCCCAACCTATTGTTTTCCTCTATTTCCTTGCATTGGTCGCTGAGGAAGGCTTTCTTATCTCTCCTTGCTATTTTTTGGAACTCTGCTTTCAAATGGGTATATATTTCCTTTTCTTCTTTGTTTTTCACTTCTCTTCTTTTCACAGCAATTTATAAGGCCTCCTCAGACAACCATTTTACTTTTTTTGCATTTCTTTTTCTTGAGGATGGTCTTGATCCCTGTCTCCTATACAATGTCATGACCTCCGTCCATAGTTCATCAGGCACTCTATCAGATCTAGTCCCTTAAATCTATTTCTCACTTCCACTGTATAATCATAAGGGATTTGATTTAGGTCATACCTGAATGGTCTAGTGGCTTTCCCCACTTTCTTCAATTTAAGTCTAAATTTGGCAATAAGGAGTTAATGATCTGAGCCGCAGTCCACTCCTGGTCTTGTTTTTTGGGAATGTATAGAGCTTCTCTATCTTTGGCTGCAAAGGATATAATCAATCTGATTTTGGTGTTGACCATCTGGTGATGTTCATGTATGGAGTCTTCTCCTGTGTTGTTGGAAGAGGGCGTTTGCTATAACCAGTGCTATGGAACAACAGTCTGGATCCAAATAGGAAAAGGAGTACATCAAAGCTGTATATTGTCAACCTATTTATTTAACTTATATGCAGAGTACATCATGAGAAGTGCTGGGCTGGATGAAGCACAAGCTGGAATCAAGATTGCCGGGAGAAATATCAAAAACCTCAGATATGCAGATGACACCTCCCTTATGGCAGAAAGTGAAGAACTAAAGAGCCTCTCAAAGAAAGTGAAAGAAAAGAGTGAAAAAGTTGGCTTAAAACTCAACATTCAGAAAACTAAGATCATGGCATCTGGTCCCATCAGTTCACGGCAGATAGATGGAGAAACAGTGGAAACAGTGGCTGACTTTATATTTCTGGGCTCCAAAATCACTGCAGATGGTGATTGCAGCCATTAAATTAAAAGATGCTTGCTCCTTGGAAGGAAAGTTATGAGCAACCTAGACAGCACATTCAAAGGCAGAGACATTACTTGCCAACAAAGGTCCATGTAGTCAAGGCTATAGTTTTTCCAGTGGTCATGTATGGATGTGAGAGTTGGACTATAAAGAAAGCTGAGTGCTGAGGAATTGATGCTTTTGAACTGTGGTGTTGGAGAAGACTCTTGAGAGTCCCTTGGCCTGCGAGAAGATCCAATCAGTCCATCCTAAAGGAGATCAGTCCTGGATGTTCATTGGAAGGACTGATGTTGAAGGTGAAACTCCAATACTTTGGCCACTTCATGCAAAGAGCTGACTCATTTGAAAAGACCCTGATGCTGCGAAAGATTGAGAGCAGGAGGAGTAGGGGACAACAGAGGATGAGATGGTTGGATGGCATCACCAACTCAATGGAGATGTGTTTGGGTGTACTCCAGGAATTGGTGATGGACAAGGAGGCCTGGCGTGCTGTGGTTCATGGGGTTGCAATGAGTCGGACATGACTGAGTGACTGAACTGAACTGGAGCATTGATATGTATGGCAGCAGAAATTGAAACAAGTCTTTTTTCTCTTTGAAAAAAATTTCCAAAATACTATATGATCAAATACTGTTTTTTTTTTTTTATTTAACATTTTTTAGTAAAATGATATTACAGGAAAAAATCTAATGCAGACACATTAGCTTTTCAGCATCTAGTCAAACTCTTGAACTCTAGTTAATCAGCAGTTATGATGCTGAGTTTGATCAGAAGATAACAATTTTAAAAGTGAGGGAAATGGAAGATAAGAAAAAAGCAAAGATACAGGTACTGTGCGCTAAGTCACTTCAGTAATATCTGACTCTTTGAGACCCTATAGACTGTAGCTCACCAGGATCCTCTGTCCATGGGATTCTCCAAGCAAGAATATTGGAGTGGGTTGCCATTTCTTCCTCCAGAGGATCTTCCCAACCCAAGGGTCAAACCCACGTGTCTTAAGTCTCCTGCATTGGCATGCGAGGTCTTTACCGTTGCCAACTGAGCAGAGAGTTAAAAGAGGTAAATTTTGGTACAGAAATGGACAAAAGGACAAGAGTTTTGGTTCTCAAGGACTTCAGTGGGAGAGTGGGGAGTTGTCCAGGAGAAAAAAAAAACAGCTGAAGGTGCTGGGAAAAAAAAAAAAAAAAACAACCTTTGCTACTTTAGTAGAGGGAGGCATACTTATTTGTTGGTAATTCGAAAATTCTGACCCTCTTACCACCTTACCTAAGGATGGTCTTCATACCAGTTTTAAGTACCTAATCAGCCCACAGCTGGCACTTAACTCTGTGCTGGGCACTGCTCAAAGTTAAGGCCAGCCTATGAGGTTACATAGTTTGGACCTATCAGAAAGTGGCTTGTGAGTAGTAGTTAGTCACTATAATCCAGCTGCCACTTTCCCAGCCAAGTGCTGTACCTGGTACCTCAACTAAGAGACCTTAGAAGGGCATCTTCCTCTACTTTATACATAAGGTGCTATGTGCCAGTGGTGACCCTACCAAGGTGTTTGATACATGTTAACTCATGTAATCTTCCCAACAGCAAATATATAGAAAATATCACTATGGTAATAATATTTGCACAGCATTTACCATATTATCTTAAAATCTCACAACTATGAAATATCGGATAAATATTATTCCCATTTTATGTATAAGATATGTGGAAATTAAATTACTAAACTAAAGGGATACAGAAGGTGGTAGCAAGCCTGGTGTATGAAGCTGGGAAGCCCAGCCCCAAATCCTTGCTCTTAGCAGGGACTCCTCATATCCTCTCTCATCTGTTTCTTTTACCATTCTCCATCCTAATCTTCCTTGCTCCTTTTCTCTCTTATTTATTTCTTTTTACTTTCACTATCCCTTTATGCTCTCTGTCAAGATCAGTCTAAAGTGGGCTAAATTATTAATTGAATCTTTCTGGATAACTGGTTATTGATTCATAAAGAAATGATTGCTCTCTTTTGACAGTCACAAAAACATAGATTTTAATCTTCTATTAAATACAATTACTGTTTGTGTTTTTGCTGACAAATGTTTACACCCATACATCTCCAAAATAAATTAGTTTACTAATACAAAACCTGTTTTGGTTAATTTTCATCAAATTATTGAAAAACCATAATGCTTTATAAATATAATCTCTCAGTCAAAACACATTGTATTAGGTTTAAATGACTTCACATGTTAATCTCATAAAGTTGATATAAGTATCATCTTTAAATGGAATTTGATATCTACTTTACAGGAACATCTCAATTATGAAAGGAAACTTGAACATAAATTGTCAGGTATTTAATATTTATTTGAATTTGTTGTACTTCCTTCCTTTTTCCTATTCCATCAGTTCAGTTCAGTTACTCAGTCGTGTCTGACTCTTTGCGACCCCATGAATCGCAGCACGCCAGGCCTCCCTGTCCATCACCAACTCCCGGAGTTCACTCAAACTCACGTCCATTGAGTCAGTGATGCCATCCAGTCATCTCCTCCTCTGTCATCCCCTTCTCCTCCTGCCCCCAATCCCTCCCAGCATCAGAGTGCCTATTCCATAGCAGCTGACTGATCTGGGGTAATATGTTACTTAACAATGCTACAAAATTATCAATACTTAAATCTCAAGTTAAAAAAAAAAAAACACACATCAAATTGATCGATATTCAAAATGAGAAAGGCAGCAAGAGTCAACACAAAGCTATATTTAATACTTTTTAAAAGAGGCTAAATACCTCACAATTTATTCCTCAGAATAAACAATTTGTTCCTCAGAATCAAGCAGGAAGAGATGCATAGAAACAAGAGGATAACCATGGTGTAAGAGTTTAAAGGCCATGACCACTTAACATTATTGAAGATATCTCATCCCAAGTTTTCCTCTGGAATATTTTCAAAGGACCACAGCATCAGACAGATACACAGAACCATGCACATATGATATGAATGAATAGAACTAAACAACTACCCAGATATATAACCCCAAACATATGGTTTCTATAATTAATATACAACCCCAAGAGAAAGCTTTTCTGTAATTGTCATTTTCATACACACACACATTTATATGATGCCACATAAAACCTTGTCAAAATCTTCAAAAGCAGTTAGAGGGCAAATAAATATATTGTTTAAATATTCAAAAACTTAGATTGTTATGCCACTGTATTTTCCACAGCAGATTGTGAAGGTCATGTAGGGGACACATCTCCAGTTCTGAAGGGTGCATCACACTCTCACTAACCATTCGAGGGCTGACCATGGTGACTCCACAAAGAGGTGCTACAAACAACATATCCAGCCTTCAGAAACACTCAGAGCCTGCATTTTCTAAAAATAAAATGATATTTTGTGTGAATGACTAGAATAAATTATGTGACCATGGTGCCAGATGTTTTATATGGAATTATTTGAAAAATTTCCCTGGTACATGAAATGAAGTAAAATGAAGTGAAAGTCACTCAGTCATGTCCGACTCTTTGTGACTATACAGTCCATGGAATTCTACAGACTAGAATACTGGAATGGGCAGCCTTTCCCTTCTCCAGGGGATCGTCCCAATCCAGGAATCAAACCCAGGTCTCCCACATTGCAGATGGATTCTTTACCAGTTAAGCCACAAAAGAAGCCCAAGAATACTGGAGTGGGTAGCCTATCACATATTCAAGATTATTGAGGTTCACATTGAAAGAGAAATAGAGAAATACACCTACCTCGTCACCCCTCCCACATATATAAATAAGGGCTGATAGCAATTGTAATTGTCCTTTAAAAGTCAAATTACTTTGAAGAAAGTAAAATTGGGACAAAAGAATACATATAGGCAAATGAATAATTTTATTTTAAAGCTCTAAGCACTAAAATATCCTTGAAGAAATATATTTTAACAATTTTCCCAGCTTATTTATGTTACAAGAGATTTAATGAATGCATAAATTTTATTTTTTTAATTAAAGTATAATACTTTGGCCACCTGAGTGAAGAACCAATTCATTGGAAAAGACCCTGATGCTGGGAAAGATTGAAGGCAGGAGAAGAGGGCGGCAGAAGACGAGATGGTTAGATAGCATCAGTGACTCAATGGACAGGAAATTGAACAAACTCCAGAAG
Organism: Bos taurus; assembly: GCF_002263795.3. NCBI lineage: Eukaryota > Metazoa > Chordata > Mammalia > Artiodactyla > Bovidae > Bos > Bos taurus. Next base: position 60,769,444 of record NC_037347.1, read on the forward strand.
ATAGTGAAGGACACGGAAGTCTGACGTGCTGCAGTCCATGGGGTCACAGAGTTGGACACGACTTTGTGACTGAACAACAAAAACAGCTGATTTACAACATTAGGTTACTTTCTGCTGTACAGAAAAGTGCTTCAGTTATATATATATATATATATATATATATATATATATATATATTTCTCTTTTTAATATTCTTGTTCCTTTATGGTTTATTATAAGATTATGAATGTGCTGAAAGAATGAATTTTAAACAAGATTTCTCTGTGCTGAAAGAATGAATTTTAAACAAATAGGTGAAAGTGTTGGAAAATAAGTACTTAAATAGTTGGAAAAACTATGGGCACTATAAAACAATATTAAATTTCCAGAACATCTGATTGATGTTTTCCGCTTTTAGTTTCTGGTTTTTATCAGATTTGAGACAGTTTCTTCAAAAGTGTTCTTATCCTATTTTGATCATGTGTAATAAATTAAATTCATATATAAGTGCACATATTAATTCCATACAAACTTATAGTAAAAGAACCAGAAATAGTAACTCATAGAATAAAACAAGAAGAGCAATCATCAGATAAAATTCCCCAAATTTATTGATTACACTTCATATAATGTCTATGAAAAGTGAAAGTGAAGTCGCTCAGTCGTATCCGACTCTTTGTGATCCCGTAGACTATAGCCCAGCATGCTCCTCTGCACATGGGATTTTCCAGGCAAGAGTACTGGAGTGGGTTGCCATTTCCTTAGCTTTGATCATTTAAATTATAGTCTTCAGAACTCTTTAATCATACAAACACCCAAAATTCTCAAGTGACATTACAGACAGATAAAATACTGGTAAAAATTTTGCATCTGAGATACTTTGTTCTCTAATTTGAAAATATGCTTATTATAAATTGGTTTATAATAATTAAATTTCAAACATATTAAATTATACTTTTAAAGTGCAATCATTAAAAAAAAAGTATACCCTGTATTTTCATTCATCTGTATTTCCTTGTCCTTAAATAACTTGAATAATTACCAATTATTAATTTCAATATTTTTTCTTTTTCCCCAGTGAGTAGTTTCAAAACAGTAAACAATTCAGTTTTCCATCAAAAAGTGGGAAATTCATTAGTGATCATGTCAACATACACAAATTTCAGACAATGTACACAAAACATAAAAACAGAGTTTTATCCAAGTTCTCAAAGATATTAATATCTATTTACACACCATGTCCAACTTTAAACATTCATGATCTAAAATTCAGCAGTGTTTGCTTTTTATCATAAGATTCATACCATATGAATTCATAATATTATGAAAAAAGAACTAATCATTTTCCATTAACCCTAGTAAGACTCCTAGGTAAGACCTCCTAGTAAAGCAGCTTAGAGCTCTTCCTCTCCATTCATCTGTCTGAAAGTGAAAGTGAAAGTCGCTCAGTCCAGTCAGACTCTTTGTGACCCCATATATAGTCCATGGAATTCTCCAGGCCAGGATACTGGAGTGGGTAGCCTTTCCCTTCTCCAGGGGATCTTCCCAATCCAGGGATCGAACCAAGGTCTCCCACATTTGCAGGTGATTTCTTTACCAGCTAAGCCACAAGGGAAGCTCAAGAACACAGGAGTGGGTAGCTTATCCCTGTTCAAGTGGATCTTCCCGACTCAGGAATCCAAGTGGGGTCTCCTGCATTGCAAGCAGGTTCTTTACCAACTGAGCTATCAGGGAAGCCCATTCATCTGTCTAAACCCATCTTGTTCAAACAAGGCTGATAAACCCTGGCTCCAGTCTGGTTGCCTGTAACGTCCTGTTCCATGTCTTTAGCAACCCATGTTTCTCCATACTTTATAAGAATTTAAACAGTAAACAATTCTTAGGGGAAAAAAATGAACACTATCTTTATCCTCTAAAATGTTTATGTGTATTCCTTCCACAAACTGCTATCTTAGAGCTGTTCTCATTTTGCAATGTTTTAATAAAGGCTTGGGGCTTCTCAGGTGGCTCAGTGGCAAGGAATCCTGCCGTCAAATCCAAGTGACATGGGTTGGATCCCTGGGTTGAAAAGATCACCTGGAGAAGGAAATGACAAGCGATTCTAATATTCTTGCCTGGGAAAAGCCAAGGATAGAGGAGCCTGGCAGGCTACAGTCCATGGGGTCACAGAGTCAGATACGACTTAGCAACTAAACCACAACAACAATAAAGGCTTGAGCTGATGGTTTAAGGTGGCTGCTACACTTTCTACATTTTTAATACACTTTTTGTTGTTGTTCAGCCACTAAGTCATGTCCAACACTTTGTAACCCCACAGACTGCAGCACCCCAGGCTTCCCTGTTCTTCACTATGTGCTGGAGTTTGCTCAAACTCAAGTTCATTGAGTCGGTGATGCAATCTAACCATCTCATCCTCTGCCACTCTCTTCTCCTCTTGCCTTCAGTCTTTCCCACTATCAGGGTCTTACCCAATGAGTCAGCTCTTCATATCATTTGGCAAAAATATTGTAGCTTCAGCTTCAGCATAAATCCTCCCAGTGAATATTCAGCATTGATTTCCTTTAGGACTGACTGGTTTGATCTCCTTTCTGTCCAAGGGACTCCCAAGGGTCTTCTCCAGCACCAAAATTCAAAAGCATCAATTCTTCAGTGCTCAGCCTTGTTTATGGTCCAGTCCTCACATCCATACATGACTACAAGAAAAATCATGGTTTTGACTTTACAGACCTTTGTTGGCAGAGTAATGTCTCTGGTTTTTGATATGCTGTCTAAGTTTGTCATAGCTTTCCTTCCAAGGAGCAAGCGTCTTTTAATTTCGTAGCTGCAGTGATCATCCACAGTGATTTTGCAACCCAAGAAAATAAAACATGGCACTGTTTCCACTTTCTCCCCACCTAATTGCCATGAAGTGATGGGACCAGATGCCATCTCAGTTTTTTGAATATAGAGTTTTAAGCCTGCTTTTTCACTCTCCTCTTTTACCCTCATCAAGAGGCTCCTTAGGTCCTCTTGGCTTTCTGCCATTAGGGTGGTATCATCAGCATACTGGAGGTTGTTGATATTTCTCCCACCAATCTTGATTTCAGCTTTTGTTTCATCCAAACCAGCATTTCACATGATGTATTCTGAAAATGAAAGTTGCTCAGTCGTGTCTGACTTTTTGCAACCCCTGTATAGTCCATAGGGTTCTCAAGGCCAGAATACTGGAGTGGGTAGCCATTCCCTTCTCCAGGGGATCTTCCCAACCTAGGGATAGAATCCAGGTCTCCAGCATTGCAGGCAGATTCTTTACCAACTGAGCCACCAGGGAAGCCCATGATGTACTCTGCATAGAAGTAAATTAAGCAGGGTGACAATATATAGCTTTGATGTTCCCCTTTCTAACAGTCCATTATTCCATGTCCAGTCTAACTTGTTTATGGTGGCTCAGATGGTAAACGATCTGCCTGCAATGCAAGGGACCCAGGTTCAGCCTCTGGATTAGTAAGATCCCCTTGTGAAGGGAATGACTACCTACGCCAATATTCTTGCCTGGAGAATTCCATAGACAGAGGAACCTGGCGGGCTATTATAGTCCATGTAGTCACAAAGAGTCAGCCATGACTGAGTGACTAACTCACTCTATTCTTTATTTTTCTATACTTTCTCAAATTCTTCTTTCCCCATTTAGGTTATTACAGAATACTCTATCCTTTTATTAAGATTATACACTCAAAACTTACAGGTATAGGTACTCAGTATTCCTTAAAAAATTGGAAACATCCGTGAAAGCTATATATATTTATTTATTTCTAAGAAATACACTATAAAAGAAAAATGACCAGGGTACATTGCTAAGATCTTTGTCACTCTGATTTGTCTTTAGAATCTAAAAGCTGATAGAGAAGTCTCTGAAATAAAAAAGAAGAGATAAAATTTTATAACCCAAGGTAATAGACAACGGTAGAATTTATATTGCACATAGCACGATTCATGAGTTTCTTTAATGTCTTCATAAATTACAGCATCGTCTTTGTTTAAAAAAGAGGAAAACTAACCCACAAAACAGGTTAATATTATATTTAACTTATTGATTGATTTACATGACTGTATTTGATATTATAGTATTTATAACATTTATAATACACTATTAATTTAAAATATATACTATATAATTCACAAACTATATGCTATATATTACATAGCCTATTATGTCATAATATTATATATAGCATATATCCCTTCTCTCTTGGAGCTCCCCTCTCCCCATTCTATTCCCATGAAGTGATGGGACCAGATGCCATGATCTTAGTTTTCTGAATGTTGAGTTTTAAGCCAACTTTTTCACTCTCTTCTTTCATCAAGAGGCTCTATTCCTCTGGGTCACCACAGAGCACAGTGCTCAGCAACCTGTGCTATATAGCAGGCTCCCACCAGCTATCTATTTTACATGATAGTGTGTATATATCAGTCCCAATCTCCCAGTTCATCCCATCGCTCCCAGCACCCCCACCCCACAGCCTAAATTTCATGAGCAACAACAACCTCAGTTGTTATGAAATTGACTAATCACTATACTTGCATAACTTTAAGCCATAAATCATTTACATATAAAATTAATACCTAGCTTTCGCATTAAACCTGACAAGGTAAAGTTTTTATTTTGGAGCTTCTTAATCAGGACACATTTCCTGGAAGCAGAGGTAACACATAGTAAAAAAGGCTTAGTTGACTTTACAAAAGGAAAATATAAGTCTCTTTTTGCATACGATATTTATAGATTTCATTGCTTTTTTATGGTCCTAACTATATCTGACAGTTAAGCTGAAAGTTCAGTGAAAATCTAGCTAGCTTGTGGAAATAAGTGAGAAGTGACTTGTCTTTACTGAGACATCAGTTGTGTCTAGCAGGAAATAAATGCATAATATCCACATGTAAGTTAACATCCAACAATAAAATAACATACCCAATGACTTTCGGTATATATATTTCTGAAGTTTGAACATAATGTTTCTATTTATAGAAAGCAGTTGAAGAACCTGATATGTCTGTTGTATTATTTTTTCCCCAGATTTTACCTGTTTAGTAGTTGCTTTATAAATAGTGGATGTTTTATAAGAATTTAAGTTATTGCCTGCTTTGTTCTGTTTTATGCATTTATAACTGAAATAATTTTGGTTTAACCATTTAGAGTGTCATTAGAACAAACAACAATTTTGAAACTAATTATGGTTCCAAAAGGTTGGGTAAGGTGCCCAAAAGACAAGAAAGAGCTGGGTGGCACTGAGGTTTTAGACAATCTCAGATGTGAACACTACATTGTTAACACTGAGAAATTATTTCTTTTAAGCAACATAAAATATTGGCAAGTCCTCATTTTTAAAAATGGTTTTGAAACTTTTTGAGATAAACTGTTCTCAGTGTTGTGGAATTCTTAATGGCATATGAATTAAGTAAGCAAAATTCCCAACACTGAAGGGTTTCTCCTAGCTATTACTGACAGGACACTTCTACAGAGATGTCAGTAATCAGAGTGGCCAGTCTTATGGAAAGAGCTGGAATGTGGCTGAGAACCTTTTAGCTTCCTGGAAACCCGGCTCTTAGTTTAGCTTCTGGACACTGCTTTAAACTGAGCTCTCCTTTCACATGATTCAGAGGGGGCTTGGCAGCTAATAACCCTGAGAGCCTTTCAGTGTTCAGGGATGGCTGTGTGCCTGTCAGTTACTTGAAATGGAATAAGAAGCCCCTCCCCATTTGGGGTCTCCTGACTCAGAGAGTCTGCCCAGGGATTCACCACATGTCAGTCAGCTGGCCAAGATCCCTACTCTCAAGCTGGAGGCTGTTTCTCAACTCAGATTGCCATTCTGAACACACAACGCAAATAAAACAAGAAGCATAATTGATGTCATGTTATTCAAAAAGGAATTATAGACAATGCCAAGAGTGAACCACAAAGCAAATTATGGACTTTGCATATTGGTAAGGTAGGTTCATTGATTTTAGCAAATGTACCACTCAGGATTATTGATAATGGGGGAGGCTGTAGGTGTAGAGGTTGATATATGGAAATCTTGATCTTCCCCTCAATTTTGCTGACCCTAAAACTGCTCTGCAAAAAAAAGTCTTAAAGTCTTTAAAATGAGTCCGTTTTGTTTTTTTTTTAATAATTATAGTAAGATAGACTACAGCTTGAACTACAGACAATTCTGTATTTAAATTTCTAACTATAACATCATTGAGAAAGACTTTCTATATCTTTTCTACCTTTTTAAAGTCATCCACCTGGAACATCAGAGAAAAAAATTCCTGGTGTTTGGTGTAAAAAATACATAGATTCTGAATCTTGGCAGCGGTACTAGACACAGAATGGGAAATTAACTGTTTCCTATTCTATGATGCTGATGAGACTACTTTGCTATAGAATATGGAAAGAACCTGACAGATACCAATTAGTGAAGGAAGTGCCAAAGTGAGTCAATGAAGACTGTACTTCAGACAGTCAAGCACTATTACATTTCATAATGTCATGACTCATTTGATGAGTTACTAATGTCCACAATTTATTTTACATGAATATGGCAAAGAAAGTTGTATACCAGCTTTATCAGGTTGGCTGGATCCATTTATACCTTTAAAATTGCCTAAAATTGATTTCTTTTCTAAAAAAAAAATCAACTTATTTATTTTAATTGAAGGCTAATTGCTTTACAATATTGTGGTGGTTTTTGCCATACATCGACATGAATCAGCCATGGGTGTACATGTGTCCCCCATCCTGAAAACCCCTTCCACCTCCCTCCCTACTCCATCCCTCTGGGTTGTCCCAGAGCACCATCTTTGAGTGCCCTGTTTGCACTGGTCATTTACTTTAATATGGTAATATACATGTTTCTTTGCTATTTTCTCACATCATTCTATGCTCATCTTATCCCGCATAGTCCAATAGTCTGTTCTTTACATCTGTGTCTCTTTTGCCATCTTGCATATAGGGTCGTTGTTATTTCCTTTCTAAACACAAGTGTGCATGTGTGTGTGTGTTTCTCTTCCAGTCATACCTTGCTTTTATAGCACTTCTCTTTTTGCTCTTTGCAGATGCTGCAGTTTTTACAAATTAAAGATTTGTGGCAAAGTCTGTTGCTGCCTTTTACCCAACATTTGTTCACTTCTTGTCTCTGTGTCATATTTCAATGATTCTCTCAATATTCAAACTATTTCATTGTCATTATATTTGTTACGGTAATCTGTGATCAGTGATCTTTGATGTTTCTACTATGACTTGCTGAAGTCCTAGATAATGGTTAGCATTTTTTAGCAATGAAATAATATTAAACAAGAGATGTACATTTGTTTAGGCAAAATGATATTGCACATTTGACAGACTACAGTATAGTCTGACACAACTGAAGTGACTTAGCGGCAGCAGCAGTATAGTGTAATCATAGTTTTATATACCCTGGTAATGAAAAAAATCTGTGACTTCCTTTGTTTTGATATTCACTCTGTTGCAGTGATCTGGAACCAAATCTACGCTATCTTGGAGGAATGTGTGCCTCTACAGATCAGTTAGTGAGATAAAGTCACCTTTTTTTTCCCCCCTAAATTTTGAAGGCTAAAAGCAATGGACAACAAGAAGACCTGTTAGTTTCGGCAGCTATCACAACCACCTGCTTGGGGAAGTAAGTCATCACTCCAAATATTAATCTTATAGTCATCTCTCAGTATTTGAGAGGGACTGGTTCCAAGACTCCATCCCCCAGATTCCAAAATCAGTAGATGCCCGAGTCTCATATACAAAATGCATAGTATTTGTGTGCAACGCATACATATCCTCCCACATGCCTAATCTCTAGAATATATATAATGCCCACTATGAGTAAATGCTGTGTGTGTGTGCTTATTCACTCAGTCATATCTGACTTTTTGCAACTCCATGGACTGTAGCTCACCATGCTCTTCTGTCCATGGGGATTCTCTAGGCAAGAATACTGGAGTGGGTTACTATGCTCTTCTCCAGGGGATCTTCCCAATGCAGGGATCGAACCCAGGTCTCCCACATTGCATGTGGATTCTTTACCATCAGAGCCATGAAGTTGCTATATATTATAAGTGCTATGTAATTAGTCGCTGGTGTGTGACAAATTCAAGTTTTGTTTTTTGAAACATTAAACATTTTTCCGAATATTTTTGATCTGGGGTTGGTTGAATCTGCAGATACAGAACCTGAAAATATGAAAGGCCAAATGCATTCAAAAATCACAGTTAGTACATGAATTTTTGATTCCAGAAGACTAGATGTATAGAACAGTCTTTTGGACTCTGTGGGAGAGGGAGTGAAAGTGAAGTTGCTCAGTCGTGTTCGACCCTCAGCGACCCCATGGATTGCAGCCTACCAGGCTCCTCTGCCCATGGGATTTTCCAGGCAGGAGTACTGGAGTGGGGTGTCATTTCCTTCTCTGAAATACTGGGTTAAACAAAGTTAAAAAGTTCCTATAGGACTTCTCAGAACCTTTAAATGCTCACAAATACTGTAAAGGTATTATAATGGAAAGTGTTTCTTAAACCCCAGTCAGTTCGAGAACTAAGGATTCTGTAAGCACCAGGAGTCCAATGAACACACCTTGAGAAGTGTCGTTACAGGGTGGGCCTGTGACACAGAAAAGTAAGGCCCCAAATAAGCCTTCCGCCACTGTCTTCAAAAGTACAGCAGGGCTGGGGCACTGCCATTTGTTAGCGGTGGAAATACAAAGAGTGCTAACTTTGAAAATAAACAACTCGATGCATTAAAAAAAAAGTGCAGAGTTGGATCAAACAAGGTTGTCATTGGGAGAGGGAGAGGGTGGGATAAATTGGGCGAATGGCATTGAAACATGTATAATATCATATATGAAACGAATCGCCAGTCTAGGTTCGATGCATGATACTGGATGCTTGGGGCTGGTGCACTGAGATGACCCAGAGGGATGGTACAGGGAGGGAGGAGAGAGGGGGCTTCAGGATGGGGAACACGTGTATACCTGTGGTGGATTCATGTTGATGTATGGCAAAACCAATACAATATTGTAAAGTAATTAACCTCCAATAAAAATAAATAAATTGATATTAAATAAATAAATATTTACAGCACTTGCTGGACTCTGGACACATTTATTACAAATCCCTGGTGGCTCAGACAATAAAGAATCAGCCTGCAATGCAGGAGACCTGGGTTTGATCCCTGAATTGGGAAGATCCCCTGGATGAGGGCATGGCAACCCACTCCAGTAGTCTTGCCTGGAGAATCCCCATGGACAGAGGAGCCTGGTGGGCTACAGAGTAGGACACTACTGAGTGACTAAGCACAGCAAAACACATCTTTCAGTGTTATATTCCTCATAATTTAAAAGCCAATGTCACAAATTATAATTATAGTGTTTAAATATGTTCTTAAGAAACTGAAAGATTTTAATAATCTCTGTTCAGCTTTTAAAACTTTCCTTTGGTCATATGTAAAACTCATATTGTTATATTCAACAAATTCATTGCTTCTGATGGAAGGTAGAGAACTCTTGGGCACAGCATACTGAGATAATGCAAAACAAAATTCTCCTTCTGCTGGAGAAGTGCTAGAAAACTCTTTCCAAAGAGCTCTCATAGGTACAGGGTATAATGTATATGCCACACAGAGGAATGGGGTGGGGAGGGGGAATGCTGAGAAAGTCCCATTCTTGAGGCCCAGGTATAGAGGTCTAGGCTCAGACAATAGAACTGGATGCCCTACCTCCAATCAAGGACCCATTCAGTAGAGATCACGGGCAACCTCCTGCTGAGGAAGCAGCAAGACTGTTATCATGTTGGTACAAGTATTCAGGAACTGATGAAGTTTGGAGATGAAGCAGGAACTCAGGAGGAAAAAAAAAAAAGGATCCAAACACTCAGACTTGACACTAAGTCCAAGGGAACAGCAACCTGTCCCAGGGGAGCTTCAGTCTGTGGAGCACTGTCAGTGACTGAGACAAAATCCAAACCCAGTTCAGCTACTGATGAGATCAACTCAATTTCTCACACTATCTCCTTAACGGATGAAGAGGTAGACCAGTTTCAGGGTGTTATTTTCACTTCCTTCATTATTCTTTTACAGATAGTGTCTGGCTTTCAACCAAAAACCATGGAATAAGCAAAAATGCAAGAGAAAACCAACCTGTTTTCAAAAGATAAAGCTAGCAGCATTACCAGACCCAGAGATATAACTATCCTTCAGGAATATTAAAATAGCTATAATTCAAAGTACATTCAGTATTTACTTGTACATGTCACTGCATGCGACCTTTTATATATGTTGAGCTCTAGCTAATAATATACATGCCAACATATTCAGGCAAATTTTATTGATGTCTGCAATTTTTAGTTTGTTCAGTTGCTCAGTCCTGTCCAACTCTTTGCTACACCATGGACCACAGAACACCAGGCTTCCTTGTCCTTCAACATCTCCCAGAGATTGCTTAAACTCATGTCCACTGGGTCAGTGATGCCATCCAACCATCTCATCCTCTGTCATCCCCTTCTCCTGCCTTCAATCTTTCCCAGCATCAAGGTCTTTTCCAATGAGTCAGCTCTTTGCATCAGGTGGCCAAAGTATTAGAGCTTTAGCTTCAGCAACAGCATCAGTCCTTCCAATGAATTTTCAGGGTTAATTTCCTTTAGTATTGACTGGATTGATCTCTTTGCAGTCCAAGGTACTTTCAAGAGTCTTCTCCAACACCACAGTTCAAAAGCATCAGTTCTTCAGCACTCAGCCGTCTATGGTCCAACTCTCACTTCTGTACATGACTACTGGAAATAGCTTTGACTATACAGACCTTTGTCGACAAAGTGATGTCTCTGGTTTTTAATATGCTGTCTAGGTTTGTCACAGCTTTCCTTCCAAGGAGCAAGCACCTTTTAATTCCATGGCTATAAACACCATCCACAGTGATTTTGAAGCCCAAGAAGATAAAGTCTGTCACTGCTTCCACTTTTTCCTCTTCTATTTGCCATGAATTGATAGAACTGGATGCCATTATCTTAGTTATTTGAATGTTGAGTTTTAAGCCAACTTTTTCATTCTCCTCTTTCACTGTCATCAAGAGGTTATTTAGTTCCTCTTCACTTGCTGCCATTAAAGTGGCATTATCAGTTGATATTTCTCCTGGCAGTCTTGATTCCAGCTTGTGATTCATCCAGACCAGCATTTTGCATAATGTACTCTGCATCAGTGTTCTAAAACCACTTAAATTACCCCACCATGATATATATTTACATAAGATACACTGCATTTTCAAATAGATGAAATGTGAATGATGAAATTCATAAACCTTGAATTATATATCCTTCTGTAATTTCTAAATGACTATTAACTTTCTATTTTTTAAAATATCACTATAAAAAGATAAAACTGTCTAGAATAGGTTTCTATCATTTAAGCTATGCATGCATGCATGCTAAGTCGCTTCAGTCGTGTCTGACTCTGTGCAACCCCATAGACAGCAGCCCACCAGGGCCCCCCCTCCCCTGGGATTCTCCAGGCAAGAGTACTGGAGTGGGTTGCCATTTCCTTCTCCAATGCAGGAAAGTGAAAAGTGAAAGTGAAGTCGATCAGTCGTGTCTGACTCTTAGTGACCCCATGGACTGTAGCCTACCAGGCTCCTCCATCCATGGGTTTTTCCAGGCAAGAGTACTGGAGTGGGGTGCCATTACCTTCTCCCTTAAGCTATGCATTTCTTACTAAATATCCAATATGTCACTGTATGTCAAATCTGTTTTAATCTACAACATTTGTAGGAAGATACCATAAGATACATGGGAAACTTGATAGTACCTCATGCCCATCCTGAGGCCAAATAAGCAGATGCTGCTGAGACTCTTTCCTACAAATACCTTTTTTTTTTCATTTTATCTTTTTTAAACTGTCTACTCTTGTTTACAAAGTACCTGCAACCTGCTTACAGAATGAATGTAATAAAAATACAGAATAATAAATGTCTGCTTATTTTTTTCAATAATGTGGAAGAAGCTTCTACTATTGTTCTGAGAACTTGGGTAAATACAGATAAATGCGTTCCCCTTTTTACTCAATAACAAACAACTCCATTTAGACTGAAATAAATGCAATTAAGTAAATTATTTTTGGTTTCACACTTCAAAGGCATTCCTAATGTAGACTATTATTTTTTTTAATGGTTTTGGACTACAATTTATTTTCATTACAATTATCTGTAACAGAAGCATTGTAATATAGATTTAAAGACAACTCATGGCAAAGATGCTACAGCTATCAACTGAAATAACACAACAATATAAATTATTATGTTCAAGCCCTACTTCATTTAACAATACAAGAAAAAAAAAAAAGACATACTATGGCTGATTTGTCCCAAATCTTATTCTCTACATTCACATTGATCCTCAAAACATGTTTTAAGTATAGAAGATATATAAAAAATGCATAAATTAGATTGAAGATGGAGAATGCACCACTTTGAAAAAGTTCAGATCACCAGTAAGTATGGTCAAATTACATAGATGAAGCTAATTTTACCATTTTATGGCTTTTAAAAATCTTTCCAGTATAGGAAGAGTTGATATAGCAAACATTTAAAAATATTAATAGTAAATCCTCCCCACCCCCACAAAAGTCAGCTTACTGTATTTAGATTTAGAGAATTTAGAGAAAAACATGCCTTTTGATTCAGTCTTTGATGATCAGATATTTTGGACCCCAGAACATGCCATTATAGTCCAGTTGAATTTAAAGGTATTATATAAAAGTTACTCTCACTTTGGCATTGGTTCAAGAAAATCATTGCATGGTTCTTAATTCACTCTAACTATAGACTTAGAAAGAGATAGAATATGACCTGAAAAAAACCTACAATATAAAGTACAAGAGACAGAATATTTTCATTAACACAAAAGCGATAGAAATAAAGGGATAAAGCAGGTTGTGAGTGTTATTTACAGGTTCTGGACATCTCCACTCATGAAACATAAGATGCTTTAATGCTCCTTTTGCTAATGAAGTGAATGGTGCTTTCTAATCTGGGCTTTCTCTTCATTTTTTTAAAGTCACTTTAACCCATGGGGAATAAAATTGATTTTTTTTTGTAAATAGCAAAATGCTGAACGGTTGAAATCTGTATATTCACCACTCTGCTCTTTCCTTTAAAATAGCAGGAAATTAAAATCTTGCTGATTTCAGCCAGAGTCTCCATCTAGGAGTGTCTGTACCTCCCTGAATAGTGAGCTGTCCACCAGGAAAACACAAACTTTGCTCTGGGCATTTCAGGCAAGGAAGAAAATACAAAATCCAATAGAAGCCTCCCTATAGTGTAATCGATCTTCATTTTCTCTTCACATGTCATTACCAATGAAATCCCCAATTTTTCTTTTCCCCTTTTCTTCTGCTCCTCAGGTTATTTCCTGAAAAGTTCAAAGAAATTTCATGACTGTAAATATCCATTATCTGCTCTAGCTTTCTGGGAGAAAGTTGGCCATCAGGCAAAGAGAAATCTTGTTGCTAGAAGCAGAGGAGTAGGGGATGAACTAATGATCTCTTAACCTAAATCCTTTAATGCACATAACCGGATTTAGAAAGATCAGGTTTTCCATATCTAAGTGAGAAAATAGTTGATCAGAAAGGCATGGACATAGACATGGGCAAGGGGACTCACTCTGCTCAGTGGCCACATCAGGAAGGTGGCATTTGAACAAAGATGTGAAGTATGTAAAAACACTATCTCACATTATAACCTGGAGGACAAACTTTGCAAGCAGAGCAAACAATCTGCCAAGCTTTAAAGCAGAGATGTGCCTAATTTCTTTTCAAGGATCAGAAAAGGGACCAGTGTGGCTTCAGCAGACTGTTAGTAGAAAATTAGTGGTTAGTAGAAAATTAGTACAGGTCAACATGATGGGAGAGGGCTGATGGTGGGGAAGAGAATTAGGCAGGGTTTTGGAGGCATATCATTGCAAGCTCACTGGATTTCATATCAATGTAACGGAGAACCACCGCAGGGTTTCAAGTAGAAGAACAACACAATCTAATCTGTGTTCAAAAAGAATGACTCCCACCTCCCTGTGGAGAACACACAGCATGAACAGAGGTAAGACCAGTGAGTACAGTTCAGAGGTGGCGCTAGTGGTAAAGAACCCTCCTGCCAATGCAAGAGACGTAAGAGACGTGGGTTTGATCCCTGGGTGGAGAAGATATCCTGGAGGAGGGTAACCCATTCTTGCCTGGAGAATCCCATAAACAGAGCAGCCTCAGGGTCACAAAGAATCAGACAAGACTGAAGCGACTGAGCACACATGCATGTGGGGGCTGGAGACAGAGAGAAGAATGGTACATTCCTGGTGACAGCAGGGGAGGTGGTTAGAAGTGGCTGGAGTGTTTATGGTGGTTTGAAATTGAAGACAACCAGATTTGTTTCCTGACTGAATGTAAGGAATAAGAAAGAAAGAGGACTTAAAAAAAATGCCTCCTCTTCCATAGCTTTATGTCTGAACATCAGGAAGAGAGATGCCAACAGCTGAGGTCAGGAAAACAGCAATTGGAACAGATTTGGACTCGAGGAGGTCAGAATATCAGTTTTGGAAATGCCAAATTTGATAGACTAACTAGAAACAAAAAAGAAAAAGCTAATACACTATCATATATATCAATCCAGAGTTCCTATAAAGATTTGGGTGGGAGATCAAAACTGAAAGTTCCTAAGGCTGTATAAGATCATCAAGAAAATAAATGTAAAAAGAAGACTAAGTCAGTGCCCATCAACATAAGTACTTTAAGGAAAAAGATACTCCAGAAACAGACTGAGAAGAAGTAAGGTAAGAGGATGGAGGGAAGTTGGGTGACTCGAGTGTTCTGCAAACTAGGGAAGGAATTCTTTAGAGGAGAGAGAATCAACTCTGCCTGGATAAGGAAGATGCGGCTTGAAATTAATCACTGGGCTTTTATTGTAAGGAAGCCAATCATGGACATATCAGAAAAGCAGCTTGTTGTCCTTGATGTTTGTTGCTGTTGTTAGAAAGTGGGGGTGGTAATAGAGCATACACAAAGGAGAAGACGAAAACTGAGCCTATACGACCCTCGGGAAAACTTTATTGAGAAGTAGACGTGAGAAATGGGACAGTAACCGTCAGGGGAAGAGGGGTCCTGTGAGCATCTTTTAAAAGATGGGAGAGTAGCACCATAGGTCCATGCTACTGAAAATGATGCTGTATATTATAGAATAAAGAAAGGATAAATGTATCATTCTTTACATATATATATATATACATATACATATATACATATATATACATATACATATATATATACATATATACATATATATATATATATATATATATATATATATATATATACTGTTAAGTCGCTTCAGTCATGTCCGACTCTGTGCGACCCCAGAGACGGCAGCCCACCAGGCTCCCCTGTCCTGGGATTCTCCAGGCAAGAATACTGGAGTGAATACTGGAGTGGGTTGCCATGTCCTTCTCCAATACACGAAAGTGAAAAGTGAAAGTGAAGTCGCTCAGTTGTTGTCTGACTCTTAGCGACCCCATGGACTGCAGCCCACCAGGCTCCTCAGTCCATGGGATTTTCCAGGCAAGAGTATTGGAGTGGGGTGCCATTGCCTTCTCCAAAATATATATATATATATATACTGATATATATATAATTAATATATACACATATATAACTGATATATATGCAAATACTACTTATATGTATATAAAACTGATTCAGTTTGCAGTACATCTGCAACTAACACAACATTGTAAATCAACTATATTCTAGTAAAACTTAATTTTAAATAAATGATGCTGAAGATCAGGGGAAATAAACTGGCAATGTAGACTAGAAAGTATGGGAGACAAGCTGGTGTGATGATCTCACGTATCCGTGTTCTTTGTGAAAGGAGAGCAATCTGCTTTAGACAGAAATCCAGGTTCTTCTAGAGCAGGTCTTCCTAACAGAATTATGATGTTAGCAGCCTAAGGGATTTTACACTTGCCAATAACCACATTTTAAAAAGTTAAAAAAGGAAAGTGAAATTATTTAAATATTATTTAACCCAGTATATCCAAAATATTATTTCAACATTTAATCAGTATAACAAAGTATGATATTCTACTCTAAATCTTTCATACTCTATTTGAAATCCAATGTGGATTTAGCATTCACAGTATTTCACAATTTGGACTAGCCTCTCTTCTTATATGCTCTATGGCCACATGGGGCTTGTGGCTATTGGATTGGAAAATACAGATCTGGGGTATCAAGCAGAAAGATGTCATATGTGGATGCAAATGCGGTTGGAAAGGGATTGTCTGAGTCTATAAATTTTATTTTCTGATTAATTTACTTAGAGAAGAAACGATCATTAAAGAACAGATAAATGTGAGAGTGGGGTAAAAAGATGTTGGAGCTTTTTGAAGAGAGAAGGAATGAAATAGAAACAGAAAATGGGACCATGAAGGAAAGAGGCATGTTTGCTGAGTAGCATGAAGGTACCTTTTGAGGCTCATGACCATGAATTTAAAGAGTTCAAGCAACATAACTAAGTTCATTCCCTGGTCAATTGCAGTGAATCCCTTCTATCCATCTCCTTTCCTTGTCTATCCTTACGTCATTTAAATGGACATACAACTTCATGTAACCTACTGAGCACTTTTAAAAAATAAGATTGTTAATTCTATAAAGTGTGTGTGTGTGTGTGTGTGTTTACAGCCTCCTCACATGAGAATGTAAGCTTCACAAACTTAATTCAGGCAGGTTTTTATCACTTTTATTCACTCCTATATCCTTTGTGCTTAGAATACAAAACAGGTACTCACTAAATAAATATTTATCAAAGGAAGTCATAAAATAATATTTTTCAGATCAGATCAGATCAGTCACTCAGTCGTGTCCGATTCTTTGCGACCCCATGAATCGCAGCGCACCAGGCCTCCCTGTCCATCACCAACTCCCGGAGTTCACTCAGACTCACATCCATTGAGTCAGTGATGCCATCCAGCCATCTCATCCTCTGTCGTCCCCTTCTCCTCCTGCCCCCAATTCCTCCCAGCATCAGGGTCTTTTCCAATGAGTCAACTCTTCGCATGAGGTGGCCAAAGTACTGGAGTTTCAGCTTTAGCATCATTCCTTCCAAAGAAATCCCAGGGCTGATCTCCTTCATTTTTTTTTAATTTTATTTTATTTTAAAATTTTACATAATTGTATTAGTTTTGCCAAATATCAAAATGAATCCACCACAGGTATACATGTGTTCCCCATCCTGAACCCTCCTCCCTCCTCCCTCCCCATACCATCCCTCTGGGTCGTCCCAGTGCACTAGCCCCAAGCATCCAGTATCGTGCATCGAACCTGGACTGGCAACTCGTTTCTTACATGATATTTTACATGTTTCAATGTCATTCTCCCAAATCTTCCCACCTTCTCCCTCTCCCACAGAGTCCATAAGACTGTTCTATACATCAGTGTCTCTTTTGCTGTCTCGTACACCGGGTTATTGTTACCATCTTTCTAAACTCCATATATATGCGTTAGTATACTGTATTTATGTTTTTCCTTCTGGCTTACTTCACTCTGTATAATAGGCTCCAGTTTCATCCACCTCATTAGAACTGATTCAAATGTATTCTTTTTAATGGCTGAGTAATACTCCATAGTGTATATGTACCACAGCTTTCTTATCCATTCATCTGCTGATGGACATCTAGGTTGCTTCCATGTCCTGGTTATTATAAACAGTGCTGCGATGAACGTTGGGGTACACGTGTCTCTTTCCCTTCTGGTTTCCTCAGTGTGTATGCCCAGCAGTGGGGTTGCTGGGTCATAAGGCAGTGGACTGGTTGGATCTCCTTGCAGTCCAAGGGACTCTCAAGAGTCTTCTCCAACACCACACTTCAAAAGCATCAATTCTTCGGCGCTCAGCCTTCTTCACAGACCAACTCTCACATCCATACATGACCACAGGAAAAACCATAGCCTTCACTAGACAGAACTTTGTTGGCAAAGTAATGTCTCTGCTTTTGAATATGCTATCTAGGTTGGTCATAACTTTCCTTCCAAGGAGTAAGCGTCTTAATTTCATGGCTGCAGTCACCATCTACAGTGATTTTGGAGCCCCAAAAAATAAAGTCTGACACTGTTTCCACTGTTTCCCCATCTATTTCCCATGAAGTGGTGGGACCGGATGCCATGATCTTCGTTTTCTGAATGTTGAGCTTTAAGACAACATTTTCACTCTCCACTTTCACTTTCATCAAGAGGCTTTTGAGTTCCTCTTCACTTTCTGCCATAAGGGTGGTGTCATCTGCATATCTGAGGTTATTGATATTTCTCCCAGCAATCTTGATTCCAGTTTGTGTTTCTTCCAGTCCAGCGTTTCTCATGATGTACTCTGCATATAAGTTAAATAAACAGGGTGACAATATACAGCCTTGATGAACTCCTTTTCCTATTTCGAACCAGTCTGTTGTTCCATGCCCAGTTCTAACTGTTGCTTCCTGACCTGCATACAAATTTCTCAAGAGGCAGGTCAGGTGGTCTGGTATTCCCATCTCTCGAAGAATTTTCCACAGTTTATTGTGATATTTTAATGATACTTTCGAAGATTTAAAAAATACGAATGGAAAACCTGATTTTATATCAACTGAGTAGCTTTTAAAATTGCTATATGCACTTACTGAAATGCATTTGTTTCTTTTTATTAACGATGTTGATATAATAATTAAATTTGATTTTTTTATTAAACCTAAATCATTTTTTATTGAACAGTCAGCTATACCTTCATAAATTATTATTGTTTTATTTCAGAGCACCTCTCTACTGGTGAAGTTATTGATATTAATTGATAAATAACTTAAATTGATTTATTGTTTAA
The DNA here is from genome assembly GCF_002263795.3 of Bos taurus. Classification (NCBI taxonomy): domain Eukaryota; kingdom Metazoa; phylum Chordata; class Mammalia; order Artiodactyla; family Bovidae; genus Bos; species Bos taurus. The sequence continues at coordinate 60,788,310 of NC_037347.1, forward strand.
CAACAAAATAAAAATAAGTATATTTTAGTATTACTATTATCATCAATCCTTAGAGGAGAAAATGACAACCTACTCCAGTATTCTTTCTTGGAGAATTCCATGGACAGAGGAGCCTAGTGGGCTACAGTCCATGGGGTCGCAAAGAGTCGGACACGACTGAAGCAACTTAGCCTGCATGCACAATCCTCAGTTTGTCCATTTTGTCTCTTTTCAGTTTCATTTTAGTAAGTATTGGATCACACGCGGAAATAGAGAGTATACTAATATCCAATGTGTATATCTATGCACTGCCCACGTTGGTTTCTTCTATATCTTAGTATTGTCCTTATGAATTCATCCATGTGGACTTGAATGTGGATTTTCATAAAGATCCTCAGCTTGCTCAGCTCAAGACACCTCACTTGTGGAGACTCCAGATGATCCTTTGGGACATACTAGGGCCTCAACACGTCAAAGAAACATTTCTACATAAGGTTGGAGAGCAGGGAGAGTCATGTCTCCTAGAGCAGTCAGCCACTTCTCCCCCAGGGTTGCCCATTGCTAAGACCTCAGGTCAGAAGCAGCAGGTATTTCTCCCAACACATGGGGTGCACACACCGGCAGGGTGCGTGAGATCCTGATTTTCTGTGTGTGTTCGTCACTTAGTTGTGTCTGACTCTTTGCGATCTCATGGAGTGTGGCCCGCCAGACTCCTCTGTCCATGGAATTTCCCAGACAAGAACCCTGCAGTGAGTTGCTGTTTCCTTCTCCAAGGAATCTTCCTGAGACCCAGGGATGGAACACACCTCTCCTTTGTCTCCTACATTGCAGGTGGAGAAGACTGCAATTAAAGCTGGCAGGGATTTTAATCTATCATCACTACTATAGGGCTTAGATACTGCCCTCTCTCAGCTCCTGCCCTGAGTTCATTTCCAGGCACTTCCAGAAACCAGGTTCCTCTTTAGTGGGAACCTCTGTCTTAGAAACTGGGGCCAAGTATCTCTGTGTAGCATCTAATAATCTTACCCACTCACAAAGCTGCTCCTAATTTCATCTCTGTGCTTTTTTCCTCCCATCTAATCTCTTTTGGTCCAATCTTTAGCAGTAGAGAAAACAGAGTCCCTATCACAAAGTTTTGTCTTCAACCTAAAGTCTTCAAAAATTCCTACCTAGCCATAAAGTGTATTTAGAGAAATGTAGTTTTATGTCACACCACATAGGATCATTCTCAACTTTAATATAGCACTAAGTAATAATACTGGTGAAATCACAAGATAGATGAGAAAACTGTTGTTGTTTTGTTTTTTTTTTCCCTCTCTCAGATACTGTACATGAAAATTTGTTGCATTATTTCAGCAACTCTGCTTCAGGATCTGTGACAAGGAGGAAATAGTCTCTGTTCATATCCTTAATGTGGAGAAAAATAACCTGATTTGAGGACACTATAGACAATTATTCTATATAGCTGCATATCAATTCTCTGAGGTTTATCCTCAATTCCAGGCATACTGGCTTTAATGCAGCTTAATTTCTCATAAGGAATATCTTCTTCCTAAATATGTAGGATAGTTTATTTCAAACCAAACTTATGAAAGAGTAGAAAAGGTGGCCAAAATACAGAAAATACACATACATGTGCAAAGGTACACACACACACACACGAGACTACACACACCTGTTTGAAGACATTGATAAGCTTGCAAGACACAAAGGGCTTGAAAGGCCAAGATCTCAGAAAAGAGAGGAGTCCAGCACAGTAAGCCCAGTGTTCGATATCACTTACTCACCTCAAAAGGCTTCCCCTGATGGCTCAGATGGTAAAGAATCCACCTGCAATGCAGGAGACCCTGTACGATCCCTGGATCTAGAAGATCCCCTGGAGTATGGCTACCCCTCCAGAATTCTTGCCTGGAGAATTCCAAGGGCAGAGAAGCCTGATGGGCTACAGTTCATGGGGTCACCAGGAGTCGGACATGACTAAGCAACTAACACTAACTAAATAATTGTCACCTCAAGTTTTTGGCAGTCTCACAGGGACAAGAGGATAAGTTTAGAGTGGTGAGTCAGTTCATATTTCATAGTATTATTTGGAAATAGCAAAGAGCCATATACTAAAAGTAGAGAAGGCAAAATTAAATTAGTGTTCCTGGACCTGCCAAATCTTTGACTGGATTAGGAGGTATGCCTCTGTATATAGCATAATTAATCAAATATAAATTCTTTCTTCAGAATGAAATATCACACAAAGCATCAAATCTCTTCTGAAATTTTTCATCATAATGGTCAATGCATAAGGAAGGAATAGCAGACTAGATGGGTTGAGAAATGACGGGGAAAAGAGGCAATGTAAACAGACTAAGAGGAGGTTCAAATACTGGAATTCTCAGAAAAGGACCTTAAAAAACAGGGCTTAATACTTTTGAGAAATCAGATAACAGGAAGAATTTCCATGGAAAATTTGATGCCATACAGAATAAAATGGGAACTCTGAAAGTGATTAATTAAAAGTCTAAAATTAGAAGCTCAAGAAATTGATAGGTTTGAAAGCAGAGTAGAAAAACTAAAGAGGACAACCAAACTAAAAACCAAGTCAGAAGAAAAATTTTAGACAATATCTTGTACAGCAAAACGGATGAATCACACAAAGAAGAGTCTAATAGTTACGTGGAGATGCTTGCTCATTGTCAACAAGGCAAAATTCCGCTTCCAATATGTTTGCACATCCTAATGCCTTATATCACCCTTGTTTTCATGGTTAAGCAGTAAAAATCAAACTTCAGAGTATTAGTTTAGTCTCTGGAATATCATTCTACTTTATTATCCTGAAGAATCTATTCAAAGTCGATAACTCATCTTATTACCACATTGGAGGAAAACTGCTATCATCATTTGAATAGATAACTTTAACTGTCATATACATAAAAACATTACTTTGATAAAATTGAAATCTGCTTGAGTTTTCTGTAAATAAACCCAGAGATGAAGCTAGTCTTTGCTCAGGTAAGTGATTAGACATAAAGAAGACATTTTCAAACACGTAATCATATAACCAAAGTAGGACACCTAATTTCATATCTTCTCTTTTCTTTCATTAATAAATATAGGCTATCATGCCTAGCACAGCCATTTTCTGATATGACACTATTGTTGGCAGCAGATCTATTTCTAGAAGAAACTAAAAACTCTGCCTGAAATTTTACTCTGTTCTCCAAAGGGGAAATTGGGACAGTCTTTTCCAATGTCAAAAGTGTAATTGGGTCATATTAAAGCAAAGAATGCTTTGACACTCTAAGCCTGAATTGGGTCACCACTCCCCATAATTTTTGAGAAATTACTCTGTAAATAGGTGTCCCCGTCTCCCTTTAGATTACTAGAAGATCAGGATTGGGTAGCAAACCTGAAGGAAGGAGTCACAGACAAATTAAAAGTCCTTTCTGGGCTAGATAATTCACAACTTGAATTACGGAATAAATAATGCTTGAATAAATGGACTCCTTCCTCGAGCTTTGTAAAAAAAGAGATATTTCTCTTATAAAGGAGATATGACTGTCTTCAAGTGAAAGTATAGGTAATGAACTTCATAAATAATATTTGATTTAGACAACAAAGAGAAAGTTAAAACAAATAAGTAAAGTGTAAAATGAATAATTAAGAAAATGTTCATCAGGGGAAGGCATAGGACATTCATTTCAATATCCAGTTGTCAATAAATTTCAGGGATATTTCCATGTTGTATGCCATGATGGCAATAGCTTTGTCTTATTGGAAAATAGGGGGCACTTCCAATGCCATTAAAAATACAAATCTTGGGAGAGAACAGTATCAAGTAACACAGGTGTCTCCATAGCTTCTCAGTTCAAAAAGTGAGAAATCATGTTACAGTTCTTGGGGGCAAAATCCCAACAATCTGAAAGTTCATACCCCGTTATGTGACATATAACAAGAGGATATGGACTATCAAACTAATCAAATAGAATTTAAGATATTTTCAATATCTCCAAAAATTAGAGTGATAAAATACTGTTCTCTCCACTTCAAATTATGACAAAAGAGATATAGTCACTGATAACTTAAATTCCTATTTTCCTTTCTCTTATGTTTATAGTTAAGACCTTGCAAGGAAATATGAAAACAAAATATTGAAAAGGAAAAGATAAGGCATAAAGCATATGAGTGAAGGATACGATAATTCCTCGGGGATGAGTGCATTGACTTATCAGTATCAGCAGTTATCATGGCTAATGACACACTAGAGCTTCCACACATAATGTTTAAATATATAGACATGTAGGTAGATATGAACATAAATATTGATATACATACAAATATAGAAAAATATAGAATTTAAAAAGAAAAATATCTATAAAAATGCTCTAAATTAAAAAAAATCTCATTAGCAGCATAAATCTAAAAAGCAGGATTGTTAGAATAGTCATTTTGGGTCATTAGACTATTCTTTAAAGTCTTTTAAATTCCATTTCATTGCAGAATCTCAGCAGCATTTCACTGATTATTAAAAATACAAGAAGGGCATAATGTACTCTTGCAAAGTGAACTATATGCAATTCCATAGCGAAATTGCTCTCCCTGTACATCATTACTGAAACATGTTGTATAATAACACAAGGAAGGTAAGACTGAGAACAATGACTTGTTGACAGGAGTCATTCCATAATTTTTGTTTGGATTCATGTGACTATTGAATAAGACTTTTAAAACAGGCTGACCATATATTAAAATATCTCTATATAATATTTTGAAGACAACATATTTTTCTATATACTTTATTTTACTGGTCAAACATTCTGAGTTTTTTGGCCACTGTGGATGTTCGCCCATTTGTTTTAATGGAACATAGATATTCCTTAAAAAATCAAACATTTTATTTTAAATCAATAGAGTACCAATATTGAAGTATGTAGATATCATCACTCCATCCTGATTTTTTTTTTATTTCTACTTTAATGGGCTACTTTATTTATTTTTTTTTTCTAATTTTATTTTATTTTTAAACTTTACATAATTGTATTAGTTTTGCCAAATATCAAAATGAATCCATCACAGGTATACATGTGTTCCCCATCCCGAACCCTCCTCCCTCCCTCCCCTCCCCCCTCCTCCCTCCTTCCTCCCCATACCATCCCTCTGGGCCGTCCCAGTGCACCAGCCCCAAGCATCCAGCATCGTGCATCGAACCTGGACTGGCAACTCATTTCCTACATGATATTTTACATGTTTCAATGCCATTCTCCCAAATCTTCCCACCCTCTCCCTCTCCCACAGAGTCCATAAGACTGTTCTATACATCAGTGTCTCTTTTGCTGTCTCGTACACCAGGTTATTGTTACCATCTTTCTAAATTCCATATATATGCATTAGTATACTGTATTTATGTTTTTCCTTCTGGCTTACTTCACTCTGTGTAATAGGCTCCAGTTTCATCCACCTCATTAGAACTGATTCAAATGTATTCTTTTTAATGGCTGAGTAATACTCCATTGTGTATATGTACCACAGCTTTCTTATCCATTCATCTGCTGATGGACATCTAGGTTGCTTCCATGTCCTGGCTATTATAAACAGTGCTGTGATGAACATTGGGGTACACGTGTTTCTTTCCCTTCTGGTTTCCTCAGTGTGTATGCCCAGCAGTGGGATTGCTGGATCATAAGGCAGTTCTATTTCCAGTTTTTTAAGGAATCTCCACACTGTTCTCCATAGTGGCTGTACTAGTTTGCATTCCCACCAACAGTGTAAGAGGGTTCCCTTTTCTCCACACCCTCTCCAGCATTTATTGCTTGTAGACTTTTGGATTGCAGCCATTCTGACTGGTGTGAGATGGTGCCTCATAGTGGTTTTGATTTGCATTTCAGGAGGCAAGAATATACAATGGATTAAAGACAATCTCTTTAACAAGTGGTGCTGGGAAATCTGGTCAACCACTTGTAAAAGAATGAAACTGGACCACTTTCTAACACCATACACAAAAATAAACTCAAAATGGATTAAAGATCTAAACGTAAGACCAGAAACTATAAAACTCCTAGAGGAGAACATAGGCAAAACACTCTCCGACATACATCACAGCAGGATCCTCTATGACCCACCTCCCAGAATATTGGAAATAAAAGCAAAAATAAACAAATGGGACCTAATTAACCTTAAAAGCTTCTGCACATCAAAGGAAACTATTAGCAAGGTGAAAAGACAGCCTTCAGAATGGGAGAAAATAATAGCAAATGCAGCAACCGACAAACAACTAATCTCAAAAATATACAAGCAACTCCTACAGCTCAACTCCAGAAAAATAAACGACCCAATCAAAAAATGGGCCAAAGAACTAAATAGACATTTCTCCAAAGAAGACATACAGATGGCTAACAAACACATGAAAAGATGCTCCATCCTGATTTTAAGCTGTATTGGTTTGAACATTAGTGGCTGTCTGATCAAATGTTTAGATCTACAAAAAGGCAACAACTTAACTGTTCAATCTATTTTGTGTTCTTTCATAAACTAAGAGTAAGAAATCTAAAACCAATAAAACATAAATAACTTAGTCAATTACATGTCACAGGTCTATATACTAAGAATTAAAATAACAGCTGAAGATTATTTTCATCTATGAATCTAAATTTAGAAAAAGAAAAAGATTTGTCTTAAGCAATGTTTGCAACGCTAATAATTATTGTAATGGAGATTTTAAAAAACCTATTTAATACTTGTGAGGAGAGCAATAATATATCAATTTACCATATGTCTTTGTCATTATTGGTACCTTGGATCCTATTATGTTCATTATAAAATCTAAGAAATGCTAGCATATATGATACAATCCTCTATGCTGTTCGATTTTTAAAAAATAAAACGAGTGTCTCTTATTTGTCCTTTTCCAAACATGTAATTTCTAAAGAAAAAAAAAACTCATTATCCTGATTGAGAAAAATATAAGTTTTATCATCTGCACAGTTTAGAACTAAAGTCAGACAACAGAGGCTCTTACATAGATGAAGAGATCTTTGGTCTTTCATAGTGTTGACAGCTGTCATCTTGGACCTTTGCAGCACTTTGCTTTCATAAAAAGTCTTCTTCTGCTGACCCATTATGCTGGCATTTATAGGTAAAGCTCTTTCAAAATATTTTTATATTTGATGAGTTTATTGAAAATATTAACCATATAATAGACACAGTGTCAAGGATGCTAATCTGCCCACCCCTCTCTCTCAGTACATATGGGCTTTATTTACATTTTTGTCATTAACAATAAAAAGGAATGTCGATTTTAATGTATTTTCTTAATCAGCTTATTTCAGCACAGTTAAAACAAGAGTAGTACATTTAAAAATTTTAAAGGTAGTAGATGCACTTCGACTTTATACAATTTGAGTTTTTCTATGTCATTACAATGAAGTTATTGATTATTATTCTGACCCAGAAGACAATATCTAAACTTGAATAGACTTAAATCAAAACAATACCAAAGAACAACGTATTTGTTCAAAACTATCTAAAGAATCCAGTGTTGCTGCTGTTGTTGTTTCTCCCCAGCTCAACAAAGTGTCTGGGTATGTGCATATGCATGCACGTGTGTAAGTGGATGTGAATTTAGCTGAAGACTCTGTATACGTGTCCACCTGTGTGTGGATGTGGACATGAGTTTAGTTGAAGATGGAGCAGAGAGATAAAATGAGGCATAGGAAAATCAGTATAATGTCACAAGTCTTAAAAACCTAGAATTATTTAAACTGTGTAATTTAATAATCCAGGTCACTTTCACACTACATTAAAATAGCATCTTCAATGGCAGAAATAAGATGGTCTGGTACATAGAAATAATCAATTATAATGAATCTTCAGGGATTTAATAAGAGGAAAAATTCATTTATTTTTATCATTCCTTAACACTTGCTAGACAAATGGAAAGTAAAGCTGTTTCAAATACTAAGAAATAATCTTTTTTCATATTTTTAAATTCAGATTGGAAATTCAATTAGTTCTACCTGATGTATTCAATAAATAAGATCCCAAACCTCCATAAGAAACAATAAATAGTGTGTTAGGATAATTTTCTACTTTGTGATTTCAATGCCCAATATTGACTTCCTGGGTGGACAGAGATTCACTCAGTTGTGTATGACTCTTTGCATCCCCACAGACTAGACTGCCAGGCTTCTCTGTCCATGGAGTTCTCCAGGCAAGAATACAGGAATGGGTAGCCATTCCCTTCTCCAGGGAATCTTCCCAACCCAGCGATCAAATCTGGGTCTCCCTCATTGAAGGCAGATTCTTTACCATCTGAGCCACCAATGAAGCCCTCCTGGGTGGTGCCAGTAGTGAAGAATCTGCCTGCCAATGCAAGAGATACAAGAGATGCAGGTATGATCCCTGAGTTGTGAAGATTCCCTGGATTAGGAAATTCCATGGACAGAGGGGCCTGGCTGGCTACAGTCCATGAGATTGCAAAGAGTTGAACACGACTGAGCACACAGGCACACAAGACCCCCACTCCCCCCATAGGAAACAAAAAATCAGTATGCTAGAATGATTTTCTCCTTTATGTTTTTAATGTTCAATATAAACTGGGAATACAATATATAGTATAATTTCATTTTACAGTCTCTTAGACTCACATTTTGTAAAATACAGCCCTTTCTCCATTGATGTTGCTTTTCCTCCACTGATTACTCAGATTATCACTTTTCTACTTTCCAAAAAGAAACTTATCCCAGTCGTGTGTACCTTCCTAGCATCATTTTATCATAAATTAAAATTCCTAGAGATAGTTTCTGAATTGTTTTCTTTAAAAACTAATCAGCTCTTTCTGAGTAAAGATGCTAAAAAATGGATTTAATTCCTATTTGAATTGTAAGGTTTTCCCTCTTGATTCTAGATAAACAAAGTAAATGACTCTAGAGTTTTATGTGGAAAGGGGACAGAGAGAAACCTAATATCCAAAACTATTAAAATATGTAGACAAGAAAGCTATAATATTTCAAGATTAAATCCAGATTTTAGCTTTCATAAATGTCATATTTATAGTTCATTCAAATCAGAGACTGAACAGCATGGACTGCTGCTGCTGCTAAGTTGCTTCAGTCGTGTCCGACTCTGTGTAACCCCATAGACGGCAGCCCCCCAGGCTCCTCTGTCCCTGGGATTCTTCAGGCAAGAATATTGGAGTAGATTGCCATTGCCTTCTCTGGAACAGCATGGACAATCATCTGTATATAGTAATGAAGGTCTATCTTCTAACTTGGCTCATAATTTGTCTTTTTCTGTAACACAAAAACTACTCATAATGTTTATCAATAAAAAAGACATTTTTTAATTGTGGTGACAATTTAAGGCCTTTATCTTGCATCAACTTTAACAAATAAGAGTGACAATATTATTTTTTTGGCTATTTAAATTTTATTGACTTGCTTTGGACTATGTGTTCTTTGATGATACCCCTTCATAGTTTGCTTGCAGGACTTAAGGTTTTATATCAATGAATACCCAAAGGGCCAGGAATTTCAGAAGCCTTACTTTCCAATTTGTGAGTAGAAAGTTTGCTCCCTCACACATACTCACACACACACAGACATTTTCCTTCTGCTCATTTTCATTGACTCAGAATTCAGAATCTATGCTATTTTGTGTGTGTGTGTGCATACTATGCCATGCCGTGTAGGGCCACCCAAGATGGACAGATCATGGTGGAGAGTCCTGACAAAACATGGTCCACTGGAGAAGGGAATGGCAAACCACTTCAGTGTTCTTGCCCTGAGAACCCCATGAACAGTATGAAAAGGCAAAAAGATATGACACTGAAAGATGAACTCTCCAGGTCAGTAGGCGCCCAATATACTTTTGGAGAAGGGTGGAGAAATAGCTCCAGAAAGAATGAAGAGGCTGAGCCAAAGTGAAAATAATGATGTTGGCCATCTGATGCGAAGAGCTGGCTCACTGGGAAAGTGATGCTGGCAAAGATTGAAGGTAGGGGGAGAAGGGGATGACAGAGGATGAGATGGTTGGATGGTATCACCTACTTGATGGACATGAATTTGAGCATGCTCTAGGAGTTGGTGATGGACAGTGAAGCCTGGTGTGCTGCAGTCCATGGGGTCGCAGAGAGTTGGACACAACTGAGCGATTGAACTGAACTGACTGATTGCACAGCTGAGGAATGTATTATAAATAACATCTCCTTTCTTGTACAACCTCTTGTTTTCCCTGTACTTGAAAATTGCCTTATGTTTGAGGGTTTAATTTGGACACTGAGTACACATTGCTTACTTATTCCCTAACCATGAAATGAAAATATGAATGTTTTGGGTATATCTAAAAATAAAAATAGATAATGTAGTTCAAAACAAGCAATTTATGCCCAGAGACCCAAAGGTCAGGGAGTCTATGGAGCAGCACCACTTGCCATGGGAGAACGCCCAGTGAGGGCAGAAGCCTTTCTCTCTATGCTTTGTACCGGGAGACTCCATGAGGTCAGAGACTTGTAGGGGTGTCTGGGTCCAGTTAGAAGAAGACAGGGAAATCACTATTATTTCACACTAATTTTCTTACCTGGACTTCCCTGGTGACTCAGCAGTAAAGAATCCACCTGCAATGCAGGAGGCTGAGGTTTGATCCCTGAGTCAGGATGATTCCTTGAAAAAGAAACAGCAACCCACTCCAGTATTCTTGCCTGGAGAATCCCATGCACAGAGAAGCCTGGGGGCAGCAGTCCATGGGCTCATAAAGAGCCAGATACAACTGAGCAACTAAACTACTACCACCCCAATGACAGAAGAAAACAGCCTCTATATTACACTGCGCTCTTGTATAGGCAAGATGTGGGGTGGGGGCATATATTAGAGAAAAAATAAAGAAATTCACTTTTTTATCCTCTGTTTCTCTTAAGTTCATGATATGATTATATAAATAAGGCTCATTGGTTATGGTGGAGGGCATTTTGCATTCACAATAGGAGCCAGTCCAGCCATAATGTCTGTTCTGAGAGGGGGAGTGGGCCTCAGGTGAATGCATTTCCAGCCCCCAGGCATCACTATCGGTAGGCTGAGACCAGCACAAAAAGGGATGCCAACACCGGACATCCTGCAGGACAGTGAGCAGAGATGTTTAGGCCTCTCTCAGCTGTCCAAAGGACACTGCCTATACTTGATTCTCAGACTGTAAGGATTGGAAAACAAATCCCCATTTAGAAAGCTGTGGCTCCCCTTTGTAAAGTTGCAGGCTCCTCTGTATCCTTCCAGTGATTATTGGCATGGGAATAAATCAGGTACTCAGAAAAGGTGATGGTAAGTCATACTTCGGGGCTTGTCAGGTGGCTCTGTGGTAAAGAATCTGCCTGCAATCCAGGAGACCTCAGTTTGATTCCTGGGTTGAGAAGATCCCCTGGAGAAGGGAATGGCTACCCACTCCAGAATTCTTGCCTGGAGAATTCCATGGGCAGAGGAGCCTGATGGGCTAGAGTCCACAGAGTAGCAAAAGAGTTGGACACAACTTAGTAACTAAACAACAACAATAGCATATCATATTTTTATAGGGAAATTTTTAAGACTGGCAATATGCTGAAATTTCTAACAAATCTCTTGGTCCCTATTTAAGAGACTTTATCAAATTACACTAGGAGGGTAATTTAAAAGATATGGATAGATGGAACTATGAGGGAGAATGTTATGCAGAAGCACAAAAATTTTTATTAAAATAAGTGACTATGGAAGGCAGACCCTTAAGTCTAAATGTAAGTGAAAGGGCTGCAGAGATTAAAACTAATAATGTGTTTCAGCTTTCACTGTCTGCTTTTAGCAAGGGGTTCCAAGAAAAGGTAAACTCAGAAAAGAATCAGTCTATTAATATCATATATGAAACGAATCACTAGTCCAGGTTCAATGCATGATACTGGATGCTTGGGGCTGGTACACTGAGACAACCCAGAGGGAGGGTATGGAGAGGAAGGTGGGAGGGGGGTTCGGGATGGGGAACACATGCATACCTGTGGCGGATTCATGTTGATGTATGGCAAAACCAATACAAAATTGTAAAGTAATTAATCTCCAATTAAAATAAATAAATTTATATTAAAAAAAAAAGAATCAGTCTATTTGTATGAAGGTATGAAAATGAGTAGAAATAGTAAGTTAGGGCTTTGGAGTGTTGGAAAAACTGATTGCCTCTATATTTCAAAAGTATAGAATAAGATACAAGCAACTTTGAGTGATAAAGTCTTATTAATACTCACCCTGTGACATATTTATGAGTGTGGCCTTCTCACTTAATGCCATTATTTCTAATAGCCTTAAGGTAGCTGCCATTAAGTTGAGAGAAAAACAGTTTGGCCCGGGAATACAAGAAATAAAATTTTTTAGTTCTATTTCACTGTCTCTGGTTTAGTATTCCATGTTGGGTTAATAAGGATAAAAATGGGAAAGGACACAGAACTTAACTCTTTAGTTTGTAGGTCACTAGACTTGAGAGTGGGCTTCCAAGGTGGCTCAATGGTAAAGAAACTGTGTGCCCATGATAGAAACACAAGAGATGTGGCTTCAATCCCTAGACTGGGAAGACCCCCCTGGAGAAAAAAAAAATTGCAACCCACTCCAGTAATCTTGGCTGGGAAATCACATGGACAGTGGTCTGGCAGCTACAGTTCATGGGGTCATAAAGAGTCAAACACAACTGAGCATACACACACACACAAACACACACTCACAGAGACTTAGATGTGCTGTATCTCCAACTGATGCAGAGGACTTTCATCCTTCACAATGTTTGATCTGTGATTAGATAGAGGAATTAGATTTAACCACTGGGAGTGGGAAAAAGAATGGAATAGTCTTTGTTACTAGACTGACTATCACAGTTGATGCCTGATCAACCAAACCTGCTTATCCTTCCTATGCTGCTAAGTCACTTCAGTCGTGTCCAACTCTGTGCGACCCCATAGACGGCAGCCCACCAGGCTCCCCCATCCCTGGGATTCTCCAGGCAAGAACACTGGAGTGGGTTGCCATTTCCTTCTCCAATATCCTTCCTATGAGATATACTATATTTCTTAACTTCTTTTGTAGCTATAATTGGGTAAATAATTGATCCCAGGCCAATAAACAAAGATAGAAACTATGTGAACTACAGGCATGCTTATCACATGAGAATCTCCCATGTAAAATTTTCCATGTTTATCATCCTTAGAAATAGATAGGATTTCCAAGAACAGACACAATAATAGGGACAGTTGCTTGATGTAACAAAATACAAGTGTCAAGGCTGAAGTTCCAATACTTTGGCCACCTGATATGCAGAACTGACTCACTGGAAAAGATCCTGATGCTGGGAAAGATTGAAGGCAAGAAGAGAAGAGAACAACAGAGGATGAGATGGTTGGATGGCATCACTGACTCAATGGACATGAGTTTGAGCAAGCTCCAGGAATTGGTGATGGACAGGGAAGCCTGGTGTGCTTCAGTCCATGTGGTCACAAAGAGTTGGACAGGACTGAATGACTGAACTGAACTGATGGCTCCATTAAATAATATGAAGAAGTACAAAGATAGAGTGAGTGAGTGAGTAAGAGTCGCTCAGTAGTGTCCAACTCTTTGTGACCCCGTGGACTGTAGCCTGTCAGGCTCCTCTGTCTATAGAATTCTCCAGGCAAGAATAATAGAGTGGGTAGCCATTCCCTTCTTCAGGGGATCTTCCCAATCCAGGGATCGAACCCAGGTCTCCTGCATTGCAGGTGGATTCTTTACTGACTGACCCACCAGATAGAGGAGGCTTGATTTCTGGATCAACATTCGGAACTTATCACCCAACCAAAAAGTCCCTTATTAGACAGATTGAAGAGCAAGAAAATGCTGATTTTGTTAAGGCACTGAGATGTGTGGGTTCATTGGGTTGGATTCTAGATTCAACACTTTCAAAATATTGATTCTGGTTTCTTACTTTCATTCTACATCATTTAAAAAAAAAAAAAACCCTCCATCTAATAGCTTTATTTTGGGGCTGAGAACTTTTCTCCAAGGTACTATTAAATGTGTAAGAGAAATATTAAGAGTACGAGGAGGTGAGGAGAGCCTTCAGACTGCGATGAAATTTAATACCTATGGAGAAAGAAAGGGGAGGGAGGAGACTTGGGTAGAAGAGTGTATGGTTGCAGAACAACAGCAAGAAAGATTTGTGCAGGCTGTTGGGGAGGCCTTGAGCCAGGTGTGCCCATAAGGAGAAGACTACGCCTTGCTCCATTACAGTGTCACATGCATGAGTGCTCAGTCATGTCACACTCTTCGTGCGACCCTCTGAACTGCAGCCCGCCAGACTCTTCTGTCCATGGAATTTTCCAGGCAAGAATACTGGAATGGGTTGCAGTTTCCTCCTCCAGGGGGATCTTCCTGACCCAGGTATCAAGCCCACATCTCCTGTGGTCCCTGCCTAGTTCGATACCATGACTATAATCAAGCATTACCTAGAGCTGTACTGGAAGCATGGCAATGGTCAGAATGCAGTAGTTAATTCACAGAAGCAGCAGCTGGGATTATTAAGCGACCGTGCTTTCTACAATGGGAAATTTGAGCAGTTTTTTGTTTTCATGGCAACTACAGTCTTTCCCTTGTGAATCATTAGAATATCAGCTGGTGAGCCCGGAGGCCAGAGGTCAGGAAATGTAATGCTTGTTAAAAAAGAATGGAAACAGGCTAATATAATCTTCACCTCTCCTTCAGTCCACAGGTTAACCTTAGATCTATTCACAGACAAAATGAAAGCTCTTATATATATATATATATTTTTTAATTCTTCTAGCTATTATGACCTCCTCAGGGAGATTTCCCAAGGATTGACAGACTACTGCGAAAAACGACAAATGAGGCATTGACTAATAGTTTGATCCTATGGGTTCAGATTAGGATTATTAATACAATGCTAACAGGGTCATCTACTAAATGGGACATCCCTGCTTGTCCAGTGGCTGAGACTTTGCATACCCAATGCAGGGGACCTGGGCTGTACTTCTAGTTAGAGAACTAGATCCTGTCTTTTGCAACAAAAAGATTCCACATGCCAAAACTAAGACTTGGTACAACCAAATAAATAAATAAAAATTTTTAAAGGAAGAGTATCTAATAGAAAATGAGAAATTGAGTCAAGCTACCTATATAAATATTTAACAGTCAGATTTACTGCTTAAAAAAAAACTCCTTTCACTCTTATATGAAAATGGGGAAAATACAAGAGATGTTATTATGAAAATTGAATGGAAAAGACTCCAATTAAGGTGTACTTCTTTTCAAAATGTTCCTGTTATATGAAATGAGCTTGAGTTAGATAAAAAGTATACCCCAAATCCCAACTAGAAAGCAATGTCATGTGACTGTTGAAGAAAAGGATCCCCAAAGCTGAAATAGAAACAGTAATGTTGATCTTCCCACGTGATAGTTTTCATAGGTTAAATGGGTGTTCATTTATTCTAGCCTAGCCATGTTCAGCCTCCATTCCATTCATATCTGAAAGTATTTCCTTACTGACACACCCCCAATACCTCCAGGTCTTTACCCTGACGTGAGTTTTCTTAAGGAAAAAGACAGTCAGAGGGAGGAGTGAAGTCTCTTTGTCCCAAAAGAAAACTGAAGGTTATAAGAATCTGTATAGTATGTAGAAGAATCAAGCGATCATGCCTCTTCTGCATGAGGAATTATCCTACCCAGCCCTATGGAGGGAGGTGGGGCTTTGATTCAACTGATGGAGATGTCAGGAGGCCTTGGACTGCAGTGGCTTGAAGCAGGGCTTCAGATCCGCCACCAGAGAGTGAGGTCAGGTCACCGCTGTAAGAGCACCAAATCTTAGCCACTAGGCCAGTGGTCAGTGACCAGGACCTGGCCTTTCAGCTTTGCAGAAGAAGAATTCCCACAAATAAGGAAAGCAGTGATAACAGTAAAGTATTTATTAGGAGGAACAAAGAGTACAGTATATGTGGATAGACACACCAGCAGATTCAGAGACAGACTTGCTGGGTCGTGCCCTTGTGGCAGTTTGAATTACTTTTATGAGACCTTTCTTTCCATTTTCATTTGGCCAATCATTCACATTTGCCTAGCTCAGAGTTCATCTTTGATATATCGAAGGCTCCTCCCATGTGCATGCACACATCTCATAACCTAGATGGCTTTCACTGAAGATGTCTTACCATTACTCCCGTTTTGACCTCCAAGGAGCCTTCCTGCACTTGTGTAGTCAGACAGGTCTCCTGACTTCGAGACGGAGAAATAACTAGTCTGGTTAGGGCCCAGCCTCCGTTCTCAGTTGTCTTCCTATTCTTGACTTGGAGAATAGTTCACAGTGGATGAATTTCCAACTGCTTTACCCTTGGGGGACCCATCTACTTCCTGCCTCAATGGGATCTGGCCAGTATTCACAACTGGAAAAGAAGCTAATATTATTTGTGGGTAAAACTCTCTGGGACAATTCAGTCTATTGTGTGGTTGCTTTTTCACATGGAAAAAAAAAAAAAGGAAAAGTTTACCTGCCAAAATGCTGCTGCTGCTGCTAAGTCGCTTCAGTTGTGTCTGACTCTGTGCGACCCCATAGACGGCAGCCCACCAGGCTCCCCCATCCCTGGGATTCTCCAGGCAAGAACACTGGAGTGGGTTGCCATTTCCTTCTCCAATGCATGAAAGTGAAAAGTGAAAGTGAAGCCACTCAGTCGTGTCTGACTCAGCGACCCCATGGACTGTAACCTACCAGGCCCCTCCTTTCATGGAATTTTCCAGGCAAGATTACTGGAGTGGATTACCATTGCCTTCTCCACCAAAATGTTGCAATAAAGATTATACTTAACATTTCAGATAGTATACTAAATAGTTGCAGTCAATTGTCTCTCCTGCCTCTGATAAGAAAGCCACTTATGTCAAGCCTGGTCTTGTGACTTTATTTGATTAATAAACACTATCAATATAAGACCTAAACTTAAGAGCTATGGAACTTCTATTTCCCTTAAAAGAAGCCAGCTGCAACTACCCAGAGATCATCATGTTGTGAAATAAACCAATATTGCTTCCATCAATAATTCTCTTATTAACCTCTGGAGAGGACATTGTGGTGTCCTGCCCAGATCCCAGCCTACTTATTCATCACTTGCTAGTAATTGCCAGCTGAGCCACCAGGGAAGCCTAAGAATACTGGAGCGGGTAGCCTATCCCTTCTCCAGAGGATCTTCCTGACCCAGGAATTGAACTGGGGTCTCCTGAATTGCAGGTGGATTCTTTACCAACTGAGGTCTCAGGGAAGCCCCTTGCTAGAAATATTGGACTCTTATTCCTTGACACTACATAGAAACCTGCCTTCACATAAAAGAAGCCATCCTACCCAGAAGGCAATCTCACCCCTTTAGTCACAGCCAGGCACCCGACTTCAGAGGGAAAACATGATGATGAGGTATATGATCCAAAGCCTTTAAGAGCATGTCCTTGATTAAATCCCCATCATGTTTCACTCCCTTTCTCACAGATTTTCCTGAAGAGCACTTCCTCACTAACCATGAACACTCAAATTCCTGCACCCCTCTCTGCTTCCAGGAAGTCCAGACTTTACACAGCCTGAGTAGAAGTGCGGTTGTGTTCATGTCACAGTTATTCCCTCTGGGCTCCTTTGTGCATCTGAACCATGGAAAATGCTGCTGCAAATATCTTAATATTTGTAAAGGAACATATGTAAATGGAGATAGGACAGATAACAGGGAACAAGTCTAATACTCTGGCACAGCTGTCACCAGAAAAATTTTATCAAATATAACTATTAGTATGAAGTCAAGTTTTAAAGAATCAAATAATTTTTTTCTCTTTAAAATTAGAAGCATGACAAATAATACTATATCACTAATGCCCCAAGAATTAGCTTGGTTATCATAAACAATACAAGAAAGGATAAAACTCAAATCATCTTATGTTATTTTCAAACTTGCCTTATGTAAAATATATTGTTGTGTAATCACTAAGTTCACATCTGACTCTTTGCAACCCCAGGGACTGTAGCCCACCAGACTGCTCTGTCCATGGGATTTCTCAGGCAAGAATACTGGAGTGGGTTGCCGTTTCCTTTTCCAGGGGATTTTCCTAAGTCAGGGATCAAACCCATGTCTCCTTCATTGGCAAGCAATTCTTTACCACTGAACCACTAGGAAAGCCCTGTATATAAAAGTTAATTTTACAGGATAGAACCATAACTGGCTTCAGATGTATCATTTTTCACTTTTGTAGCCTACACCATGTACCATAAGGAGACATGGTAAAAACAATCATTGTTTTTATTTACAGAACACAGGTTTCAAATATATTTACACAACAAAATAATATTTTAGATGTACATATTTCACATATGTATCATGTGTCCTGTGTCTGTATATTTCTCTAACTTAAAGTAACTCTGAATAATTTACTTTCCTCAAATTATACCAATGAGTTTCTGTTTTTCCTTTTCACTATACCTAGACATTTTATAATTACACTGTTCACAGCTGACAAGCATAGGAAGAAAGCTTAACCCATAATTAACATTAAGTTAGTTATCTTATGTCAACCAGCAAATTAGTGAAACAGCCAAAATAATTTAGATATCAGAAAGTAAAATGTGTAAAAAATCTTTTACTATATCAGAATACAAGCATCATCATCTTACTGTATACACAGAAAGTAGTGTATGTTTTATGTATATGACACTATGGGATATGAAAGCTGATGAAATGAAATGAACTTTGATATTTTAGATCTTCCTTCCATTTTTATAATATTATTGAGATTAGGTAAGAATTCTAACACTAAAAATGAAATTTCTCAAGAGAAAATTGCCTCAAATGAGGCAAGCATGCGTGCTCAGTCAATTAATCGTGCCCAACTCTTTGAGATCATATGGACTATAGCCCACCAGGCTCCTCTGTCCATAGGATTCTCCAGGAAAGAATATTGGAGTGGGTAGCCATTTCCTAGTCCAGGGAATCTTCCCCACCCAGGGACTGAACCCACATCTCCTGAGTCTCCTGCATTAGCAAACAGATTCTTTACCACTGAGCCACCAGGGAACCCCTCAAATGAGGGAGGGAAACATTAAAAATCAGCATGGCAAATTCATAGGTTTGTTTGTATATAAACTGGTCCTTGGAAGATACCAAAGTGCCCTGTTAAGTAACCATTAAAGTGGTAGGATTTCATTCCTGAGGATCCATTTGGTTTTCTCGTTTTCTGTGAAAAACGCTACGTTTAAAGACTTGTGTGTGAAAGACTTGTGTCCAACACTCATCGGGTGCTGGGCACTATCAGCTGCCAAAGCAATGTTATAGTATCATCGATCTACTGAATGAGAGAAAATGTTTTCAAATTATATGGACTATAAGTAAGGTGTTAATATGTAAAGTATATCATCAGCTTATACAACTCGATAACAAAAACAAACATTCAATTAATGAATGGGTAGAAGACCTGAATGGACTTTTTTTCCAAAGAAGACATACAGATGACCAAAAAACACATGAAAAAATAAACATCACTAATCACAAGGAAAACTCAAATTTTTAAAAAAATGAGATATCAGCTCACACCTATCAGAATGGCTATCATCTAAAAGCACACACCAAAAAACAAATGTTTACAAGATGTGGATAAAAGGGAACTCTAGCACATTGCTGGTGGGGATGTAAATTGGTGCAGTCACTGTGGAAAACTATATGGAGTTTTCCAGAAAAAATAAAAATAGAATTACCAAATGGTCCAACAATTCCACTCATGGGTATATATCCAAAGAAAACAAAAACATTAATTTGAAAAGATATTTGCACCTCAGTGTTTATAGCAGTGTTATTTACAATAGCCAAGATATGGAGGCAAACTCAGTGTCCATCAACAAATGGATGGATAAAGAAGCTGGGAGATATATATATATATATCATCCACGTGTATATTCCATGCATATATATCACAATATATACATTCCACCTATATATTCCATGCATATATATCATTATATATGTGTGTGTATATATATATATATATATATATATACTTGAAAAAGAATTAAAATTTGGCATTTATAACATATATACCCTGGATGATGTTATGCTAAATGAAATAAATTAAACAGAGAAAGACATATATTATATGTTATCACTGATAAGTGAAATCTAAAATATAAAACAAACTAGTGACTATAACAAAAAAGAAACAAATTCACTGATATAAAGAACAAACTAATGGTTACCAGTGGAGAAAGGAAAGGTGGGAGGAGCAAGACAGGGATACGAGTATAGAGGTACAAGCTAGTCTGTATAAAATAAATAAGCTATAATGATATATTGCACAGCACAGGGAATATGTGTAATATTTAATAACTATAAATGGAATACAGCCTATAGAAACTTTGAATCACATTGTTGTACACCTGAATCTACTATATCAATAATATTGCAAATCAACTATACTTCAATAAAAAATAAATAAATATATATTGGAATTGCTCTTTTAATTCTATATCAAATTTTATCCTACCACTAATGTTTTCCTATTTTTCCATAAAAAGATGCGCCAGTTATATGAAATATATTCCTTCCAGCAAAGATGTGACTCAGAGATTTAGTTTTCAGAATTATTTAACCATTTTTATATGTCTGATATAACTACTGTTATCATTAGTATCACTTGCTCCTTGGAAGAACATATATGACAAACCTAGACAGCCTATTAAAAAGCAGAGACATTGCTGTACCCGTAAAGATTCATATATTCAAAACTATGCTTTTTCCCAGTAATCATGAATTGATGTGAGATTTGGACCATGAAGAAGGCTGAGCATCTATGAATTGATGCTTTTGAACTGCTGGGTTGGAGAAGACTCTTGAGAGTCCCTTGTACAGCAATGAGATAAAGCCAGTCAATGCTAAAGGAAATCAGTTCTGAATATTCATTGGAAGGACTGATGCTAAAGCTGAAGCTCCAATACTTTGACCACCTGATGTGCAGAACTGACTCATTGGAAAAGACCCTGATGATGGGAAAGATTGAAGGCAGAAGGAGAAAAGGACGACAGAGGTCCAGCCCCGGCTGATCCAGGGTATTCGAGGGGAGACGGCGTCGGTGACTATTTAAATATTCATCAAAGATATAAAGAGTAATAGAATGAGGATAGCTCAGTAGGAAAATTCAGTGGAGAAAAGAGGCTGAGTAGCTTGGTTTATGCGGGAGACCAATAAAACTTCAACACAAGAAGTTTGCACCACTTACGTAGGCCACAGGCATCCTTCCGTTCTCCCCAAGGAGAGGAGACACTGAGGCCTCCCCTGTCGGATCTTAGAAGCCCAGGCATAATTAGTAAGCATAGAGGGTTCCGCGCTCCAGATGGAGACTCAGCCAGAATTTGAGAGGGAGAGACATGGGGAGACCAGTCTTTCGAGGAACTGATCCCAATTCTTTATTTTCCAGAGTCTGTTTTTATACACTGAAATGTTATACAAAAGTCACGTGGGGACAGCAGTCCTGACTTTTATTAAAGTCAGGTGCTTCACACAAATGTATACAGAGGTCTTAGGGGTGTTACATCATCTTCTGGCCAAGGGCGCCTGCTGACAATTTATGACACTCTCCTTGTGACGGCAGTCAGTCAACCAGAACACTTATTTCTCCAAGGGTGATTATTCTTAAAACAGACACCACCCAAATAAAGTTACATTCCTATAGGGTGAGGATGTAGTGGGTTTTAATCAAGGAAAGAATTTACTTAGCCTAAGGTCTAACATGATTAATATCAAAGGTTAATACTTATTTCTTCTATATATTCATTAATGTGTATAAGGGCAGGGGATGTGGAGACTTAGCAGTAAACATTGGCTCAACAAATGAAAAACCCTTCACCAATACAATTTCTAATCAGCCCACTATACTTATACTAATAGTCTTCTAACTTCTCTAAAGAACCTGTTTTTAGAAGGTTTAAAGCATCTCGTGCCTCTCATTGTTGGGAGGCTGTGAGCAATCACATGTGGCCGGACAAGCCTGTCAGGCAGGCTAGAGAACCTTCAGAGGAGTTTGTAGGTTGAAACACTCCTGTCACGCCCAGGAATTATTATTAACTGGAGCTCTAAGTTAACTTCTTCTCCAAAAGAGGTGGTGGGGGACAGTCCCCCGTAAAGTCAGAGGTGTAGGTGAGAACACAAGGTAGTAAAGTAGGCAGGCTCTGGTTATGGGGGTAGATGCTCGAGGATTTCCAGGGGGACTCCTGAGGCTCGATCCCGCCTTTGCGTATGTCGAGCCTCCTTCCTCATGACCTTTGCCATGGGCGGAGTGCCTCATGCTGGCTCCCCACAGTTGGATGGCATCACCAACTCAATGGACATGAGTTTGAGCAAGCTCTAGGAGTTGGTGATGGACAGGGAAGCCTGGAGTGCTGCAGTCCATGGGGTCGCAAAGAATTGGACATGATTGAGTGACTGAACTGAACTGAACTGTCATCGATAAAATTTTAATGGTTTAAAAATGACATAGCTATAACTGCTTAAAAATACCACTTTAATAATGAGATTGTTTGCTATATAATTTATAGTAAGAAATACCTATTTGATTTTCATTCCTGCTTCTGGCACAGAGCTTTTAAAACTCTTGAAATTTCCTAGGTGAGGAGAGCCATAAAATTTTCTTTTCTTAAGTTCATGAGGTAACTTTGGGACCACACCTAAGGATGGGAACTGGTTGCCAAGAGGCCCAACCTTGAGACCAGAGGTTAGTACCACACCCTGCCCTCCAGGGAAGGGAGAGGGACTGGAGGGTGAATCAGTTGCCAATGGTCAATGATTTAACAAATTATGTCTCTGCAATGAAGTCTTCATTAAAGCCCAAAAGGACTGAATGTGATCAGCCAAGGGCATTTGTCATCTGCCTCTATGGAGACTAGTTTTTCCCTGGTGGCTCAGATGGTAAAGAGTCTGGTTGCAGCACAGAAGACCCAGATTCAATCCCTGGGTCAGGATCATTCCCTGGAGAAGGAAATGGCAACCAGCTCCAGTATTCTTGCCTTGAAAATCCCATTGGTGGAGGAGCCTGGCAAGCTACAGACCATGGGGTTACAAAGAGTTGGACACGACCGAGCCACTTCACTTTCTTTCTTTTCGTTCTTTCTGTGGAGACTGAATCCTGTGCTACTGCAGTTGTTGACCTTCAAGTTGCCCTGAATAAGTTCAGGGTGGAGAGTGAGGCACTCTGTGCTCCAGGACAACTGGTAGAACAGGTCTTTAGGTAATTAGATATTTTTAGAAACTAATTTCATGAACCCAATCCTTGCATCTACTTAAATCTGGTGTGTGCCTGTGTGCTAAGTCACTGCAGTCGTGTCTGACTCTTTGCCACCCTATGGTCTTATAACTGACCACGCTCCTCAGTCCATGGGATTCTCCAGCCAAGAATAATAGAGTGGGTTGTCATTTCCTACCCCAGGGGATCTTTCTGACCTAGCAATCAAATCCATGTCTCTTATGTTTCCTGCATTAGCAGGCAGGTTCTTTACTAGTAGCACCACCTGTTTATGCCTAGAAAACACTAAATCCCTTCATGGTGTTTGATGTCAGCTCTTCATTATTGTTGCTGTCCAGTCACTCAGCTGTGTCCAACTCTGTGACCCCATGGACTGGACTACAGCCCACCAGACTTCCCTGTCCATCACCACCTCCCTGAGCGTGCTCAAACTCATGTCCATTGAGTCAGTGATGCCATCCAACCATTTCATCCTCTGCCGTCCCCTTCTCCTTCAGTCTTTCCCAGCATCAGGGTCTTTTCTCTTCAGATCAGGTAGCCAAAGTATTAGAGCATCAGCTTCAGCAAGAGTCCTTCCAATGAATATTCAGGATTGATTTCCTTAAAGTTTGACTAATTCGATCTCCTTGAAATCCAAGGGACTCAGCTCCTTGTGACTAAAAGAAAACCTCTTGTAAAGTAAGTGCTTGATTGCATTGCACTCCCCCTTCACCAAAATCTCATGTATTGGCCTTCCCCCACTATCTCTTTGGAGCGATTTCTTGGAACTCTCTAAGGTGCTGTCTCGCAGGCTGCAGTCTTCACTTTGCCCAAATAAAATTTAACTCACAACTCTCACTTTATGCATCTTATTTTAGTCAACAAAAGAATGTTTCTCTGAGTTCTATGAGCTACTCTAGCAAATTAATCACACCCAAGGTGATCAGCGGAAATTCTGACTCACAGACAATTGGTCAGAAGTATAGGTAACAACCTAAGCTTGAAATTGGCATTTGAAGTGGGGAGGGGAAGGGCAAAGTCTTGTAGGACTGAACACTCAA
This sequence comes from Bos taurus, assembly GCF_002263795.3. NCBI lineage: Eukaryota > Metazoa > Chordata > Mammalia > Artiodactyla > Bovidae > Bos > Bos taurus. The sequence goes on from NC_037347.1 coordinate 60,812,599, forward strand.
CCAATCTTTTGCTCTGAACCCTTAAATTGAATCCGAGACTAATCTCTGGGTAGAGAATCAGAATTAAGTTGGATTGTAGGACGCCAAGCTGGTGGATGAGAAGTGTTTGTTGGTGATGTGGGGAAGCATGCACACTCACACATACACACACACTGGAATTGGATTCAGGAACCTAAGAGAACATAACCAGAAAAAAATGGTTTTTTGAATGACTTAAAAGTAACGTGATAAAGTAATACATTCTGGATATTTCAAGTGGGTATGTAAGCAAGCCAGTCTGACTGCTTTCTTTGTCCCCCTTGACCCTTCTCCTAACTGCCAGGAAATCTTAACTAGTTTACATCTAATTATAACAAGAGGATTTCACATTGTTAATTCATTGACCTCCTTCCTTTTTCAATACCAGATTTGTGATGGCAATTTTCTGAAACCCAAAATAGCTATGCTTGACCTTTCTCTTCTCTTTTCTTCTGTGAGCCCATGTCTAAACAAAGTAAGTTCACAGTAAATGTTAGGGCTCTTCTCACCTGAAAAAAACCTGTATATATAACTCCATTTTAGCCTGAGGATCAACTTTTCATTTTTAATTCTAATCCACTGCTAAAACAAAATCTTTCCTTTAAAAAAGACCCCTCATTCTTCCCCTTTTCTTCTCCTTGCTTGCCTGGAGACAGTTTGCTCCCTGAACCCCAGGCTGTGACAGGCATATGGCTGACATCACCAGTCTGGTGGTTGGGGTTCAGAAAGCCCACCATCTCATATTCCCTTTTGCTCATTTGTGATACTGTGTCATACTGTTGGGGGATGTTACTTAAATCACTTTCCTAAACTGTGAACAGCTACAAGTATCCTTATTTTTGAGACATTTCCTCTGTTACTTACTTTACATCTGTGTGTTCAGTTTCTGTAATGCAATAATCCTGTGGCTTATCTAATTCCAAGATATGATTAACCTGTTCTGATTATATATGTCAATACTTAAAGTCATTTTTTGAGGAAATTTTTACTTTTTAAACTGTTATTGAGATGCAATTCACCTACTGAATTTAATTTAAAAAATTTTAGTATATTCACATATATGGGCAAGCAACTTCATAGTCAATATTAGACTATTTTCATTATCTCAAAAAGAAATCTTGAAGTTATCAACCCCTTGAAGTGATGTGAAAGTGTTAAGTCACTCAGTTGTATCCACCTCTTTATGACTGCATGGAATATAGCCAACCAGACTCCTCTGTCCATGGAATTCTCCAGGCAAGAATGCTATAATGGGTATCCATTCCCTTCTCCAGGGGATTTTCCTGACGCAGGGATCCAACCAGGAATCACAACTGACCCAGGAATCGAACTCTGATGTCCTGCATTGCAGATGGATTCTTTCTATCTGAACCACCAGGGAAGCCCCATAGACCTTCAGATAGCCCCTATTCCCTAGCAACCAGGAACGTACTTTCTTAAGGACCAAGGTTATGTGAGGTATTAACACTTACATATTAACACCAATATTTTGGCCACTTGATGCAAAAAACTGACTCATTGGAAAAGACCCTGATGCTGGGAAAGATTAAAGGCAGGAGGAGAAGGGGATGACAGAGGATGAGATGGTTGGATGGTATCACTGACCCAGACATGAGTTTGAGTAAACTTCAGGAGTTGGTGATGGACAGGGAAGCCTGGCATGCTGCAGCCCATGGGATCACAGAGTCAGACATGACTGAGTGACTGAACTGAACTGAATGTTAAGGGCACACAGTAATGGGTATACAGAAAATCTCTTCAGTATCTTTGCCACTTTTATGTAAATCTAAAATTATTCTAAAACAAAAATAATTTAAAAGTACTTCAAATACATATGGTACAAAACAATACAATTGTCTTGTTAAATTAACACATACATTGTTCTTGCACTATCCAACCTGTTCTAAGTGTTTACATATGTTAACTTACTGTATCTTCACAAACATTAAGTAAGTTGCTATTCTCCTACAGATGAAACAGATCCAGGGAGTAAGTGAATTCCCCAAGGTGCTCACCCCAAGAAGAACATCAGGGCTTTATATCCTGGCTACTGACTCCACAGTCCATCTTTTAACCACTGCACTTTTCTTCTGACTATGATAAATGAGATTTCAGCAAGTCAATATGGTTGTGGTGGTGAAGTCACTTAAGTCGTGTCCTACTCTTGCAACCACGTGGACTGTAGCCTGCCAGGTTCCTCTGTCCATTGGATTTCCTAGTCAGGAATACTGGAGTGGGTTGCCATTTCCTTCTCCAGTGGATCTTCCTGACCCAGGGATCAAACTCACATCTCTTGTCCGTCCTGTATTGCAGGCAGATACTTTACTACTGAGCCACAGGGAAGCCAGTCAGTATAAGGAGGAACAAAATGCGGAGATGTGAGATAAAAATCTGAACTGCTCTTCCCAAAAATGAGTTTTAAAGAATTACAAATATTAGTTCAGAAGTGATTTTTCTCACTTAAATATCACATGCAATTAGAAATGTCTGCATGTGTATGAAAGTAGGTCAAGTCAGGCCTATGTGCTCACTGATTTCAGCTAGGAAAGGCGGATAAAGTACAAAACTCAGAAATATGTCTTAAAGGGCTCCAATCCTGGTTCCAACAACAACTATGCCCCTGCTGACAATTTACTTGACATCTCTATTTCTCAGTACCTGGGCGGGCAGATCATGGCATCTATATTGGCAATCCTTGCAAAACTGCATAGTACATAGTAAATGAGTGATCAGTGCTATGAAAACGAAGAGTGAGGAAGGGCAGACAGCAGGTTGTCTCAGGACAGACAGCTGTTTCTTTCAGGAAAGTTGAGAGCACCCCTATGCATGAGGGATACATGAAAGGAGACCTGACTTAAGCAAGGAAGTGAGTCATGGAGCCTTCTTGAGAAAGAGCATTTTAGGCAGAAAGAAGATGCTCCAATGCCAAAGAATTGAAGGTTTCAAATTGTGGTGCTGGAGAGGAACCCTGATAGTCCCTGGACAGCAAAGAGATCAAACCAGTCACTTCTAAAGGAAATCAACCCTGAATATTCATTGCAAGGACTGATGCTGAAGCTGAAGCTCCAATACTTTTGCCACCTGATCCAAAGAGACAACTCACTGGAAAACCCCCCAGTGCTGGGAAAGATTGAAGGCAGAGGATGAGATGATTAGATAGCATCCCCGAATGAATTTGAACATGAATTTGAGCAAAGTCTGGGAGATAGTGAAGGACAGAGGAGCCTGGCATGCTGCAGTCTGTGGGGTCACAAAGAGTCAGACATGACTTAGCAACTGAATGACAAGATGGTCCAGGCAAGAGTAACCTTGGAATGGAGAGCTTGGAAATTTGCAGGCAAGGAGCAGATTGGTGAGGTGAGGAGTAAGTATATAGAGGCCCAAACTGATTTGCAAACCTAAACCACTCTGAGTGTTGCTTGAAGATTTCTCTAACATTGCCCGAGGCACTCTACTACCCACAGAAATTGCCTCTATCTTGAAATCTCAAACCATTGTTTGGATATACCACATTTAAATATACTGAGTTGGTATATATGAGTATCCATCTCTCACCTGTACCTGGAATGTAAATTGCCTCATGCCATTATCATGTAGAGTGTGTGTATGTGTTTGCTTGTGTGTGTGCACAAATGTGCTTGTTTCATGTTTAATACTCTAAAGCATCTAGAAAATTATCGAGATTATTATTTTTAATTTTTTGATTAGTAAATTCTAACAAACAAAACACATTACATTAGAGAAAGAATTGTGGCTTTGGTTATATTTCTCTTCTCATGCATCTGTAAACTTCATATGTACTCACTGGAACTAAAATTATCTTAAATTTGCAATATATCTTACAGGCTTGAACAGAATTGTACAGGAATCATCGATCCTGTTTACAGGATCATTTGATCCAGTTTACAGTCATGAGAGCCAGTCAAAAGTTATTTTAATTTCATTTGACAAAGGGCTCAACATTCACTTTGAGAAGGTAAATGGCTTTCCAAAGGTTATCCAGTTAATAGGTGGTAGAAACTTGAGTTGAACCAATGTTGCTGGGCCTCTGTTTATTTTTCCCTAAGTTTACCATAGGCCAAAATGAATTTAAAATATTGCAGAGTAAGGTTAAGCCTATAAAGTATAGGTTAAGCCTATACCCAAAGAAATACTACTGAATTTGTGAGAAAAAAAAGAAATGAGAGAGAACCACAATTCTATTAGTTAAATTGCTGTCATGTCCCTGATAAATAAATGTTCTTGGAGCTGTACGTGCCTGTCAGTAAGGAAGATTACTTTTAAAATGCTGTATTTGTAAATTATTATCACAAAATGAAATGATAGTTTTCAGAGGAACTAAATTCCTAACAGCAGAAGTTGCTCTTTGGAAAAATATAAGATTCACTCTGATATCTTGCCCACATTAATAAGAATTCCAATGCGACCATTTTCAAAACATAATATTAAAAACTAAATTCTTCAATTATTTTCAGGGAGAAAATTCAAGAAGAGCACAAGGTGGAGGAATGGATGGGAATTCAACAAGTATTCTTGGCTCTTCTACAAAACTAGAAAATAAATGCTTGGCAAATCATGCATTATACAGATATGGCAAATTCTCACTTGTACAATTACTCATTTACATTTCTCTTCCTTTCTGGGATCTGTAGCAAACTTTGAATCCAAGCTTGGATTCTCTTAGCCTTTCAGAATTCTACTTAGAGACTTCCTTGATTTCATCAAGTGAATAAATAGAGAGGAAAAGTAAAACATGGTAAATACCACCAAAGAATTACACGGCAGGCTAATCTGTTGTCAAATGCCCATATAAAGACTTCCAAAAAAAATGAAAGCATTTGCCTTCTCCGTGCCCTTACTTACTTTCACTAGCCTGATTATTGTGCTATTTACAGCATAGAATCACAGCCTACAAGTGCTGCTCATTCTTTGATTCCTGACTTTTCTATCTGAGTTGCAAACTGGGAACACAAGACTTCAGTTTTGTACAAACAGTTGCCCTAAAGCCATTCAAAAGATGGCATGCAATAAAATCTGCACATGCTATATTTATTTTAACAACCTATCTCATGTAGAGCAACTTGAAAATATAATCAAAGGCAAAATTACATTGCTGAATTTTTAAACAATTAAATTAAATACCATACAATGTATATAAAAGTACTAGGCATACTCCATCTAGTTATAACATTTAGGCATGGGCTATATGGCTTTATCTTATAGAAATTCACAGAAGAAAATAGCTAAGCCCTTGCAAAATAAGATGTTTTCAATTATGAAATTAAAATATAATTTGTGCTTTTAGAGCAAATAACACTCTTTGTGGTAAAATGCGTCAACATCATAATTCAAGAGCCTTGGCCAGTTCATTACACTTGACTCACAAAACCAAAATTATGAGAGCCCTTCTTTAGATGTAGTGCTATTTTTCATTTTATATGTGTGTGCATGTTTCAATATATTCCACATATTTGAAAACGCTTAAATTTCTTATCTGGTTTTATTCTTGAAAAGATTCCAAACAAATATTCTTATACTTTAAAAATAGAACAAAATCATAGGAAATCTAGGAATTTAAAGATTTTTTACAAATGTAAGTTCATAAGTTCATATTATATAATCAAGATACTGTAATTTACGACCAAAATTTTTTAAAGTAGTACTATTCTGCTAACTTTAAGTGAAAAGAGATTCTGCCATACCTATTTATCAACATATAATGTTGTTGTTCAGCTGCTAAGACATGTCCTACTTTTTGTAACACAATGGACTGCAGCACCCCAGGCTTCCCTGTTCTTCACTATCTCCCAGAGTTTGTTCAAACTCATGTTCATTGTGTCAGTGATGACATCCAACTATCTCATCCTCTGTCTCCCTCCTTTCTCCACATCCCCTCAATCTTTCCCAGCATCAGGGTCTGTTCCAATGAGTCAGTTCTTCACATCAGGTGACCAAAGGATTGGTGCTTCAACTTCAGCATCAGTCCTTCTAATGAATACTCAGGGTTGATTTTCTTTAGGATTGACTGGTTAGATCTCATGGCTGTCCAAGGGACTCTCAGGAGGGAGGAGGGTTCAGGATGGGGAACACATGTATACCTGTGGCAGATTCATTTTGATACATGGCAAAACCAATACAATATTGTAAAGTTAAAAAATAAAATAAAATAAAAAAAAGAATCTCCTCCAGCACCACAGTTCAAAAGCATCAGTTGTTCGGTGCTCACCTTCTTTTTGGTCCAATTCTCACATCCATACATGACTACTAAGAAAACCATAGCTTAGACCATATGGACTTTTGTTGGCAAAGTGATGTCTCCGCCTTTTAATATACTGTCTAGGTTTGTCATAGCTTTACTTCCAAGGAGCAAGCATCTTTTAACTTTAAAGTGTCAGTCATCATTCACAATGATTTTGGGAATAGAATAACACAACATATAATGTGTGTGTGCTAAATCACTTCAGTCATGTCCGACTCTTCGAGACCCTAAGAACTGTAGCCCACCAGGTTCCTTTGTGCATGGGATTCTCCAGACAAGAATACTGGAGTCGATTGTTGTGCCCTCCTCCAGGGGATCTTCCTGACCGAAGGATCAAACCCATGTTTCTTACGTCTCCAGCACTGGCAGATGGGTTTTTTACCACAAGCTCCGGCTGGGAAGTCCACACTAAATTGGTGAGTAATTTTTCCTCTGCTGAGAGGAAAATTATAACATCATTCTAGATGAAAAACAAACTTCTAAAAAGTCACCTAAGATCTAATGATAGATAATAATGGGTTTTCTAATGATAGATGTTAATGGATTTTCTAACCTACTTTCTACAAACCATTATGTCTCAATGATGCTGAGATTCTCCATATCAAAGATACATGGGAGAAAACTTCTCTGAGTTTGTTCATAGATATTCCTGTCAGTCTTTTCTTTGACAATCTCCTTCAACCCCATATATGGTGTTTAAAATACAGTATTTTACAAAAAGCTTTAAAAGTTGCTCCCAGTGATCATTTTCATACATGTAACAAAACTGATTACTTTTCCACCTAAACAAAATATGCAAGAGAAAGGAAAGAGCGTAACTGAAATAATGTCAAACCTAAAAATTTGGGGAGGAATAAATAAGACATTGCTGCAAGATGCAGGTAAACACTAAATAAAATTACAGTTGCTTTTAATATCCTGACTAATTTTACAAGCAAAATTGGAAGTCAAATTGTTAAACAGCAAGACTAAATTTGACACCTTTCACTGTCATATTTTATTTGTACATATCAAGAGAAGTGAGTTCAATCCCTGGGTTAGAAAGATCCCTGGAGTAGGAAATGGCAACTTGTTCCGGTATTATTGCCTGGAACTTTCTATGGACAGAGGAGCCTGACAGGCTACTATCCATAGGGTCGCAAAGAGTCAGGGATGACTGAGGGACTGTGTACCCATACAGAAACAGAATGAGTCTATTTAGGTGATGTAGGTATTAATCAAAAATGGAATCTTCAGGCATCTTTATTATGTAAACATACCACCAAGGCTACTCACCATTATCCATTATAAGTTAGGCTTTTCTTTTTTGATAGTATTATCCCCAAAGTTTTATTTAACTAAAAACTTCTAACTTTATAAACTTTTCTCTCTCTTCCAAGCCTTGTCATCTACAAAACTACAAATCATCTTCACCATGATTTCTCTCTTCTACAAACTCTGATATGCATTTTCTCTGCATAGGGATAGTCAACTCCCTGCAAAATTCATTTTCATTTATATATAAATAGTTTTCATTTTGGGACTTTGCAGTTGGTGCTAGTGATAAAGAACCTGCCTACCAATGCTGGAAACATAAGGGACCCAGGCTCCATCCCTGGGTCAGGAAGATCCCCTGGAGGAGGGCATGGCAATCCATTCGAGTATTCTTGCTTGGAGAATCCCATGGACAGAGGAGCCTGGTGGGTTACAGTCCATAGATTCACAAAGAATCTGACACGACTAAAGCTACTTAGCACAACACAGCACAGTTTCCATTTTACAAATTAAGAGTGTTAGGTGATACCTTTCATATTTCATTGCCTCTCATGTACCTTCCACAGTTCTGTGAACACAATGGAAGCCTATAAACTTACCTTGACTAACTCACAGATACACAAACATATCATTATAAGTCCACATCAAGAAGCTTTGCATGTAATACATGACTCCCCTAGAACATATGACATGAGCTTAGCCCTCTAAACCTCACTGCTATTTCAATTACCATTAAATAGTTCATTTATAATCATTAATGACCATACTTACTCATTATGACAGGGATCCAATACAGAAATACATTTTCACTTAGAAGAAAACTTAAAAATCTTATCGCCACCTTTAATTTTTAATCAGGAAAGAAATCCCATTGGGGCAATAAAGAGCGCTACACCAATTATGTATTGCATTCTTGTTCCTGGTGTGGAGGGCAAGAGCCATATACACTTATAAAACAGTATGAAAAACACAAATACATTCAAGCCTGAAGCAGCAATAATAATTCAGAATAAAATTAGATGAATGCAATGAGAAGATATAAGCCTCTGGAAAACAATAAACTAAAAGTGAAATCTATTATAAATTATTCCCAACAAACACTGGTTGAATGCATACTTTCTTATTAGAAGTTGAGAATTTCTGCTGTCTGGCAATTAGAAAGAGGAAAGGGTGAAATAATTGGTTCCCTGACCAGGCCTATTATTCCCAGTGAACAAGCATCTATTACAAATCAAGCTAACCTCACAATTTTACCGGAGAGCTTTCTCAGTAGAAAAGTGAAAACAGTTGGGTCACTACATTGAGAAATCACAGAAATGTTGTCAAACCACAAATACCCTTACTTGGCTGAGGGGAAAAAAGAGCCTGAATGCAATCACTAAAGCTTAAATATACAGTTACCATATACATGAATCTAAGCAATCAGAAAAGGAAATTCTATCATTTGAAATGAAATGTAAGAAAAACAATGAAAATATTGCCTAGATTGGATATTTTGGTATATAGAATGAATTGAAAGGATGTTTAGATATTACATAAGCCTATCTTCAATACACTTTAGGAATTCTTACTTGACTAGTGGTTATCTAGTTTTTCTTTATTTGCAAAAATGGGATCATTTCTGCAAATCAGATAACTTTATTTTGCCACATGTGATATGAGACTGTGAGTCATAATGAGTATTTATTGAATAGCTAGCTTATAAAGCATATTAAACTACTAAACTGGCAATTTTTCATATATTCTAGCTTAATTTTAGTAGTTCTATTAGCTAGATGATGCTCCATAAGATACTGTTGGTGAAACACTCTTTTTTAATTTTTTCTAATCTGTACAGCAAGATACTTTGGTAAAATAAAATAGATTCTTATGGTAATACCAAATTGCTCTATAATTTCTAATATCTCACTTCTAATCTCTATTTGCCTGTCTAGTTTAAACTATAAACAAATATTGGACCAGAAATAATCCATAGTCTTCTTAGATAAGCTATCTACAGTTGACCACAACATTGATAGTAAGTTGTGCAGAGACTGTTGACTAAATACCTGTAGCATGAATTCAGGGATGATGAAAACACTCATACAAAATGTTCCTTTTTATTAAAAAGGATAAATGAAATGTGTCAACTTACATCATCACTAGTTTCAAAACATATTATTAAACACATTAAGCTATTCCATATTTTTGACATCACAGTTCACAGAAGTGCTTTTGGATGAAAACTTATGGTGGTGTCTTATGTAATATAAGGCATAATAATTACCTTTGAATTAATGTATTTTTTTCATGTGTGCTCAGAGGACAGTATGTTTCAAAATGGACATTTATATATCTTCTTTCCCTACTTTTATATTTGTTTCCCTACTTTCCCTACTTTTATAATTGTCAACAAAGAAAACGGAAAACTTACAGTTTAACCCCCCAAAACATCTACTTTTGTTTCATTGACTACACTAAAGCATTTGACTACAAATTATGGAAAATTCTTAAAGACATGGTAATACCAGACTACCTTACCTGCCTCCTGAGAAACCTGTATGCAGTTCAGGAGGCAACAGTTAGAACTGGACATGGAACAACAGACTGGTTTCAAATCGGGAAAGGAATATGTCAAGGCTGCATACTGTCACCTTGCTTATTTAACTTATATGCAGATTACATCATGCGAAATGCCAGACTGGATGAAGCACAAGCTAGAATCAAGATTGCTGGGAGAAATATCAATAACCTTAAATATGCAGATGATACCACTCTAATGGCAGAAAGTGAAGAGGAGCTAAAGAGCTTCATGATGAGCATGAAAGAGGAGCATGAAAAAGCTGACTTTAAACTCAACATTCAAAAAATAAAGATCATAGCATCTGGTCACATCAATTCATGGCTAATAGATGGGGAAAAAGTGGACACAGTGACAGACTTTATTTTCTTGGGCTCCAAAATCACTGCAGATGGTGACTGCATCCATGAAATTCAAAGACACTTGCTCCTTGGAAGGAAAGCTGTGACAAACCTAAACAGAGTATTAAAAAGCAGAGACATCACTTTGCCAACAAAGATCTTTATAGCCAAAGCTATGGTTTTTCCAGTAATCATGTATGGATGTGAACACTGTACCATAAAGAAGGCTGAGAACCAAAGAACTAATGCTTTCAAATTGTGGTGCTGTGGAGTTTCTTGGACTGCATGATCAAACCAGTCAATCCTAAAGGAAATCAGTCCTGAATATTCATTGGAAGGACTGATGCTGAAGCTGAGGCTCGAATGCTTAGGCCATCTAATGCAAAGGGCCAACTCATTGGAAAAGATCCTGATGCTGGAAAAGACTGAAGGCAAAAGGAGAAGGGGGTGACAGAGGATGAGATAGTTAGATAGCATCACTATCTATGTGATGAGACAGCATCACTGTCTCAATGTACATGAATTTGAGCAAGCTCTGGGAGATTGTGGAGGACAGAGAAGCCTGGTGTGCTACAGCCCACGAGGTCATAAAGAGAAAGACACGACTTGACAACTGAAGAACAACAACACATCATTATTTGTTGTAAGATATTGACAGACAACATTTACCAATTAAATGAAGTTTAATTCCGTTACTAGTTGGCTATTTTTTTTAATATTAATTCATGAAATGTCTTTTTTGTATCAATAGCATTGACCATTTGATTTTGTTTCTTTAGTCTAATAATGTTATTATCAACTAACATTTAGCATACTTGCAAGGGTAAAATAAGCCATAATACTCATAATGTTTTGTTGTAGAAGTGCTTTATTTGGTTTGCTCAAATTTTATTGAAAATGTTTTATATATGAGGAAAAATGATGTTACCTCATAGTATTTATTTTTATTGAATTTTAGTTCAATTGAATTGAATTGAACTTTAATTAATTTTAATTTAATTGAATTTTTAAATTTTTGACATAACTAGCTTAGGGACTGAATTAGACTTATTGCTTTTCCTAATTTCCAGAAGAGTTTTTATGATACAATGATAAATATATTTTTAAAGTTTCAGTTAAATGGCAATCCACTCCAGTACCCTTGCCTGGAAAATCCCATGGATGGGGGAGCTTGGTAGGCCTACAGTTCATGGGGTCGCAAAGAGTTGGACACAACTGATCGACTTCACTTATGTCTTAAAAGTGATGAGACTGAGTAGCAATCAAATTTACATAAGGTTTAGTGATCTAATCATTTTTAGTCTTTAATCTGGATAATATGAGTAATTTTTAATTATAGTATTCCATAAAATTTTCCATTTTCCTAATTCAGTTTTTTGGATATAGCTCTTCATAGCATTAACTTAACCATCAATATGTTTATGTATGCACATGGGTATCTGTATTTGTTTCAGTCTTGATTGAATTTTATTCAGATCTTTTATCTCTCCTTTTTTATATGAATTCTACTTTTTTATATTTAAATAAATATTGGTTTTTTGCCAGTCCCCATGTATTCAGTTTTTTTCTTTTTCATAGATATCCATTTTTTCAACTATTCTCCTATAGTCTTTTTACTTTTATGTATAACACTTTACAATTATATTAAAAATACATATATGAAGATTCCAATATCTAGAACTCCTGAGGGTTTGTTTGTATTACTTTAAAAAAATTATTTTTGCTTAATTTGTTTCTCTTTCTCAATATACTTTTTTTTTTTTTTTTACTGTATGTTTACTTATTATATAAAATGAAAGTTTAGAAGAGTTCTAGTTCTAGGAGGATTCAATAGACATATATGTTTCTATTCTTCCAAACATAGTTAAAAACTCTGGACATTATATAGAAAGCTGAGTACTGAAGCATAGCTGCTTTTTAACTGTGGTGTTGGAGAAGACTCTTGAGAGTCCCTTGGACTGCAAGGAGATCAAACCAATCAGTCCTAAAGGAAATCAACACTGAATATTTATTGGAAGGACTGATGCTGAAACTAAAACTCCAATCCTTTGGCCACCTGATAAGAAGAACTGACTCGTTGGAAAAAAACCCAATGCTGGGAAAGATTGGAGGTGGGAGGAGAAAGGGAAAACAGAGGATGAGATAGTTGGATGGAATCACCAGCTTGATGGAAATAAGTGAAGGACATGGGATCACAAAGAGTCAAACATGGCTGAGCTACTGAATAACAATAACAATAAAATCCATGTTACTCTGGTGTTCATTTGAACGATTTTGAAAACTTATAGTATGCATTTGCCACCATAGTCAAAACACTGAAAATTTTAAACATTTACAAAGTTTCCCATCCTTTCATCCCATAAAATAAGATTTTCCCTCTATCCTAACATTCTTGCCCTTTTTAAATGTCATATAATTGAATTTTATAATCACAATTAAATAAAAGGTAGTTTAAAAAAAAAAAACCTGTCAAAGTTAGAAGAGAATTCCCTCTTTCAAAATTTCAAATCAATTAATAAATTATTTCTAAATTATCAAGTTAAACACCATAATTTCAAATGATAGAACCATTCACAAGAGTACTTTTAATTTTTTCAAACTTTTAAAAAGTTTTGGAAAACAGAATTTAATAATGATTAAACTAAATATTATAAAATAGTTTTTTGGGTCATCTGTTGGTGAAATCCCTTTTTATTTGATTGAAATATAAAGTACAATATTGTGTTAGTTTCAGGTGTACAACACAATGATTTGACATTTGTATGCATTATAAAATGGTCAACATGAGAAGTCTAATAACTGTCTGCTCCCATATGAAGTTATATATTATTATATATTATCATCCATATTCCTTATGCTGTCTGCTTTATCTCCATGACTTACTTATTTTATAGTTGGAGGTTTGTACTACTTGATTCCATTCACCTATTTCACACACTCTTTCCTCTCCTCTGGCAAACTTCCATTTGTTGTCTGTATTTATGAGTCTACTTTCATTTTGTTTGTTTTGTTCGTTTGAGATCATATGGTGTTTATCTTTCTCTGTCCCAGTTATTTCCCTTAGCATAATATCCACTAGATCATCTGTGTTGCTAGAGATGGCAAGATTCCATCCTTAGCTTGAAGGTGAAAGGGAAGTCGCTCAGTCGCGTCTGACCCTTTGTGACCCCGTGGGCTGCAGCCCACCAGGCTCCTCTGTCCACTGGATTCTCCAGGCAGAATGGGTTGCCATTTTCTTCTCCAGGGGATCTTCCCGATCCAGGGATCGAACCCAGGTCTCCCTCATTGCGGGCAAACGCTTTAACCTCTGAGCCAGCCACCAGGGAAGCCGTTAGCTTGAGGTAAGCCAAACGATTTGAAACAGATAACACCGCCTTACTGCCCCCTAGTGTTGGAAGTCTTCACAAACGAAGTGAAGAAAACCGGGTGGCTGTTCTTACCTTTGTCATATATTCTGGCTTCCTGCTTCCTTACTTTACATCTGAGATGACAAGCATAAAATCTCACAACATAAATCTCAAGGCATGTGATGTATAATTTATAAATCACTGGTAGAATGCCTAAGTCATGTGGAAATGCGCTCTGCTAATTAAAGTTTATTTCCCCAGTGAAGAAATCGTTATCACAGGGAGCAAGGATAAAAAATACCACTCTCTTTAAAGAATGGTTTATCTTGTTAAAGAAATCCAAAACATGGGTCTAGAGCCATAGACATTTCATAGCTTAAGAAGGAAGCGTCACTAACATCACATCAGTCATCAGTAACATTCTGGGCCACCTGGATCTATATACTATCTCTGTTTGTTTGGATCAGCCAAAAACCAGACACCAAAATCAGGTTAAATGTACAAGAAACTTATCAGAGAAATTTAGAAAGTAATTGAACAGTGCCTGACATGAGTTATATAATTATTGGCTATAGTAAAATAAACCATTGATGAATATTTAAGTTGCTTCCAAATTTTCTTTATCATAGAGCTGTTAGTAAAGAAAATTGCATGTGGCCCAGTTAAATTAGGACTTCAGACAAAGAAGAATGTTTTATATAACTATATCCTCAGTAATAAATTTTTTTCTAAAATCACCAGAACTCGAAAATATGTTAAGGAGATATTTCTGATTTGAATAAATGATAGTAAGTACAGAAACAGCATTCTTTTAACATTAAGAATAAAGTTTGATTTTATTTTCATTTTTCCTAATTTTTTTTCTAACCACCCAGTGTGGCATACAGGATCCTAGTTCCCTGACCAGAGATCAAACCTTGCATTAGGAGTACAGAGTCTTGACCACTGGACCACTGGGGAAGTCCCAAGTTTGATTTTAAAGCAAAGTCAAATATAAAATTTTTGTAGCTATTGCTCTCTACATAGTCTCATGTATCTATTCATGTATATCAAATTAAAATGCTGAAATAATGTAATATTTTAATGTCAGTAATATAAAATTTAAAAGTAATATAAAATTTAAAAGATATGAAAATTCAGAGTAATCTGTTATCATTTCAATAACTTGCAATAAAATGTTTTAAAAGGGCTGAAACATTGATAAATGCCTATAATTTAACATGATAATTTGCCTATAGTTTCTCAAACCTTTCATTTTATATTGAAAATCAAAGTGCTATCAGACTAGATTCTGATATCATTTTAAATTGTTTCTAACTTTGGCTTTGAATCTTGAAAGAAATTTGTCTCAATGCACAAGGAAAGCTAATTAGACATATTGAGAGGTGAGAACCTTCACAAATGCTTCTCTTTTGAAAACCCAGAACTATGGTTAGGAAGACCATAGGGATTTCTTTCAAAATTTATGTGATAATTAGTCTGCATAGTGTTGAAAATGAAAGACACAAAAAAGGTTGAAGTTTCATCTTTTCTAGAGCCTAAACCAGTGATACTAAGGCACACAGTCTAAACACTCGGTTTTCATCTGTTTGGCTGGTTGCACATTGAGTACTTAAAACTTTAATCTTGATACTACAAAGCCAAGCATTTCTCTTGACTTCTGACCATCAAACTCAATGCAATAAATATTTTCACTGAGTCTCCAAAACTGAAGTTCAGTAAACACATACATGGTCCATAAAATCAGTAAAAATTGTATGTATCTCTTGTGTATGTATTGGAGAAGGAAATGGTAACCCACTCCAGTATTCTTGCATGGGAAATCCCATGGACAGAGAAGCCTGGAGGGCTATATAGACCATGGGATCACAAAAGAGTCAGACGTGGCTGAGAGACTAAATAATAGCAACAACTTGTATATATAGCAATTATGGAGTCATGTGCCACATGCCCATGATATTAAATTTTTTTCTTGATATGTAAAAATCACAGTGAATTTTCTTGAAAGCCTAATGCATGTCCCTCCATTAGGTGTATTTAATTGAAATCTGCAAGAACAATGTCTGGGTTTAGTTCATCATTGTGACTCTAAGATTCATATACTATATCTTATGAGAATTGAAGATAAACTCCAATGAATTTAGGATTGTAAATTCATATATATTTATTCCATGACTCCAATCACTCAATGTTTATATTTGAATATGTGGCTTAAAGTGTATTAAAGGTATGATTTTATTAGTATGAATATATAATATATATATAAATCAGATCAGATCAGGTCAGTCACTCAGTCGTGTCCAACTCTTTGCGACCCCATGAATGGCAGCACGCCAGGCCTCCCTGTCCATCACCAACTCCTGGAGTTCACTCAGACTCACATCCATCAGGTCCGTGATGCCATCCAGCCATCTCATCCTCTGTCGTCCCCTTCTCCTCCTGCCCCCAGTCCCTCCCAGCATCAGAGTCTTTTCCAATGAGTCAACTCCTCGCATGAGGTGGCCAAAGTACTGGAGTTTCAGCTTTAGCATCATTCCTTCCAAAGAAATCCCAGGGCTGATCTCCTTCAGAATGGACTGGTTGCATCTCCTTGCAGTTCAAGGGACTCTCAAGAGTCTTCTCCAACACCACAGTTCAAAAGCATCAATTCTTCGGTTCTCAGCCTTCTTCACAGTCCAACTCTCACATCCATACATGACCACAGGAAAAACCATAGCCTTCACTAGACGGACCTTTGTTGGCAAAGTAATGTCTCTGCTTTTGAATATGCTATCTAGGTTGGTCATAACTTTCCTTCCAAGGAGTAAGCGTCTTAATTTCATGGCTGCAGTCACCATCTACAGTGATTTTGTAGCCCAGAAAAATAAAGTCTGACACTGTTTCCACTGTTTCCCCATCTATTTCCCATGAAGTGATGGGACCAGATGCCATCATCTTCGTTTTCTGAATGTTGAGCTTTAAGCCAACTTTTTCACTCTCCACTTTCACTTTCATCAAGAGGCTTTTGAGTTCCTCTTCACTTTCTGCCATAAGGGTGGTGTCATCTGCATATCTGAGGTTATTGATATTTCTCCCAGCAATCTTGATTCCAGCTTGTGTTTCTTCCAGTCCAGCATTTCTCATAATGTACTCTGCATAGAAGTTAAATAAACAGGGTGACAATATACAGCCTTTAGTACTCCTTTTCCTATTTGGAACCAGTCTGTTGTTCCATGTCCAGTTCTAACTGTTGCTTCCTGACCTGCATACAGATTTCTCAAGAGGCAGATCAGGTGGCCTGGTATTCCCATCTCTTTCAGAATTTTCCACTCTTTCAACACTCTTGCAGACCTCCCTTGCAAGAGTGTTGAAGGAAGTTCTTCAGAGAGAAGTAAAATGATATGGTCAGAAATTCAAACCTACGTAAAGAACATCAAGAAAGGGGAAAAATAGTTAAAATGAAATATTATATTTTATTATCTTAATTGATCTATAGATAAATAAGTGAAATGAATAAGTCATATTATGAGGGATTGCTGCTGCTGCTAAGTCGCTTCAGTCCTGTCCAACTCTGTGTAACCCCAATGACGGCAGCCCACCAAGCTCCCCCGTCCCTGGGATTCTCCAGGCAAGGACACTGGAGTGGGTTGCCATTTCCTTCTCCAATGCATGAAAGTGAAAAGTGAAAGTGAAGTCGCTCAGTCGTGCCTGACTCTTAGCGACCCCATGGACTGCAGCCCACCAGGCTCCTCCGTCCATGGGATTTTCCAGGCAAGAGCACTGGAGTGGGGATTATGAGGGACAGGAGGAATGAAATGGAAATATTTTGTTACCTGCACTACTCATGAAGTGATATTGTACTATCAATACTTAAAAGTTGACTTAACTTAGTTGTACATGTATTTTGCAAAATCTAGAGTAACTACTTAAAAAATTGGAGGAAGTATAGTTGATGTGGTAAGAGAGGAAAGAATATGGAATCAAACAAAATACCCAAATAATACCAGAAAAAGTAAGAAAGCTGCAACATATTTAAAAAGAAAATAGAATCAATGTAGTGAATAGAAAGTTATAAACATGGAAACATTAAATCCAATGATATCAATAAGTGTCTTAAATTAATGACCTAGACATATCAGTTAAAACACAGAAATTGTAAAAGTGGATATAAAATCAAGACTCAACTCTATAAAGTCTCAAGAAACAGACTTTATATGTAAAGAAACAGATAGATAAAGCAAAAGTAATGGAGAAAGATGTCCCATGCCAACATTAAGCAAAAGAAACTAGAGTAGCTCTATTAATTACAAAGTTGGCTTAGAATAAAGAAAATTATCAGGGCTAATACATGGCATTACAAAATAATAAATATATCTCTGTAAAAATACTTGCAAGCTATTTTGTAGATACCAATAAAAAATCCTAAATTTTATGTAGAAAAATAAGAAACCCAGAGTTATCAACATAATACTGAAGAAGCAAAACATCCAGAGTATTCACACTTATCAAATTCAAGACATAATACAAGGTTGCATTAATTAAGCCAGAATGATATTAGGAAGAGGATAGACAAATAGGTCAATGGGACATAATATAAGGCTCAGAAAGAAATACATGAACATGGTTAAAGGATCTTTATAAAAACAGTAAGCTCAGTTTATCTACTGGAATTTCTAGTCAGTACATAAGAAATAGTTAAGTTAAATAATTATAATTTTATCAGATTTCAACTAAAATGTCACCAAATTTAAAAGATTGGAATCATATTAACTATGTTCATATGCATATCACCATTAGTTAAGCTAGAAATAGGTAATAATAAGAGTAATCAGAAAAAAATCTCATAGGTTGAAGAATTCAGAAATACAGGTCATAATAATCCATTTTTTCCCAAGAAGAAATCATAAAGAAAACTGAGAACAGCAAGAAACTTGTACAGACAGTGCACCAAAGATGACTAAGTCAATGAAATGTCCTAAAGTGAGTAAAAGTAAAGTTGAAATGGGGAAGGAAATGGCAACAATGCTGGGCTGGATGAATGACAAGCAGGAATCAAGATTGCTGGGAGAAATATCAATAATCACAGATATGCAGATGACACCACCCCTATGGCAGACAATGAAGAAGAGCTAAAGAGCTTCTTGATGAAAGTGAAAGAGGAGAGTGAAAAAGTTGGCTTAAAACTCAGCATTCAGAAAACTAAGATTATGGCATCCGGTCCCATCACTTCATGGCAAATAAATGGGAAAACAGTGGAAACAGTAAGAGATTTCTTTTTTTTCTTTTTTTTGATGGGGGGGTGTGGGTTGTGTGGCTCCAGAATCACTGCAGATGGTGACTGCAGCCAAGAAATTAAAAGACTTGCTCCTTGGAAAAAAAGCTATGACCAACCTAGACAGCATATTAAAAAGCAGAGACATTACTTTATCTGCAAAGGTCTGTGTAGTCAAAGCTATGGTTTTTCCAGTAGTCATGTATGGATGTGAGAGTTGGACTATAAAGAAAGCTGAGTGCCGAAGAATTGATCCTTTTGAACCGTGGTGTTGGAGAAGACTCTTGAGAGTCCCTTGAACTGCAAGGAGATCCAACCAGCCCGTCCTAAAGGAAATCAGTCCTGAATATTCATTGGAAGAACTGATGCTGAAACTGAAACTCTGATCCTTTGGCCACCTGATGCGAAGAACCAACTCACTGGAAAAGACTCTGATACTGGGAAAGATTGAAGCCAGGAGGAGAAGGGGACGGCAGAGGATGAGATGGTTGGATGGCATCACTGATGTGATGGACATGAGTTTGAGTAGGCTCCAGGAGTTGGTGATAGACAGGGAAGCCTGGTGTGCTGCTGTCCATGGGGTTGCAAAGAGTCAGATACAACTGAGAGACTGAACTGAACTGAACAATATTCTTGCCTGGAGAATCCCATAGACACAGGAGCCTGATGGGCTACAGTCCATGGCATGCAAGAGTCAGACATGACTGGGCAACTAAACAAAAACAAAAATGTGTAAAGGTGATCCATACATGTGTTATCATTACACACCCTCCAGAATGAGTGAAGGGAATGTACGTTCACCATGCCTAGACCTGGCAAGGCTGCAGAACAAGGAAGCTCCCTCCACTGCTGGTGCAAATTCATACTGCCACAACTTCCAATAGAAAAATAACCAAGTGTATTATTTTGCCTCTGGTAAGAAAAATAAATCTGACTATTCAGTAGCACCTTTATAAGCAAAATATTTAAAACCTTGCTTCCCAAACTAGACTTTTTAAAAACACCTTTATTGTGGTACAAGATAGAGTTTTTGAAGGTTGATTTTTCTCCACATAAAATAAAATTTTTGAGACTTTGATTTCTTTTGAAATCTTTAGTAGTCAGAGGAGAAAGAGAAGGAGGAGTCAAACAGATATACTGGATGGTATAATAATCTATATTTTAATATCTGACAAGAGATGAAGTTGTAAATAAATGTGTTCCTCTGATGAAAAGCTTTCCATGAGGCCCCATCCAGCTAGCAGACATAGATCTACCTGTATAGATCTACCTGTATCTCTACCTGACCCCCTAAATATATATCACCATTTATTTAAGAAAAGTTCTTACTAAAGTTCAGTTTTTCCAGGTATACTATTTTGTACATATATATATATATATTTTTTCCTTTTACTTTCCTCTTCTGCCAAACAATCCAATAGGGAAAAAGAAGACTGATTAGAAAAATAAGTTATTGGGCATTCATTGAGCCAAATGCAAAGCTAGACACACAGCTTAGATCGGCTCAGCTAATTCTCACCATGACTGTATGAATTATGCTAGTTTTGCATACAAGTATCACAAAGTTAGTCAGTGTTAGACCCAGGATTCCCATCCTGCAGTCTGTATCCAAAGTCTGAGATACCAGAGGAGAAGCTGTTAGGATGGCCCTGAAGGGGAAATCTCACATCTCTCAACTCCCTCTTTCCACCTCCATGCACGCAGCCATGCTTGTTTCTAGCCACTTCTGCACTCTCAGAAGATGCTGTAAGGATACTTCCAAGCATACCAGCATAGATGAGTGTGTATGAGTGTCTGTAGGTGCATACATGACTTACTTCCTTCTATAAGGAATACGTCTCCAACTTTTTGCATTTTCATTTCTTCCTTTTGAACATTTATCTCACCAAGATTTATGTTTCATAGTGGAATCTCATAATTCTTCTTTACATTTCCGAGCATTTGTGCAGAGAAAGGATGCTGCTACAAAGTGACAAGTAACAAGAACATGGTCGAAGCAAATTTCGAGAGGCGGCAGCCTTAGTGGCAGAGGCTCCTCCTTTTGTGAGTGCCAGCCACCAAAACTAGAAGGTCAACTCAAAACCCTAAAAAGGTCCACCTTGTCCTCATGGCCTTCCCTAAAGGCAGTCTGCCCACTGCTACCTCTGTGACAGATGCTTAACTACTGGGAGGAAAAGGGAAGCATGGGCCTATCACAGCTGATTTCTCTGGGGCAAGCATGCCTATAGCCCAGGGCATACCCCTCAGATGACTGTCCCCTCCATGACTCGTGCCCCATTCTGCTTTATATTCTTTATCCTCATTTCTTCCCACACCCTGGAGTTCTTGCCTTCAAAATCATCTCTTCCCTGATAATCTGCAAACTCACCTCTATCATCATGGGATTTGTAAACAGTTGTTCCACTCTTACCTTGCCTTAAATGAGACTCTTCTCTGAAGACAGATTTCCCCAGAATCGTTTTTGGAGCCTGTTATACGGAGTGTTATACACACGTTTTTGGAGCCTGTTATACACTCATCTCACACGCTAGTAAAGTAATGCTCAAAATTCTCCAAGCCAGGCTTCAGCAATATGTGAACTCTGAACTTCCAGATGTTCAAGCTGGTTTTAGAAAAGGCAAAGGAACCAGAGATCAAATTGCCAACATCTGCTGGATCATGGAAAAAGCAAGATACTTCCAGAAAAACATTTATTTCTGCTTTATTCACTATGCCAAAGCCTTTGACTGTGTGGATAACAATAAACTGTGGAAAATTCTTCAAGAGATGGGAATACCAGACCACCTGATCTGCCTCTTGAGAAATTTGTATGCAGGTCAGGAAGCAACAGTTAGAACTGGGCATGGAACAACAGACTGGTTCCAAATAGGAAAGGGAGTACGTCAAGGCTGTATATTGTCACCCTGTTTACTTAACTTCTATGCAGAGTACATCATGAGAAATGCTGGACTGGAAGAAACACAAGCTGGAATCAAGATTGCTGGGAGAAATATCAATAACCTCAGATGTGCAGATGACACCACCCTTATGGCAGAAAGTGAAGAGGAACTCAAAAGCCTCTTGATGAAAGTGAAAGTGGAGAGTGAAAAAGCTGGCTTAAAGCTCAACATTCAGAAAACGAAGATCATAGCATCTGGTCCCATCACTTCATGGGAAATAGATGGGGAAACAGTGGAAACAGTGTCAGACTTTATTTTTCTGGACTCCAAAATCACTGCAGATAGTGACTGCAGCCATGAAATTAAAAGATGCTTACTCCTTGGAAGGAAAGTTATGACCAACCTAGATAGCATATTCAAAAGCAGAGACATTACTTTGCCAACAAAGGTCCGTCTAGTGAAGGCTATGGTTTTTCCTGTGGTCATGTATGGATGTGAGAGTTGGACTGTGAAGAAGGCTGAGCGCCAAAGAACTGATGCTTTTGAACTGTGGTGTTGGAGAAGACTCTTGAGAGTCCCTTGGACTGCAAGGAGATGCAACCAGTCCATTCTGAAGGAGATCAGCCCTGGGATTTCTTTGGAAGGAATGATGCTAAAGCTGAAACTCCAGTACTTTGGCCACCTCATGCGAAGAGTTGACTCATTGGAAAAGACTCTGATGCTGGGAGGGACTGGGGGCAGGAGGAGAAGGGGACGACAGAGGATGAGATGGCTGGATGGCATCACTGACTCGATGGACGTGAGTCTCAGTGAACTCCGGGAGTTGGTGATGGACAGGGAGGCCTGGCGTGCTGGGATTCATGGGGTCACAAAGATTTGGACACGACTGAGCGACTGATCTGATCTGATCTGATACAGAGTGAAGTAAGCCAGAAAGAAAAACACCAATATAGTATACTAACGCATATATATGGAATTTAGAAAAATGGTAACAATAACCCTGTATACGAGACAGCAAAAGAGACACTGATGTATAGAACAGTCTTTTGGACTCTGTGGGAGAGGGAGAGGGTGGGATGATTTCGGAGAATGGCATTGAAACATGTATAATATCATATATGAAATGAGTCGCCAGTCCAGGTTCGATGCACGATACTGGATGCTTGGGGCTGGTGCACTGGGACCACCCAGAGGGATGGTACGAGGAGGGAGGAGAGAGGGGGGTTCAGGAGGGGGAACACATGTATACCTGTGGCAGATTCATGTTGATATATGGCAAAACCAATACAATATTGTAAAGTTAAAAAATAAAATTAAATTAAAAAAAAGAAAGTTCCTGTTTTCACTATGCACTGGGTCGGTCTTGTTCTTGGCCACCTTCTTATAATAACAACAGTACCATCCATACTTCAGACACACTTCACAGACCTAATGAATGTCTCCTTAATTCATCAGAGCTTTGGCACTGTAATGAATGAAGAGGATGAAGGTGCATCCTCTGAACCCTTGCAAACCTTTTTCTTTGAATTTCATCTGACATCAGTGTTATAATATGTGGTTTAATTTTTTGTGCAAAAAGCATTTCCATCCCAGTATCTTTAGACTTTATATTTTTTCTACTTTGAGTACCATTTCTTGTAAACAGCCTGTTGCACAGGATGTTTGCTGGATTATTTGAACCACTGAGATGCTCTCCACTTCATCCTTCATCAGACTGATTCTCCTGGCTGTATCTCTGTCATTGTATTTCATGTTTTCTAGTTCCCAACTTGCTATTTTACCTTTTCCTCATTATTTTGGTGATTTGATCAATTCTTTTGGTTCCACTCATCTCAAATTTCTCCACTACAGATTGGAGCTAAACAGTATCTCCATCTTATCTATGAAGAAGAGAACCTTTAGCATATTTTTACTTTTCTCCCTGATCAAGATTTCTATTTTAAGATGTTCTGGATTCTGTATTCAGATTGTTTTAAATTATGGGAAGAATTATTTAGACAAATACTTAAGATTTACTGCTATATTTTGAATTGCGACTTCTTTTAGCCTAGATTTCCTTAAAACTATTTATTCCTAAATAATTATTTCAGAGATACCCTCTAGTTGATAAAAATTTCTGAGACTTTGAGCACCAAAAAAATGGTTTCATTTGTCTTTTCCAACAAATTCTAGTATAGCTGAACAGAGGAATCAAATTTCAAGTTAATTGTCCCCCAGTATATTTAAGATATTGTATTGCTACCCCATATTAAATGTGTGTGTTGAAAATTTCATTATTCATCTGACTCATCAGTTCAGTCGCTCAGTCGTGTCCGACTCTTTGCAACCCCATGAATCCCAGCACGCCAGGCCTCCCTGTCCATCAACAACTCCCGGAGTTCACTGAGACTCATGTCCATCAAGTCAGTGATGCCATCCAGCCATCTCATCCTCTGTCGTCCCCTTCTTCTCTTGCCCCCAATTGCTCCCAGCATCAGACTCCTTTCCAATGAGCCAATTCCTTGCATGAGGTGGCCAAAGTACTGGAGTTTCAGCTTTAGCATCATTCCTTCCAAAGAAATCCCAGGGCTGATCTCCTTCAGAATGGACTGGTTGCATCTCCTTGCAGTCCAAGGGACTCTCAAGAGTCTTCTCCAACACCACAGTTCAAAAGCATCAATTCTTTGGCGCTCAGCCTTCTTCACAGTCCAACTCTCACATCCATACATGACCACAGGAAAAACCATAGCCTTCACTAGACGAACCTTTGTTGGCTCTGTTTTGAATATGCTATCTAGGTTGGCCATAACTTTCCTTCCAAGGAGTAAGCATCTTTTAATTTCATGGCTGCAGTCACCATCTGCAGTGATTTTGTAGCCCAGAAAAATAAAGTCTGACACTGTTTCCACTGTTTCCCCATCTATTTCCCATGAAGTGATGGGACCAGATGCCATGATCTTCATTTTCTGAATGTTGAGCTTTAAGACAACTTTTTCACTCTCCACTTTCACTTTCATCAAGAGGCTTTTGAGTTCCTCTTCACTTTCTGCCATAAGGGTGGTGTCATCTGCATATCTGAGGTTTTGATATTTCTCCCAGCCATCTTGATTCCAGCTTGTGTTTCTTCCAGTCCAGTGTTTCTCATGATGTATTCTGCATATAAGTTTAATAAACAGGGTGACAATATAGAGCCTTGACGTACTCCTTTTCCTATTTGGAACCAGTCTGTTGTTCCATGTCGAGTTCTAACTGTTGCTTCCTGACCTGTATACAGATTTCTCAAGAGGCAGATCAGGTGGTCTGGTATTCCCATCTCTTGAAGAATTTTCCACAGTTGATTGTTATCCACACAGTCAAGGCTTTGGCATAGTTAATAAAGCAAAAATAGATGTTTTTCTGGAACTCTCTTGCTTTTTCCATGATCCAGAGGATGTTGGCAATTTGATCTCTGGTTCCTCTACCTTTTCTAAATCCATCTTGAACATCAGGAAGTTCAGAGTTCACATATTGCTGAAGCCTGGCTTGGAAAATTTTGAGCATTACTTTACTAGCATGTGAGATGAGTGCAATTGTGTGGTAGTTTGAGCATTCTTTGGCATTGCCTTTCTTTGGGATTGGAATGACCTTTTCCAGTCCTGTGGCCACTGCTGAGTTTTCCAAATTTGCAGGCATATTGAATGCAGCACTCTCACAGCATCATCTTTCAGGATTTGAAATAGCTCAACTGGAATTCCATCACCTCCACTTGCTTTGTTCATAGTGATGCTTTCTAAGGCCCACTTGACTTCACATTCCAGGATGTCTGGCTCTAGGTCAGTGATCACACCATCGTGATTATCTCAGTCATGAAGATCTTTTTTGTTCATTTCTTCTGTGTATTCTTGTCATCTCTTCTTAATATCTTCTGCTTCTGTTAGGTCCATACCATTTCTGTCCTTTATTGTGCCCATCTTTGCATGAAATGTTTCCTTGGTATCTCTAATTTTCTTGAAGAGATCTCTAGTCTTTCCCATTCTGTTGTTTTCCTCTGTTTCTTTGCATTGATAGCTGAAGAAGGCTTTATCATCTCTTCTTGCTATTCTTTGGAACTCTGCATTCAGATGCTTATATCTTTCCTTTTCTCCTTTGCTTTTCACTTCTCTTCTTTTCACAGCTATTTGTAAGGCCTCCCCAGGCAGCCATTTTGCTTTTTTGCATTTCTTTTCCATGGGGATGGTCTTGATCCCTGTCTCCTGTACAATGTCATGAACCTCATTCCATAGTTCATCAGGTACTCTATCTATCAGATCTAGGTCCTTAAATCTATTTCTCACTTCCACTGTATAATCATAAGGGATTTGATTTAGGTCATACCTGTATGGTCTAGTGGTTTTCCCTACTTTCTTCAATTTAAGTCTGAATTTGGCAATAAGGAGTTCATGATCTGAGCCACAGTCGGCTCCTGGTCTTGTTTTTGCTGACTGTATAGAACTTCTCCATCTTTGGCTGCAAAGAATGTAATCAATCTGATTTCGGTGTTGACCATCTAGTGATGTCCATGTGTAGAGTCTTCTCTTGTGTTGTTGGAAGAGGGTGTTTGTTATGATCAGTGCAGTTTCTTGGCAAAACTCTATTAGTCTTTGCCCTGCTTCATTCCATATTCCAAGGCCAAATTTGCCTGTTACTCTAGGTGTTTCTTGACTTCCTACTTTTGCATTCCAGTCCCCTATAATGAAAAGCACATCTTTTTTGAGTGTTAGTTCTAAAAGATGTTGTAGGTCTTCATCTGACTCATATTCACTTGTAAATAACTGAGCTCTCTTCCTTCTGCCTCTCATCCTCTTACTATGTTTTCCCATTTTTCATTTGTTTTATTAAGGCTTTAAGTTTAAAGTATGTTTTTCCCTAGTTTATAACAGTGTCTTTTGTGGGAATTAAATCCATGTCCAGTGTATCTAAACACATTTGTTTTAAATGTTTAAATGCTTAAGGATTGCTCCTGCATAGTCCAGTGTTAATGAATTATTCTGTTGGTTAAGGTTGATGGCTCATTCATGTTACTGCTTTCCTTCAAGTAATTAGTAAGGTTTGATTTCTCTACTTTCCTTTAATTTGATAACCTGTGTTCATTTGTCTCTGTGTACAGATGTGATTGATTACAGAACCTTGTTTCTTGTAATTGAGCAGGCTAATTTGGGAAGGCCATGCTGCCTAGTGGGCTGAGTTGGCACCTTGATCCGCTTCTTGGGTTCCTTGTGTCCTCAAGGTGCTACTGTCTTCCTAGGACACCTCTTGCCTTTATAGTGGCTGCTGGTTGCTTTATTTCTTGTGCAGATACACCTGCTATTCTTTGCTTCTTCAAGCAGTGTTGGGGGTGGGGAAGGAGAATCCAGATGCTTCTCCAAATTCTCTGTCTGATTTGTGACGCTAATGTTTGCCCTCTGGCTTCCCATTCTGGTTCATCTACCTCCACAACTGTCCTTTGTGTGTTTCACATTACTAAGGGTTTGACCAGATAAGCAGAACTACCATGAATGAGAACCCACCTACCAGTACAGGAGATATAAGAGACATGGGTTCAATCCTGGGGTCAAAAGATCCCTGGAGACGGGCATGGCAACCCACTCCAGTATTCTTGCCTAGAGAGTCCCATGGACAGAGGAGCCTGGCGGGCTGCAGTCCATAGAGTCGCAAAGAATCAGACATGACTGAAGTGACTTAGCACACATGCTTGCACCGGGAATGACATGATGTAGGTCATTGACTTTGGTGATCAATCCTTACACGGTCCTTTGTGGGAGCTCACGAAGTCTTTGGAAAGCATCTAGCTATGATGATGAGCCTGGGGGAAGTGTCATGAATCCAGAAAAAGAGCTGGAAATGCAGCAGACATATACGCAAAAACAAATTTAAACCCATGAGGACAAACTAAAACCCTCAAGAGCAAATGAGAGCCTGTGTCAATCTCACTGCCCGCCATCTTGACTGTGAAATGACCTATAGAAGATTCTGATGACCTTCCCAAGGGTATCTGGCCCAGGGTGGGGAGAACCTGAAGGAAAACACCTGGCTGAGCTCCTGAACCAGAAGATCAGAGAGGAAGCCTGGGAGGGACAGTGCCTCCACCTCCCATGGAGATCTTAACTCATAAGGACTTAATTATCTGAAGGCAAAATGGGCCCAAAAAGGCCAGAAGGTCTGTAAGATCTAAAGGCACTCCTTTGGATCTTGCCTTCAATATCCTGCATACCTTTCTCTAACCCAGTGCATCTCATAGCTAAGTTGACACAGTCCAGTGCCACCAGTCAACCTCTTATCTTGCCACTTATATTTATCTTGGCATCTATGTCTCTTTTGGAGAAAGGCATGGCAGCCCACTCCAGTATTCTTTCCTGGAGAATACCATGGACAGAGGAACCTAGAGGTATAGTCCATGGGGTGGCACAGAGTTGGACATGACTGAAGAGACTTAGCTTGCATGCATGTCTCTTTTAACCATCCTAAATTTTAAAGTAAATATTTCATTTCACCCATAATGTTTCTACTCTTTCTCATACACTGAGAACATTCTAATTGCTCCCCAAGAGGTTACGCAGTTACATTATCCATGTTTGGGTGAGGTTCACTCCTCTTTGAGCTGAGTCATAGCCCTCCTTAATATACTTCAGCCTAAATACTAAAATATAAGAATATCTACTAACATTTCTAGGTAAGATGACATAAAAAAAAAATGGAAGAAGGGGTAAAATTGGTTAATTGTACAGTAGTCCATAAATACCAAAATAAGAAAGAAATACTCATAACTATTACAATCCCCTCTTTGCCACAGTTGATTTTATGGTCGTTACTTTTACAACTTTACTCATTCATTGTTGTTGTTGTTGCTGTTGTTCAGTCACTAAGTTGTGTCCGACTCTTTGAGACCCTGAGGACTATACCATGCCAGGCTCATCTGTCCTCCGCTATCTCCTGGAGTTTGCTCAAATTCATGTCCACTGAGTTGGTGATGCTATCTACCCATCTTATTCTCTGCTGCCCCCTTCTCATTTTGCCTTCAATCTTTCCCAGCATCATGGGATCAGAGTCTTGTCATAGCGAAAGGGCTTGCATAACTCAAGGAAGCTATGAGTCATGCCATGGAAGGCCACCCAAGACAGTTGGGCCATAGTGAAGAGTTCTCACAAATGCGGTCCACTGGAGAAGGACCAGTGCATGGAGAACCCCATGGACAGTATGAAAAGGCAAAAATACATGATGCCAGAAGAAGAACTCCTTCACAATGTACACCTTATTTTCTTCCCCATTTGCCAGCATCTTGGTGTAGTTCTTTGTCTGATAGGATGATCCCAAATCATCTTGCTTTCTGAAGGTTCTGGGCTATTAGCAGTCCAGTCCTGGCTCTTATATATTTCTGTAGTTTCCCATTGATTGCCAAGTAGGACATGGGGCTATCCCAAAGGATAGTTTATATTCTAGACATATGCCTCCCTCCTTTTCTATGGAGTAGCAGCCCCACTTTTTCTTGATAAGATAGTGTTGATTCCTTCAGCCAATACAGTAACTCCTTCTTGAACAGGAGACAAAGTTTGCCAAATGTTAGTTTCATCTTCCATTTTTTAGTAAAATAAGTTTTTTATCTTGGAATTCTCTTACACTTGTGGGAAAGTTGTATAGATCATTCAGAGAGTTTATAGCACTCGGTTTCCTCTGTATTAGCAGCTTGCACTAATGTGGCGTATTTGTCACAATATCGATCTGTTATTATCAACAAAGTTTTAAAATGTCCTTAGTGTTTTCCCTCATGTTCATTTTCTGTCCTAGGAGCCCATCCAGGATACTACATTGCACTGATTTTCATGTCTCCCAAGCCCCGCTTGACAACAGTGTTTTCTCAAAGTCTTTGTTCCAATGACGTTGAGGAGTCATTTAAAAATATTTAAGAGGACTCCTCAGGTGTTTTGTAGAATGTTCCTCAAAATACATTTGTCTGATGCTTTTATCATGATTAGATTGAAGGTATATGTTCTTGTGACAAAGACAATTTTGTCTTTCCGTTCTTTCCATTTTAATATAAATAGTGCTATGCTGTGTCCCCTGCAGCATTGTTCCTCCCTTGGGATTAAGACCTCCAGATGCCAGATGTTGTCCTTTGAATATACTATTCTGAGAAGTTTGTAGTTGCCTGCATTAACATAATGTCAATGTCACCCTAAGGAATCAACTCTTTCAACTTGTGATAAAAATTTAAACAAAAAATTTTCCTTCTCTACAGAGTCTGCCTAATTTGATCTGCTGAACCAATCACCAAAAATGTGATCTAAAATGAATTTTGTGCTCAGTTTGTATTTTAAAGAGGTATCTCATGAAAGCAAAACTATGGCCTATCTTTAAAAGAAATGTGAATGAGGCCATGTTTTCAAGATTTTAGTCCATTTGAAAATTTTCTTGACCATTAAATTTGGTTAGAAGATGATAATTATCTTTATCTTGATTCCTTATTTCATTTAGAAAAGGGAGAAAACTAGAGCTACTCAAAGGTAAATTCATTCAATAAACACACTATTTTGGTTTAATTATGTCACTCCACAAACTTATCTTGAAATGAAAAGCTCCAGGACCTCAAGCTGTGACATTATTTGGAAATAGGCTCCTTGTATAGGTAATCTAGTTACTAAGAGGCCTTTACTGCAGGTTCTAATCCAATATGGTGCCGTTATATAATAAAAAAGAAAGTTTGAGACAAAGAGAGAGGCACAGAGGGAAAATGATCTGAAGACACATAGGGAGAAGATGAACACGTGACTGGAGTGATGTATTAGGCTGGCCATAATGTTCATTTGGATTTTTCAGCTGTTACAGAAAAACATGAATAAATTTTGTGGCCAACCCAATATCTACAACCCAGGGAATGTCAAGGAATGTTTGCAAACACCAAATGCTGGAAGAGGCAAGGAATCTCCTCACTTGGAAATTTCACAGAAAGCATGGCCCTACTGACACCTTAATTTCAGAGGTCTAGGCTCCAGAACTATGAGAAAATAAATATCTATTGTTTTAATCTACCAACTGTAC
The DNA here is from genome assembly GCF_002263795.3 of Bos taurus. Taxonomy (NCBI): domain Eukaryota; kingdom Metazoa; phylum Chordata; class Mammalia; order Artiodactyla; family Bovidae; genus Bos; species Bos taurus. The sequence continues at coordinate 60,843,538 of NC_037347.1, forward strand.
CTTACTTTGTTACATCAGCTCTATCAAACTAATTTATATACATAAGCATAAAATAAAAATGAACCACATATATGTGTATATATATATACTTCTAACATTGTAATATTTATATATACGTGTATAATTTCTAACACTTATCTTCTTGCTAATCATGATTTAAAGACCATTGAGGGAGTAGCTTTACGTGCAGTGCGGCGGCAATGGCAGCACGCATCTTCCTCCTCTTCCTTCCGCAGGGCCAGAGTCCCTGAGGAAGTCCAGCTGCACTTAAGTCTGGCCTGTGCGAACTGTCTCCACAATGCCCCCCAAGAAACAGGCTCAGGCTGGGGGCAGCAAAAAAACGGAGCAGAAAACGAAGGAGAAGATTATCGAAGACAAAACTTTTGGTCTGAAGAATAAGAAAGGAGCAAAGCAACAGAAGTTTATCAAGGCTGTCACTCATCAAGTTAAATTTGGTCAACAGAATCCACGTCAGGTAGCACAAAGTGAAGCTGAAAAGAAGTTGAAGAAAGATGACAAGAAGAAAGCATTGCAAGAGCTAAATGAGTTGTTCAAACCTGTAGTTGCTGCTCAAAAAATAAGTAAAGGTGCAGATCCCAAATCCATAGTATGTGCATTCTTCAAGCAAGGACAGTGTACTAAAGGAGATAAGTGTAAGTTCTCTCATGACTTGACTGGAGAAAAAATGTGAAAAGCAAAGTGTTTACATTGATGCAAGAGATGAAGAACTTGAAAATGATACTATGGATAATTGGGATGAGAAAAAACTGGAAGAAGTTGTGAATAAGAAGCACGGTGAGGCGGAAAAGAAAAAAACAAAAACTCAAATAGTGTGCAAGCATTTCCTTGAAGCTATTGAAAACAACAAATATGGCTGGTTTGAGGTATGTCCTGGAGGGAGTGATATTTGCATGTATTGTCATGTACCGCCTCCTGGATTTGTCTTGAAAAAAGATAAAAAGAAAGAAGAGAAAGAAGATGAAATTTCATTAGAAGATCTAATTGAAAGAGAGCGTTCTTCCCTAGGTCCAAATGTTACCAAAATCACTCTAAAATCTTTTCTTGCATGGAAGAAAAGAAAAAGACAAGAAAAGATTGACACACTGATATATAGAACAGTCTTGTGGCCTCTGTGGGAGAGGGAGAGGGTGGGATGATTTGGGAGAATGGCATTGAAACATGTATAATATCATATATGAAACAAGTCGCCAGTCCAGGTTTGATGCAAGATACTGGATGCTTGGGGCTAGTGCACTGGGATGACTCAGAGGGATGGTACGGGGAGGGAAGAGGGAGGAGGGTTCAGGAAGGGGAACACATGTATACCTGTAGTGGATTCATGTTGATATATGGCAAAACCAATACAATATTTTAAAGTTAAAAAATTAAATAAAATAAAAAGAAAAGATTGATAAACTTGAGCAAGATACAGAAAGAAGGAAAGCAGATTTTAAAGCTGGGAAAGCATTAGTGATCAGTGGTCGTGAGGTGTTTGAATTTCGCCCTGAACTAGTTGATGATGATGATGAGGAAGCAGATGATACCCATGACACCCAGGGAAGAGGTGGTGATGAGGTTGATGATTCAGTGAGTGTAAATGACATAGATTTAAGCCTGTACATTCCAAGAGATGTAGGTGAGACAGGTATTACTGTAGCCAGTCTTGAAAGATTCAGCACATATACTTCAGAAAAGGATTGAAACAAATTAAGTGAAGCTTCCGGAGGTAGGGCTGAAAATGGTGAGAGAAGTGATCTGGAAGAGGACAAGAAAGGGGGAAGACAGCAAAATGGAGCCATCGATGCTGTTCCTGTTGATGAAAATCTGTTTACTGGGGAAGATTTGGATGAACTAGAAGAATTAAACACACTTGATTTAGAAGAATGACACCAAACAAGTCAATGAAAAAATTGAGCCAGCTCAGCAGGAGTTGAAATTGACTACATTAATTTTTTTCCACCTAAAACTCTTCAACAGGATGTTTGTTTCCCATGCTGATTCTGGAGGGCTTAGTTCCTCCAAAAAAGGAATATTCTCCCTACATCTTGTTTTGTGACTTTGGCTACATCTCATAGTAAGTTCAGAGTAGTTCATGATAAATTAAAGATAAATGGTCATTGCAGGAAATGATTGATTGTTGTTATTGTCCACTCAAGTAGGAAGTGTAAACTACTTTTCCAGCTTTTGATTTTCACTGGGCATGTGTTGTTACAAGGACAACATAAATTTAAATTACCCTTCATTTAATGCAATTTTTAATGAGTGATTCTATTTCCTTTGTATTTATATGTTTAAAAGACTGCCTAAGATACGAGCCTGTACTTCATCAAGGAAACTGCATATGCAGGTTCATTATTGTATATCTTTGGACAATTAGATGGTCATTTAAAATGAAATTTCATTAATCTGAAAAGATCAACTGCAATGCCCTGTGTTAAACTGTTTGAAACTACTCCCTTTTCTTTTTTGCCAATAAAGTTGTAAATAAAAACAGTGATGCAATAAAAAAAAAAAGACCATTGAGATTGAAATGGTAATTCACATTCAAAACAAATCCAAAGCAGCCCTTTGGCAGTTACAGAAATCTATTGTAAAGATGAAAATTAAAGCTTCCCACTTGGTTTTAAATATCTTTGTATTAATATGTTCAGTAACTTGAATATTTATATGTGAAAAAACTAAAACTACAATATAAAAGTCCTTTAAAGTATGAATGATGCAAATTATTTTACATAAAAAAATATTTGAAGCAGATAAACAGTGATACATTCTCCAGAAATGCATGGCTTGAATATTCCACAAAAATATTCATTTCAATTTTGAAAAACTTTATATAAAGAACTAGACAAATCAGCTAACAATGAAAAAAAAATATTCTGCAAATTTTACAATTTCACAAGAATGGTCTGGAAAGTAGAGCTTTCCAAGAACCACATTCTATCTATTTTTATGCCCAAGAAATATGTGAAATTCAAATGCAGCTGGAAATAATAAAAAGAAATCAGCATTTTAAAGATTATGAAAAGATTTTATACAATAATTCCCTTGGCTTTTTTTTATTTGTTAATTAAATAAACATGATTATACAACTTTTTCATCAATAGCTCTGCTAGGAGTTAGGAGTACAATGTAAAAACAAAGCAACAGAGGAGGAGCCAAGATGGCGGAGGAGTAGGACGGGAAGAACACTTTCTCCCCCACAAATTCATCAAAAGAGCATTTAAACGTCGAGTAAATTCCACAAAACAACTTCTGAATGCCGGCAGAGGACGTCAGGCACCCAGAAAAGCAACCCAACTCTTCGAAAGGAGAGAGAAGAAATACAGCTCCACCCACCAGAACACCGACACAAGCTTCCCTAACCAGGAAACCTTGACAAGCCACCTGTACAAACCCACACACAGTGAGGAAACGCCACAATAAAGAGAACTCCACAAACTGCCAGAATACAGAAAGGACACCCCAAACTCAGCAATTTAAACAAGATGAAGAGACAGAGGAATACTCAGCAGATAAAGGAACAGGATAAATGCCCACCAAACCAAACAAAAGAGGAAGAGATAGGGAATCTACCTGATAAAGAATTCCGAATAATGATAGTGAAATTGATCCAAAATCTTGAAACTAAAATGGAATCACAGATAAATAGCCTGGAGACAAGGATTGAGAAGATGCAAGAAAGGTTTAACAAGGACCTAGAAGAAATAGAAAAGAGTCAATATATAATGAATAATGCAATAAGTGAAATTAAAAACACTCTGGAGGCAACAAATAGTAGAATAACAGAGGCAGAAGACAGGATTAGTGAATTAGAAGATAGAATGGTAGAAATAAATGAATCAGAGAGGATAAAAGAAAAATGAATTAAAAGAAATGAGGACAATCTCAGAGACCTCCAGGACAATATTAAACGCTACATCATTCGAATCATAGGGGTTCCAGAAGAAGAAGACAAAAAGAAAGACCACGAGAAAATACTTGAGGAGATAATAGTGGAAAACTTCCCTAAAATGGGGAAGGAAATACTCACCCAAGTACAAGAAACCCAGAGAGTCCCAAACAGGATAAACCCAAGGCAAAACACCCCAAGACACATATTAATCAAATTAACAAAGATGAAACACAAAGAACAAATATTAAAAGCAGCAAGGGAAAAACAACAAATAACACACAGGTGAATTCCCATAAGGATAACAGCTGATCTTTCAATAGAAACTCTTCAAGCCAGGAGGGAATGGCAAGACATACTTAAAATGATGAAAAAAAATAACCTACAGCCCAGATTATTGTACCCAGCAAGGATCTCATTCAAGTATGAAGGAGAAATCAAAAGCTTTTCAGACAAGCCAAAGCTGAGAGAATTCTGCACCACCAAACCAGCTCTCCAACAAATACTAAAGGATATTCTCTAGACAGGAAACACAAAAACGGTGTATAAACTCGAACCCAAAACAATAAAGTAAATGGCAACGGGATCATACTTATCAGTAATTACCTTAAACGTAAATGGGTTGAATGCCCCAACCAAAAGACAAAGACTGGCTGAATGGATACAAAAACAAGACCCCTACATATGTTGTCTACAAGAGACCCACCTCACAACAGGGGACACATACAGACTGAAAGTGAAGGGCTGGAAAAAGATTTTCCATGCAAATAGGGACCAAAAGAAAGCAGGAGTAGCAATACTCATATCAGATAAAATAGACTTTAAAACAAAGGCTGTGAAAAGAGACAAAGAAGGTCACTACATAATGATCAAAGGATCAATCCAAGAAGAAAATATAACAATTATAAATATATATGCACCCAACACGGGAGCACCGCAGTATGTAAGACAAATGCTAACAAGTATGAAAGGAGAAATTAACAATAACACAATAATAGTGGGAGACTTTAATACCCCACTTACACCTATGGATAGATCAACTAAACAGAAAATTAACAAGGAAACACAAACTTTAAACGATACAATAGACCAGTTAGACCTAATTGATATCTATAGGACATTTCATCCCAAAACAATGAATTTCACCTTTTTCTCAAGTGCACATGGAACCTTCTCCAGGATAGATCACATCCTGGGCCATAAAGCTAGCTTGGTAAATTCAAAAAAATAGAAATCATTCCAAGCATTTTTTCTGACCACAATGCAGTAAGATTAGATCTCAATTACAGGAGAAAAACTATTAAAAATTCCAGCATATGGAGGCTGAACAACACACTGCTGAATAACCAACAAATCACAGAAGAAATCAAAAAAGAAATCAAAATTTGCATAGAAACGAATGAAAATGAAAACACAACAACCCAAAACCTGTGGGACACGGTAAAAGCAGTCCTAAGGGGAAAGTTCATAGCAATACAGGCACACCTCAAGAAACAAGAAAAAAGTCAAATAAATAACCTAACTCTACACCTAAAGCAACTAGAAAAGGAAGAAATGAAGAACCCCAGGGTTAGTAGAAGGAAAGAAATCTTAAAAATTAGAGCAGAAATAAATGCAAAAGAAACAAAAGAGACCATAGCAAAAATCAACAAAACCAAAAGCTGGTTCTTTGAAAGGATAAATAAAATTGACAAACCATTAGCCAGACTCATCAAGAAACAAAGGGAGAAAAATCAAATCAACAAAATTAGAAACGAAAATGGAGAGATCACAACAGACAACACAGAAATACAAAGGATCATAAGAGACTACTATCAACAATTATATGGCAATAAAATGGACAACATGGAAGAAATGGACAAATTCTTAGAAAATTACAACTTTCCAAAACTGGACCAGGAAGAAATAGAAAATCTTAACAGACCCATCACAAGCATGGAAATTGAAACTGTAATCAAAAATCTTCCAGAAAACAAAAGCCCCGGTCCAGACGGCTTCACAGCTGAATTCTACCAAAAATTTAGAGAAGAGCTAACACCTATCCTGCTCAAACTCTTCCAGAAAATTGCAGAGGAAGGTAAACTTCCAAACTCATTCTATGAGGCCACCATCACCCTAATACCAAAACCTGACAAAGATCCCACAAAAAAAGAAAACTACAGGCCAATATCACTGATGAACATAGATGCAAAAATCCTTAACAAAATTCTAGCAATCAGAATCCAACAACACATTAAAAAGATCATACACCATGACCAAGTGGGCTTTATCCCAGGGATGCAAGGATTCTTCAATATCCGCAAATCAATCAATGTAATACACCACATTAACAAATTGAAAAATAAAAACCATATGATTATCTCAATAGATGCAGAAAAAGCCTTTGACAAAATTCAGCATCCATTTATGATAAAAACTCTCCAGAAAGCAGGAATAGAAGGAACATACCTCAACATAATAAAAGCTATATATGACAAACCCACAGCAAACATTATCCTCAATGGTGAAAAATTGAAAGCATTTCCTCTAAAGTCAGGAACAAGACAAGGGTGCCCACTTTCACCATTACTATTCAACATAGTTTTGGAAGTTTTGGCCACAGCAATCAGAGCAGAAAAAGAAATAAAAGGAATCCAAATTGGAAAAGAAGAAGTAAAACTCTCACTATTTGCAGATGACATGATCCTCTACATAGAAAACCCTAAGGATTCCACCAGAAAATTACTAGAAATAATCAATGACTATAGTAAAGTTGCAGGATATAAAATCAACACACAGAAATCCCTTGCATTCCTATACACTAATAATGAGAAAACAGAAAGAGAAATTAAGGAAACAATTCCATTCACCATTGCAACAGAAAGAATAAAATACTTAGGAATATATCTACCTAAAGAAACTAAAGACCTATATATAGAAAACTATAAAACAGTGGTGAAAGAAATCAAAGAGGACACTAATAGATGGAGAAATATACCATGTTCATGGATTGGAAGAATCAATATAGTGAAAATGAGTATACTACCCAAAGCAATTTATAGATTCAATGCAATCCCTATCAAGCTACCAACAGTATTCTTCACAGAGCTAGAACAAATAATTTCACAATTTGTATGGAAATACAAAAAAACCTCGAATAGCCAAAGCGATCTTGAGAAAGAAGAATGGAACTGGAGGAATCAACCTACCTGACTTCAGGCTCTACTACAAAGCCACAGTTATCAAGACAGTATGGTACTGGCACAAAGACAGAAATATTGATCAATGGAATAAAATAGAAAGCCCAGAGATAAATCCACGCACATATGGACACCTTATCTTTGACAAAGGAGGCAAGAATATACAATGGATTAAAGACAATCTCTTTAACAAGTGGTGCTGGGAAATCTGGTCAACCACTTGTAAAAGAATGAAACTGGACCACTTTCTAACACCATACACAAAAATAAACTCAAAATGGATTAAAGATCTAAACGTAAGACCAGAAACTATAAAACTCCTAGAGGAGAACATAGGCAAAACACTTTCCGACATACATCACAGCAGGATCCTCTATGACCCACCTCCCAGAATATTGGAAATAAAAGCAAAAGTAAACAAATGGGACCTAATTAACCTTAAAAGCTTCTGCACATCAAAGGAAACTATTAGCAAGGTGAAAAGACAGCCTTCAGAATGGGAGAAAATAATAGCAAATGAAGCAACCGACAAACAACTAATCTCAAAAATATACAAGCAACTCCTACAGCTCAACTCCAGAAAAATAAACGACCCAATCAAAAAATGGGCCAAAGAACTAAATAGACATTTCTCCAAAGAAGACATACAGATGGCTAACAAACACATGAAAAGATGCTCAACATCACTCATTATCAGAGAAATGCAAATCAAAACCACTATGAGGTACCATTTCACACCAGTCAGAATGGCTGCGATCCAAAAGTCTACAAATAATAAATGCTGGAGAGGGTGTGGAGAAAAGGGAACCCTCTTACACTGTTGGTGGGAATGCAAACTAGTACAGCCACTATGGAGAACAGTGTGGAGATTCCTTAAAAAACTGGAAATAGAACTGCCTTATGATCCAGCAGCTCCACTGCTGGGCATACACACTGAGGAAACCAGAAGGGAAAGAGACACGTGTACCCCAATGTTCATCGCAGCACTGTTTATAATAGCCAAGACATGGAAGCAACCTAGATGTCCATCAGCAGATGAATGGATAAGAAAGCTGTGGTACATATACACAATGGAGTATTACTCAGCCATTAAAAAGAATACATTTGAATCAGTTCTAATGAGGTGGATGAAACTGGAGCCTATTATACAGAGTGAAGTAAGCCAGAAGGAAAAACATAAATACAGTATACTAACGCATATATATGGAATTTAGAAAGAGGGTTACAATAACCCGGTGTACAAGACAGCAAAAGAGACACTGATGTATAGAACAGTCTTATGGACTCTGTGGGAGAGGGAGAGGGTGGGAAGATTTGGGAGAATGGCAATGAAACATGTAAAATATCATGTAGGAAACGAGTTGCCAGTCCAGGTTCGATGCACGATGCTGGATGCTTGGGGCTGGTGCACTAGGACGGCCCAGAGGGAGGGTATGGGGAGGGAGGAGGGAGGAGGGTTCGGGATGGGGAACACATGTATACCTGTGGCGGATTCATTTTGACATTTGGCAAAACTAATACAATTATGTAAAGTTTAAAAATAAAATAAAATTAATTAAGAAAAAAAAAAAAAAAATAAATGTAGTTCACTTAAAAAAAAAAAAATAAAAAAAAAAAAATAAAATAAAATTAAAAACAAACAAACAAACAAAGCAACAACTACAAAAATTAAAAAAAAAAAAACAAAACACTGTACAATTGCTTAAGCAAGCTTCAGAAGCTTCAGCCTCCATAATTTTGTTGGGTAGTCAAGAATGATCTGTGAAACCCTTGATATATACACTAGTTTACCTGGAATAGTGAGTCAAGGACCTTCAATCTGGCATTAAATGATTTTATTTTCTTTCACGAGGGGAAAAAATATCTAGTTATGGGTAAAACAAACCAAAAAAGCCATAGCACATTAAGTTCATTGTTCATCAAAATAATTAATACTCACTAAATGACTAATTTAGGAAGCTTATTTCAAGGCTAAACATGTAATCAGTAATTAAAATTAACATTATGGACTCAGTATGAGATGAACTTCATCAGTTGATTAGTCTTCAATGTTCACTACTGAGTTGCTATTTTGTAATAGTTTTTAAATGAAGAAATTGAAGTAGTAGGGATTAAGTAAATTTCCCAAACTCATATGTTATTTAAATGAAGATCCAGAATTTGCTTCCAGATCTCCTCTCTATCACCTGCCATGAGATTACCATGTTAATAAAATAATACCATAGTCAATAGGTGCACTGGAGAAGGAAATGGCAACCCGCTCCAGTATTCTTGCCTGGGGAATCCCATAGCCAGAGGAACCCGGTGGACTACAGTCCATGGGGACACAAAAGAGTTGAACACAACAGCAACTAAACAACAGGAGAAAAGAACTTCGTTTTTATTACTCACGGGCAGATTTGTGAACAAAAATGATGTTTCAGAGCTGTTCTTATCGGTTTTGTTTCAATTTTCTTGCCATTTATTATTGCTTAGATTTACTATGCAATTACTCTGGTTTAGTTGCATAGATATTGTTTCGTTTTAGATAACATTTTTCCATTATCTCTTTGTAAATGATTGTACACTAATTTCAATTTTCTCTGATCCTTTCAGTTGTTTACATTCGTTTCTGGATTAAATTTGTTGTGATTATTGTCTATGTCACATATTATTAGTTTTCTGTGTACCAACAAATATGAAGGAGAAATTTTGCATTTGTATTTGAAGATAACTTTGAAGATGCTATTTATCCTCTGGTTGTTTTATAATTACATTTCCCATATCACCTAAATTCCCACAGTTCTGAGCAAGTTCCAAATGGCAGCTTGGAGGCTACAGACACCACAGGGCTGACAGAACTATGTCCCAAAGACAGTGGGTATGTGGTCTAGCTCCCAGCTGGGGGCAATCCCTGCACTTTCCACAACTCTGTCTTTTTCAAGGTGGGAACTCCATTGTACTCCATTGCTTCTATCAATGGTCCTGGGGTAATTTTATGGTTCTTCCCTCCTTACTTGTCCTTAGAGCTACTGTGGTTAATGAAGAACATTATCTTGCTCTTGACATATTTAGATGGAAATATATATAACATATGTGTGTATGTGTGTGTATGTGTGTTACTCAGTCATGACTGACTCTTTGCGACCACATAGACTATAGCCCCTCAGTCTCCTCTGCCCTTGGAATTCTCCAGGCAAGAATACTGGAGTGGGTTGCCATTTCCTCCTCCAGGGGATCTTTCTGACCCAGAGATCGAATCTGTTTCTCCTGCATGGTAAGCATATTCGTTACCATCTGAGCCACCAGGGAAACCCCATAATATAAATAGTGCTTGTTAAATATGTATATATCTGAAGTTACATGTTGGTAACTGTTGGTAAAATGTTTTCATACATTTTATCATTTATTTGTCACAAAAAATAATTATTTGTAGATGAAAATAATTAAGGTATTGAGACATTAAATAAATTCCCCAGTAACATCCTTTGAATAAGGGACAATGCTAGAATTTTATGCTTCTCCTTCATGACTTTCTTGGTTTGGCTCAAATTTTAAGGTAATTAAATGGGAATAAGGATTATTTATGTTGTTTTTCACTTTCAGTCACTAAGTTGTGTTGAACTCTTTGTGATTCCAAGGACTGCAGGACTCCAGGCTTTCCTGTCTTTCACTATCTCCCAAAGTTTTCACAAACTTGTGTCCACTGAGTTGGTGATGCCATCCAACCATCTCATCCTCTGTTACCTACTTCTCATGCCCTCAATCTTTCCCAGCATCAGGGGTCCTTTTCCAATGAGTCAGCACATTAGCATATTAAAGTGTAATCAAAATTTAATTATTACTTGTAGAAGAAATACATCATAAGTCAACTATCAGTGATAACAATCATAGTCATATGACTGTCATATGACAAGTATTCCTCTGTGGCAGTAAATTGATTAGCCTGAGACAGAGACCCTGATGATCTTCCATATGACTGAGCAGTGCAATCTATTAGCAAGAAATAAACCAGGAAAAATGTCCACCAGCACTTCACAGCCCCAAAACTCTATACTTTACATTCAGCTACTTCTTTTCAGGTTTCTAAAAATTGTTTCACAGTAATTTTCCAAATGTAGGACAATGAAAGAAAAAATTGTGTGTGTAGATACATGTATGTATGTATTTGACTTCTCAAAGATGTCATGAGGCAAAAAAAAAAAAAAAATCATAAAGCAATTGCCCAGACACCAAACTAGACATGCAGAGTCACACCTACTCAAATCGGAACAAATCTCTTCCTTTGGCTGGTAATACAACAAGGTCTCCCAAGAAAAATTGCAAGACACTTTTTTTTATGGTTATTCCTGGACAGAAAACAAATTTTCTAAGAATAATGATTTCTTTGAGAATTTGATAGGTGTCTATTACAAAAATTTCAAGGAAGAGACTAGCCAAGAAATGAATTCTTATACACATAAGCACACATATATATGCATTGAATTCAACCACGTGAATTAACCTTAGTTACTATGTGATGGAGACATTTACATAAGTCATTCTATGGATGAAAATATATATAAGGACATGAGTGGATGAATGTCTGGGTAGATATAGAGATAGAAGGGGAAGGAGAGAAAGAATATATGTACATTTTTAACATGTAGGAATATATGAATAAATGCAAAATAACATTAATGCTATTTTTAATAAAGATCTTAAAATTACTGAAATATAAAATGCAGATATTAAAACCAACAGGAATTTTTGAAGTTCAGATAAATGCCTCTTCACCAAAGGACACACCATGTTGCTTCAGTTAAAGATACTTGTTTCCACATTCTAAACTCTGAAATCAGAATGACTCTTATAGTTAAGGAAGTTTTAATACTATGCAGAGTTTATCTGGGGCTTCCAAGGTGACTCAATGGTAAAGAATCTACCTGCCAATGCAGGAGGCACTGGAGACAGGGATTCAATCCCTGGGTCAGGAAGATACCATAGAGAAAGAAATGGCAATTCACTCCAATATTCTTTCCTGGAAAATCTCATGGTTAGAGGAAGCTGGAAGGTTATAGTCCATGGGGTTGCAGAGTTGGACATGAATGAGTGACTGAGCATGCATGCATAGTGTATTTGTATCATTTATTTTTCTTCATAAGCACTGCATAAAACAGGGGTACACCTTACAATTAACTGTTTACTAACTGATGCTGAAGCTGAAACTCCAATACTTTGGCCACCTCATGCAAAGAGTTGACTCACTGGAAAAGATCCTGATGCTGGGAGGGATTGGGGGCAGGAAGAGAAGGGGACGACAGAGGATGAGATGGCTGGACAGCATCACCGACTCAATGGACATGAGTTTCAGTGAACTGTGGGAGTTGATGATGGACAGGGAGGCCTTGTGTGCTGTGTTTCATGGGGTCGCAAAGAGTCGAACATGACTGAGCAACTGAAATGAACTGAACTGAAGTGAATGTTAATGAAACAATTAACATTAGTATATAACACTGATCATTTGCTGTAACACTGGTTACAGCAAACGCACTTTCAACAACAGAAGAGACAACTCTACACATGGACATCACCAGATAGTCAATAGCAAAATCAAGATTGATTATATTCCTTGCAGCTGCAGATGGAGAAGCTCTATATAGTCAGAAAAAAAGCAAGACCAGGAGCTAACTGTGGCTCAGATCATGAGTGCCTTATTGCAAAATTCAGACTTCAATTGAAGAATGTAGGGAAAACCACTAGACCATTCAGATATGACCTAAGTCAAATCCCTGACAATTATACAATGGAAGTGACAAATTGATTTAAAGGATTAGATCTGACAGATAGAGTACCTGAAGAACTATGGATGGAGGTTCGTGACATTGTACAGGAGGCAGGTATCAAGACCATCCCCAAGAAAAACAAATGCAAAAATGCAAAATGGTTGTCTGACAAGGCTTTACGAATAGCTGAGAAAAGAAGAGAAGCTAATGACAAAATAGAAAAGGAAAAATATACCCACCTGAATGCAGAGTTCCAAAGAGTAGCAAGGAGAGATAAGAAAGCCTTCCTTAGTGATCAGTGCAAAGAAATAGAGGAGAACAATAGAATGGGAAAGACTAGACATCTCAAGAAACTTAGAGATAACAAGGGAACATTTCATGCAAAGATGGACACAATAAAGAACAAAATGGTATGAATCTAACAGAAGCAGAAGATATTAAGAAGAGGTGGCAAGAATACACAGAAACTATACAAAAAATATCTTCATGACCCAGATAACCATGATGGTGTCTGTGATCAATCACTTAGAGCCAGACATGCTGGAAGGCAAAGTCAAGTAGGCCTTAGGAAGCATCACTATGAACAAAGATAGTGGAGGTGATTGAATTCCAGCTGAGCTATTTCAAATCCTAAAAGATGATGCTGTGAAAGTGCTGTACTCAGTATGTCAGCAAAGTTGAAAAACTCAGTAGTGTTGACAGGACTGGAAAAGGTCAGTTTTATTTCCAATCCCAAAGAAAGGCAATACCAATGAATGTTCAAACTACCCCACAATTGCACCCATCTCACATGCTAGCAAAATAATGCTTAAAATTCTCCAAGCCAGGCTTCAACAGTACATGAACTGAGAACTTCCAGATGTTCAAGATGGATTTAGAAAAGGCAGAAACAAGAGAGTAAAGTGCCAACATCCATTGCATCATTAGATAGGCAAGAAAGTTCCAGAAAAAACATCTGCTTCTGCTTTATTGACTATGCCAAAGCCTTTGACTGCATGGATCACAAAAAAACTGTGGAAAATTCTTCAAGAGATGAGAATATCAGACCACATTACCTGATTCTTGAGAAAAGCAGCAGTTCGTACCAGACATGGAACAATGGACTGGTTCCAAATTGGGAACGGAGTATGTAAAAGATGTATATTATTACACTGATTATTTAACTTATATGTAGAGTACATCATGCAAAATGCTGGGCTGGATGAAGCACAAGCTGGAATCAAGATTGCCGGGAGAAATATCAATAAGCTCAGATATGCAGATGACACTACCCTTATGGCAGAAAGCAAAGAACTAAAGAGCCTCTTGATGAAAGTAAAAGAAGATAGTGAAAAAGTTGGCTTAAAACTCAACATTCAAAAAACTAAGATCATGGCATCTGGTCCCATCACTTCATGGCAGATAGATCGGGAAACAATGGAAACTAGTAGATTTTATTTTCTTAGGCTCCAAAATCACTGCAGATGGTTAACTGCAGCCATGAAATTAAAAGATGCTTGCTCCTTGGAAGAAAAGCTATAACCAAGCTAGACAGCATATTAAAAAGCAGGGATAATACTTTGCCAACAAAGGTCCATCTAGTCAAAGCTATGGTTTTTTCCAGTAGTCATGTATGGATGTGACAGCTGGACCCTAAAGAAAGCTGAGCACCAAAGAATTGATGCTTCTGAACTGTGGTGTTGGAGAAGACTCTTGAGAGTCCCTTGGACTGCAAGGAGATGGAACCAGTGCATCCTAAAGGAAATCAGTCCTGAATATTCATTGGAAGAACTGATGCTGAAGCTGAAACTGAAACTCCAATACTTTGGCCACCTGATGCAAAGAACTGACTCATTGGAAAAGACCCTGATGCTGGGAAAGATTGAAGGAGGGAGGAAAAGGGGACAACAGAGGATGAAATGATTGGATGGCTTCACCAACTCAATGGTCATGAGTTTGAGCAAGTTCCAGGTATTGGTGATGGACAGGGAAGCCTGGCGAGCTGTAGTCCAGGGGGTCACAAAGAGTCGGATACAACTGAGTGACTGAACTGAACTGAATGCTAATGAAATCTAACATCAATTATCATGAGATTTTTCTGGAGCTAAGAAAAGGTATTATTATGAAAAATGTCACAATCTTTTCTGACTTTTATTTTAAGCCCTATTTTGTGATCATTCCCCTGTTGTGATAAATGGAGAAATGTTTGCATTTATATTTCTTTTGATGTTTCCTAATTTCAAAACTTTATCTTTTTATTTTACTGTCATTACTTATAGCATTTACCTGTTATTATATAAAAATGCATCTTACAATTATTTATCTTTAGTTATCTACATTAAAATATTTAAATATTTCCCATCTGTTACATTATTTTATTTCTAGTTTCAATATTCACTGTCAAGAGTCCTCTGAAATCTTGTAAAATTGAGAGACTCAATCTTTGACTTTATATTTGAAGAATACTTGTGTTAAGCAAAAAACTCTTTGGACATATTTTCCTCAGACGTTTGTAGAAACTTCTCTACTCTTTTATAGTTAAAAGCTATTTTAGAAAACTCTGAGCCATGCTCATGTTTTCCTCAATATTTGGATTCCTTCTAATCTAAGCAGCATCTGGCTTTTTTTGGTAGGTCTGTTTCATAATTTTCACCTTTCTTTCCCACACTCACCCACCCACACCCCATGATGTGACTTTTCATCTTCAGATGCCAGTCTTTCTTTACTTCAAGAAAGTTTTTGTCCGTGATTGGTTTGAATATTTACTTGGCGGGACTTGCCTGGTGGCTCAGTAGTAAAGAACCCAATTGTCAATACAGGAGACACGGGTTGGATCCTTGGGTCAGGAAGACACACCACAGAAGGAAATCACAACCCACTCCAGTAGTTTTGCCTTGAGAATCCCGTGGACAGAGGAGCCTGGTAGGCTATAATCCACGGGATTGAAGAAGGATTGGAAATGACTTAGCAACTAAACAACAACTTCTACTTGATGACTTTTTTTTTTTTTCTTTTTTTAATGCTCTGCAGTTTAGTATCACCAGTGGTTCATTCATGATGCTCTCCACAACTGTTTCATAGTCTGGCTCTCTCTGAAGATAAAATTTGATCTCCTTTGTTGTCATATCTCTGATTCTGTCCTCTGTCCTGGTTATGTTGTTGTTTCTAAAGTACTTTCATTCCATCAAGATTTTACTACTCCCTTCCCTTTTAAATTGGTGCCCAATTTTTATCTCCCAATTTCAACCTCCTATAATAATATTTTTAAACTTTTACATCTGAATCGTATCTTTTATATTTTTGTTTTAGAAACAAATATGCTGTTTGTCACTTCACTGAGATGATGGAGAAACATTTCTCTCAGTTCCTTATGCCTGTCTGAGTAAAATCTCCCTCTTGGGAATATTTCGTCTGCCTTGTTTACACTCCTTTTTCTCACTTTTCATTTTCTTTAGTTTGGGTATTTTTCAGAGAAGCAATGAGTAAGTGTTAGGACATTTTTGACCCATATCCAACTTTGATTAGAACAAAGAACAATGTGGGGGTGGTCTCAGGAAGAAGTATTCTAGCAATTTCTTTTGTTTTCTGCTTTGCTAGCCAGAAAACCTCTAATCAAAGCTATTTCCTTTAGCTTAGATCCCTTGAATTTAGTTCAGAATATTAAATTTGAATATATATTATTATCATGTCCAATGTTTACAACTCTAAATAAAACTAACTTAATCACTTTAACCTTAGTCAAAATGCAAATATTATATATCATGCTAATATTTGTCATCATTTTGAGTATGAATCAACCCCAATTGAAAAGACAACTCCCAAATCAGGATAAAGACTGGCATGACTTCTAAGATGTTGCAACATCTTCCCTAAAACAAGAGCCACTTTTTTTTATAACTCATTTTAATACGTGGTCTCATACTGTGATTTGAGATGTTAATACAAAAAAAAATTATAGAAAGCATAAAATCAGTTTTTCAGTCATTATCGTATGGTCTTATTCTACCAAATAAATGTTCTTCGAAAAACTTACAATGTTAAAAAAGATGTCATGTTATGAGGGAAAAAAAATATCAAACATAATTTTTCTATTTGTAGTTTCTATTCTAATTTTAAGTTAGAGATAAATGATGAAATCATAAAATGCTAAAACATTGTTTGACTAATCACTCTTTAAGAGCAAATTAGAACAGTTCCTCCAAATTCACACCTTGCTGCTGCTAAGTCACTTCAGTCGTGTCCGACTCTGTGCAACCCCATAGACGGCAGCCCACCAGGCTCCCCCGTCCCTGGGATTCTCCAGGCAAGAACACTGGAGTGGGGTGCCATTGCCTTCTCCAATTCACACCTTATGATAACCCTAACTGATACAATCCACTAGTGTGTAGCTTCAAAAACGTAGTAAAAAATGTAATGTTGTTTAAAAGTTAGAAATTGAAAAATTAATCCAGTAAGTATTTACAAAGAGTTTATACAAGCACAAAAACTGCTTACCATATTCTCTGTAATAACTATTTATAAGGAAGCATTAAACAGTTTAAGAAAAACAGCT
The DNA here is from genome assembly GCF_002263795.3 of Bos taurus. NCBI lineage: Eukaryota > Metazoa > Chordata > Mammalia > Artiodactyla > Bovidae > Bos > Bos taurus. The sequence continues at coordinate 60,860,881 of NC_037347.1, forward strand.
TGTGTGAAAACAAATATCAGTTTACACTCTGACACATTAATTACTCTTTGAAGAATAGGATTCTAAATATAATCTTTAATTTTAGGTCAGATCCTCGAGGGATACATGGCTTGCTTTGTCTCATGTTACCTGGTAACAGTGAATTAATGGTCTTCAAATATCTTATTCTGAAGATCTCCAGGAGTTATACAAGGTCAATGAGTCAATAGAGCTTCCTTTTCAATTCTAAACCATTAAGAAGTAATTTAGATGTCTGGTATATTTATTGCCAATTATTTCAAAGCAGGCTGTGTTGACTGTAAGAAATGCATGTGGATGTTTGCCTGGTGTGATTGCTGCCAGACAGTAAGAAAGGCTGAAACCTGGAATCGTTAGCTCATCCATTGGAATGGTTAGGGAAAGTATAGGGACAGATGGACCCAGAAAAGGAAGAAAGAGATGAACAAATTCTGCTCCACAGGTGACTTTTAGTATTATGATAATTTATGAAGTACAATGGATAAATATTGCAAGGAGCTGTATTATTCATGTATTAAATGTCAGTACACTGATTTCCCCCAAATTTAATTATGACTCTAATAACAACATATTTAACCTGGTTAATTTCTCCAGTGACCTTGTGTTTCCATCAAAGGCAGGAGACATTGTCAGTCCGTGTAAGCTGTTTACTATAGCAGTACACAATTCAACATAGAATAGCATCACAAGTTTCAGTAACTAACACACTTTATGAACAAATTAATTAAACTATAAGATCCAGGCTCTAATCCTATCATTTCAGGTTGAAGTGGATCTTTACAAAATCAAACAGATTTGAACCTTTCTTGGGTCTGAAGAGCAATTCAAGTGAGTTGCAATAAAAAGAAGTATATTTGAATTAAGGAAAAAACTCATTTCAACCCAGGAAAAGGAATATTAATCTCAAGTTGTATAAATGCTCTCCCATGAAAAGACATAGAGCCCATAAAAAAACAATTGCACATGTAACAGAGGATACAGAATTGCACCAAAACAGTCCCTGTTCTGCTCTGATACACACAAAAAAATCCTTTCAGATGTTCTTGCCTGGAGAATCCCAGGGATGGGAGAGCCTAGTGGGCTGCCATCTAGGGGTTGCACAGAGTCGGCCACAACTTAAGCGACTTAGCAGCAGCAGCAGCAGCGGAGCAATATATGAATACAAAATTAAAACAAACAACAAAATATAGTTTATTAACACTCTTTAGTTGCTGAAGAAAAAGAATAGGCTTACTAGAAGAATGGGCTTGCCTAGTGGTACTAGTGGTAAAGAATTGCCTGCAGATGCAGGAGACACAAGAGATGTGGGTTTGATCCCTGGATGAGGAAGATCCCCTGGAGGAGGAAATGACAACCCGCTCCAGTCTTCTTGCCTGGAGAATCCCATGGGCAGAGGAGCCTGGCAGGCTACAATCCACAGGGTTGGAAACAATCAGATATGACTGAGTGCCAAGGTACACAGGCACAGGAAGAATAGACATCTTAGCATATCAGCTGAAGTAAACATAAACGGCCATCCACTTAGCAGCACTGAATCTGAGAGCTCTTTCCACAGCAACCCCCTGAGGCCAAGAGAACAGGACTCTGCCCACAAGGAGGAGGGCGTGTGTGTCCAGCTCTGACGGGACCACAACTTTGGGTAGACCTGTGACACAGCCCTCTTCTTAGAAATGAAAGAAGGTGAGGAGAAAGACTGAGGTCAGCACTTCAGTTTCATTAGGAATTTAAAATGTGTCACTGACTTCAGGAGGAGAAAGAGAGTGAGTGTCTGAGTGAGCTGGTGAAATGCAAATATTCAACCTATAGCCAAAGAAATGCAACCTGATTGCTTTCAGGGTCACACTTTATGTAGAATCAGGTGTGGGGCCCAGAAACGCATTCGCTGAAAAAATAATAATTTAAAAGAGTTTATTTATTCATTTAGGCTGAGTGGCATGTGGGATTTTAGTTCCCCGACCAGGGATGGAACTGATGCACCCCTGCAGTGGAAGCACAAATTCTTAACCACTGGCCCCCAGGGAAGTCCCCAAAGAGTGAATAATTTAAACCGTCACACCACTACGAATGGCCTCATAAGGGCCGATCTCTACGTGGTGTTAGAAATGTAAATTTAAGAATAACCATAAAATGCTGATTTACTTTCAATAGTCATATACATAATCAAGTCTTTTTTATTTTATGGTTATTCTTAATATAAACATTTTAACCTACAAAAAAAAAAGAAATGTAAATTTAAAAGAGTGACAAAAGCCTTTTTTTAAATACATATAACCTTCTCTCACAAGTATCTTAGTTTCAGTTTGCTGCCCAAATCCATTTTGAATAGATGCAATTTTAAAAAAAATAAATAAAAAATAAATAGATGCAATTTAAAGGAAAGAACAATTAAAATTGTCCAGAGGATCACAATAACTTTATTTGCTATTTATTTCAGAATTTTAAAATGCAGACATAAAACATAACTATGATCAGAGAAATACAACAGACTCCCTGAGATGGAGGAAGAAGTATCTTCGTTGGAGGTCTCTGGCTATTTGTGCAGAGTGCTTGTTTGATTGACCATTTGGGTAATTGTCTTACATTCCAAACTGACCTAAAATACCTAAAATACCACCCCCTCTCTCAAAGGACAAGGGTATGGCCTTTATGCACAGCCTTGTATATCCCTAAGTTGAATAAATAGATTTAAATTGTATCGTCTGACCTGGACCTTATATAATTTCCAAAAGGAAAAAAAAAGATCAGGTATTTATTAGATTCCTTCTATTCTATTCTCAAAGCCTGTAATTAAAAACTGTGACCTTGAGAATCCTCTATAAATATTTATTAAATGAATAAAAAGAGAATAAAAGACTTTGGTCAAATGCCATAACCCAAATCATACAGTGAAATAGTTTTGAATCCCATGAAGAGTTTATAATAAGAATTCATCATCAAATTACATTATTAACTGCCCAGGTGTGCAAAGCATTGTGTCGGGTGCTGAGGAGAGCGTAATGAAATCAGTATGAAATCAGTTCATCGCTGTCCTGAAGAGAAAAAAAAATTATAATTTTAAGTAACATTTGGAGAAATAAAATTCTTGCCATCCACCATGCATATTCCTTTAAAAAAGTAACGTGTGCTGCTGGGAAGATAAAGACTTGCGACTTAAAATATACACCCTTCTAGATGTGCATTCTGGAGAAGGCAATGGCAACCCACTCCAGTACTCTTGCCTGGAAAATCCCATAGATGGAGGAGCCTGGTAGGCTGCAGTCCATGGGGTCTCCAGCAGTCAGACATGACTGAGCGACTTCACTTTCACTTTTCATTCACTTTCACTTTCACGCATTGGAGAAGGAAATGGCAACCCACTCAGTGTTCTTGCCTGGAGAATCCCAGGGACGGGGGAGCCTGGTGAGCTGCCGTCTATGGGGTCACAGAGTCGGACACGACTGAAGTGACTTAGCATCAACAGCAGCAGATGTGCATTCAGGGAGAGCTTGATTTTACAACAGAGGGCTCGAGTTGAACGTAAAGTCACTTTTAGATTGTCTGTGGCAACGACTGCTTTTATTTCCTTATTTAAAGCTCAGTCAGAATGAGTGGCAAAAGCTCTTATTTAATTTTACTTGCATATGCCTGCTACCACCCAACCAGGGTCACTCATCCCATTGAGAAGTGGGGCCTGTATGTTCTCTCTTAGAATCTGGGTGTTCCGAAATCTACAGTGTAATCTAGCCCATCTGAGGATGGTTCCTAAGCTTGATAAAAATTTTTCTGTCTAACTTTCCTGGGATGTACACGTGCATGCATGCTAAGTCACTTCAGTCATGCCCAACCCTATGGGACCCCATGGACTGTAGCCCGTCAGACTCCGCTGTCCATGAGATTCTCCAAGCAAGAATACTGGAGTGGGTTGCCATTCCCTTCTCCAGGGCATCTTCCCAATCCACAGATTGAACCCAGGTCTCCTAAGTCTCCTGTATTGGCAAGTGAATACTTAACCCCTAGGGCCACCTGAGAGGCCCAGGATGCACACACTTGGACCTAAGTCACTAGGCTGTGAAGAAGCGCAAGCAGCCAAGAAGATGCTCACGTGGAGAGATCCACGAGGAAAGACACTGCACCCTTCAGTCTCCAGCCATGACTGACCTGGTGGTCCCAGTTCAACAGTGAATCACCAGCTGTCTAGAAAGCCATCTATCCCCAGTGGAAGCCACCCCAACCAATGTCTTACAGAGCAGAAGTAAGCCAGCTCTACTGAGCCTTGGACAGAAGATTCATAAACAAAATTAATTAACTTTGTATTTAAGAAAAAGCTACTATAGTCCACCCTATATCCTTACTGTCATTGGTTTGCTAGGCAGAAGTAGAGGTCTGGCCCCCCAAGTTTGTAGAGATAACGTGTGGATTTCTGTGTGGTTTATGCTTGTATGTGTGTTCATGCTGTGTCTGCTTGCAAACACACACACACACACACATATAGACATGTATGCATGTAGTTTTTCTTTTATTAAGGGCTATGGGGGTTGTTCATTTTCACACAGAAAGCAAATAACACTCCATAGAGAACATAAAAAAAAGGGGAGACAAAGATTTAGAATGTGGAAAAGCTTTTTCTTTTAATGTCTATTAATGATTTCAAATCCCAAAATATTTCTTTCCCTTTTATACTCAGAGTTCATTGTTGCCTTTGAAATGTTTTATATTCAAGAATATTATGCGGATAAAAATTTGAGTTTGGTTTAACATTTAAATAACTCCTACAGAGTGGAGGTGAAATAAATATGCTCAAAATCGGACTTATGTGAACTGTATTTTTATCTCTTCCATAAACTAGCTATGCAAGATTGCAAATTAACTAATTTCACTAGATCCCACTTCTTTCACCTATAAATGGGCATGTGCTACGCACTTAGTCGTTCAGTCCAACTCTTTGCGACCCCATGGACTGTAGCCCTCTAGGTGCCTCTGTCCATGGGGATTCTCCAGGCAAGAATACTGGAGTGGGTTGCCATGTCCTTCTCCAAGGCAGCTTTCCAACACAGGGATTGAATCCAGGTCTTCCACATTGCAGGCAGATTCTTTGTCATCCGAGCCACCAGGAAAGCCCATAAATGGGCATAAAGAGAATGAAATAATATACCAGAAACTTAAATTTATCACATGGGGTAGCCCAGATTATATTAAGGATATTATCTATTGTTCTATATTATCTGTATGCTTTCATTAGCTAGTATAGTAATGATATAAATTTGAAACTAAAATTTGAATTAAGAACATATGAACCTCATATGGGTAAGAGAGGAGAAAGCATGCAACACTTGCTTGCTACAGATAATGATCTTGCCATTTTTCCCCAATTTGGGAACTTCCTCCACAGCATTTGCTAAAATCTCAGATAGGATCCTTGAGATACTTCAAATGATATCAGCACTTAGTTGAGGAAATTTTATTCCCAGAAACCCATCTATGAACATAAAGTGATGAAAGCAAAACTTTAAATAAGCCTAGGCTTAGAAAAAAATGACATAATTTGTCTCTCTAGAAAGAGATTGCTAATGTATGTAGTTAAAAAGCATTTCATGTGCCTTACTAAAAAATGGCTTAGTATTTCTCAGAAAAAAAATCACAGTGTCACTAATGAAATGCAAAACTTTAATATCTAATAAAACCAATGTTTCTTTTTAAACCTTGGATTTTATCCTCACTTGAAAAGAAATGTTGGGTCCCCACAGAGGATAAAGACTGCTGCTGCTGCTGCTGCTAAGTCGCTTCAGTCGTGTCCGACTCTGTGCGACCCCAAAGATGGCAGCCCACCAGGCTCCCCCATCCCTGGGATTCTCCAGGCAAGAACACTGGAGTGGGTTGCTATTTCCTTCTCCAAAGCATGAAAGTGAAAGGTGAAAGTGAAGTCGCTCAGTCGTGTCCGACTCCTAGCAACCCCATGGACTGTAGTCTCCCAGGCTCCTCCGTCCATGGGATTTTCCAGGCAAGAGTACTGGAGTGGGGATAAAGACTAGATGAATATAATTAAAACCAAAAAGAAAACCAAATGCGTTAACTTCACATCTACATTAGTTTTTACCCCACAGGGATTCTCACTTTTATTTCACTTTCAGTTGGCTTCTAATTTCACTTGCCTTCTTGTAAGAGCAATTAAATATTTCTATAGATGAAAAAACTCTTAAAATATTCCATCCTTAGTATCTTTTAAAATGCTTGATTCCTTCTTAATAGGCCAGGGCCTGCATAGCTCACCCAGAGTCATAGAGAGGTCAAGTCACTACTCTGCATGAGCGTTTGTCCAGAATGTGACAGCACCAGGGAAGGGTAGGCAAGTATTCCCTAATCATTGCTTTTCCTCAGTGTCTCTAGTGTGGTTACTACTGATGACACTTAGCATCCTGGATTGGTTTATGTGATTGGGTATAAGGTGGGGGGTGGGCAGGGTCCAGGAGGTTGTCAGCAGTACCAGGGGTCAAAGAGAATAAGGGTGGAGGGGAAGACTGCTATTCCCATGCATTAGCTTGGCTACTGATTTTAATGCCACTTTGTGTTAAAAAGAGGATGATTAACAGATACACACTACTACACATAAAAGAGATAAAACAACAAAGACCTACTATATAGCTCAAGGAACTATATTCAGTATCTTGTAATAACATAATGGAAAAGAATCTGAAAAAGAATATATAACAATATATACATATGTATGTAACTGAATCATTTTGCTGTACCTCTGAAACATTTTAAATCCATTATAAAAGTGAAAGTGTTCATCTCTTAGTTGTGTCCAACTCTTTGCAATCCTGTGGACTGTAGCCCACCAGGATCCTCTGTCCATGAACTTCTCCAGGCAAGAATACTGGAGTGGGTAGCCATTCCCATCTCCAGGGGATCTTCCCAACCCAGGGATCAAACCTGGGTCTCCTGCATTGCAGGCAAACTCTTTCACCATCTGAGCCACCAGGGAAGCCCCTAAATTAAAAATATTGCAAAAAAAATTAATATAAATAAGTGAACAGAATGGCTGTAGCCTCCATCTCCTGGAAGACACTAAATCAGAATACAAAAACCAGGCACAGAGAACTGATTCAATCCATTGTTGTCATATTTTTCTTTCTTCTGGTCTGTCTAATAAATATTCATGGTAAAAGCATGAGAAAATGCATACAAACAAAGATAAAATAAACGTAAAACAACCCATTATCCTCCCATACAGGGTACTTCAGTCTTTGGGGGACATGATAGTTTTCATGTTATATGCAAACAGCTGGTACACAACTGAAACAAATCTCTGGATAGTTACACAAGCTGAGACTCTAAAATATTGAAGAATCGCCCTCAAGTAAAGACCTACCCCTAAGATAGTCAGTTCCTCCAGTTACAATTATGCAAGACCCAAGTGTATTCCTTTTCTAATGGATTGATTTAATGAGGCCACAAATAAATGTAAGTCAAATACATTCAACTTAAAAGAGAGTTTATCACGTGCTGAATTGTTCAATCATATCCAACTCTACCAACTGAGCCACCAGGAAAGCCCAAGAAGACTGGAATGGGCAACCTATGCCTCCGTGATCAATCCAATATACACCCTTGACAGTTGATTTTGCATGTTCATTTTCATCTCTCTCCCTCACTGCAATTCAAGCCTTTTGAGTTTATGCATCTTTTCTTACTATTCTTTGCATTCTAAGAATTGGATATAAAACTAGGCATATTGCAATAACTAACAATTACCTGATGAATTTATGAGCAAACTTTTACAAATCAAATGAGGTAAAATTATTATTGTGTAAACTTATATAAAATAGTCTAAAAATAGAACAAATAAGAGTAAATTTAACAGATTAATTACATTAATAAAATAATTATTAATATGTAGGTTATAAAGAAGTAAATTAGTCAGACTCCTGAAAAATGATTGCTGAAGTTGTTAGAGAGTAACTTAAAACCCGTAGACTAAACAAACAAACAAAAAAATCTTAAGTAGAGATTTTTCGCTTTCATTTTAAACAAACTGCTAGTTTAACCTATTCATAAGGTAACAGCCCTTATTTTTGGCCCTTACTGTATTTAAAATATTTTGTTATTATTAATGTCTCATTGATGATTCTGTTTATAAATGATTAATTTTAGTGCCTTCTGTCCCATCACTTCATGGCAAATAGATGGGGAAACAATGGAAATAGTGACAGACTTTATTTTCTTGGGCTCCAAAGTCACTACAGATGGTGACTGCAGCTATGAAATTAGGGGATGCTTGCTCCTTGGAAGAAAAGCTATGACCTACCTAAACAGCATACATACTAAGAAGCAGAGAAATTACTTTGCTGAAAAGGGTCCATCTAGTCAAAGATATGGTTTTCCAGTAGTCATGTATGGATGGGAGAGTAGGACCATAAAGAAAGCTAAGGGCCAAAGAATTGATGCTTTTGAACTGTGATGTTGGAGAAACTTTTGAGAGTCGTTGGACTGCAAGCAGATCAAACCAGTCCACCCTAAAGGAAATCAGTCCTGAATATTCATTGGAAGGACTGATGGTGAAGCTGAAGCCCCAATACTTTGGCCACCTGATGTGAAGAACTGGCTCCTTGGAAAAGACCTTGATGCTGGGAAAGATTGAAGGCAGGAGGAGAAGCGGGCAACAGAGGATGAGATGGCTGGATGGCATCACGGACTCTATGGACATGAATTTGAGCAAGCTTCGAGTTGGTGATGGACAGGGAAACCTGGCATGCTGCAGTCCATGGGATCGCAGAGTCGGACCCGACTGAGTGACTGAACTGAACTGAACCCAAATTTATAATATCTGAGAAAGAAAATGAGTACATATATTTATTGATAAACTTTTTCCTAGTAATAGCATTCAAAATATTGACTTAGCTAATACTTTTCTTGCTGTGGTACAATGGTGTATAGCCAAGACAAAGAAGAAAAGCAAGATTTTGCAGAAAGTCTGCTCTCAGGTAGCAAATATTCAGAATGAGTGCTTTCCTTTCTCACAAGTTCAATTTGAAGTTTTCCTGTTCTTTAGATTTATGCAGAGCATTTAATGATGTTCCAACTGAATCTAGATGACCAGGTGTATCCATTTAGAACACTTGGAGATGAGTAGAACCAATACTTACAAGAAAAGTGGTTAGACTAGTGTGTGTGTGTGTGTGTGTGTGTGCGCACACACATGCTCAGTTGTGTCTGACTCTTTGGGAATCCATGGACTGTAGCCCACCAGGCTTCTCTGTCCATGGGATTTCCCAGGCAAGAATACTGGAGTGGGTTTCTATCGAGTTCTCTAGGGGATCTTCCTGACCCAGGGATCACACCCATGTTTCTTGCACCTTCTGCATTGGCAGGGAGATTCTTTACCAACAGCACCACATGGGAAGCCCCACTTTGCTCCCCCTAAATCTTTCACAAAGGTCAAGGTGAATATAAGCAAATGTTCCAACACCTTTTCTTTCTCCAGTGGAGAAGCAGATCAAAGGCCAAAGCCAATGCCAGCACACATGCACACAGGGGTTTCCTGTTTACATACATCCTCTTTCTGATTTTCTTGGGGCAACTCATTAGAATGTGAGCACACAAGGGCAAGGCATTCAGATCTGCTCTGATTAAATGAACTTCAGGAGCAGGGCAAAGAAGGTTCATTAGCATAGTGGAGAAGAGCAATTAGATTCAATTAACCACTTAAGGACTGCTTGCCCTTTGAAATTTCTTAATGCCTTTATACCTAGTTATCTCATTAGTGAAGTTATTATTGCTCACATATTTTAATGAGAGTAAACAACATTTGTAAAGTTCTTTATGGACGCAAAAAGCATGTAATTTATTGAGGATACAGTATGTGCTTAATTGTTTATTTTTCCATTATTATCTCTAATTATTAGATTTTGCCCATTCATTATGGGGCATAAGCAATGTAGGTTAAATTAAATTAGGGATAGAATATGATTGACCATTTCAGGAGCTATAGGAACCATAACTGGGGAGACTTGCATGTGGTATTTGGGAAGATAATCTTTGGGAAGTTTTGGGGAATTTAAGGTGATTTTATCAGGTCTTCCCTGGTGGCTCAGGGGCAAAGAATCCCAATGCAGTGCAGGAGACATGGGAGATTCAGATTCAAACCCTGCATCAGGAAGATCCCCTGGAGGAGGGCATGACAATCCATTCCAGTATTCTTGCCTGGACAGAGGAGCCTGGCAGGCTATAGTCCATGGCGTCACAAAGAGTCGGACACAAATGAAGTGACTGAACATGCATACAAGCGAAGTGAATCTATTACCTTTGAGAAGAGATTTTTCCTGAGGTCACAGAAAGAGGAAAAATGTTTTCTATTAGGATCAAAAATAGATTGTACTAAGGTTGTTGTTCAGTAGCTAAGTCATGTCCAACTCTTTGCAGCCCCATGGACTGAAGCATGCCAGTCTCCTCTGTCCTCTGCTGTCTCTTGGAATTTGCTCAAATTCATCTCCTTTGAGTCAGTGATGCTATCTAACCATCTCATTCTCTGCTAAACCCTTCTCCTGTTGCCTTCAATCTTTCCTAACATCAGGGTCTTTCCAATGAGTCTGTTCTTGGCATTAGGTACCCAAATTATTGAACCTTTACCTTCAGTATCAGGCCTTCCAATTAATATTTAGGATTGATTTCCATTAGAATTGACTGATTTGATCTCCTTGCAGTCCAGGGACTCTGAAGGGTCTTCATCAGCACCACAATTTGAAAGCATCGATAGACACATTTTCTGAAAACATAAGTGCAAAGGGGATTGTCATTAAAAATAACAAGAGTCACTTTCCAGTTAATGAAATGTATTATTTTTAACTAAACAGAGAAACATACATACAAATACTTTGAAACTATGGCCCATTATCCCAAAGTAAGGCATAAGTTACAGATAATTACTTCAGTGGAGAGGCATAGACACAAGCCAGAAGTACTCTAAAAATTTGACACAAGAGCAGAGTAAACAGTGAACTATGGAGGAGACACTGGCAAGGAAGTCCAAGACGAAAAATGCAAGGCCTCAAGGCCCTTGTAACAACGTGCAGAAATGTTGGGCAGGCTGAGGAGGGAAGTCTGAACTCACTGGAAAGATGTGACTAGACGACACAGTGAAATCCCAGTGGATTTGCAGTAGAAATGGCTTTGAAACAGAAGAATCTTATCAAGGAAAAGAAGATGCTGCTCCTTGTGGGGTCACCAGAAATAAGAGCCTAGGGCAGCTAAGAGCTAGACCTGAATGTGGGAATCCTGCTGAAGCAGGAGTGGGAGGATGGAAGCTGGAGAGTGCTGCCAGGAAGTGGAGAATGCATTGCTAATTTGGAAAAGTTGAATCCTAGGTCACCCTCTAGTTGGATGAAGCTACACTCTGGGTGAGAACAGAATTGCATCTTTCCCTCAACCACAAATGAATTCATTCGTAAAACCAATATTTATTGAGCATCTAGCCAGGTCCTGAGGTGCTGAGACAGAACAGAACCAAGCAAAAACCTGTGCTTACATTCCAGTGTGGGGAGACAAGGATGACTAAATGGGCAAACCCATACCTACCATACAAGCTGGTGACAAGTGCTCTCATGAAACATAAAGTGAAATAAGTAAGGGGCCGGTTGATATTTTAGAAAGAGTTATCAGGGAAGGTCATCCTGCTAAAGTGAATTTGGACAGACTTTGATTGAAATGAATTAACTTCTGAGGACAGACTGGACCCCGGTAAGTCTGCTGATGACTCATAAACTGAGGATATGAAGGCAACCATGTCTTGCATGAGCAGTGATAACCAGGACAGGGGTTAAATTAAGCCAAAACAAAAATTGTAGAAAATATCAACCTGGATGTGCTCTAGTTTTTGTTTCGCCATTTATTTGATTCCCATTTAATCTATGGGCTTAAATACATGATTTTCCATCTGGATACACTATTTATTATTCAGATTTTAAATCTACATTCTATTGGTGAGTTTGAATGTGTCTCATTTTCAAGACAAAAATTCTGCTATTTTAGTTAAATAGCAGAAGAGTTAAATAGTCACTCCTTTTGTAAATGTATTTTTAAATTAACTTCACCTGAAAATAAATATAAATAATTTGCTCATAGGGCATTCTTATCTAGAATTTTCTGATTGCATGAACAGTTAGAGCTGAAATTTCCAAGGAGTTTTCATAATTTCCTACTTATCAGTATGCATAGGACATTCTCTGTGAGATTCAAGTTTTGCCATATCTGTATGTGAGATGCTTGTGCTTGCTGTATTTTTCTATCAGTTGCAAATCAGAAAAAAAATACATTTTATTGAGTGTTATGATAAGCTAAAAGATTCAAATAAAACATTAAGTAAAAATTTTATCCAGAGCAAGCTATTGTTCCTCTAAATCATAAGGAGGCTATTTCAATAGTACAGACATGCAAATTCAATGACAACACTAAAAACCATTTCAGAAAGAAACATGATGCTATTCAAAGATTAGAATGCTCTGCCGGAATGTGATTTTAATTTATGGTTATCTGATAACCTTTTTCCTCTATAATACATACAGAGCCCAACTCAGAGGGAAAATTTCTATCTTATAGAGATTAGAATGACTAAATTATTTTCATCATCTAAATTCAGTGTATGATTTGAATTATATTATTTGACTCAGTGTGAATATAAAATAGATTATATTTTACCTTTATTTAACAGGAAAAAATTTCTAGAAAGCTTCAGGATACACACAATCTCATGATGATGGGAAATAAAAATATACTTTGTAAAATTGAGATTTGACAGTAAAATAAAGAAAACAACTCTTTGAACATGTCATGAATATCAATCTCAGGGAGTTTATCAGACTGTGTTCACGATTTGCTCCTTTTTCTTTCTTGGTGTGTTCTCCTTGGTGAATGTGTTGTGGTTACAAGAAAGACAAATGGAAGACAAGAACAACCAAGGGAGTTAACTTAAACTTTGATATTTTTAGGACTTTAATAGCAGTTTTAACTATACACTTTTCTGACAAAAAATAAATAAATAAATTATACCTATTAAAAGAGAGTTTGAAGGTAAATAATTGTTCAGTTTTATGGTAAAATTTAGATACATATGTGCTAAGCAAAAATATTCTCTGATACTTCTTTCACAATCTCTGCATAAAATCTTGGTGTCTACTTCTAGGGGGGGAGGAAAAAAACTTACTGTGAGTTATCACTGTGAATGTGTTAATCTTTTTGAATGTTAAAAAAGGAATGTGGGAGAAATATTTATGGAATACTGTACCTTCCAAAATTAGAATATGCTTTCTTTTCATATGTACATTTAGAAAAGTCTCAAATTAGACAATTTAGAAATTTAGACAATTTAGAAAAGTCTCAAATATTTGGAAATTCAAAAACCTACTTCTAAATAATATATTGTTCTGAGGACACATAACAAGGAGGATTAGAAAAGTTGCAAATTGAATAAAAATTCAAATACAACATATAGGAAGTTGTTGAATTCAACTAAAATTATTATTATTATTAGGAAATTGATCACTTTAAATACTTAGAATTGAAAGGCTAGAAGAAGTGACCTAAATTCTCATCTTAAGAAGGCAGAAAAGGAAAGCAAAACAAAACAAAATTGAACATAATAATAAAGCCAGGAATCAACAAAACAGAAAACAAAAAATAGAGAAATTTTAAAAAACAAAACAGATCCTTTGAAAAAACCATCAAAATCTATAAAATTTCTAGCTGGACTAATCAAGAGAGAAAGAGAATTAATTGCAAATATTAGGAATAAAAAAGAGGGTTATCGCTATAGACATGGAAAGGATAACAATGAATGACTTTATCATAACAAATTGAACTAGTTGGATGAAATGGACAAGCATGCTTAAAAATACAGCAAACTACAGTGGACAGAAGATGGAACAGAAAATCAAAATAGTTTTACATTTTTTAACTGAATTTTATTTTTTTTAAACCTTCTTACAAATGAAACTCCAGACACATGTAATTTCAGTTGTGAGTTCTATCAGCCATTCAAGGAAATGTAGAATAAAATAAAAATGCACAGCATGAGAACTTTGTCAGTTTTATTTGGGGCTTCCTGAGGACTTCAGTGCCACAGACAGTCTCTCAGGTAGCTCTGAGGAACTGTTCCAAAGAGGTTGGAGTGGGGTCAGTATATGTGAAATTTCAGTGACGGGGATAAAGCAATCAAGCACAATTCTCTGTAGAGGGTTGCTCCTCGTCATGAGAAACAGATGTCTCCATTAATGATTTTAGTGCTTTTCTAAGTATGAAAAGATATAAGAAATCAGATTCATAAAATTTTCTGCTGAAAATATATCTAATTATTTGCCACTTTTCCCAGAGAACGGAGTGTCTCATTCCTGATCGCCACTTGAACTCCTTTCAGGATGTGTTCAAGGTCAAAAACGACAGTAATTGATGACACATCCCTTGTAGAGCCAAGTGGAGAGCAACATTCCTTAGTTGGCAGTAGGAATAAGACCAATTTACACAAAATCATTAGAAAGAGGAGGGAAACTCCTCAATAAATTTTGTGAAGCAAAATATAAATCTAATAATTCCAAAAATAAACAAAAAATGAACTATAGGCCAATTACAAACCAACATCTAATTATGAAATAAATGGAAAAATAGCACAATATCAGTATATCAAAAGGAGTGACATTTTAAAAGTATAGTACATACTGACCTCATAAGCTATTCCAAAAAAAATCAACATTGTGTTTCTCGCTTTCAAAAAATCAATCTCCACCACAAAGCTTACCATGTCTTGTATGCAATCCTGAATAACCCAGGAGCACCCTGCCTCCTCAGTTTTGTATCATCCTCGTCTCTAAAGACTTTCTACTTTAAAATTCAGTGCCTATTTTTAAAGTACTTCCTGCAATTTGTCATTGTCTGAAGCTATTTTGGATTTGAAATTTTTAAGAGCACCAGCCAATTAATCAATTCAATTTTTCCAAATCTATCAACCCGAATCTTATTTCAGCCTCTATCTAATTTAGATTCCAAAGCTGACATTTTAATCATTCTGTTGAACATAATCTAAATTTCACTCATATGTCTTCATTCATGTTTTCTGACTATATTCCTATTATAGGAAAGCCAGAAATCTAGTATGGGCTTACACCTAACCAGTCTTTCTATGATAATGAAAAGAAAAAAAAAAAAAAAACAATCACAGAATGAGTAATAATACCTAAATTAATACCTAAATATGTGATCACTATCCTGAGTGAGACCCTCACCACCAATACCCACATTCATAGGCAAGTACACAAAACCTTTGGTATTCTACTCCTAAAAAAATCATATGTCACCAGACTGTCTCACCTTCCCATCACTAAATATAAAAAACCTTAAATACGTTGCTGCTGCTGCTGCTAAGTCGCTTCAGTCGTGTCCGACTCTGTGCGACCCCATAGACAGCAGCCCAACAGGCTCCCCCATCCCTGGGATTCTCCAGGCAAGAACACTGGAGTTGGTTGCCATTTCCTTCTCCAATGCATGTAAGTGAAAAGTGAAAGTGAAGTCTCTCAGTCATGTCCGACTCTTTGCGACCCCATGGACTACAGCCTACCAGGCTCCTCCGTCCATGGGATTTTCCAGGCAGGAGTATTGGAGTGGGATGCCATTGCCCTCTCCGAAATATGTTAGCCCTCCACTATTTCTTCCTCACTCCATTCCTCATTCCCTATGATAATGGAATAGAATTACGTGCATATGTTAAAATGACAACAACTGTGCCCTATGTTTCCTGAGTGATTGTGCCCATACCCTGAGTGATTGTGCTCAGTGGCTCAGTCGTGTCTGACTCCTTGCTATACTTTGGACTGTAGCCTTCCATGAGACTTCCCAGGCAAGAATACCTGAGTGGGTTGCCATTTCCTTCTCCAGGGCATGTTCCTGACCGAGGGATCGAACCTGTGCCTCCTGTAGAGCAGGCAGATTCTTTACCTGCTGAGCTATCAGGGGATCAAGATTGCTGAGAGAAATATCAACAACCTCAGATATACAGATGAAACCGCTGTAATTGCAGAAAACGAAGAGGGACTAAGAAGCCTCATAATGAGGATGAAAGAGTAGAGTAAAATTAGAGGTGGCTTAAAACTCAACATTGAAGAAATTAAGATCATAACATCTGGTCCCATAATTGCATGGCAAATAGGAGGGGGAAAAGTGGAAACAGTGACAAATTTTATTTTCTTGAGCTCCAAAATCACTGCAAATGGTAACTACAGTCATGAAATTAAAAGATGCTTGCTCCTTGGAAGTAAAACTACAACAAACCCAAACAATATGTTAAAAAGCAGAGATATCACTTTGCTGACAAAGGTCCATAGTCAAGACTGGTTTTCCCAGTAGTCCTGTACGGATGTGAGAGTTGGACCATGAAGAAGGTTGATCTTTGAAGAATTGGTGCTTTTGAATTGTAGTGCTGGAGAAGACTCTTGAGAGTCCCTTGGACACCAAGATCAAACCAGTCAATCCTAAACAAAATCAACCCTGAATATTCATTGGAAGGACTGATGCTGAAGCTGAAACTCCAATACTTTGGCCGCCTGATGCAAAGAACTGACTCCTTTGAAAAGTCCTTAGTGCTGGGAAAGATTGAGGGCAAGAGGAGAAGGGGGCAACAGAAGATGAGATGGTTGGATGACATCACCAACTCAATGGGCATGAGTTTGAGCACACTCAGGGAGATAGTGATGGACCAGGAAGCCTGGTGTGCCACAGTCTGTGTGGTCACAAAGTGTCAGACACAACTGAGCAACAAGAGCAAATTTAAATCTGCCCTAGTGTCTCATGTCTCATGTTAAAAAAACAAAACAAAAAGACACCCACAAAGAAAACAACTTTAAGAATTGTGCACACTCCTCTAGGTACTTCTATTTTCAACATTTTTCATTATTGTGTACTGCTGTTGTTCAGTAGCTAAGTCTTGTCTGACTTTGGCGACCCCGTGGACTTCAGTATGCCAGGCTTCCCTGTCTTTAACCATCTGCTGGAGTTTGTTCAAACTCATGTTCATTGAGTCGGAGAGGTGATCCACTTTGTTACCATCCATTTATTTATCAAATGTATTAATTATGTCTCCTCTCCCTTGTCATTTTGCTAAACTAGTTCTAACTAAACATAAAGATGGGCCTCATAACAATGAAACCAGTGGACACTGTTCAAGCCTCTTCATCATCCACTTTCTTTGGCCACTTTCTTTGTGTTCAAGTTGGCCACCTTCTCTGTTTCTTCTTTTAATGTTGGTACAACAAGTTACCTTGTTTTCCTATTGATTCTGTAACCTTTTATTTATTTTTTTTTTCATTTGACGGTAAAACTTGGCATTCATCAAGAATTTGTTATGGGCTATTTGATCTCTGTACATTTTCTTCCTGGGAATTAAATAAAGCATGTAATGTTAGCATCTTAATCTAGTCTACTAACATTGCTGTTTCATGATCTCTAGAATAGCTTGCTTAATAGTATATTTGGGAGACTACTGAGTTAATTTTCCATGCAAATTACTAGACGAAAATATCCCATAAATTTTGTCTCATGTATTTTCTATCTCCCTAAATGACACCAACATTTATATAAACAACTCATTTCAGAAGGCTTTCCAACAACAGATGTTATTGTTGCAGTCAGGGTTTGTCTTACATTCAGTTCAGTTCAGTTCAGTTGCTCAGTTGTGTCCAACTCTTTGCAACCCCATGGATTGCAGCACGCCAGACTTCCCTGTCCATCACCAACTCTTAGAGGTTGCTCAAACTCGTGTCCATTGAGTCAGTGATGTCATCCAACCATCTCATCCTCTGTCATCCCCTTCTCCTCCTTTAGCATTCCTCAGTTCATCCCTGGTATTCTTAACTGAGACAGATTGCTTTTTAATTCTCATAGCCCTTAACTTGTTAGTACTTATTTGAAAAAAAAAGTCTGTCTACCAAAGTATACATGGAGAAGGAAATGGCAACCCACTCCAGTGTTCCTGCCTGGAGAATCCCATAGACAGAGGAGCCTGGCGGCCTACAGTCAATGGGGTCGCAAGAGTTGAACACGACTTAGCAATGAAACCACCACCATCACCAAAGTACACAGTGAGTTCTTTGAGGCAGGAACTGTCTTTCTTCCCAATACTGGATTTCTAACATCCATTAGAGTGTCTGGTACTAATAGATGCTGTTTATACCCTCTTTTGCTAAATAAAAGCTTCCTAGAATTTCTTTCACATAATAATAATTTATACAGTGTGCAGAGCTGACTGGACCAGAAAGTGAAAGTTGCTCAGTCATGTCTGACTCTTTGTGACCCCATGGACTTAGTCCATGGAATTCTTCAAGCCAGAATACTGGAGTGGGTAGCCTTTCCCTCCTCCAGGAGATCTTCCATCCGAGGAGTCAAACCAGGGTCTCCTGCATTGCAGGTGAATTCTTTACCAGCTGAGCTACCAGGGAAGCCAGAAATAACTTCTAAAGGGAAACTGAAGTACAGTGACATTTTCCCTTGAAAGAAAACCTTGCTAAATGTGATAGGACACACTGATAATAGTAATAGAGGTTGAAGAACAGCTTATCTTTTGTTGAAAAGGAAGTCACTGCATACTGTGAAAACTTGACATGCAAATGAATGTACCAAATTCATTGAAAGTTCAACCTTAATCTCTTTTGAATGTTAACCCAGATGGATGAGGAATATTTTTTTAATCTTCTCTTTTTTTTATCTGCGCTATTAAAAGAAGCTCTAAAATTGCTAACAACTGATATTCCTTTAGTTCATTTTCCCTTTATATAATTAATAAATATTCAAGTAATTTATATCATACTTGTGTTTTAAGCAAAAATTAGAGAAATCAATGGTGTGAGAAAATTTCTATGGGGCCACCGTATATTCTTAAGATTTGAATTAAAAAATAATATTGTTTACAGACCCCTAAAGAGAAATCTATTTACATGTTGTAAACTTTGTGTCAAAACAATAATTTTAAAATAAGACAATTGAGGCACATATTAGATATTTTCATTGTTCTATTAAAAATTGTTTTTAAAAAAATTAAATGAGTGTAATTACCTTACTAGTTCATTATAACACATTAAAAATAAGTGAAATTATTTATGTGTTCACATATGTATTTCAGTTTTAAATTAAAATTTAAACAGACCACAAAATAGTAATTCGTTAGGATATGTACATGTTTCTTTGTGAATTTTTCATACCCTTTTAATGCTATAGTAGTGTAAGTTGCTCAGTCATGTCCAGCTATTAGTAATCCTATGGACTGTAGCCAGCCAGGCTCCTCCTGTCCATAGGATTCTCCAGGCAAGAATGATGGAGTGTTTTGTCAAGTCCTTCTCCAGGGGATCTTCCTGATCCAGGAATCAAACATGGGTTCCTTGCATTGCAGGCAGATTCTTTACCATCTGAGCCACCAGGGAATTTCTCCCCAAAGAAATATGACTTTATGACTCATTTTGTTTCTCAAATGAGTTTTCACAAATATGCCCCCATCTTTTTTTTTTCTATCCTTTTTTTCCCTCAGCCCAAAACCTTCAGCTGTAGTAACCTAATATTCTAAGTTTCCCCTTTATGTTTCCCTCATAGCTCAGATGGTTAAGAATCACCCGCAATGCAAGAGACCCCAGTTCGATTCCTGGGTTGGGAAGAACTGCTGGAGAAGGGATAGGCTACCCACTCTAGTCTTCTTGGGCTTCCCTGGTGGTTCAGCTGGTAAAGAATCTGCCTGCAATGCGGGAGACCTGGGTTCGATCCCTGGGTTGGGAAGATCCCCTGGAGAAGAGAAAAGCTACCCACTCCAGTATTCTGGCCTGGAGAATTCCAGGGACTGTATAGTTCATGGGGTTGAAAAGAGTCAGACATGACTGAGTGATTTTCATTTTCATTTATGTTTCTGCACAACTGCTGCAAATTTAACTCAAACTTAACAGCAAAACCCCAAATTCAAGGCAACCAAAATTGATCTCACCCTTAAACCATCTCATATCACTGTCATAATAATATCCCTGAATCACAGTGCTGATGGTTCTATTACTCTGTGCAGAAATTTTATAATGCTCATAATTTATTATTAAATAAAGTTTCTTACTGTCAAGGAACTCCACATGCATTCCTAAAACTCTCCTATTTGTCCTTATACTACTCTTTCACTATATTCCTTCAAGACTCTACCTTCTAACAGAAAGCATATGTGCCTTCTTTCTGGAAACATCTAACAGTTTTCCACAGATCCATGGTTTGACTCACCTGTGCCATATGTTTGAAATGCCTTCTTATGTTTCTGGTGAATTTGAGGTTCTTGCTTCATAGAAGACAGAATTCAGAGATAAAGTATTAGGTAAGAAATGTTATTTAGAAACACCCTGGCCATCTCAGAAGTCAAGAGTACTTGGGAGAAACCCAGTCCACAGACAGAGTGTAGGCTGTATCAGAAGACAAGGGCTTTGAAATATGGGGTGGTTAGTTTTTATGGGCTGGGTACTTTCATAAGCTATTGAGTTGGAGGATTATTCCAATTCTTTTGGAAAAGGGGCAGAGATTTCTAGGAACTGGGACAGCACCCACTTTTTGACTTTTTTAGTCAGCCTCAGAACGGCCATGGGGTTTGTGAGTGTGTCATTTCTCATGCTAATATATTATAATAAACATATAATGAGGCTCAGGGTCTACTAGAAGTTGGATCTTCCACCATCTTAGTCCCGGGTGGCACTAACCAGTCTTTACCGTGTCCTATGGTTATGCATTCCTTTAAGGGTTGTACCCTGCCCTCTTCCCTCCTGTTTCACTTAGATACACCTAAACTTTTATCTACATTTCAGCATCAGATTAAATGCACTCTCGTTTATCCTAAACATCCCCCAAAGGACAAAACTTTCTGTAAGAGTACGCAAACCTTCCTGTGGGCTTCATTTATGTTTCTGACCACATAGTGCCTCGTTAGCTGGAGTTTTCCTTCTTTGATCTCCTTTGCTAGATTATAAAGTACTGAGACCAGGGACCTTATCTTATTCATCTATGAATTCCTCTCAGAACCTAAAGCTCTGGTAAGTAGCAGAATATCTTGCAAGCACTCAAATATTTATTTTTTGAATAAATGAATAATGCAGTAAGAACATAAAAAGTGAAGAAAACAACATCAAAATTCTCAAATATGTTTTAACCATCAGAGAATTTTACTATTCCTGTAATCATAGATTCTGGCTGCATGAATACATACACATAATTAAAAACCCAAAAGATACGAAATAAAATGGATAATAAAATACTTTCTCAACCCTCTATTCCAGTCTTTGTGCTATGCTGTCCTAAGGTGCTTCAGTCCTGTACAACTGTCTGCAACCCTGTGGACTGTAGCCGCCAGGTTCCTCTGTCCATGGAATTCTTCCCACAAGAATACTGGAGTATTGCCATGCCTCCCTCCAGGGGATCTTCCTGACCCAGGGATCAAACCTGAGTCTCTTACATCTTCTGCATTGCCAGGCCAGTTCTTTACCACTAATGCCACCTGAGAAGCCCCTTCTAGTCTTTATGTCAATCTAAAAAAGCAACCAATTTTTCCAGTTCAATGTATTCCCTAGAGATAATCTATACATATACAAATTTAGTTCTGTACATTCTTTTGCCAATTTACAAATGCTAGCATACTTATATACAATATTCTGAAGCCTGATTTCCATTGAAGAATCATCTTGCCTTTTGTTTTTAATATATATATTCTCTCTCCCTTGGCTAAAATGTTCTTTAGTGATTATACCATAATCTGCCAGTTTTTTATTAGACATTTATTGACAAGCTTGTAGATTTTTTTCCCATTCCTTTGTTATTACTAAAACTTGCTATAATGGATTATTTTTGTATATGTACCTTTGGATATATATATATGAAGTGAAGTGGCTCAGTCGTGTCCGACTATTTGCAACCCCATGGACTGTAGCCAACCAGGCTCCTCAGTCCACAGAATTTTCCATGCAAGAGTACTGGAGTGGGTTGCCATTTCCTTCTCCAGGGGATTTTCCCAACCCAGGGATCGAACCCGGGTCTCCCGCACTGCAGGCAGACGCTTTACCATCTGAGCCACCAGGGAAGTTTATATATGTTAAAACTGAGATATAAATTATTTAAGTAATGGATCAAATGATTTATTAATAGTGCATGGTAGTAGTGTTAGTTGCTCAGTCGTGTCTGACTCTTTGCAATCCCATGGACTGGAGGGTCTGTGTGATGCAGTGTGTCCTTCGCGTTCTCCAGGTATCTGCAGAGCTACTCCACACACCTGCCCTCCAAGTAGTTCCTGAGGAACTCTGCCACACAACCTTGCTCAAACTTGCACTTCATGATCTGAGCCGCCATGTCTGCCATTGTCCAGGAGCACAGGTCCTCCTTCAGTGCGAGGTAATTGCCATCGTAGACCACTAACCATACCCGTGGAGGAGAAGCCCTTCCGGCCCCACGTGCATAGATGCTCTATCATTTATCTACCACTGCCTACCAGCACACCAAGTGCAAATTTAGACACTTAACGCAAACTACATTTACTTTCTCACAGATTCTATGGTACTAAAGTTTAGGTATGGCTTAGTTGAGGCTGCATATTGACAATATGAGTCAAGGCTGCATATTGTCACCTTGCTTATTTAACTTACATGCAGACTACATCGTGTGAAATGCCAGGCTGGATGAAGCGCAAGATGGAATCAAGATTGCCAGGAGAAATATCAATAACCTTAGATATGCACATGACATCACCTTTATGGCAGAAAGTGAAGAACTAAAGAGCTTCTTGATGAAAGTGAAAGAGAGGAGTAAAAAGTTGGCTTAAAACTCCACATTTAGAAAACTAAGATCGTGGCATCTGGTCCCATCACTTCATGGCAAATAGATGGGTAAACAATGGAAACAGTGAGAGACTTTATTTCTTGGGCTCCAAAGTCACTGCAGATGGTGACAGCAGCCATGAAGTTAAAAGACACTTGCTCCATGGAAGAAAAGCTATGACCAACCTAGACAGCATATTGAAAAGCAGAGACATTACTTTGCCAACAAATGTTTATCTAGTCAAGGCTATGGTTTTTCCAGTAGTCGTGTATGGATGTGAGAGTTGCACTATAAAGAAAGCTGAGCAATGAAGAAGTGGTCCTTTTGAACTGTGGTGTTGAAGAAGACTCTTGAGAGTCCCTTGGACTGCAAGGAGATCCAACCAGTCCATCCTAAAGGAGATCAGTCCTGAATATTCATTGGAAGGACTGATGCTGAAGCTGAAACTCCAGTACTTTGACCACCTGATGCAAAGAACTGACTCACTGGAAAAGACCCTGATGCTGGGAAAGATTGAAAGCAGGAGGAGAAGGGGATGACAGGATGAGATGGTTGGACGGCATCACTGACTCAATGGACATGAGTTTGAATAAACTCCGAAAGTTGGTAATGGACAGGGAAGCCTGGTGTGCTGCAGTCCATCGGGTTGCAAAGAGTCGAACGTGACTGAGTGACTGAACTGAACTAGTTGAGTACATATAAGACTACAGTATATATGTCAGCTGGAGATAGGATCTCATCTCTATTCTCAGCTGGGGAAGAATCCTCTTCAGAGATACTAAGGTTGTTGGAAGAATTCAATATCTGGCACCTTACGATAGAGGACCTTCCTTTCCTGCCAACTGTTCTTAGCTTCTAGAAGTCAAACCCAGTTCTTTACATTGTGGGTTCCCCAACATGGCCACTTGTGTCATCAAAACAAGCAAGCCAGAGTCTTCTCAGGAAAATGGGCATTTTGTCTTATATCATGTAGTCCTATAATACAGCCATGCATATCTTGCATCCTCTGTTGTATTCATTTGCTTAGAAGGAAGCCACATTCCAGGGTATTACCCTTGGGCCTGATAATCCCTAGGCAAGGATCTTGAGGGGCACTTCAGAGTCTTTCTGTCACCACTGATAGAACAATTTAGAATTCTATCAAATATGTGGGAGTGCTTTTACTCCATGCCCTCACCAAGAGACCAATCAGATAATGGGGGCTTCCCTGGCTCAGTGGTAAAGAATCTACCTCCCAATTCAGGATACATGAGTTCGATCCCTGGAAGGTCTGGAAGGGGGTCTGGAAGATTTGCCTTGAGGAGGAAATTGCAACCCACTCCAGTATTCTTGTATGGGAAATCCCATGGACAGAGGAACCTGGCAGACTACAGTCCATGGGGTCACAAAATAGTCACACACAACTTAGCCACTAAAAAAAAAAAAAAAAAAAAAGCAACAATTATCTGATTGATAAAAATAAATACTCTCTCATTGTAGTTTTAATTGACATTTTTCTTCAACCATGTGAGTCAAAGCATCTTTTTACATATTTAATTGAAATAAATATCTCCCTGTTTATGGATTATCTATTGATGGATGCCTGTTTCTCTATATGTTAATTTATTTCTTTCGTATTCTCTTTGTGTTAATGTGTAGAAATCATCTACCTGAGTTAAAAGAGCCATGTGTCTCTATTGTTGAAAATATGTATTTTTATTTGGTCATTTGTTTTTATATTTTCTTTCCAATGCAGAGATTTTTATTTTCTTTATTTAAATATACTGGAGAAAATCACTTACTTTCAGTTCTGTTCACTTAGACAAGACTAAATCCCAGATGGATGAAAGATTTAAATATAAAAGAAATCACTAAGGAACAACAACAACAACAAAAAACACCATGGGGAGGGCAGGTGGGAGGTTAATTTATAATCGACCAGGAATAGAGCTTCTAAACCAAGACCATTTTCAAGAATTCTATGCTAAATAAGGTAAGAAAGTTAGATCAATTTACATATCTGAGATAAACTGATGGCTGGTTGGCCTTCAGGCAGATTAATTATTCAGTTCAGTCACTCAGTCATGTTCGACTATTTGCAACCCCATGAACCACAGCCCACCAGGCTTCCCTGTCCATCACCAACTCCCAGAGTTTACTCAAACTCATGTCCATTTCGTTGGTGATGCCATCCAACCATCTCAGCCTCTGTTGTCCCCTTCTCTTTCTGCTTTCAATCTTTTCCAGCATCAGAATCTTTTCAAATGAGTCAGTTCTTCACATCAGGTGGCCAAAGCATTGGAGTTTCAGCTTCAATATCAGTCCTTCCAATGAACACCCAGGACTGATCTCCTTTAGGATGGACTGGTTGGATCTCTTTGCAGTCCCAGGGACTCTCAAGAGTCTTCTCCAACACCACAGTTCAAAAGGACCACTTCTTCATTGCTCAGCTTTCTTTATAGTCCAACTCTCACATCCATAAATGACCACTGGAAAAACCATAGCCTTGACTAGATGGAGTAATTATTAAGATCCCCAAAAATAGAACCCAGGTCCACTGCCCCAGAAAGGACAGTCCTAACCTAGCTAAGCCCTCTCACAGCAACTGGGAAGTCATTTCCAGCCTCTCCTTAATAATTCAGAGGTAAAATTACAAACTGAACTTCTGAGCACAGACGAAAATGAACCCTACAAAAGCATCACTCAAAAGCACAACGTCAATAATGGTGTCCTTATCTATCTTCTCTAAAATTTCAACATTCATTCCACTTTCAAAGTCATTTTCTTTCATTACTTTTTTTCCCCTCCATGGTCTTTTTACTATCTAGTACATAAATGAACTCTTGTTATTCATCTGCTAAGTTGTGTCCCACCCCTTGTGACCCCATGGACTGCAGCACTCCAGGCTCCTCTATCATCCGCTTTCTGTCAGAGTTTGCTCAGATTCATAACCATTGAGTCAGTGAAGCTATTTAACCATCTCTTCCTCTGCTGCTCCCTTCTCCTTTCACCTTCAGTCTTTCCCAGCATCAGGGTCTTTTCCAACAAGTTGCCTCTTCACATAAGGCAACCAAAGTATTGGAGCTTCAGCTTCAGCATCAGTCCTTCCAATGAATATTCAGGGTCGATTTCCTTTAGAATTGGTTTGGTCTCCTTGCAGTCCAAGGGACTCTCAAGAGTCTTCTCCAGTGTCACAATTCAAAAGCATTAATTCTTCGGCACTCACCCTT
Organism: Bos taurus; assembly: GCF_002263795.3. Classification (NCBI taxonomy): domain Eukaryota; kingdom Metazoa; phylum Chordata; class Mammalia; order Artiodactyla; family Bovidae; genus Bos; species Bos taurus. The sequence continues at coordinate 60,886,929 of NC_037347.1, forward strand.
CTTCGTGGTCCAACTCTCACATGCATACATGACTACTGGAAAAACCGTATTAACTTGTCTCTCCAGTAAAGGTAAGCTTTACAGCTACAAGGACTTTGTCTACTTTTGTCACTGCTGATTCTCTGGAATTAAGCACAGTTCCTGGCACACAGAGCACAGTATGTGCTCAAAGTTTTGCTCTTTAATGAACTATTGAGTGAATTAATAAAAGAGAAATACGGTGGAAAGTTATTATGTGATATTCACTCATACCAAACCAGAATATACGAGAACAAACTATACCAGAACAAAAAAGCAGGAGCTGCTCAGAGTAAAACATGATCAAGACAAAAAGAAATGATAGTAATAAAGGACACAACCTTAGAATAAATACATGCTTGCAAACAAATATGCATACATTCATGTGTACATATTTTTAAAAGGAACACATATTGCAAATGTCTGATATAACCCAAAGTGAAAGAAGTGGACCCAAGAAACAGGAGAAAACCACCTTGAGTGTTTTCTAAATATAACTTAATAAAAATATGAATTAATAAATCAATAAATTGAGAGCTTAAAATTATGATCAAACAGTGTTTTGTGAACAAAAAGGAATTGTTTACCAAGAAAAACAATTAGAAATTCCCATTCAAAGTCCATAGAATTCTCCAGGCGAGAATACTGGAGTGTGGTGCCATTTTCCTTCTCCAGCGGATCATCCCAACCCATGGATTGAATCCAAGTCTCTTGCTCTGCAGACAGATTGTTTACGGTCTGAGCCACCAGGGAGGCCTTAAAATAAATTAGGAGCAACAAAGAATAGGATATACAAATTTGAGAGAAACTTGAATCAACACAATACTAAAATTTCTTTAAATTCATTTAACAGGTTTCCAAAGGTTGTTAATAGCCAGAGGGTAACTTCTGACTGAACCTGACCAACATTTAAAACTTGATATAGTTACCAGAGACTATAATTCCTCCATTAAAAAATACAGATATTTTATTTGCATCTGACCTGTTTCTCCTTTTTCTTATTATCTTGTTGTTTTACAGAAGCCTTTAATGACATATTCAAGATGGACCATTTATACAGTTGTAAATTAATTGCTTTCTTTGGATAATCAAGGTAATCTTTGTTTAAATATATTTTATTTTAATTCTTCAAATTCATTTTGTAGAAATTAGAAATATTATGGAATTCTCAAAAAACATTCTATTTAAATTTTTTTTGCTAATGCTGAACATGAAGAATTATTTACATCTAATTATTTTATTCTTTGATTTTTTAAAATATATTCAACCACCAGGAAAATCAGAATGAAAATTTAAAGCAATACATTTAAAATTAAGTTTTTAAACTTTTAAATAAAAATGAAACTTTAGCAAACTCAGATATCCCAAGTCCTTAGTTAACCATGGCAATAAGGTCCTTTGTATTTGATTGAAAAAGTCACTGTCTGGACTCAACCTAGGAATGGCTTACCTATTTCAGGCCAGAACTCCACTGCCGCCTATCACTGTTATCTGCTGTTGATTATTTCTGGGGATAGGAGTAAAGAAAAATTTAATTTTCTTGAGGTAGCAGATGGGATTTTTACATCCCAATTTTAATCATCCAAAATGTAACTTTTTTACAATTTATTTTGACTTTGGATTCCATTCTGCCTGCTAACAGAAAAAAATGGTCTGTGTAATTCCAGGAAAACTTGGTAACTAAATTTTTTTCCTAATTCATTTCAAGATTAAACTCTTTCCATTGAAAATAATAGTTCAGTCAACTCATTACTCTCACATCTTTATCTTCCGCTGGGAGCCTCTGTCCTCATATCTCAGTCTGTTGGCAACAATCATTGGACCCTGTGTGCTATGTTTCTGCCGTTAGTTTCATTCATGCACTTGGAGCACTAAGTGGGTGCTGCCATGACGTTTGCTTGGTCATAGTTACTCTGTCCTCTGGCTCAGGTTGTGACTTACAGCTTCTGGAAGATCCACTGATGCCTTTTGGCTACACCTTTGGCAGAGAGGCACAAGACCAGGCATTCTTGGATTCTGCCAAAATTATCCAGCACCTCTTCCTCAGCTCCAGCATGTTAAAGTTCTGTCTTGAGGAATATGAGTCACTTTTCAGAAACTTCCATATGTAATTAAATCTATGGCTGCTTCTTCCAATTCTCTAATCTTTCACACAGCATTTAATTTTTTATTCCTTTGGAGCTGTAAACCAAAATCCTTCACTGTTGCATAGTATAGAAAAGCTAACATTCCTGTTACAGGTCTCAGAAGTGTTATACCCCCAAAGGGCCACTTGAATTGATCCACATTTGAACTTCTGTATCTTTTTTTACCATCTTTCCTATTGTATTTTTTGTATGAAATTTCTAAGGTTTACAATATATTACTACAGAATTATATGCATACAATTTATAAATAAAGATACACCTATATTACTATTTGTTATCTAAGCATTAATAAAATTGAGTAATCTGAAATATGACACTTGTGCTTTGGGGTACAGCATTTATGGATCAAGTCTTTTAGGAAAACTCAACAGCCAAGTTTTCCAAAATCAAAACATTCTCTCCAGCAAGACAAATCCTTTTTATTTAAGACTACTGTCTTACCTCGGAATTTCAATAGCCTATTTTGCAACTCAAAGACTATAATTTATTCTTTGTTATTTTTATGTTTTACCAGACTTTGAATACCAGCCTCTGCATAAACTGTTTTTGTCATTTTACTTTAAAAAATAATTATCTCAGCAGCTTGGTCTAGAATGCATTTTATGACTTATTTTGGGGTGGAACTAATTTCCTCTACTTATAGCTTTGGAAAATTTCAATCATACATAACAGTGAAAGTATAGTACAATAAACAACGTTTATCTAGGTTACCTAATTTTTAGCATTATCAGCACAGCCAAATATGTGTTCTCTCTCTCTTTCTCTCATTCACAATAAATTTGAAAATTTGAGAATCATGTTATTTCCCAAATAAACATTTCAAGATACATCTAAAAACAAGGTCGTCTTTTTAAATAACCAATATACAGCCATCAAGTATAATAAATCCCCTCCAGCTGCTGGCATCTGAAATAAAGCAAAGTTTCCTTTCCACTAACCTGGCCTGCTTACTGGCTTTTGAGGGTGAGAGCCGCTGGAACCCCCATGCATACCTTTCGGTAACAACAGTACCAATAACAAACCAAGAATAATTCAAGATTACTTTTATATTTGTGCTTAGAATACTTCCCACTGAGAGCAGACAAAACAGTGTCTTCAAGTTCCTTGGGTCGTGTTTTCCCTTCTTTATCTTAGTTAATTTGATGTTGATGTAAGTGATAACCAAGAAGAGGGCATTAACTTTCCTTTTGTTGCTCAGTCACTGTCTGACTCTTTGCCACCCCATGAACTGTAGCCCTCCAGCCTCCTCTCTACGTGGGAATTCCCAGGCAAGAATACTGGAGTGGATTGCTATTTCCTCTTCCAGGGGATCTTCCGGACCCAGACCCAGAGATGGAAGCCACGTCTCTTGTGTTTTGTGTCTCTTGCATTGCAGGAGTAATTTTTTTTTTTTTTTTTTTTACCTGTGAAGCCTTCAGAAGAAGCCCTTAACTTTCCTTCCCTTGACTAAACTTAGATATTTTCCCTCTCTAGGCCAGATTTTCCTTTTCTTAGTACTAATTTAGAAAAGCTGCCGTTGTAAAGTCTTATTCTTCCCCATGGAGGTATAAATGCTCTATCTTTCCCAAGGACCTGGAAGCCATTCCTTTGAAATGTAATCATCAAGGAATACCTGGCTCCTATCTCCCAGTCTTTGTGTGAGCAGGTAGGAGCCTCTCCAAGCTGCAAAGCTAACTCCTATCAAGAAGATTCAAGAGACAGAGTCTCCTTTTCCTTTAGGTAAGGCTGATTAGCAAAGACAGATAGCCTAAAATCCTTGTCAAGTTTAATAGTTGTCAGTCTGAGTTCTGAATTTTTTCTGATATGAGAATTACAATCCCTGTTTCTTATTATGCCTATGTTTTTCTTTTCCCATGCCCTTAATTTCTAACCTTTCTGTTTCCTTCATTCTAAGGTTAGTATATATATGCTAGTGAAAGGTACTCAGTTGTGTCCAACTCTTCGCAACCCCATGGACTATGTAGTCCATACAATTCTCCAGGTCAGAATACTGGAGTGAGTAGCCTTTCCCTTCTCCAGGGGATCTTCCCAACCCAGGGATTGAATGCAGGTCTCCTGCATTGCAGGCAGATTCTTTATCAGCTGAGCCCCAAGAGAAGCCCAAGAATACTGGAGTGGGTAGCCTGTCACTTCTCCAGCAGATCTTCCCAACACAGGAATCAAACAGGGGTCTCCTGAGTTGCAGGTGGATTCTTTACCAACTGAGCTATCAGGAAAGCCTCATAATTGGAGTTGTTTTGTAGGCTAATTTGAAATTTCTGTTTTTTAACACTCGGATGAATCTCATCAGTATTTATTTACATAAATGATTTGATCATTCTTACTTTATCAAAATATGTTGTGTCCGGGTGTGTGTGTATGTTTCATGCAGACCCTAATTTACTTAGTTAATTGCTTTATTTTGAGTCTTTAGGGATGTTTGCATTCAGCTCTGCTGGTTTCTATATTCATACTAAAATAATTAAAATTTTAATCCTGTTTTGCCTTATTTAGGCAACTAATTGGGTTTCAGTTGAAGTGATTTACCTGACTCTCACTTATTAACAATGGGACAAGGAACAAGCTTATATCACGTTCTCCTTTTGTTGACCCTACTGATCACAGGCTTTACATTACAGTATTTCTATGTTGTTATGTACTGTTTTTCTATACATGAATCCACATTTTAGTATGAGACATACAGTCAGATACATTAACTTCCCTCCATTAGTCCTTTTGGAAATTTTCACCCTTTACTTCTTGAATGAGCCAATTTACTAGTAGATTCTTTGGTATTCTTTGGTATTTTTCATGAATACCATTTTCTCTGAATTTTTGCATGTTAAAAATGTTTCTATAGCCTTGAATTTTGGATTGCAGCTTGGCTGGATATAAAGTCTCTCTTCACACTTTCCTTTATTTTATTGAAAATGCTGAAGTCTCTCATGATTTGTAGATTTATTTGAATCCAAAGCCAACTTGACTTTCCTTTTTGGGTAGCTGACTGGGTCCTTCAGTCTAAGGCATTGAGAATTTATTTTCATTTGTTATTAACATCATTATTTTATCAGAATATGTCTTAATTTTGAAAACTCCAGGTTAATTTTTCATGGCATATGATGGTCACTTTAAAAATAATTTAAAGTCTCCTTTTATTTTCAGAAATAATTTTGGATTATAGTATTATACATCATGGGCTTCCCCAGTGGTTCAGTGGTAAATAATTTTGCCTGTAATACAGGAGACACAGGTTCAGTCCCTGGGTTGGGAAGATCGCCTGAGGGAGGGCATGGCAACCCACTCCAGTATTCTTGCCTGGACAATCCCATGGACAGAGGTGCCAGGCAGGCTAGAGTCCATGAAGTTGCAAACAGTTGAGCATGACTGAAGTGACAGCATGCATGCATGTGTTATATATTTTATGTAGTATTATTTTTTCTTCTTCACAATTACATTAAAAATGTAATAGATTTTTCCCTATTTTCTAAATAGATCATTTCTTTGTGATCCATTTTAAATTACTTTTAAAAACTTATTTTATTCATTTTTTTCAATGTCTTTATTATACTTTGGTCAAATCTGATTTCCCTCTGGCGATTTAGTACTTCAGTTCAAAATAATATTTTTTTAAATTTTTCTTTAAATTTCTCTTCAGTTATTAAATGTTTTTTCTTCAATTATTTTCTTTGGTTATTGCTTATCTAATGTCTTTCAAACTTTAGTTTGATTTTGTTCTTTTATTTTCTGAGTTTTTTTCAAACATTTTAAACATTTCTGGATAAGAAATTTATCACACCTGTAGTTTCTTATTTAATGATATTTAATTGTGATTCAGAGAGTGTCTTAAAGTATTTTCTTCTTTGTGATTGGTATTGATGGAGAACTTTTATGATCTGACATGTTTTAATTATCATATGCTATTGTCTTCTTGTCATAGATATCATCTACTATTTTCTATTTGATTTGTAATATCTTATTTTTCTAAATCAGATACAATGATTGATACAATGATTATGTGTAGACAAGGTGAAGCTTACAGGGGAGTGTTACATGACCACTGACAGTATCCATCGGTCCTTGGTTTGAAATTATTGAAAAGGTTTATATGATACAATATGTTCCAGATATAGTTTTATTTAACTACTGAAAAAGAAACAAAGCATGCAAAAAAGCACACATTTCAATAGCAGTTTTATCCAAAGCTCATGAAAAAATCAGGTCCAAGTTCTAGACTGTAGCTGTACCCGACCCACCCCCCAACCACCAGAGGGAGAGTGCGCAGTGGTTTAGCATCATAATACAGCAACCTGCCTATCTATTAAGCCACTAAGTCTCATAGTTAGCAGTTCTTATATCTACATACAATTCTTTTGATACCACATGGACTAGTTTACAAAACTTAGCTAACATTAGTAAATAAATTCAGCAAGCAGTTCTGCAAAAACCTAGAATTATATACATATGCTCTGCCACAAATTTGGTATAAGATTTAGATAGCCAGTACTTTCCTAGAACAACTCACAATTCTGCAATCTAATAATCATGATGAGGCTTTGTAGGCTAAAATTAATTACTGAGAATGCAAAACTATTATCTTTCAAAATATAATTGCACAACCCCCATTCCTCTATTTTATTAAAACTTTGGAAAATGCTTATGCATCCCATCTAAAATTTAATTTCATTTTTTAACAAAAAACAAACATTTTCAAATATGAATGGCCATAAATCTGTCACATTGTGATAATCTTACATAAATAATGCCATTTCTTGATGTGTTCTATAATCAAGAATCTGATTTGATTATTTTAAGCTTCCCTTCAGAATTTTAATTACATTACTGTTCAATATTTACCTCTGGTCAGAATGGCAGTTACAAACATTTAACACAGTCCACTTACCTCTAGAAAAATCAATTGGTATGTCACGTCACTAAACCCTGTGAAAGCTTGGATTTTCGTCTCTTGTATTTATGATTAAATCTCAATTCTCCCAGATAGAACTCTGAGGCATAGAATTTGCTCACTGAATAGTTTAAATGTTAAATAAAATCTGAATCTAATCGCAGGTTGGTGCTGTTGTTCAGTCACTCAATCATATCCAGTTCTTTGTAACCCCATGAACTGCCTTGACCATCTCCCAGAGTTTGCTCAAATTTATGCCCTTTGAGTTGGTGATGCCATCCAACCATCTTGTCCTCTGTCATTCCCTTCTCCTCCTGCCTTTAATCTTTTCCAGCATTAGAGTCTTTCCTAATGAGTTGGCTCTTTGCATCAGGAGGCCAAAGTATCGGAGCTAGTTACAGAAGATATAGTCAAATTGATATTTTTATTCTATTGAAAAGACAAGAACCTGGATTATGGCTGTATCAACATACAATATTCAAGTTGACTTAATAACTCTGTTAATAATATGCTTAAGTGATATCCTGAAGGAAGTGTCAACAACATAGAAAAAACTGAGGGGAAGTTTAACTAGTCTCCCGCCTGCCAATGCATGAGATGCAGGAGATGCAGGTTTGATCCCTGGGTGGGAAGATCCCGTTGAGGAGGAAATGTCAACCCACTCCAGTATCCTTGCCTGGAAAATTCCATGGACAGAGGAGCCTGGAGGGCTATAGTCCATGGGGTTACAAGGAGCCAGTACAACAGAGCACACATGTGATGCCACTCATATGAGTACCTGCCCCTTGAATCTAAGCTATTTCTTCACTACCAATTACAGTACCATATTAGAAAGAACAGTTTAATAGAGGAGAAATTATAGACACGAATTGATGCAGGACGTTGTGCGTATAAAATTGTATTTATAGTATCTAATTGTTATACGATAAAGAAGTACAACACAGGTTACAAAGGGCCTGAGAAAATCAATGGAGGAAATCAATCTAAATTGCAATCCAAGGGAACATTCCTGAGGGCCCTGAAGATTAAGAATCAAAATTCTCCCAGTCAAAAATTATAGTAAAAGTAAAATGAAATTCTGTGAACTTAATCTTATCAGGGGGCTGCAGATACCTGTAATGGGATTGTCCCCAGGGGGTGAGAAATCATATCTCCAATCAAGCATGCCCTGTTCTGTGATCTTTGTTAGGGCTTTGGATGACTTGCACTTGGTGACACACATCAGTTAGATACTTTTAACAGCCAAGAAAAGTGATAGTTCCTGAGAACAACTATCACAGCCAAGAAATTCTTTCTTCTTTCGGAACAAGTCCAAACACCACACACGTAGGATCTCAATCTTGTAATGCCCTTTTGTGAATTGTCAAGTGTAAAACAGGAGCTTTTGTTATCCTGAATAAGCTTCACATGGAGAAGGAAGCTATGTAAATCTCTTGCAAAGCTGCAGGAGGAAAGGAGTAGGAGTTACAACATGTGAAATTTGACAGTAAACTCACTCAATTATTTGCCATAATTTTTTGGCCTGATAAGTATTAGGTGCTGGAAATAATTATTTTTAACCACTGAATGTACAGTTTATGTCCGTGTGGTTGGTTAGCTAATTAAGTAATCTAAAATGAGGGTGAAATCCTAATACATCTCTGATTTTATTTTTGGTAGGTTGTCATTTTGCCTTTCTTGAAATGTACTTTTGCAGGAAACTTTCAGGCCATGTAAAGTACACATTTTTATTGGCATGGCAGGGCAAGAAGCAGGGAAGCTGATTTCATGTGCATTTTTTGCCAAGATGTCCACTTACCTTACCATCTATTTTGTCTATCTGGCCTTCTCTCACTGTTTAGCCCAGCCGGGAGCCTAAAATCGCCTTGCTACTGGTTGCCACGTGGATCACAGAGAACACAGTGCCCCAGGTCAATGCCACTACGAACAGCAAATCTTAGCAAAGGCACCAAGGAGTCCTGGGAGATTTATCTCATCAGTCCTTGCTCACCTTGGTGATAACTGCACTTCAAAAATTCATGGGTCATTAGATGGCTCAGTCAGTAAAGAATCTACCTGCAGTGTGGGAGACCCAGTTTCTGCCCTTGGGTCAGGAGGATCCCCTGGAGGAAAAAATGGCAATCCACTCCAGTATTCTTGCCTGGAGAATTCCATGGACAGAGGAGCCTGGCAGGCTACAGTCCATGGAATCTCAAGAGCTGGACACAACTTAGTGACTAAACCACCACCAGAGTTTACAGGAAGGGAAGGAAACACATGCACAAAAACATGTAAAATTGCATGATATAATTACAAGATGTGGAGGGAAATGGTGTGGGAAGCAGAAAGGAGAAACCACTTGCCTTAAGGGTCAAGATGGTTCTTCTGGAATCAGAATGTCCAGGATTAGAATCTCATTCTGGTGCTTCCTAGTTCTCTAGTGTTACCTGAATACTATATCCCTTCAATCGTATCCAGCTCTTTGTGACCCCATGAGCTGTAGCCCACCAGGCTACATGGGATTCTCCAGGCAAGAATACTGGAGTGGGTTGCCATGCCCTTTTCCAGGGGATCTTCCTGACCTAGGGATCCAACCCAAGTCTCCTGCAGCTCCTGCATTATAGGCAGATTCTTTACCACTGAGCCACCTGGGAAGCCCCTCTAGTCTTAAGGAATGGACTTATAACACTTAGACTCCATTTTTTCACACGAGAAAAAGAAATCTTAACAGCATCAAATCATGACGATCCTAGACTTGTTGAAATTGTTTATAGCAAAATCTGGCACATACATAGAATCAATAAATCTTTCTTGTTGTTGTTCAGTTGCTAAGTTGTGTCCTACTGTTTGGACCCCACGGACCTTAGCCTGCCAGGCTCCTCTGTCCATGGGATTATCCAGGCAAAATTAGCACAGTGGGTTGTCATTTCCTACTGCAGAGGATCTTTCTGACCCAAGGGTTGAACCCACATCTCTTGTGTCTCCTGCATTGGCAGATTCTTTACTACTAGCTCTGTTCAGTTCCGTTCAGTCACTCAGTTGTGGCCAACTCTTTGTGACCCCATGGATTGCAGCACACCAGGCTTCCCTGTCCCTTACCAATTTCCAGAGCTTCCTCAAACATCCAGCCATCTCATCTCTTGCCGTCCCCTCCTCCTCCTGCCTTCAATCTTTCCCAGCATCAGAGTCTTTTCCAATGAGTCAGTTCTTCACATAGGGTATCCAAAGTATTGGAGTTTCAGCTTCAGCATCAGTCCTTCCAAATGAATATTCAGGACTGATTTCCTTTAGGATAGACTGGTTGGATGTCCTGCTGTCCAAGGGACTCTCAAGAGTCTTGTCCAGCGCCACAGTTCAAAAGCATCAATTCTTCATCAGTTCTACTAGCTCTATGCTGCTGCTGCTGCTAAGTCACGATTTATTGTACTGAGTCTCAGTTTACTCATCTGTGAATGGAGAATCCCAGTTGTACCAAAATCATGACAGTTGTAGAATTGTTGTAGCAATTGAAACTGCTTGTAGCAAAATCTGGTACACATGCAGTGATCGATAATCTTGACAGCCACTAATTTTATTTAAAATGGTCCAAGCCAAATTGTCTCAGGTCATCTCTGCAGCTGTACCTCTTTCAAACCTCCATAGTAAGCACCATCTACCTCTCCTTTGCAGTGTATTTCACCTCATAGCAGAGGTTGTTCCTGTCTGCCAATCTAATTAGAAGAATGGCTTTTCCATGCTCACATTGTTCAGTCTGGACCAACTCTCCCATGCAGTTTTATCAGGCTGGTGGAGGTTTCTTGCTCTCAGAATCCACCACAGGTTTCAACTATAGAAGTCTGGTACATGTGTGAGATCTCCTGCCAGAGTGATAAACCTTTTCCTCACTTCAATTTCCGCAAACCTGAAGGAGTTGGCACTTCAAATTATTACATAGGTGGGTGATAATCTCTCTCCTTGGCTTTCCAGGCCCTCTTTGCTTTGAAATCTGCTCCCTCCTTCCCAGACGATGGGCTTACTGTTCAAATATATTCTTCTTCTTGGCAGTTTTCTCCTGTACACAAAACCAGGCTGGAAATGGCTATTTGGAAGGTCTGACTCATTCCTTAGAGAAATGTTTTCTCCTCCCCAGAATCGGCCGAGGGTGGATGCGTAAGCACACAGCAATGTCATGGGCATTGTTTCCTTTTTTCCTGCATCAAACAATTTTCTAGGCAGCAAAAAGGGAAAGGCTCATAAATGTATCTAACTTCCTTAAATAAGATGTAAAAGGCAATCTAAGATAATACTTGATTGACTTATGCAATATTGTTTAGATTTATTTCTTTTTATGATCCCATCACCCACACTCAACAGCCCTATAAGGAAAGTATAGTATTATTATCATCATTTTACTGAAAAGGAAAAATAAGCCCCAGGGAGTTAAGTAATTTTCCAATATTACAAATATGTAACTGCAGTAGTAATTATTTGGTCATATAAATATATATATTTTTTTTACTCTAGAGTATTAACCTAATTACTAATAAATTATTTTGTATACATCATTTTTATAACTATAAAATCTAATAATAATATATCAACATGGACATCAAATAGCCTCTTAATTTCTGGTTCCCCATCAAACATAGTTAAAACATCAGTATGGATCTTTCTTTATGGTACATATTTATGGAATTTTCCTTTGATTCCTATGTGTTATGTTGAACCATATGAAATTGTCATTTGTGACCAACCTTGGCCTATATGAACAATAATTTATTTTGATTAAAACTATATGTAATATCAATAGTACATGAAGTATTCAGAAAATATACATCTTAGTATAGAGAATTCCATTTAGATGAGACTGCCCAGGAGGAAAAGATGGACAAAATGAAATAATTTCTCCCCTTTTTTTCCTGCCTCCCTTCCCTGCCTATCCCATCCCTACACATTATGTTTAGATCAATTTTGAAGTTCATGGATGAAATGCATCCCGTAACATACAGTTATTAAAGATCAAAATATATCCTATTACAAAATATTCACCAAAGAAGAATAATGAAGCCTATTATATACTAATTTGCTTTTGAGGGAAAGAAAAAATATCTCTGGCCTCTCAGAAACTTCCATGAAACATAGTTTCTGGACTGATGTGTTAATTTCTTCAAGAAAACAATCAAAATGCTAAAGCTGAAAATACATTCTCAATAGTTTTGTGTAGATTTCAGCAAGTCAAAACAATTTTTATGAATTACCTTCAAACTAAAAAATGGGAGAAGGTATTAATAAAACTCTGAGCTTGATGCTGGGAAACATAGAAAGCAGAAGGAGAAGGGGGTGACAGAGGATGAGATGGTTGGATTACATCACGGACTCAGTGGACATGAACTTGGGTAAACTCCAGAAGATGGTGAGGAACAGGGAAGCCTGGCATGCTGCAGTCCACAGGGTTGCAGAGTCAGACACGACTTGGCGACTGAACAACAACATTAATAAAAGGCTGCATGGTGACCACACTGGGCCTGGACACAAACAAACAACAGGAAAAACTTCGCCCAGGATCTTGTCAGCTGTGCACATGCATGAGGCGTGCAGACTCTGTGGGCTGACCTAGGGAGAAAATTCATGAGCCTTCTAGTAAAAGAGCAGACATATTAGCAACTTGACTTAAAAGTGCTAGCAAATTTGACTTCAGAATTGATCCCTTGTTGTTGTGTAAACACTGGCTGCAGAAAACAACTGGCATATAGCTAAATAAGTCAGTAAGAAGAGGTTAGGGTAGTAACTGAACCAATTAATGAAAAAGATAGGTTAAATCCAGAAAGGCAGCAAATAAGAATGATTTTCAGTAAGTTTCCCATTTCTCCCAATTTTTAATTCCATAAATGTTGTTTGCAGACAGTTTCCAACTGACTAAATGATTTCTATCTAGGAAATAGACAGTCTCATTCCCAAATGAAGAGGCCATATTTCTCAGGTGAGACAATAGCCCAAGTTGCCTCTGAAGAAAGGAGGGTGGGGAAATGTACAAACAATTGAAAAGCAGTATACACCCATGGTGGATTCATGTTGATGTATGGCAAAACCAATACAATATTGTAAAGTAAAAAATAAAAAAGAAAAAGAAAAGCAGAAACAAGTGCACAGGCAGCAATGCTGTAATTCATTGAATTGAAGATGCCATATATTTTACCCAGCACCCTTATTGTTGTCGCATTAAGAAGAAAAAAAAAAAAAAAGATGACAACCAGTACACAATGTTTCCTAATAATCTAAGAGTTTTCATTTTGCTCTTAGTAGCAGAGAACTTTTACAATTATTTACACAAAGATATTTATCATTTATCTCTCTCATTCAAAGACAAAAATTAAAATACAATCAAAATGAATTAGAGATTGTCCCTCCCCCAAAATCAGTCAATCCAAAAAGCAATCAGTCCTAAATATTCCATGGAAGAACTAATGCTGAAGCTGAAGCTCCAATACTTTGGCCACATGATGCAAAGAGCTGAATCATTGGAAAAGACCCTGATGCTGGGAAAAATTGAAGGCAGCATGAGAAGGGGGTGACAGAGGATGATGTGGTTGGATGTCATTACCAACTTGATGGACATAAGTGTGAGCAAGCTCCGGGAGTTGATGATGGACATGGAAGCCTGGCAAGCTGCAGTCCATGGAGTCACAAAGAGTTGGACACAACTGAGGAACTGAACTGAACACCTCCCCCCAAAAGAGATTATTTGGCCAATTGAAGATATTCCTCTTACAATCAATATTTTTGTCACTAAAAAATATGTGCCCACTGCTCTATTGCTGTTTTCTATACATATTAACTTTTCCTTAGGAGCAAATCATCATGTAATCTTTTGAATGTATTTCAAAAGGCAATTAAACTCACTGCATGTAGTTTAACTGCAAAATAAAGAGATGACAACATGAACAGCTAGAACCAAGTATGTCATTTCATATAATCAATGACAACCATAAAATAAAGGCTTCCTAACTAATAACAGCCTTCCTGGGTGGCTCAGTGGTAAACAATCTGCCTGACAATGCAAGAGAAACAGGCTTGATTCCTGGGTCAGAAAGATACCCTGGAGGAGGAAATGGCAACCCACTCCAGTATTCTTGCCTGGGAAATACCATGGACAGAGGAACCTGGTGGGCTACAGTCCATGCGACTGCAGAGTCAAACACAACTTAGTGACTAAACAACTAAAAATGGCACAAAGTATTCTTAGTCATAAGTAAAATCCCAAGAACACAAATGTTGAAATATAGGAAAAATGGTCTTAAATAGATGAAAAACAGAAATAACAATGATAAGCTTAAAATATATGTGTATAGAACATTAAATAGTTCGGGAACTTAGATCTTTTGCTTTGCATGGCTATAATAACTACTCTTGCCTTTATGTCCGCTTTTGTGCAAAAAAAGCACATTTTCACTACACTTAACACAGTAGCTAAAATGACTAAGCATATCAAGTTTTTGTATATAGAGCAAGGAAAACTCCCTTAGCACATCTAGTGAAAGTCTCTCAGTCATGTCTGACTCTTTGCAAGCCCATGGACTGTAGCCCACCAGGCTCCTCTATCCAGACATGAATACTGGAGTGCAGTCACTGCTTTCTCCAGGGGATCTTCCCAACTTAACTCATCTTGTTGGGTTGTAAATCATTGGCATTAAGTTTGAAATCATTTGGATACTCCCCTGGTGGTTCAGTGGTTAAAAACTTGCCTTCCGATGCCAGGAACACTGGTTCAATCCCTGGTCCAGGGAGATCCCACAGGCCTGAAGGCAACAAAGCCCATGTGACGCAGCTAGGGAAGCCCAGCTACGCCCTGCAATGATGAGCTCCTGCAGCAGAGTGAAGACCCAATGCAGCCATAGGTTTTAAAAATGAAAAACAGATGCAATCATTTGGGGATTTCTAATAAATAAAGCATACTCTTAATATATGACCTAGTAATTCTACCCCCAGAGCAATGAGTATATCTATCTACACAAAGTCTTGTACATGAAAAAGTGTCTCTGTATACACAAGCACTTATACATGAAGAAAGAAGTATATCTATCCACACAAGGACTCATAGCAGTAGTACTATTTCCAGCCCAAACTGGATGACTGCAATGTTCATCAGGAGGTAAGTGGCATACTTATGAAATAAGAATTGCTCAAATACAGACAGATATAACAAAAAATGGAAGTTAGAATGCTGAAATAGCAATTACTTTTGGCATGTGTGCCTGTGTATGTATGTCCTGTATACATTGGGAAAGTGCATGAGGAACTCTGTAACCCTAGATATGTTCTATATCTTAATCTGGCTAGTGATTAAATTTGTACCTATAAAAAATCACTGAACTGTTTAAGTCAGATTAGTATACTAGATGTAATCCATTGTAAGTATGTTATCTCTCAATTTTAAAGTATTAAAAATAATTTACTCAAAGTATCTAAAACATTTATGACTCAATTCAACATAATTCATGTTATTACAGTTCCTAGATATGTTCCAATGGATGTTGGCAATTTGATCTCTGGTTCCTCTGCCTTTTGTAAATCCAGCTTGAACATCTGGAAGTTCATGGTTCACATACTGTTGAAGCCTGGCTTGGAGAATTTTGAGCGTTACTTTGCTAGTATGTGAGATCAGTGCAATTGTACAGTAGCTTGAATATTCTTTGGCATTGCCTTTCTTTCGGATTGGAATGAAAACTGACCTTTTCCAGTCCTGTGGCCACTGCTGAGTTTTCCAAATTTGCTGACATATTGAGTTCAGCACTTTAACAGCATCATCTCTGAGGATTTGAAATAGCTCTACTGGAATTCCATCACCTCCACTAGCTTTGTTCAAAGTGATGCTTCCTAAGACCCACTTAACTTTCCATTTCAGCATGTCTGGCTCTAGATGAGTGATCACACCATTGTGGATATCTGGGTCATTAAGATATTTTTTGTATAGTTCTTCTGTGTGTTCTTGCCACCTCTTCTTAATATCTTCTGCTTCTATTAGGTCCATACCATTTCTGTCCTTTATTGTGCCCATCTTTGCATGAAGTGTTCCCTTGGTTTCTCTACTTTTCTTGAAGAGATCTCTGGTCTTTTCCGTTCTATTGTTTTCCTCTATTTCTTTGCATTGATTGCTGAGGAAGGCTCCCTTATCTCTCCTTGCTATTCTTTGGAACTCTGCATCCAAAAGGATATATCTTTCCTTTTCTCCTTTGCCTTTAGCTTCTCTTCTTAGCTATTTATAAGACCTTCTCAGACAACCATTTAGCCTTTTTGCATTTTTCTTCTTAGGGATGATCTTGATCACTGCCTCCTGTACAATGTCACCAACCTCCGTCCATAGTTCTTCAGGCACTCAGTCTATCAGATCTAATCCCTTGAATATATTTGTCACTTCCACTCTGTAATCATAAATTCTTAAAGAGATGGGAATACCAGACCACCTTACCTGCCTACCGAGAAATCTGTATGCAGGTCAAGAAGCAACAGTTAGAACAAGACGCGGAACAACAGACTGGATCCAAATTGGGAAAGGAGTATTTCAAGACTATACATTGTTCAGTTCAGTCACTTAGTCGTGTCTGACTCTTTGCGACCCCATGAATTGCAACACGCCAGGCCTCCCTGTCCATCACCAACTCCTGCAGTTCACTCAGACTCACATCCATCGAGTCAGTGATGCCATCCAACCATCTCATCCTCTGTCGTCCCCTTCTCCTCCTGCCCCCAATCCCTCCCAGCATCAGAGTCTTTTCCAATGAGTCAACTCTTCCCATGAGGTGGCCAAAGTACTAGAGTTTCAGCTTTAGCATCATTCCTTCCAAAGAAATCCCAGGGCTGATCTCCTTCAGAATGGACTGGTTGGATCTCCTTGCAGTCCAAGGACTCTCAAGAGTCTTCTCCAACACCATAGTTCAAAAGCATCAATTCTTCGGTGCTCAGCCTTCTTCACAGTCCAACTCTCACATCCATACGTGACCACTGGAAAAACCATATTCTTGACTAGATGGACCTTAGTGTTACCCTACTTATTTAACTTCTATGCAGAGAACATCATGAGAAATGCTGGTTTGGATGAAGCCTAAGCTGGAATCAAGATTCCTGGGAGAAATATAAATAACCTCAGATATGTAGATAACACCACCCCTATGGCAGAAAGCATAGAGGAACTGAAGAGCCTCTTAATGAAAGTGAAAGCGGAGAGTGAAAAAGCTGTCTTAAAACTCAATATTCAAAAAACTAAGATCATGGCATCTGGTCCCATCACTTCATGGAAAATAGATAGGGAAACAATGGAAACAGTGAGAAACATTATTTTCTTAGGCTCCAAAATCACTGCAGATGGTGATTCCAGCCATGAGATTAAGACACTTACTCCTTGGAAGGAAAGTTATGACCAACCTAGATAGCATATTAAAAAGAAGAGACATTACTTTGCTGACAAAAGTCCATCTAGTCAGAGCTATGGTTTTTCCAGTGGTCATGTATGGACGTGAGAGTTGGATTGTAAAGAAAGCAGAGCACCGAAGAATTGATGCTTTTCAACTGTGGTGCTGGAGAAGACTCTTGAGAGTCCCTTGTACTGCAAGGAGATCTAACCAGTCCTTCCTAAAGGAAGTCAGTCCTGAATATTCATTGGAAGGACTGATGCTGAAGCTGAAGCTCCCATACTTTGGCCACCTGATGGAAGAACTGATTCACTAGAAAAGACCCTGATGCTGGGAAAGATTGAGGAGGAAGGAGAAGGGAATGACAGCAGATGACATGGTTGGATGGCACCATCAACTCCATGGACATGAGTTTGAGCAAGCTCCAGGTGTTGGTGATGGACAGGGAAGCCTGGTGTGCTGTAGTCTATGGGGTCAGTAAGAGTCGGACAGGACTGTGAGACTGAACTGAACTGAGATATGTTCATGTCACATACTGTCACATGTAACTCTTTGAATAAGCCTAGTATGGTATAAGTCATTTACACATTTTTAATATTTTTTTAAAATTAAAATATATTCAATTACAATGTTTTGTTAGTTTCAGGTATACAGCAAAGTGATTCAGTTATACATGTATATTTCTGTGTACGTGTATATATGTATGTGCTTGTTTTCAGATTCTTTTCCATTACAGGTTATTACAAGACAATGAATATGGTTTCCTCTGCTATATAGTAGGTCTTGCTATTTATTTGATATGTAGTAGTATGTATATGTTAATCCCGAACTCCTAATTTTCTACCCCCAACTAACCCCTTTCCTAGCCATGAGTTTGTTTTCTATGTCTGTGAGTCTACTTCTGTTATATAAATAAGTTTGTTTCTATTATTTTTTTAAGATTTAACATATAAGTGATGTCGAATGATATGTGTCTTTCTCCGTCTGATGCATGTCATTTACTCCTTAGTAGACATGAGTTAAACTACCTTGTTGTCTCCATAAGTAAGTTAAGATCAACAAGTCAGCCATATTTTTTAGATCAAGGTATAAGAATATATATATAAATATTTTTTTAATTTAATTTTATTTTTAAACTTTACAGTATTGTATTGGTTTTGCCAAATATCGAAATGAATCCGCCACAGAGGATGGAACAGGATATAATCTATATGGTATCAAAAAGGAAAGACCAGAATACAGGAAAGGACTACATAAATACAACCAGAATGCTGTCTATTTAAAATATCTGTCACTAGGAGAACAATAGAAAATGTCAGATACTTTTCCTACTCATTCTATTCACATTTGAGAAATTCAGTCTAGTAATGTGAATACACTGGTTTAGGTACATTATCAGCAAAGTAGCTTCCGTGGGCTGACATGAAAACATAAGCAGCATATAAAATATGGACAATTTAGTTAATGGAATTTATGGAAACTTTTGCTCTGAATTGCACTCTTCCATCCCCAAACAGTGCTTACAGTGACCTTATAAAAATGCCTTGCGAGTGATGGACAACTTGTACTGTACTTAAATTCTATTACCTCACATTGTTATCATGTTAAAAAGTAAGTTGTTTCTGCCTATGTCAGGCTAGCTTCTTTTCTACTTCATTGCAAAGTGCAGTGTTGGCAGGTCTGAATTTTAAGTTGCTTTCCTTGGAGAAATAGGTGCTCTTCTCCTCAGGCTGATGCATGAAAGGCAAAAACCTATCTAGAGGGTAACCAGGGGACACACAAAATTTTGAAACGTGCAGACACTTCAATTTCATAACATTTTTTTAAGGGCAAGTACTTTTTTTTTTAAGGCAAGTATTTTTAAGGACAGATGATGCAACGCAATTTAAAAAATTTAAAACCTCAAGCATTCAAGGGTTTGTAAGATCCCCTGGAGGAAAGCATGGCAACCCGCTCCAATATTCTTGCCTGGACGATCCCATGGACAGAGGAGCCTGGTGGGCTACAGTCCATGGGGCTGCAAAGAGTCTGGCATGATTGAAGCCACTTAGCATGCACGCAAACACGCAGGCATTCAAGACATGGGAGCTTGTTAGGAATTTGGTGTTTCCGTTCAATGGAATACTTAGCAGCCTTTGAAATGGAAAGGTGGACATATTTGTGTCGACAGTGATGATTCCCCTTTATTAAGGGAAGATTTTTTTAAAGGCTGAAGAATATAATAAAATCTAATAAACAAATAAAATGCTTTAATTTACAATTGTAAAGAAAGGACATTAGTGGAAAGCAAGTCAAATTTGAGTATGGTCTATAGTTTGGTTGAGACAACTGTAACAATGTTAATTTGCTGGTATTGATAAATACACCCTGGTTATAACAGGTTGTTAACACTAAAGGAAGCTATGTAAAGGGTTGTTTTTCCAATCTTCCTATAAAGCTAATAGTATTTCAAGATCAAAAGATTTTTTAAAGAAAATAAAATAAAATAAACAGAATAGACCATTAAACATAATTTAAACTTTTTAAATAAAAAGTTTAATTTAAAACATAAAAAGAATATATAGAATGATATCATATGTGTTATGCATATAATTACTGAAGTCAGAGTTGGATATGAAATGACTGCAGTTATCTCAGAAGGATAAACAATAGAAAACTTCCCAGTACATTTTAAAATTCTTAATTTTAGCAAAAATTGCACTTATGTAGCAAAAACACAGATCACAATTCTGTTTTTAAAACAGAATTAAAATGTAGAATCACATTCCAGTCCAACTATAAGAAGCATATCTTTTCTATAGTTCTCAACTTACTACTTAATAAATTTAATAATTAAATTATCCTACTTTGCATTTTTCAACTTTTCTCCTGAAAACCTGGAATTTCCTCTTAAATGATGGAGCAATATTTGAACATCTTCATAAAAATATATGAATTGTGTGAGTAATCATGTACATGTGTGCCAAGTCGCTTCAATCGTGTCAAATTCTGTGCGACCCTATGGACTGTGGCCCACCAGGCTCCTCTGTCCACGGAATTCTCCAGGCAAGAACACTGGAGTGGGCTGTCATGCCCTCCTCCAGGGGATCTTCCCAACCCAGGGAAGGGACCCGCGTCTCTTGTGTCTCCTGCATTGCTGGCAGGTTCTTTACCACTACCACTGGGAAGCCCAAGGGTATTCACTGCATCCCAAATATTTATTCTCTATTTATCTGTTTATGTTGCAATGCTGCAAATTGTCATTAAAGTTAGTGACTTAGTGCCTGAAACTGAATAAGGTACTATATTTATATGTCCAATGTTAAGAAAAAAAATCACCCATACACTGAAGAGGAAGAGAGGTTTTAAATTATGTTACCCCTTGCTCATTTTTTCAGCACCTACTGAGACCCCAATTACTAGGGTTCACAATTCAGATTTAAATGTCTCAGCCTCTGACCTCAAAGGGACTGGTCTTGCATTAAGCCAAGCAATTATCACCTGGAGCAAAGTATCCTCAAACAGTGAAGATCAGAGTGCAATAGAACCCTTGGGAAAATCCCCAGAAATGGCTGAGTTTGGATGACTGAGAAAGACTCAAAGAAATAATTGACTAAGGACATTCAAACTGTTTAAAATACAACCTTCAATCATAATAATAACCACTCAAACCAAAAGAAGGCATCACTTCCGTCTATAAAGTCTTTTTAAAAATAAGAATAGACCTACCTAAAGTACATATTAGTACATACATCATCAAAGAAAGTAAATCATTTTCAGAGTAGGGACTCAATTGAAACTATGTCCATTTGTGACCACATAGACAAACTGGAAGAGGATATTAAGAAGGAACACTGACTGAGTGTCAGCAAGGTAGATATAAGATGCAATAACAAGTCCATATCAGTGAGAATCTATATCCAGACAGAATTAATTCATCTGAAATTTCTTCTCTCTCTCTGTCTCTTTTTTTTTTCAATTTGGAGTGGCAGGGGCTGTAATCCCTCTGAATCTCATTTGAGATTGTCTCAGGAACTAAGATTTTCTAACCTGTTGTCAGACAGGATGGAAGTTTTAAGAATCCAGGGAAAGTAATCAAAACTAAAGCTGCAGAATCAATATAAATTAAATACCAATCTTCTACTTTGGGCATTTCCCAGGTGGCTCAGTGGTAAAGAATCCACCTGCCAATGCAGGAGATGAGGGTTCAATACTGGGTAGGGAAGATCCCATGGAGGAGGAAATGACAACCCACACCAGTATTCTTCCCTGGGAAATTCCATGGACAGATGAGCCTGGTGGGCTAAAGTCCATAAAGTCACAAAGAGTCTCACAGGACTTAGCAACTGAGCACTTCAACTTTTACCCTTTGTGTTTCTTTGATTCTTATGGAAATATTCTTATGCATGTGAGAAAATAATGTTAACATTGCAGTTCTAAGAAGGAATTATTTTTACTAAGAACGAGGAAGGTGGCTGAAGCCAAAATAGTATGAATATGCCATGAAATATGAAAGTGGGCTATGGTAATGAATGTGGATCTTGCAAACTTGGTCACATAAAAAGTTTCATGAAAGCACAACCTAAGAAATTACTTAGAAAAGTATACTATGTCCTAACTTTTGAATGTAAGAAAAATTTAATAGAAATAAAACACATGCCAAAATTGAACTGATCACTCTGGATTCTATGCTACTCTATTGACAATAGTGTAAAGAAAAGGAAATTCTAAAACCACATCAAATTTCTGTAATTAGTCACATGCTTTGAAGTTTCACAAACACACAGAATTGATTCTAAATGTGTATTTCCCGCTTGAAAACAGCAGTTTTTACAGGGCCTCTCAGTCAAAGCACAGTGGGGTGCTCAGTTAAACACAGTCATTTTCAAACACTTAAAATTTTGTGTTGAATTAATTTAACAGCTCTCAATATCTCATGATTAGAACCTTTGTGTTTTCCTCAGTCTAAACTACTGACCTTGCTGCTTAGGTCCATCTACTCCCAAACATTCACTCAACACCTTCAAAGATTCACTCAACTCCTTTAAAGTTTCATGCCTCGGTGGGGTGAAGGGGGCTGCCCAGTTGCCAACTGTGTCTAAATTGGGGGAAGAGACAACGGTTAGAAACCATCTTTCCTGACCAGCAAATAAAATCCTGTTGAGTGGGTGAAGGGAAGATAATGAAGATGCATTTGTATTAAGGACCACAACTGAAGAATTATTTTGAAAGAATTAAACTGTTTCACAGATGTATAGTTCATCCTCCCAGGGATCCAAGTCCTCTCAAGGATATTCCAGCTTTAGGGCCCCATAAAAAAGGGGGGCAGTGAGGGTTACCAGTTATGAAAGAAAGGACATAAGAGGTAGGGGAATTTTCTGACATCAAGGAATGAGAATTAGCTAAATTTCTTGACTCCTGGAGGAATAGGATAGAGAAGATGAAGGGAGGGGATTAGGGCCATCATGTGTTCTAACTTTCCTCTTTGGGATAAAACATAGATTGAGAGGGCAGCTGACAGCAAACTATCTTGCGTTCTGCCTCAGTTCTCTGCAGGCAAACTCACCAGAACCCAATGAAAGGAGCTGTGTTGTAGTTGAACAGTAAGAGGACCTGATTGAGCACATCTGACCCCTCTCCATCCCCTCACATTGGGAAAGGGATTCTGGTCATCTTGCACTGAATACAGAAGAAGCTAGTGGATGAGTTAATATGCTCTCCCTGAGTTAATATGGCTTCCGTGGTGGCTCAGACATTAAAGAATCTGCCTGCAATGCTAAAGACCTGGGTTCAATTCCTGCATCTGGAAGATCCCCTGGAGAATGAAATGACAACCCACTCCAGTATTCTTGCCTGAAGAATCCCATGGAAAGAGGAACCTGGCAGGCTGTGGTCCATATGATTGCAAAGAGTTAGACATGACTGAAGCAACTTAGCAAGCAATATGCTCTGTTATTCATGAGACTTGGTAGCACAGATAACAGGGAGAGGGGCCAAGTCAGAAAGAAAAAATGGCTCAGTCTCAAAGACAGTAATCCACTGCAAACAGAGCTCTCAGAGAACACATCTGAATAGCCAGTGATCTGGGGTGAACTGGAGGGCAGCCTGATAACTTCATGCCATCTTGGGAAAGAGGGAGGTAAGCCCAGAAACACTGGGGTTTTGATGTATCTACTTGGATATTTCTTTAGCATCTCAAACTTAATGAAAAAAAAAACCTGTAATTTTGGTTCTTGTTATTGCTCAGTCGCTAAGTCATGTCTGACTCTTTGCCACCTCATGGACAGTAGCGCATCAGGCTCCTCTGTCCTCCATTATCACCCAGAGTTTGCTCAAATTCATGTCCATTGTGTTGGTGATGCTATCTGAACATCTCATCCTCTGCCACCTCGTTCTCCTCCAATCCTCAATCTTTCCCATCATCAGTGTCTTTTCCAATGAGTCAGCTCCTTGCATCAGGTGCTCAAACTATTGGAGCTTCAGCTTCAGCATCGGCCTTCCAATCACTATACAGGGTTGATTTCCTTTAGGATAGACTGTGTTGATCTCCGTTCAGTCCAAGGGACTCTCAAGAGTCTTCTCCAACACCACAGTTCAAAAGCATCAGTTCTTCAGTCCTCAGCCTTCTTTATCCCTGTTTCCTATGTTAGTAAATAACCCAATCTATCCGGAAGTTGGAGAGTCATTCTTGATATTTTTTCCCTCATTACCTGCATCTATGGAGTCGCAAAGTGTCGGACACGACTGAGCGACTGAACTGAACTGAACTGACTCTACCATCAATTTCATTTGATTTTACAGAGTAGTCACTCAAACCCACCCAGTTCACTGTCTCTCAACCCAAATCACTCTCATCTTTCTTCTGAATCGAGGCATTAGCCTTCTAATGGGCACTATGGCACTCCGGCTCCAAGTGCATTCAAGACAGTGATGTAGTGGGTAAATGCAGACTGAAGCCAGACTGCCACAACTCTGCCTTTTGGTCATGGAGGAGTTAGGCCAGTTACTAACTTTCAGAACCAGTTTTTTAAGCAAGATGAGAGATAGTAAGAGTGCACACCATATACAGATGAGGCAAGGATTAAAGGTCCTCATATGTGCAAAGTGTTCAGAATGAGGCCTGACACATAAAGAGTCTTATAGAAGTATTTTTCCATCTTTTTTGTCTTCTTTCCTTTTTCCTTCCATCCTCCTTCCCTTCCCTTTACCCACCCCCCATTCTTTTCTCCCTTCTCCTCCTCCTTCTTCTCTGTCTTACTTTTTTCCTTTCTTTCATTTTTGTTAAATTCTAATTCCTTGCATAAGCTATTCAAAGCTACTCCTCATTTTAATTTTATGCTGTGCTTTTTACGGCTGAGTAATATTCCATTCTATATATGTTCCGTCTCCTTTATCTATTCATCTGTTGATGGAAATTTCAGTTGCTTCCATGCGCTGAGTATTGAAAGTAGTGCTAGGGTACTGCACGTGCCTTTTTGAATTATCCAAAACTGGGTCATTTGTAGAGATGTGGGTGGACCTAGAGTCTGTCACACAGACTGAGGAAGTTGGAAAGAGAAAAACAAATACAGTATATTAATGCATACCTGTGGAATGTAGGAAAATGGTACAAATGAACCTATTTTCAGGGCAGATGTAGGGAATGAGATGCAGATGTAGGGAACAGACTGGTAGACTTGGAATGGTATGAGTTGGGAGATTGGGACTGACATATATACACCACCACGTGTATGTAGGGAATGAGATGCAGATGTAGGGAACAGACTGGTAGACTTGGAATGGTATGAGTTGGGAGATTGGGACTGACATATATACACCACCACGTGTGAAATAGATAGCTAGGGGGAAGCTGCTGTATAGCACAAGGAGCTCAGCTCAGTGCTCTGTGGTGACCTAGAGAGATGAGATAGGGGGCAGGAGGGAGGCCCAAGAGGGAGGGGATAAATGATACATATAGTTGAGCCACTTCATTGTAGAACAGAAACTAATATAACATTATCAAAAATTATACCCCAATAAAAAATTAAAATTAAAAACAAATATTAGCTATGCTCCCTGTTTTATACTGAGCTACTCTTTTTTCCAGTTATGCTGAAGTTTTTCATTTTCTCCAGCACTCCAGGTACATTTCTGTCCCAACGTTTGTTCACTGGCTACTGTGCATTCTGGAGGCTCCATCCCATTCTCTTGGCGGACTTGGTTGTACCTATGTGTTTCAGGCATGCTCAGTTGCTCATTCATGTCGGATTTCTTTTTTGCGAATCCATGACCTGTAGCTTGCCAGGCTTCTCCGTTCATGGAATTTCCCAAGCAAGAGTACTGGACTGGGTTATGTCTCTTGCATTGGCAGACAGATTCTTTACCACTAACACAACCTGGGAAGCCCTTATCAAATAGATAAACATCCAATATTATATCCAAATATGTGCCTCTGCATTTGTTTCTTCAGTGTCTCTTGAAGAACAGAAGTTGTTAATTGGCATAAAGTTCAATTTACCATTTTTTTTTCCTGTTTGGATTTTTTATGTCTTGCCCAAGAAATGTTTGCCTATCCTAAATTTGCAAACATACGTATCCATGTGTTTTTAGAGGTTTTATGCTTCTAAGTGTTATGTTTATGATCTATCATAAATTAAACTTTTATGTATCAGTTCAGTTCAGTTGCTCAGTCTTGTCCGACTCTTTGCGACCCCATGAACTGCAGCACGCCAGGCTTCCCTGTCCGTCACCAACTCCCAGAGTCCACCCAAACCCATGTCCATTGAGTCGGTGATGCCATCCAACCATCTCATCCTCTGTCGTCCCATTCTCTTCCTGCCCTCAATCTTTCCCAGCATCAGGGTCTTTTCAAATGAGTCAGCTCTTCGCATGAGGTGGCCAAAGTATTGGAGCTTCAGCTTTAGCATCAGTTCTTCCAATGAACACCCAGGACTGATCTCCTTCAGAATGGACTGGTTGGATCTCCTTGCAGTCCAAGGGACTCTCAAGAGTCTTCTCCAACACCACACTTCAAAAGCATCAATTCTTCAGCGCTCAGCTTTCTTTATAGTCCAACTCTCATGGTATGAAGTAAATATAAATTCTCATTTTTTTCAAAAAATATCTAAGATAATCCAGCACCATTTATTGAAAATATCTTTCTCCATTGACCTTTGTCAACAATCAGTTAAATACATACACATGGATCAATCTAGACTCACTATTGTTCCATTGATCTGTTTGTCTATGTCATACAAATATTAAATCCGTTACTGTAGTCTATAATAGATCTTATCAAAGTTAAGACTAATTAACCAATTGTAAATCTTCTAATTTTGTGCTTTTTCAAAATTATATTTGCTCTTCCAGGTGCTTTTCATTTCCACATATAATTTTTAATGAGTTTTTCAATCTCTATCAAAAAATATTTGTTGAAACTTTATTGATATCCCTTTGAATTTTTAAATGTTTTTACACATTAAAGTGATTTAATGACTTTTGTCATCATTTTAAAAACAATTTTAATATACATTCTTGAAAGAAAAATTATTGGTAAATGGAAAATTCCTAAATATAAAGACTACTATAGGAAGATTTCCAACCAGTAACTGAAATACATTATAATAAATTTAATTAAAGAGTTGGTATCAATACAAGACTGGAAGATATGATTAAGAATCCAGAAATATAACTGCATATAAATTGCCATTAAATTAGATAATCTTGAGCTAGAAAAATTATCAAATTGACAAAAAGACCCAAAATAGACATAATTACTAATAGTACTATTCTAAGTTAAATTACCTAAATATGAAAATTCTTTACATTGCAAACATTTTAAAAAGATAAACTGAGAAACATTTATTCAGTTTTACAATAGGCAAAACTTTAAGATGTGTTCTTGCACATGAGTAGGAAAAAGAAAAAAAATCCCAAAAATGAAGTAAAGATATGAATGAGTAGTTCACAAAAGAAGAGAAACAAAGTTGACCATTGAACATTCATTAAACATATTAACAAACCAAATCAGATTAAAGCAATAATAAAATGTTTTTGCCATTTAATTGATCAGCCAATTAGGAAAAAAAAAATGTAGTTCCAGGATTTGTTATTGCTATGCTAAAATGAGTTCTCTAATAATCTGTAAATTTGTACAATCTCTGTAAAAGGCAAGTTTTATGTATGTATAATGTTTAGAATGTACATATCATCTGCCTCAGCTGTTTCACATCAGTGAATGTATCAAGATGCTAATGGAGAAGGTGCATGACATGGTGTGTGTGTGTGTGTGTGTGTGTGTGTACCCATGTAAAGATTATCATTGCAGTGTTGCTTATAATAGCACATAACTGGAAAAATTTTAAATGTCCACTCATAGACACTGTGCTTAGCTGCTCAGTTGTGTCCCATGGATTGTAACCTGCCAGGCTCCTCTGTCCATGGGGTTCTCCAGGCAAGAACACTGGAGTGGGTTGCCATGCCCTCCTCCAGAGGAGCTTCCCAACTCAGGGATCAAACCTAGGTCTCCCTCACTGCAGGCAGATTCTTTACAGACTGAGCCACCAGGGAAGCCATAGGATACTCGTCAAATAAATTGCATACGTCTATAAAAAAATGAATATATTGCACTTAAAAAGGATTCAACTTTGCATAGTAATTGACATAATAAAAGACCACATCCTTTGTTCAGATTTCTAAAAGGATCTTGAGAAAACTACATGCAATATAAGATCACTTCTGATTTGTGAATGTATACACAAAGACATTTAGCATCACATTAATAAGTGTTTTATCCTGAGTCATGGTGTTTGGATTGTTACCACTTTGTGAGGTATTTTAAAGACCTTAGAATTTTAAATAGTTATTTATGATAAAGGAATCAGCAATAAATATGAAAACAAATTTACAGGTGAAATACACAAGAAATATTAATCTCCAGTAAGTGTATGAAAAATATTCAACCTCAGTAATTATTGGGAAAGTGTGTATTTTAATGACATGTAGCATATAATTTTTCCTAGTTATTTTCCTGTATATAACTTTTAATGTGATGAATTCAGTATGGAAAACGATTATGAGAAATGCATCATTTCATATATTACTAGCAGAGGGTTTAAATTGATACTGATTTTCTAGTGTGCAACTTCATATCTTTAGTAAAATAATTTTAACAGCTTTATTGAGGTATAATTGGTATGTAAATGACTCCACATATTTAATGTGTACAATCTGATGAGTTTGGACATGTGCAAATACCCATGATGCCACGACCACCGTCAAGGAAATAGATGTAGCCAATACCTCCCAGGGTTTCCTTGTAATCCTTTGGTTTGGGGGTTATTTTTCCTTTCCTTTCCTTTTCTTTTTTTTTTCTCCCCCTGGTGATAAGAACACTTCACATGAGTTCTATACTCTTAACAAATTCTGAAGTGCACAACACTACATTTTTACCTATAGACACCATGTTGTACAGCAGATCTCTAGAGCTTATTCACCTAACATACATGAAATTTCACTCCCATTGAGCAACTCATTTTGCCCACTAAGTGAAAGCAAAAGTGTTAGTCGTTTAGTCGTGTCCACCTAACCCTAATCCTAACCCTAACCTCATGGACTATAGCCCACCAAGCTCCTCTACTCACAGAATTCATCAGGCAAAAATACTGGAGTGCGTAACCATTCACTTCTCTGGGGGATCTTCTCTAGCCAGGGACTGAACCCGAGTCTCCTGCTCTGCAGGCAGATTCTTTACCTCAGAGCCACCAGGCAAGCCCTCTTCCCCAACAAAGTGGGCATATAATTTGCTGTAGCAAGTCTTTTCTTGGCACTGATTCAAAGCTACTTGCAATGTGCACAAAGAGAACCTTACGGTCACATTCTCTAAGGTATTTTTCATAGCAATAAAGTTTGGAGAGATACTAAATGACTACTCTGACAAGAGTGAAGGAGATGACAGTAAAAGTCCTTGGACTACAGGACAGCAGGTATAAAATAATTAATTAATGCTGTAGGACGAGACAATGAAATAGCTCTAAGATCTGTATTTACATAGACAACTCAGGAGAAAGTAATTAGCTTCTCAGTGTTATGAGATTAAAAAACAAAATACGTATTTTCTTAATGTTTAAATGTTCTCCAAGCCAGGCTTCAGCAATACGTGAACCATGAACTTCCAGATGTTCAAGCTGGTATTAGAAAAGGCAGAGGAACCAGAGATCAAATTGCCAACATCCGCTGGATCATCCAAAAAGCAAGATACTTCCAGAAAAACATCTATTTCTGCTTTATTGACTATGCCAAAGCCTTTGACTGTGTGGCTCACAATAAACTGTGGAAAATTCTGAAAGAGATGGGAATACCAGACCACCTGAGCTGTCTCTTGAGAAACCTGTATGCAGATCAGGAAGCAACAATTAGAACTGGACATGAAACAGACTGGTTCCAAATAGGAAAAGGAGTACATCAAGGCTGTATATTGTCACCTGGCTTATTTAACTTCTATGCAGAGTACATCATGAGAAACGCTGGGCTGGAAGAAGCACAAGCTGGAATCAAGATTGCCAGGAGAAATATCAATAACCTCAGATATGCAGATGACACCACCCTTATGGCAGAAAGTGAAGAGGAACTCAAAAGCCTCTTGATGAAAGTGAAAGTGGAGAGTGAAAAAGCTGGCTTAAAGCTCAATATTCAGAAAACTAAGACCATGGCATCTGGTCCCATCACTTCATGGGAAATAGATGGGGAAACAGTGGAAACAGTGTCAGACTTTATTTTTGGGGGCTCCAAAATCACTGCAGATGGTGATTGCAGCTATGAAATTAAAAGACACTTATTCCTTGGAAGGAAAGTTTTGACCAACCTAGATAGCATATTGAAATGCAGAGACATTACTTTGCCAACAGAGTTCCATCTAGTCAAGGCTATGGTTTTTCCAGGGGTCATGTATGAATGTGAGAGTTGGACTGTGAAGAAAGGTGAGTGCCAAAGAATTGATGTTTTTGAACTGTGGTGTTGGAGAAGACTGTTGAGAGTCCCTTGGACTGCAAGGAGATCCAACCAGTCCATTCTGAAGGAGATCAGTCCTGGGATTTCTTTGGAAGGAATGATGCTGAAGCTGAAACTCCAGTACTTTGGCCACCTCATGCGAAGAACTGACTCATTGGAAAAGACTCTGATGCTGGGAGGCATTAGGGACAGAGAATGAGATGGCTGGATGGTATCACCGACTCGATGGATGTGAGGTTGAGTAAACTCCGGGAGTTGGTGATGGACAGGGAGGCCTGGAGTGCTGCAATTCATGGGGTCACAAAGAGTCAGACACGACCAAGTGACTGAACTGAACTGAACCGAAGTCTAAAGTAAAAAGTGGGAAATAGAGTGAATAAGGATATTTTTAAACATGCATCCTCCTATTTTTAAAGATTTTACACAAAAAATATGATCTTATCCAAATTTATGGCAAGTGAATTTTAAAAGTTTAAAATGAATGCTAAATTCAAGTTTTAACAATGCCAAAAATGCTTTTACATTCTCTCTGTAGCTGGATTTGGCTTCCTTTTCCAGAAATAAAGAAGTAGCTCTAAGTTCCGTGATCACAGAGAAAGCATTTGTCCTACTCATATCTTAGGCTTACTTTTAATACACAGCACCTAACAGACATTTAATAGTATTTGTAGGAGTAATTCACAAACAAATGCACTAATGAATTATACCAGAAGACTGCCTAATAGAGAGTACATGCAAGAACCCGGTAAGAGTGTTGACCTTGACATAGCCAGCCTAACACAGGAAAGCAGAACAGCTTGTCACTACTGATTACATTGTATGTCTTCACTCAGGGAAATTTGCTATTAGTAAGATTCAGTCTCACACTGAATTACTATCTCATTAAAATATACACTTAAACATCCTTGTAACATATTTTATAATAGTGCTATTAATGTTACAAGCATACCAAGTAAACAGTTTTATTATAATTTTCTTTGTGAAACTTCTCTATGTTTGAGATGTTGGTGCCCTTTTTTTTTACAAAGCCTTAAAGTTAATCTTGCATCCTTTTAAAGAGTAGGAATTATAATGAATAAAGGTTGGAAAACAAAGTCTCTTTTAAGAAAACAATGTATATTACAAGTCCAATTATTTAAATGGGACTAAGAAATTGTAATTCATTTCTACTGCTTAGTAGTTGAGAAGAGAGTGAAAGGTTGCCTTGACAACGGAAGATGGAAAAATAAAATGTTAATGAATAGTAATTGTTCTAATCATCATATAAAATACTGACTCTTTAATATGTAGGACAAATGCTTATTGAATTTTAAATCATATAATAACAACCAGACATTAAACATTCATCCCTTTAATACATATTTCAAACTATTACTTTTGATAATGAACGAATTTTCTCTTGAACCCAACTAGTGTTACTTAAGGAGTCCAAAGTAACATTTAGCATCTCACATTCATGTTTCAAAAATGGATGGCTTAGAGATGGAAAAAGATTGGACGATATTAAGGGAA
Organism: Bos taurus; assembly: GCF_002263795.3. Lineage (NCBI taxonomy): Eukaryota > Metazoa > Chordata > Mammalia > Artiodactyla > Bovidae > Bos > Bos taurus. The sequence goes on from NC_037347.1 coordinate 60,918,818, forward strand.
AATGTTCAATAACAGTCCTCCTTCTCCACATACTAAGATGTGAACCTAATGAAAATCAGAAAACAATAACGTCAATAGTGAGATTGTTGGCATTATTATTTATAAAGCTTATAGTGGCTACAATTAACACCAGACGTCCTCATATTGTGTTATATAGAGCCCTGCATAGGCAGTTAGACAGTCAAAGTGCTTCTAATATTGAAGTTTGCTCTTTATGCATCTTGTTTCATGGAGGAGCAACTCTCAGAGGCAGCTGGCTACCGAGTGAGAGAAGAGTGTACTAGCTGTGCTAAACATACGTGCTGTGGCTAAACTCTTCCATCAGCTCAGGGACCATTTCTCACCTGGTCCCACCTGGGAAAGTATGCAAAGACATAGGCTAGTAGTGTTAAAAATACTGTGGCATAGAAATATAAGGCATGGGGAAAGCTAACACTTGCCATTCCAACATTTGCCAATATTTTTAAACATACGTAAACATGGGGTTTAGCCTCGCCTATGTTTGCATGACTTTTTCATCCTCAGAGGCTGTCAGTACCATATCCCTGCTGGTCTGTTCTATGTTCACAAGACCCTCCTATCCCCGAACTAACCAGTACACCTTTGTGTGTCTTCCAGAAATTGCTTTTGGTTACAGGGCATCTCCTGTGAACAGACGGGAATGCCGGGAGGATCAGGTCCTTTGCAGAACAGGGCATCTCCTTCTGGCAATCCTTTCAAACAGATTCTTCCCTCACTCCCCTGCTTCTTCCTGTTCCTCTTAGTTCATTCTCTGGGTAGATGTTGTCTCTGGTCACCCAGCTGGCCAGCTCAACCATGACCTGAGACCCAACCCTGGCTCGTCCCTCCTGGGTGTCTGCTTGGTGCCTCCTGCTCGTCTCCGATGGTTCCTTCTGCTCGTCACCTGGCTCGGTCGACTCTACCTTCTTACTGTCGGTGGAGTTCATCCTTCACTCTGCAGCTACGGTGTTCTTCAGACCCCCTTTGGCATCTCTTGTGGGGGTTCAGGGGGGCCCCTGCCTCCCCACCCATGCGTGCCGTCTCTGCTTTGTGTGCGGTCCCCTCCCGTTCATTCTCCATGCAGCTGCCAGGATGAATATCTACAGGTACAGCTCTGGTAGTGGCAAACTGCCACTTAAAACTCTTCACGGCTTCCCCGATGCTTTCAGGATAAAGTCCAAACTCCTTAGCGGGGTGTTCAAGCCCCCCACCCCCACCCCACGTCCCGTGGTCTAGCGGTGCATGGGACCAGGAGACTTGAGCTCAAATCTCAGCCGCACTTCTGCTGTGTGATTTTGAGTAAGTTACTTAACCTCTATGAGCCTCCGTGTTCTTGTGTGTCCAGGGCGCTCGGCTGCCAGGTCTGTTTCTCTTTATCTCAAAGCAGGAGCACAGCCGCTATCTCCCACCCTAGGGCCCGCACCCAGCACTCTGTCTCTCGCCCACAACAGCTTATGCCCCCGGACAGCAGACAGCCTCTGCCCTAACGCTGCCACCCTGCATCCTCCCCAGAATGTCCACAGTTCTCCCAGGAAACCCCTGGATCGGTCCCGATCCTTGTTTCCACTGGGCTGCCACTCTCTGCAGCCCCCGTCCCAGGCCAGTGCCTTCCTGCCGAGCTTGCCCGACTCCTCTCCACTCCTGAGGGGGTCTTCTAAGAGACCCTCTGTGGGAAGCATCTCCTGCATGCACACACCTAGACTAGTTACTTCCCAAATGTCCCAGGAGAGTCTTTCCAGGCCTTCCCCTCCTGCCTCCCTGGAGGGCTCTTGGCTGAGCCTCGTGGCAGCCCCCCAGAGGGTAGGGATCATGTCTTACTTATCTTTATATCCCTAGTATGGAGTATGGCATCCTGGGCTGTCTATAAACCTCTGTTGAATGAACAATTTAGACTTGGGATTGTCTTAGGGTGATACTGGGATCCTGACTGTATTTATCGGTGTATAATGCTCTCATTCTTGTTTGTTTCTGCTCCTCTGGGGAGTAGGGGCCTGGGCGGCCAGTCAGATTGTAACCTCCCTGAGGGCAGGGTCTCCGGTTGAGGGGTGCCCTGTGCAATGAGTACACGGCAGGGAGCCTCATCAGTATTGCCGACCGCCCAGCTTCTGAGAAGCGGGAACTGTCACGTGGGGTGGCTGGGTCCTAGTTCCACCGTGTGAAGAGCAAATGCAGTGGCCGTGGAGGGTCCTGGGCTGTCCCCAAGGTACCAGGTCATGAGAGGTAGCAGTAGTGGAGGGGGCAGGGCACATTTGGGAGCAGAATGGCAGAGCCGAGGCCCCGAGGAAACACACAGTTTCCTGGGAGACTGGTGGACATTCGCACCGGGGACTGTCAGGCAGGAACTGACTTTTCTTACCCAACTGGTTTGAGCTTTTGTTTTAAAATGAGTTTTCAGGCCAGGTCAGGCAATGGCACCCCACTCCAGTACTCTTGCCTGGAAAATCCCAGGGACAGGGGAGCCTGGTGGGCTGCAGGGGGGTCGCTGGGAGTCGGACACGACTGAGCGACTTCACTTTCACTTTTCACTTTCATGCATTGGAAAAGGAAATGGCAACCCACTCCAGTGTTCTTGCCTGGAGAATCCCAGGGACAGGGGAGCCTGGTGGGCTGCCATCCATGGGGTCTCACAGAGTCGGACACGACTAAAGCGACTTAGCAGCAGCAGCAGCAGCAGCAGTAATCATTTATTCCCCAAAGGCTCTGAAATTTGTGTATCTATCAATCCCAATGCTCTCTTCACCCAAGACTGAAGATCACTCCATACACTGTAGGGGTGGCTTAGTCACTAAGTTGTGTCTGACTTTTTGTGGCCCCATGGACTGTAGCCCACCAGGCTCCTCTGTCCATGGGATTTCCCAGGCAAGAATACTGGAGTGGGTTGCCATTTCCTTCTCCAGGGTATCTTCCTTACCCAGGGATCAAATCCACATCTCCTGCAAAATATTTCAGGCAATCTCTGGCATTGGAAGTAGGTTCTTTTTTTTTTTTTTTGAAACATTTTTTAAAATGTACTTTTATTTGGAGGACTTTTAATTGGAGGACTTCCCTGGTGGCTCAGATGGTAAAGGGTCTGTCTACAATGCGGGAGACCCAGGTTCAACCCCTGGGTTGGGAAGATCCCCTGGAGAAGGAAATGGCAATCCACTCCAGTACTCTTGCCTGGAAAATCCCATGGACAGAGGAGCCTGGTAGGCTACAGTCCATGGGGTCACAAAGAGTTGGACACAACTGAGAGACTTCATTTTCACTTTAATTGGAGGATAGTTACTTTAAATATTGTGTTGGTTTCTGCCATACATCAACATGAATCAGCCATAGGTATACATACATCCCCACCCTCCTGAGCCACCCTCCCACCTCCTACGGCATCTTACCCCTCTAGATTGTCACAGAATGCTGGGTTTGAGCTCTCTGCATCACATAGCAAATTCCCACTGGCTATCTGTTTTACAAATGGTAATGTATATGTTTCAATGTTACTGTTTCAGTTTGTCCCACTGTCTCCTTCCCTCACTGTGTCCACCAGTCTGTCCCGTGTGTCTGCAGCTCCACTGCTGCCCTGCAAATAGGTTCATCAATATCATCTTTCTAGATTCCATATATATGCATTAATATACAATTTTTATTTTTCTCTTTCTGACTTACTTCACTCTGCATATTAGGCTCTAGGTTCTTCTTTCTTTACTGCTGAGCCACCAGGGAAGCCGCTATATCGTATTCCAAATTGTACACAGTCTCCAGAGCCCTGCCATTTGAATGCTATAAAAAGCTATTTTAATCATTAAACACAGTTACTTAGAAAATGCCAATATTTGAGTTATAAAGATTAACGCTTCTTAAGGTATTAAAATTGTTAAGGAAAAAAATGTTATGTCATTCTTATAAGTTAAAGCCCAAAGTAAAAAGACATATCTTAAAGTGCAAAACAAACAACTTTGTCTTCAAATCCACTCCCTATTTTCTTAATCACCCTTACCCAGAAACTGTCTCCACACCTGGATGGTAGTACAGCCTGAGTGCATGTCCCTGGACCAGAACAAATCCTTTATAGTCTTAGAAATGTAGTTAAATACACGTCAAAGCCTAGATGCATTGTTCACTTTTAAAGTGTTCAAAAGTTTAAAAAGGTATTATTTTCTCAATTCGGGATCTTCAGTAACCAAATTTAAAACACACGTCAGATTCCCACCCTGATGGCAATTATCCTGAGAAAATTATAACATCAGAAAACATGCTTGGTGTTATAAAAGGACATAAAAAAGATTTAAAGGGGTACTGATTACTGGAATGGCGATTCCATTTGAAAAGTATTTCTTGAATAGTCTATTCATCTTGAGAGAGCTTTGATAGCTTGCGACTTTCAAGAAATTTCTTCATTTCAATTATTATCAAACTGATTGGTATAAAGTTGTTCATAATATTCCCCTTAGTCTTTTTATCTATGTAAGATCTTAGGGATGTCAGCTTTGCCTTTAAAATATTGATAATGTGTATCTTCATTTTCACTCAGCACATCTGCACAGATGTTTATTTTTCTGCATCTCCTCCAAGAACCAGCTATATTTGGTCTCACTGATTTTTGTCCTGCTTTCAATTTTATAGATTCCTACTCTTTATTCTTTTCTAATTTTTTCATGTTTGGGACTTGTTTACTATTAGGATTTGCTCTCAAATACTTTCGTGTATCACATACAGCAGTGTTAATTATATTAATCATATTGTTACATCCCTAATTCTTATTTATCTCCTAACTAGAAGTATATATCTTTTGATCCCCTTCACCCAATTTCTCCTCCCCTAAGTCCCTGCTTCCTGTAGCCACTTTGGACCATGCTTTATAAATTACCAGTAATGAAACAGAATCAGCAATTTTAAAAACCTTTCAACAATGTCCAGCAACAGATGGCTTTTCAGGTGAATTCTCCCAAACATTTAAAGAAGGGTTAACACCTATCCTTCTCAAACTATTCTCAAAAAATGCAGAGGAAGGTATGCTTCTGAATTCATTTTATATGGCCTGTGATATTAAATCCAGACAAACATACCACAAAAAAAGAAAATTACAGACCCACATCACTAATAAACATAAAAGAAAAATCCTCAACAAAATACTAACAAATTGAGTTCAACCACACATTAAAGGCTGCACTTGTACCAGGATTAGATGGTTAAACAATCTGCCTGCAATGCAGATGACCTGGGTTTTATCCCTTAGGGGGCAAGATCCCCTGGAGAAGTGAATCCCTACCCACTCCAGTATTCTTGCCAGGAGAATCCCATGGACAGAGGAGCCTGGTGGGCTACGGTCCATGGGAGTCACAAAAAGTTGGACGGAATTGAGTGACTAACACTTTCACTTTCTTTTTCACACATTGAAAGGATCACACACCATAATCAAGTGGGATTATCCCAGGGATACAAAGATCATTCAATATCCACAAAATAATAAATGTGATACACCCCATTAAGAAATTGAAGGAAAAAAATACTATATGATCATCTCAATTGATGCAGAAAAAGCTTTTGACAAAATGTAATGTACATTTGGGCTTCCCTGAGAGCTCAGTTGGTAAAGAATCTGCCTGCAATGCAGGAGACCCCTGTTCAATTACTGGGTTGGGAAGATTCCCCTGGAGAAGGGAAAGGCTACCCACTCCAGTAGTCTGGCCTGGAGAATTCCATGGACTGTATAGTCTATGGAGTCTCAAAGAGTCTGACAAGACTAAGCCACTTTTACTTTCACTAAGATACATTTATGACAACAATTCTCAACAACAAAATGTGCATAGCAAGCATGTACGTCAATATAATAAAGACCATATATGTCTTTTTGCATTCTAATTTGACATTTCTATTGATATATCTTTAAGTTCACAGATTCTTAACCACACTGCTATGGATAGTTTTGAGATGAGTTCATCAAAGGAGTTTTTTCATGTATGATATTGTTTGTATCACTTCAATTTGTCACTTTCTTATAATTTCCATTTCTGGGCTGAAATTTCTCAACTGTTCCTGTTTGCTGTTCATCTTTTCTACTAGATTGTTAGGATATAAATTATAGATTTTCTAATTCCTGCATGGCAATTTCAACATCTGATTCTCATTCCATTTATTGCTATGTCTCTTTTTTTTTTTTAAACTTTACATGATTGTATTAGTTTTGCCAAATATAAAAATGAATCCACCACAGGTACACATGTGTTCCCCATCCTGAACCCTCCTCCCTCCTCCCTCCCCATTCCATCCCTCTGGGTCATCCCAGTGCACTAGCCCCAAGCATCCAGTATCGGAAGCAACCTAGATGTCCATCAGCAGATGAATGGATAAGAAAGCTGTGGTACATATACACAATGGAGTATTACTCAGCCATTAAAAAGAATACATTTGAATCAGTTCTAATGAGGTGGATGAAACTGGAACCTATTATACAGAGTGAAGTAAGCCAGAAGGAAAAACATCAATACAGTATACTAACGCATATATATGGAATTTAGAAAGATGGTAACAATAACCTGGTGTACGAGACAGCAAAAGAGACACTGATGTATAAAACAGTCTTATGGACTCTGTGGGAGAGGGAGAGGGTGGGAAGATTTGGGAGAATGACATTGAAACATGTAAAATATCATGTAAGAAACAAGTTGCCAGTCCAGGTTTGATGCATGATATTGCTATGTCTCTTGAAAAAGTTTTTCTTTTTCCTTTGCTTTTTGCACCTTGTAGTTTTTGATGGATTGCTTTTTTCCCAGTAATTGAATCCTACCTCAGCTGATTTTATTAATGAAACATTCTTGGACACATAATTCTGATTCAGCTGCTTTAAGGCTGGCACATATGTTTACATAGACAAGTCACAGCAAACTGTACACAAATCTGATACCAGCTAAAGAAGCTAGATACCCTCAACGATGTTTTTCTTTTTTTAATGTTTGGCTTTGCCGGGTCTTCATTGCTGCTCAGGCCTTTCTCTAGCTGTGGTGAGTGGGGTCTTTTCTCTAGTTGGGGTGTGTGGGTTTCCCACTGCAGGTGCCCCATTATTGTGGAGCAGGGGCCTGAGGGTGAGCAGGTTTTAGTAGTTGCAACTCCCAGGCTCAGTAGTTGTGGGGCCTGGGGGTCCAACCACTGAGTGGTATGTGGGGATGAGAGGACTCATACAAGGGATGGAACCCAGGAATCCTGCGTTGTACCACCGAGCCACCTGGAAGCACTTATCCTCAACTGTTTAATTAACATCTCCCCTTATGACCTCTTTGCCATTTTATTAAAAGACTGTATTGTAATCCAGGCACTCTTGAACTTTATATTTATAAACATGGAGGCTTTGTGCACATTTTCCTAACACACTATGTTTCTTGGCCCAGACAATAATTTAAGGTAACTTACCATTCTGATAACTAAAGCATGATGCAGTAAGAGATACACTTCCAGGAAAAATGCTTTTCTAAATAATTTCAGTCTACTGATCCATTCTCCAAACTACTGAATGAATTCGCCAAGTATAAAGAAGAAAAACAAAAAACCAGAGCTAGAGAATCTTGATTGAATCAACTTTTTTATTTATAAGAGTATACCTGTGGCAGATTCATGTTGATGTATGACAAAGCCAATGCAATATTGTAAAGTAGTTGACCTCCAATTAAAATTTTAAAATAAGTCTTAAGCCAAAATAAATAAATAAATAAATAAAAACTATTTTATATAAGCTTTTAATCAAACTTTCTTGAACTTAAAAAAGTAACCAAGAAACACTTTCCATGATAATGTTGATCTCTAGTGGGGACAACAACTTCATTTTCCAGAAGGAAACAAATTATAGCCCTGGAGGAGGGCATGGCAACCCATTCTAGTGTTCTTGCCTGGAGAGTCCCCGTGAACAGAGAAGCTGGGCGGGCTACAGTCCATGTGGTCACAGAGTCAGAACCGACTGAGCAACTTAGCAGAGCACACAGAACAGCACCATAAAAGTGCTCATTCCCAGAAGTAATTTTCTAAGTAACATTTATTCAATTGTTTGTATCAGTTTTTTCATTATGCATTCAACTCATTTTATTTTATTTTTTTGTTTTTATTCTTTTTTATTTTATTTTATTTTTAAACTTTACATAATTGTATTAGTTTTGCCAAATATCAAAATGAATCCGCCACAGGTATACACATGCTCCCCATCCTGAACCCTCCTCCCTCCTCCCTCCCCACACCATCCCTCTGGGTCATCCCAGTGCACCAGCCCCAAGCATCCAGTATCGTGCATCGAACCTGGGCTGGCATCTCATTTCATACATGATATTTTACATGTTTCAATGCCATTCTCCCAAATCTTCCCACCCTCTCCCTCTCCCACAGAGTCCAAAAGACTGTTCTATACATCGGTGTCTCTTTTGCTGTCTCGTACACAGGGTTATTGTTACCATCTTTCTAAATTCCATATATATGTGTTAGTATACTGTATCGGTGTTTTTCCTTCTGGCTTACTTCACTCTGTATAATAGGCTCCAGTTTCATCCACCTCATTAGAACTGATTCAAAAGTATTCTTTTTAATGGCTGAGTAATACTCCATTGTGTATATGTACCACAGCTTTCTTATCCATTCATCTGCTGATGGACATCTAGGTTGCTTCCATGTCCTGGCTATTATAAACAGTGCTGCGATGAACATTGGGGTACACGTGTCTTTTTCCCTTCTGGTTTCCTCAGTGTGTATGCCCAGCAGTGGGATTGCTGGATCATAAGGCAGTTCTATTTCCAGTTCTTTAAGGAATCTCCACACTGTTCTCCATAGTGGCTGTACTAGTTTGCATTCCCACCAACAGTGTAAGAGGGTTCCCTTTTCTCCACACCCTCTCCAGCATTTATTATTTGTAGACTTTTGGATCGCAGCCATTCTGACTGGTGTGAGATGGTACCTCATAGTGGTTTTGATTTGCATGTCTCTGATAATGAGTGATGTTGAGCATCTTTTCATGTGTTTGTTAGCCATCTGTATGTCTTCTCTGAAGAAATGTCTATTTAGTTCTTTGGCCCATTTTTTGATTGGGTCATTTATTTTTCTGGAGTTGAGCTGCAGGAGTTCCTTGTATATTTTTGAGATTAGTTGTTTGTCAGTTGCTTCATTTGCTATTATTTTCTCCCATTCTGAAGGCTGTCTTTTCACCAGGGCAAGACATACCAAGCAAATTCTCCAGCAACAAAGGAACACAGCCCTGAGCTTCAAGATACAAGCTGCCCAAAGTCACCCCAAAACTATAGACATCTCATAACTCATTACTGGACATTTCATTGCACTCCAGAGAGAAGAAATACAGCTCCACCCACCAGAACACCGACACAAGCTTCCCTAACCAGGAAACCTTGACAAGCCACCTGAACAAACCCACACACAGCAAGGAAAGGCCACAATAAAGAGAACTCCACAGACTGCCAGAATACAGAAAGGACACCCCAAACTCAGCAATTTAAACAAGATGAAGAGACAGAGGAATACCCAGCAGATAAAGGAACAGGATAAAAGCCCACCAAACCAAAGAGGAAGAGATAGGGAATCTACCTGATAAAGAATTCCGAATAATGATAGTGAAATTGATACGAAATCTTGAAATTAAAATGGAATCACAGATAAATAGCCTGGAGACAAGGATTGAGAAGATGCAAGAAAGGTTTAACAAGGACCTAGAAGAAATAAAAAAGAGTCAATATATAATGAATAATGCAATAAATGAAATTAAAAACACTCTGGAGGCAACAAATAGTAGAATAACAGAGGCAGAAGATAGCATTAGTGAATTAGAAGATAGAATGGTAGAAATAAATGAATCAGAGAGGATAAAAGAAAAACGAATTAAAAGAAATGAGGACAATCTCAGAGACCTCCAGGACAATATTAAACGCTACAACATTCGAATCATAGGGGTCCCAGAAGAAGAAGACAAAAAGAAAGACCATGAGAAAATACTTGAGGACATAATAGTGGAAAACTTCCCTAAAATGGGGAAGGAAATAATCACCCAAGTCCAAGAAACCCAGAGAGTCCCAAACAGGATAAACCCAAGGCGAAACACCCCAAGACACATATTAATCAAATTAACAAAGATGAAACACAAAGAACAAATATTAAAAGCAACAAGGGAAAAACAACAAATAACACACAAGGGAATTCCCATAAGGATAACAGCTGATCTTTCAATAGAAACTCTTCAAGCCAGGAGGGAATGGCAAGACATACTTAAAATGATGAAAGAAAATAACCTACAGCCCAGATTATTGTACCCAGCAAGGATTTCATTCAAGTATGAAGGAGAAATCAAAAGCTTTTCAGACAAGCCAAAGCTGAGAGAATTCTGCACCACCAAACCAGCTCTCCAACAAATACTAAAGGATATTCTCTAGACAGGAAACACAAAAACGGTGTATAAACTCGAACCCAAAACAATAAAGTAAATGGCAACGGGATCATACTTATCAGTAATTACCTTAAACGTAAATGGGTTGAATGCCCCAACCAAAAGACAAAGACTGGCTGAATGGATACAAAAACAAGACCCCTACATATGTTGTCTACAGGAGACCCACCTCAAAACAGGGGACACATACAGACTGAAAGTGAAGGGCTGGAAAAAGATTTTCCATGCAAATAGGGACCAAAAGAAAGCAGGAGTAGCAATACTCATATCAGATAAAATAGACTTTAAAACAAAGGCTGTGAAAAGAGACAAAGAAGGTCACTACATAATGATCAAAGGATCAATCCAAGAAGAAGATATAACAATTATAAATATATATGCACCCAACACGGGAGCACCGCAGTATGTAAGACAAATGCTAACAAGTATGAAAGGAGAAATTAACAATAACACAATAATAGTGGGAGACTTTAATACCCCACTCACACCTATGGATAGATCAACTAAACAGAAAATTAACAAGGAAACACAAACTTTAAACGATACAATAGACCAGTTAGACCTAATTGATATCTATAGGACATTTCATCCCAAAACAATGAATTTCACCTTTTTCTCAAGTGCACATGGAACCTTCTCCAGGATAGATCACATCCTGGGCCATAAAGCTAGCCTTGGTAAATTCAAAAAAATAGAAATCATTCCAAGCATCTTTTCTGACCACAATGCAGTAAGATTAGATCTCAATTACAGGAGAAAAACTATTAAAAATTCCAACATATGGAGGCTGAACAACACGCTGCTGAATAACCAACAAATCACAGAAGAAATCAAAAAAGAAATCAAAATTTGCATAGAAACAAATGAAAATGAAAACACAACAACCCAAAACCCGTGGGACACGGTAAAAGCAGTCCTAAGGGGAAAGTTCATAGCAATACAGGCACACCTCAAGAAACAAGAAAAAAGTCAAATAAATAACCTAACTCTACACCTAAAGCAACTAGAAAAGGAAGAAATGAAGAACCCCAGGGTTAGTAGAAGGAAAGAAATCTTAAAAATTAGAGCAGAAATAAATGCAAAAGAAACAAAAGAGACCATAGCAAAAATCAACAAGACCAAAAGCTGGTTCTTTGAAAGGATAAATAAAATTGACAAACCATTAGCCAGACTCATCAAGAAACAAAGGGAGAAAAATCAAATCAATAAAATTAGAAATGAAAATGGAGAGATCACAACAGACACCACAGAAATACAAAGGATCATAAGAGATTACTATCAACAATTATATGCCAATAAAATGGACAACGAGGAAGAAATGGACAAATTCTTAGAAAAGTACAACTTTCCAAAACTCGACCAGGAAGAAATAGAAAATCTTAACAGACCCATCACAAGCACAGAAATTGAAACTGTAATCAAAAATCTTCCAGCAAACAAAAGCCCAGGTCCAGACGGCTTCACAGCTGAATTCTACCAAAAATTTAGAGAAGAGCTAACACCTATCCTGCTCAAACTCTTCCAGAAAATTGCAGAGGAAGGTAAACTTCCAAACTCATTCTATGAGGCCACCATCACCCTGATACCAAAACCTGACAAAGATTCCACAAAAAAAGAAAACTACAGGCCAATATCACTGATGAACATAGATGCAAAAATCCTTAACAAAATTCTAGCAATCAGAATCCAACAACACATTAAAAAGATCATACACCATGACCAAGTGGGCTTTATCCCAGGGATGCAAGGATTCTTCAATATCCACAAATCAATCAATGTAATACACCACATTAACAAATTGAAAAATGAAAACTATATGATTATCTCAATAGATGCAGAGAAAGCCTTTGACAAAATTCAACATCCATTTATGATAAAAACTCTCCAGAAAGCAGGAATAGAAGGAACATACCTCAACATAATAAAAGCTATATATGACAAACCCACAGCAAACATTATCCTCAATGGTGAAAAATTGAAAGCATTTCCTCTAAAGTCAGGAACAAGACAAGGGTGCCCACTTTCACCATTACTATTCAACATAGTTTTGGAAGTTTTGGCCACAGCAATCAGAGCAGAAAAAGAAATAAAAGGAATCCAAACTGGAAAAGAAGAAGTAAAACTCTTACTATTTGCAGATGACATGATCCTCTACATAGAAAACCCTAAAGACTCCACCAGAAAATTACTAGAGCTAATCAATGACTATAGTAAAGTTGCAGGATATAAAATCAACACACAGAAATCCCTTGCATTCCTATACACTAATAATGAGAAAACAGAGAAATTAAGGAAACAATTCCATTCACCATTGCAATGGAAAGAATAAAATACTTAGGAATATATCTACCTAAAGAAACTAAAGACCTATATATAGAAAACTATAAAACACTGGTGAAAGAAATCAAAGAGGACGCTAATAGATGGAGAAATATACCATGTTCATGGATTGGAAGAATCAATATAATGAAAATGAGTATACTACCCAAAGCAATTTATAGATTCAATGCAATCCCTATCAAGCTACCAACAGTATTCTTCACAGAGCTAGAACAAATAATTTCACAATTTGTATGGAAATACAAAAAACCTCGAATAGCCAAAGCAATCTTGAGAAAGAAGAATGGAACTGGAGGAATCAACCTACCTGACTTCAGGCTCTACTACAAAGCCACAGTTAGCAAGACAGTATGGTACTGGCACAAAGACAGAAATATAGATCAATGGAGCAAAATAGAAAGCCCAGAGATAAATCCACACACATATGGACACCTTATCTTTGACAAAGGAGGCAAGAATATACAATGGATTAAAGACAATCTCTTTAACAAGTGGTGCTGGGAAATCTGGTCAACCACTTGTAAAAGAATGAAACTAGACCACTTTCTAACACCATACACAAAAATAAACTCAAAATGGATTAAAGATCTCAACGTAAGACCAGAAACTATAAAACTCCTAGAGGAGAACATAGGCAAAACACTCTCCGACATACATCACAGCAGTATCCTCTATGACCCACCTCCCAGAATATTGGAAATAACAGCAAAAATAAACAAATGGGACCTAATTAACCTTAAAATCTTCTGCACATCAGCTCTTATTTTAAAGTAGACAAAGTCCTTCTTATTATTTGGAAATATGCACAGGCAGACATCCAAAGACAGGCTGTAACGTGTAATAATGGTTAGATAGCATCACCAACTCAATGCACATAAATTTGAGCAAACTCCAGGAGATAGTGGAGGACAGAGGAGCCTGGCATGCTGCAGTCCATGGGAGTCACAAAGAGTTTGACATGATTTAACTTACTGAACAACAAGTATCTTTACTATTCAAGTTATTTTGATTTGCGGCTTCTCTTACTTGAAACTGAAATCCTATTTATTGTTTGTGATGACTAATGTTATTAATTTCACTAGACTCTGGTAATGAGATGTTTGCTCAAAATCTTGTCTAAGTGCTGCTGTAAAGACATTTTTTAGATGAGCTTAACACTTATAATCACTTGATTCTAAGTCATGAATGACCCTCCACAGTGCTCATCCCATCAATGGAGAGCCTTAAGAGCTAAGAGTCAGGTTTCTGGGAAAAGTAATTGTACCTCCAGAATGTAACACAGAAAAATTCTGCTTTAGTTTTCTAGCCTTAAGACCGCAACATCAGTTCTTAACTTAATCTCCACCTTCATAGTTTGCCTACAGATTTTGCACTTGCCAGTCCACACAATTACATGAGCCAATACTTTAAATCTCTTAATACTTATGTATTCTACTGGTTCTATTTTCTGGAGAAATCTGATTAATACACTGATGCAGTGCTTCTATTTCACAACTAACAATATTATGTTCAAATAAAAGATAATGATGCTAATTGATAATTTAATAATTACATAAAATACACTATCTGATTCTTTTTTTATGAAAACATCTACATTTGGTATACATTGGGGGAACTAACAGATATAAATAATCTTAATCTCAGGTTCATTTTATTTAATATTTATTTATCTAAAAGCTAATATTTTCCAAAAGACTAAGTGAATATTTTTATAATTATTTTTAACTTAAACTCAACAAAACCTATTTTGCTTATCCCCGTTTCTTTTGTATTCTCTGAATCTGGTTAAAATTTGTTCTTTTATAATGGCAGGATTATCTTACCTACTTTTGTTTAGTACAGAAGAATTTTCTTGCAGTAAGATAAAAACAATAGAATATGCTTAGAATTATGGGATAATATAATTTTAAACTCACAAATAAATTTTTATTATTTTTTGTTGTCAAGGAAACCACTTTGTATATCCTTCTGTTAAATTACTAAAATGTTAGTCTTTTTAAATGCAAATACTTATTCCTATTTCATTTTGTAGGCTGTATAAATCATTTTAATTTATATTTGATAAAGCTATTTTAAAGGGTTGCCAATAAAACACATGAAAAATGAAGCACAATCAAACAGCTTTTGCATGAGATAGGCATCATTATAGGCAACAATCTATCACTTATCAATTGAAAATGTATGAAAAGAATTATATGCTTGGTAAGAAAAATATTAAAAGTTTGAGCATTGAATTGTAATGTGTTGTATGAAATGTCTCAAAGAAGGAGAAAGCATTTTGCCAAAAATGATATAAATATTGTCAATATCTACAAAGCTTAGACATTTTTTTTTTTTTTATGTAGACCTAGGACCCATTGACAGGGATCAAGACCATCCCCATGGAAAAGAAACACAAAAAAGCAAAATGGCTGTCTGGGAAGGCCTCACAAATAGCTGTGAAAAGAAGAGAAGTGAAAAGCAAAAGAGAAAAGGAAAGATATAAGCATCTGAATGCAGAGTTCCAAAGAATAGCAAGAAGAGATAAGAAAGCCTTCTTCAGTGATCAATGCAAAGAAATAGAGGAAAACAACAGAATAGAAAAGACTAGGGATCTCTTCAAGAAAATCAGAGATACCAAAGAAACATTTAATGCAAAGATGGGCTCGATAAAGGACAGAAATGGTATGGACCTAACAGAAGCAGAAGATATTAAGAAGAGATGGCAAGAATACACAGAAGAACTGTACAAAAAAGATCTTCACGACCCAGATAATCACGATGGTGTGATCACTGACCTAGAGCCAGACATCCTAGAATGTGAAGTCCAGTGGGCCTTAGAAAGCATCACTATGAACAAAGCTAGTGGAGGTGATGGAATTCCAGTTGAGCTATTCCAAATCCTTAAAGATGATGCTGTGAAAGTGCTGCACTCAATGTGCCAGCAAATTTGGAAAACTCAGCAGTGGCCACAGGACTGGAAAAGGGCAGTTTTCATTCCAATCCCAAAGAAAGGCAATGCCAAAGGATGCTCAAACTACAACACAACTGCACTCATCTCACACGCTAGTAAAGTAATGCTCAAAATTCTCCAAGCCAGGCTTCAGCAGTATGTGAACCGTGAACTTCCTGATGTTCAAGCTGGTTTTAGAAAAGGCAGAGGAACCAGAGATCAAATTGCCAACATCCGCTGGATCATGGGAAAAGCAAGAGAGTTCCAGAAAAACATCTATTTCTGCTTTATTGACTATGCCAAAGCCTTTGACTGTGTGGATCACAATAAACTGTGGAAAATTCTGAAAGAGATGGGAATACCAGACCACCTGATCTGCCTCTTGAGAAATTTGTATGCAGGTCAGGAAGCAACAGTTAGAACTGGACATGCAACAACAGAGTCGTTCCAAATAGGAAAAGGAGTACGTCAAGGCTGTATATTGTCACCCTGTTTATTTAACGTATATGCAGAGTACATCATGAGAAATGCTGGACTGGAAGAAACACAAGCTGGAATCAAGATTGCTGGGAGAAATATCAATAACCTCAGATATGCAGATGTCACCACCCTTATGGCAGAAAGTGAAGAGGAACTAAAAACCTCTTGATGAAAGTGAAAGTGGAGAGTGAAAAAGTTGTCTTAAAGCTCAACATTCAGAAAACGAAGATCATGGCATCTGGTCCCATCACTTCATGGGAAATAGATGGGGAAACAGTGGAAACAGTGTCAGACTTTATTTTTCTGGGCTCCAAAATCACTGCAGATTGTGACTGCAGCCATGAAATTAAAAGACACTTACTCCTTGGAAGGAAAGTTATGACCAACCTAGACAGCATATTCAAAAGCAGAGACATTACTTTGCCAACAAAGGTTCATCTAGTCAAGGCTATGGTTTTTCCTGTGATCATGTATGGATGTGAGAGTTGGACTGTGAAGAAGGCTGAGCACCAAAGAATTGATGCTTTTGAACTGTGGTGTTGGAGAAGACTCTTGAGAGTCCCTTGGACTGCAAGGAGATCCAACCAGTCCATTCTGAAGGAGATCAGTCCTGGGATTTCTTTGGAAGGAATGATGCTAAAGCTGAAACTCCAGTACTTTGGCCACCTCATGTGAGGAGTTGACTCATTGGAAAGGACTTGATGCTGGGAGGGATTTCGGGCAAGAGGAGAAGGGGAGGACAGGGGATGAGATGGCTGGATGGCATCACTGACTCGATGGACCTGAGTCTCAGTGAACTCCGGGAGTTGGTGATGGACAGAGAGGCCTGGCGTGCTGCGATTCATGGGGTCGCAAAGAGTCAGACACGACTGAGCAACTGATCTGATCTGATCTGAGGAACCATTAGGAAGTTGCAAATTCCACATAGAATCAAATATCTATTCCAATTGTTTGATAGGTCTCAGTCTAAAATAGCATCACTTATGTATTAAATGGGATTAATAGCCAAAAGTCTCAGAGATAGAAGGCTACATTGTAAGCGTTTAAACATCTTAGAATAATTTTCCACTGAAACAGTAAAAAACAAATTGAACAAGTTTTAGTTTTTAAATCAAAGCATATAGGTATAATGAAGGTATATATTTCAAAGATACAGTGGAAAGCGACAAAATCTTGATTGCCTTCATGTCAGTTTTTTAGCATTTTAGAATTTTGCAAGAACATTTCTTATATATATATATTCAGTGTGTTTAATCTTTAATGGCAAGGCAACACATAAACATACAAGAATCTGGCTTCCTAGGTGCTCAGGAGGCAGACAATGATAACTATACCTGAGACTAAATGAGAAACACATAGACATGCAGACAGCACAGCTTTGTGGCAAATGGGTAAACAAATGAAAAATTGGGCTTCTGATTCGCCAAAAGGGGTGAGAAACTGAGTGACAGCAAACACTGGCGAATGATCCGAGTCACAGGAGAGAAATTACAGTTAAATCACCAAGTGCCGGTGGATATACACCTGTACACACTCATACCCAAAAGTTGGGTGCACACACATACACATACTTGGACTTCCCTGGCGGCTCAGATGGTAAAAGCGTCTGCCTACAATGCGGAAGACCAGGGTTCAATCCCTGGGTTGGGAAGGTCCCCTGGAGAAGAAAACGGCACCCCACTCCAGTACTCTTGCCTTGAAAATCCCATGGGTGGAGGAGCCTGGGAGGCTACAGTCCATGGGGTCACAGAGAGTCGGACATGACTGAGAGACTTCACTTTCACTTTTATGTATAGTATATAAGTATTTGGGCTTCTGTGGTGGCACTGGTGGTAAAGAACCCCCCTGCCAATGCAGGAGATGTAAGAGATGTGGGTTTGATCCCTGGGTTGGGAAGATCCCCTGAGGAAGGCATGGTAATCCACTCCAGTATTCTTGCCTGGAAAATCCCATAGACAGAGGTGTCTGGCATGCTATGGTCTATAGGGTCACACAGAGTTGAACAGAACTCAAGCACTTAGCATACACACAGGCATATAAGTATTTAATCTTTGTTGGTCCCATAAATTGCAATAATACCTCCCTATATGTCAGCTTTTGCTTTGTCTATTATGTTCATTTGTCAAAAATTCTTAACTTTGATGGAGTGAAATTTATTCAATGATTACCTATGTATTTAATGTTGGAATGCCTTGAGAAATTCTTCCCCATTTAAAGCAATAAAGATTGTTTTCCACATTATGTTTTATTTTTATATTTTGTACTTTTACATTTAAACCATTAATATTTGGGGACATGTTTTTATATGTGATGTGAGATAAGATATCTTTTCTCCACATAATTAAGATGATTATTCCAATATGTCTATTTATCCCTAGATATGTGATACTTTTCCACAAGAAAGTCTGCCACAGACTTGCATACCTATTTTTGAACACCCTAATTACATTAATTCTTTTTCACTTTTAATTCTCATATCATTTTACTGTCTTATACCATGTTAGTGTAATTTCCATGACTTTGTTTTCATAATCTGTGCTAATATTTAGTAAAGCAAACTCCATCCTTTGGGAGTATAAATATCTTTATGATATCATATGTCTATAATTATTCAGATATTATTTACGCCCTTGTAGCAAGGATTTCCAATTGGCCCCATTTTCAACTTTCATCCCCCCCCTCATCCTTCATAACTGTGATCTTTTTCTTGGCTGGACACACGGATCTTAAAATAAAAATCTATATTATCCAATATTTTCAGCAATTAGGAAAGTTTCTGAACACACTGATGTAAATGAATTGCTTATGCTCATGTTCCTCGTCTATTTTCATTTAAATCTCCCACAATTACCTTGCTAAAATAGTATTTAAAATAAATATGATGGAAGATTTATGAGACATAGATTTTTTGACAGCTTTCCTGGTTTCTACCTTGGTGACCTGCTTGATTTTTCTATCTCGTCTTATGTTAGGTTCCTTTTAATCTGTTTAACTGTATAATCAATGTGTGTGTGTGCTTAGTCGCTCAGTTGTGCCTGACTCTTTGCGACCCCAAGGGCTGTAGCCCTCCAGGCTCCTCTGTCCATGGGGATTTTCCAGGCAAGAATACTGGAGTGGGTTGCCATGCCCTCCTCCAGAGGATATTCCTAACCCAGGGATTGAACCCAGGTCTCCCACATTCCAGGTGGATTCTTTCCTGTCTGAGCCACCAGAGTTGAATCCCTGGGTCAGAAACTTTAGTTAGATTTATCAATAAATCCTGTAGAAAGGTGGCATTTTAGCAAGAACCTAAAGGAGGTCAGGAAGCCAAGCATGTGCATATTTTGGCAATGAAGATCACCAGCAAAGGAGACAATTTGTGCAAAGACACTGAAGTGCAAGTATTCCTGACCACAGTCATTGTTGACGCAATATTGGCTATTAACAGGAGCTTTTGTCTTTTAATTTGGCACAGATTGGAAATTATTTCTGACAGATATTTTTTAAAAGGAAAACTCTAAACTCTAGTTATTCTGTTGAAAATCCACTGTGTCAGCACTGGAGGTGGAGACATGAGGAAACTGAGATGATATTGTCTTGGACCAGGGCAGCAGTGGTGAAGGCAGTGAGAAGCGGTTCAAATTACATAAAATTTGAAGCCTTAGTAAAAAGCATAATGGGCTTCCCAGGTGGAACTGGTGGTGATGAATATGCCCGTCCATGCAGTAGATGCAAGATACATGGGTTCAATCCTTGGTTCAGGAAGATCCACTGGAGAAGGAAATGGCAACCCCACTCCAGCATTCCTGCCTTGAAAATCCCATGGATGGGAGATGCTGGGAGTTACAATCCATACATCATGAAGAGTTGTACAAGACTGAGCACACACACACACAAAGCAGAATAGAGAAAACAGTTAAAGTTTGTTTGCTAGAATCAATAGATCCCTGGGTGGTAGAAAATTTTGTGAGTGAGCTTAAAGGAAAGAGTGAAGATCAGAGCAGAATCCATGAAATTAAGAAAAATGAAAGGTTTGTTATTATAGTTAATGAAAAAATAATGGGATATATCCTGAGAATGAGTGACTGAGAAAGTGTGGGGGGTACAATCATACCAGAAGCTAGGAGAAAAGAGTTTTCAAAATATTATCTACCTAGAGATGGAAATTACCAAGAATTAACTCAGAAGTTTTACAAAAGAGAGTAAGTGAACTAGGTCATTAAAGCTTCAATGAGTAAAGATGCTTTGATCAGATATTAAGAGATGACTGCATCAGGGTGGATAATCAGATGATATAGCCCAATGACAAGTAATTGAAAACTGGTGATAGCACCCCACTTCAGTACTCTTGCCTGGAAAATCCCATGGATGGAGGAGCCCAGTAGGCTGCAGTCCATGGGGTCCCTAGGAGTCGGACAAGACTGAGCGACTTCACTTTCACTTTTCACTTTCATGCATTGGAGAAGGAAATGGCAACCCACTCCAGTGTTCTTGCCTGGAGAATCCCAGGGACAGGGGAGCCTGGTGGGCTGCTGTCTCTGGGGTCGCACAGAGTAGGACACGACTGAAGTGACTTAGCAGTAGCAGCAGCAGATGGAATTTAGGAAAATGAAGAAAGATTTGGAAATGGAAATAAACAGTAGGAAAGATAGCTATCCCACCTCCAGGTCAAATTGTAGGAAGTGTGGGAGAGAAAGCAGCCCTCACTGGAGGATACTGCAGAGGCAGTACTCTGTTGATGACGAACAGTTAGTTCCAGAGGATACTTTGGAAAAGTCCAGAAATATAGGACAAGGAAAAGTGAAACAGAGTGCCCAGGCACTGGAATGCAGGAGATGAAGTTTCACCTGGAGTCCAGGGCTTAATATCATAACACCCATGTGATTAATTTTCACAGTGTTTCTATGGCAGATGAGATGGTAAGACTATCATTGTTGAAAGACAGTGTGCAATGGGGATGTTTTTGGAGCATTGAAGACCCCCAAATTTCATTTTCCTTCCCATAATAATGGTTGTAAAGCTGGGAAAACAGCTTACTTAGAGCCCCTGGATTTAAAGTTCCCTCCCAAGGTGGTCCCTGCACAGACAACCTCCCTTGCCACCCCTGGAAACATGTTAAAAATGTAAAGCCTTGAGCTCCAAACCAGACCTATTCAATAGGAAACCCTGGGGTGGGGCCCAGTCTTCTTTGTTTTAAAGAATAGTAGGGGCAATTCTCGGAGAAGACAATGGCACCCAACTCTAGTACTCTTGCCTGGAAAATCCTATGGACAGAGGAGCCTGGTAGGATGCAGTCCATGGGGTCCCTAGGAGTCGGACACGACTGAATGACTTCACTTTCACTTTTCACTTTCATGCATTGGAGAAGGAAATGGCAACCCACTCCAGTGTTCTTGCCTGGAGAATCCCAGGGATAGGGGAGCCTGGTGGGCTACTGTCTCTGGGGTCGCACAGAGTCGGACACGACTGAAACGACTTAGCAGCAGCAGCAGCAGGGACAATTCTAATGCACACAAACATCAGTTGTTTGAGACAAGAGACTTTAGAGCTGGAGCTCTGGGGCTTTCTTTCCATTGGCGATCTGGTTGCTAGCGTTCATGGCCAAAGAGTCTGATTTTAAGATCTGTGCTCTTAACCAATACACTGCATTTTCTCATGATAGCTTAGTGTGCTATATAACATTTTGAAGAATTTCAGTGATATTACCATAAGAGCCATGGATCAAGACTGAACAATAGTTAGCAGATACAACTGAAACTCATCCAGAAGATTAAAAATCACAACTATCAAGATTATTAACAAAAAATAGCTGTTTAAACAATTATATGTATGCCCAAAAAGGAAATTAATATTCTTTCCTATACATATGGGCTTCCTTGATAGTTCAGTTGGTAAAGAATCCACCTGTAATGCAGAAGACTGGTTCAATTCCTGAGTCAGGAAAATCCCGTGGAGAGGAGAATGGCAGTCCACTCCAATATTCTTGCCTGGAAACTACCATGGACAGAGGAGCCTAACGGGCTACAATTCATGAGATCGCAAATAGTCAGACATGAGTGGGTAACTAAGCACACAACACACACATATATGTGTGTGTGTGTGTGTATCAGATATAGATAGATTTGACATTTAAAATTAAACTATTTTTATAATGAAAATATCAATGTAGAACATCTTAAAAAGAAATGTCAAAAGCCGAAGGCTATTAAAGCCACATAGATTTCTTTTCATTCAAGGAAATTTGGTAGAAACAGTTGATAATAACTCAAATTCATTTTATTCTTGAATGGTTGTACTCAATTTGGATAGCATATACACTTTACACTGCACATTTGATACAATAAAATGGCTGAATACAGATGTTTAAGCCATCTGTTATAACAGAAAAATAATCTTTTCAAAACTATGATTGAAAGAATAATTAATAAATAGATAAAATGGAAATGGAGTCATTACTATTAATTTATGTTTAACTCCACATGAAAAATTGGCAGATTTTATATCTCATTAGTATTATTGAGATTGTTAAAATGGAAAAAAAAAATCAGTTTCTCAGGAAATATTTGATGACAGGCTCAATCAATAAAGAAGTAAGATAGATTAATCAATTCATTTATTCAGCAAATTCATTCAACAATCCATTCTGCTGTATTAGTCCTTGAAATATGCAAAGCCAGTGTTTCTGCACTTCAGACATTCACACCCGTGGAACAATAGTATGGCACCACAGAGCAGTTTTTCCCATTCATCCATCTATAAGAAAAGTTCCATTGAATTAGTATGAAATCTTCATAATTAGGATTTATGTGTTTATGCTTTCAATATTTTTAGTCATTAAGATTTGTGATTTTGCATCATGATATTGTGATTTATAATGAGAAATGTATATTTGGTCTTCATCCCTAGGTCTACTACAGAGCTCCTAAAACTCTTAGAGTCTCCTAGATGCTGAGAACCTTAAATATCTTTTGTTGTATTTATGTTGTGTCATTTGGGAAGCACCTAAGGATTGGGGATTGGTTGCAAGGAGAACCAACAAAGCTATTAAAGGATTAGAAATGTCAATCTTGACCCTCCAAACTCTGGGGAAGGGAAGAGGCTAGATGTTGAATCAATCACCGATGGCTAGTGGTTTAATCAATCATTCTAATATAATGAAGCCTGCATAAAACCCTAAAAGGAGGGGGTTTGGAAAATTTCCAAGTTGGTGAACAAAAGGAGATTTAGGGAGAGTAACATGCCTAGAGAGCTCAAGGGAGCTCAAAATTCTTTCCCCACACCTTGCTCTATACATCTCTTCCATCTCACTGTTTGTGAGATATATACTTTTTAATAAACCAATAATCTATCAAATAAAATATTTTTGAGTTCTGTGAACTGTGCTAACATATTAATCAAACCTGAGGAGATGGTCCTGAGAACCTCTGATTTACAGGCAGTAGGTCAGAAGCAGCACTTCCCTGGTAGCTCAACTGATAAAAAATCGGCCTGCAATGCAGGAGACCCCAGTTCAATTCCTGGGTTGGGAAGATTCCCTGGAGAAGGGATGGGCTTTCCACTCCAGTATTCTTAGGCTTCCCTGATGGCTCAGTTGGTAAAGAATCTGCATGCAATGTGGGAGACCTGGGCTCAATCCCTGAGTTGAGGAAATCCCCTGGAGGAGGGCATGGCAACCCACTCCAGTATTGTTGCTTGGAGAATTCCCATGGGCAGAGGAGCCTTGAGAGCTACAGTCCATGGGGTTGCAAAGAGTCAGGCCAGACTGAGTGACTAAGCACAAGTCAGAAGCACAGGTGATCGATCACCTTGGATTGTTTTGGTGTCTGGAGGAGGTGGGGGCTGTCTTGTAGGATGGTAACCTGTGGAATCTGGTGTGGTCTCTGGGTAGTGTCAGAACAGAGCTGAATTATAAGATGCCCAGCTGATGTCTCTGGAACATTCTTAGTTGAAAGTGTGGAGAAATTCCCACAACAAACACACACATGTTAAAACTGGGTCCAGGAACAATTTTGCACATACTTCTGAAGGGGGACATACCTTACCTCTTCATAGATGATTAGCACCTATTAGTTCAGCAGAAATTTAACATGATTGTATAAAATGGGGGCACTCCTAGAAGACCATAGTAAGTATTGTACTACTGCATAGACTGGATTAAAAGGGGAAAATAAATATGTGAAGTTAAGTGTTTCTTTGTCCTCCAAGCCCTCCTTGGTGGTTCAGTGGTTGATAGTCTGCTTGCAATGCAGAGTATACCAGTCTGATTTCTAGTCCAAGAAGATCCCATGTGTCTTAGAGCAACTAAGCTGGTGTCCCACAACTGCCGAGCCCGTGTACCTACAGAGGCTGCTCCATAACAAGAGGAGCCACCACGACGAGAAGCCTGCACCCCGCAACTAGAGAAAGCCCGGGCACAGTAATGAGGACCCAGCACAGCCCGTAAGTAAATAAATATATAAAAAAAGTGGCTGCACCATTTTAAAAAATATTTCTATGTCCTACATTGTATAAAGCTCAATCTGTTCAAGTTTATGACAGAAAGCCTAACCCAAAGAATTCTTGCTTAAAATTTAAAGACAAAAGATAGTGTGCAGTAATGAAGAACCAGCACAGCCAATAAATAAATAAACACTATAAAAATAAAGTGGCTGCACCATTTTTTAAAAAAATACTTCCATGTCCTACATTTGTATAAAGCCAAATAAGTTGATGTATATGACAGAAAACCTAACGCAGAGAATTTTTGCCTTAAAATTTAAAGATCAAAGACAGTACTTGTCAACTTCAATTGCTGACTTCAATTTCACCAAGATTATATCTAAAGCTGAGTCCAATTTTTATCTACAATAAGCATAATGTGAGCTGAAATTAATAGGTTCTAGTGGGTGAATTAAAATCTCTTTGTTACTGTAAAAATCATAAGAACATATTATGTGAAAACATGGAGTTTGATTAACACTACCAACAATTTCAATGGCTGGACATATAATGAAAAGAGATTCCATTTAGGCAAAATAACCTCATAAATACTTCATGAAACTAATATATTCTTATAAGGGTAACACTAAAAAATTTGTAGGAAGGAACAGTGCAACACGAATTCCAATCATTCCAATCACATAATTAAGCCAAAATGAATAGAGTCTTTCTAATAAGACTTTAAAAACATACTCGAGATTAGATGAAAACCATATAAAAATCCAGAAATTACAAAGAATGTGATTAATATCATTATAGATGATAAAAATTTGAATTAATGAATTTATTGATTGACTGTTTCAAACTATCTGGAAGTTTTCACATGTGTTTGCTTGAATTTGAGCCACTAATGAGAACATTTAACTTTTTAGATGCGTGGCATACAAGTTTGGCTACGTGTGTAAGTCAGTGGTGAATCACTATAATCTCTGAGACGATATGCATTGAATTATCAAATTCCACTCATGCCTCCAAGGGCAACAAGATTCCCCGGTGGCTCTGGTAAAGAATCTGCCTGTAATGCAGGAGACCCAGGTTTGATCCCTAGGTCAGGTTGATTCCTTGGAGACTGGAATGGCAACCCACTGCAGTATTCTTGCCTGGGGAATTCCATAGACAGAGGGGCCTGGTGGGCTACAGTCCATAGGGTCACACAAAAGTCAGACACGACTGAGTGACTAGTACACTTTCCTAGGGCAACTCATTTAAGCTTATTAATCTAAAATCTCCTTTGTTTTTAAAAGTAATATTAATAAAAACATAACATCTTTCTAATGAGTTTTGAAGAAAATACTTATTAAAAATATTTTATAGTATATAAGTACTAAATATATGTAAGAAATAATCACGATGATAAACACAGTGTTAAGAACATATTCCACCTCCCAGATGAAATATCCTCATTCTAAATCTCTCCTCTCAAACTCAAAAAACTAGACAGACCAAAAAATTATGCTTTCATCCAGCAAAACAAGTCAAACAAAAATCTTTGATAAAAGGACAACAGCATGAGTAGGAGACAGAGGATATTCCAAACTTCAATAATATATAAATAGGAAATAAATACCTAAATAGAAAAATTGGTTCTAAGGTTCTTCAGAAGCAAGAAAGTGAAGGAGGCAGTTTGTAGAAATCTCATCAAAGTGGTTCATGGCAAATAGGTGGGGAAACAGTGAAAACAGTGGCTGACTTTATTTTGGGGGCTCCAAAATCCCTGCAAATGGTGACTTTAGCCATGAAATTAAAAGATGCTTACTCCTTGGAAGGAAAGTTATGACCAACCTAGACAGCATATTCAAGAGCAGAGACATTACTTTGCCATCAAAGGTACGTCTAGACTACTTTCCAGTAGTCATGTATGGATGTGAGGGTTGGACTATAAAGAAAGCTGAGGGCCAAAGAATTGATGCTTTTGAACTGTGGTATTGTAGAAGACTCTTGAGAGTCCCTTGGAATGCAAGGAGATCCAACCAGCCCATCCTAAAGGAAATCAGTCCTGAGTGTTCATTGGAAGGACTGATGTTGAAGCTGAAACTCCAATACTTTGGCAGCCTGATGAGAAGAGCTGACTCATTTGAAAAGACCCTGATGCTGAGAAAGATTAAAGGCAGGAGGAGAAGGGGATGATAGAGGATGAGATGATTGGATGGCATCACTGACCCAGTGGACATGAGTTTGGGTAAACTCCGGGAGTTGGTGATGGACAGGGAGGTCTGACCTGCTGCAGTCCATGAGGTCACAAAGAGTCAGACACGACTGAGTGACTGAACTGAATTGAACTGAATATCAAAGCAGAGGGGCCTGGAAGAGACAAAGCACAGGTAAAGTTACCCCAAGAAGTAGGAAAGCCCCACCATGAGTGTAGGTAATCTGAGAACCTTCTGAGACCGTTGTTCCTGGTGAATAACTTCAGTGAATATCAGCAGCTTTTCACCAAGATCCTCTGAGCTTCCTTTTGATGTGCTTGCATCTTTATTCCACTCCATCCAACAGCCAACATGAGTACTGCCTTCTAGAGGGCCTCTTCTGGGCTTGTGGGGTCCTTTTCCTTGCAGGCACAAAGAACTCAAGGTGACCCTAAACAATGAGTGTGGAATTCAAAAGTCCAGTGTTATTGCTGAAGACTGTTACAATGCTGAGGAGCTACAGGATTTAGCCAAATATCACAAGCTCACCTGGCTTCCTTCTCTTTCCTATTTTTGTTTCTAAACTTCCTTGCCAGCTTCCTTTGGAGCACTTTTATTTTTTCCCAGAGAATTCAAGCCAAATAAATAGTTTCTAGCAAATTGAAAGTTAAGAAACCTGAAGTTGCATAAGTTCCTGGGAGGAAGCAGTGCTTCTCAGGATGAATGGGGTAACCTGGAATGAAAGGTCCTCCTTAGAGACTTGACACCACAAGGAAAGAAGGATGCAGGTGGAATAAGTAATAGCTTTATAGTAATGACAAAGAATGATGTGACAGATATATGAAAGTACTTCTCTCTTCCCCAGTGAACAAAATCAATTTAACAAAATTATATTCCACTGTAGCTTATGGATGTAAGAGTTGAAGCATAAAGAAGTCTGGGCACCAAAGAATTGATGCCTTTAAATTGTGGTGCTGGAGAGGACTCTTGAGAGTCCCTTGGACAGCAAGGAGATCAAACCAGTCAATCCTAAAGGAAATCAAGCCTGAATACTCATTGGCAGCAGTGAAGCTGAAGTTCCAATACTTTGGCCACCTGATGCCAAGAGCCAACTTATTGGAAAGGACTCTGTTGCAGGGACAGACTGAAGGCAAAAGCAGAAGGGGGAGACAGAGGATGAGACGGTTAGGTAACATCACCAACTCAGTGGACAAGAATCTGAGTGAACTCTGGGAGATAACGAAGGACAGGGAGGCCTGGTGAGCGCAGCCCATGGGGTCTGCAAAGAGTCGGACACAGCTTAGCAACTGAACAGCAACATTCCACTATATCAATACTACTGACAGATTCAGGTGTTAATGACTTCAAAAAGCGGCCAAACTGCAGAGAGTTCCCTAACCAAAGGAGATATTCCTACCATAGGTAGCATACACTCAAGAATATTGAAACAAGTTGTTATGAAGACATGGCCATCTGCCCTAACTGGGACAATTTTGAAAGACCATGGTAGCTCCAGATCATTCCATGCGGAAATGATCACAGCTCTGTTTCTTCCTCTGCCACCCACTATGCTTTCTTCCACTACCTGTCACAGGTGTTGATCTTAAGGGCACCCTTAATAAATATTCTGAAGGCTAAATTCTATATCAGAGTCAGTTGTTAAGGCACCTAACCTGTGACATTTGTTGCTGATTAGTAGCTAAGTTATGTTTGATTCTTTTGTGATCCCACGGACTGTAGCCCACCAGGCTCCTCTGTCCATGGAATTTACCAGGCAAGAATACTGGAGGGGGTTGCCATTTCCTTCTCCAGGAAGTCTTCTGAAACAGGGATTGAGTCCAGGTCTCCTACATTGCAGACAGGTTCCTTACCACTGAGCCACCAGGGAATGCAAACCTGTGACATAAACCAAACTAAATTCTCAATATCTGCTGACACCATTATTATTTCTGATTGGGCTCAAGGGGAATCATGCATAAAAAGATATTGTAAGAAGAAACATAATATGAAAAAAAAATACATTTCAGCTAATGAAAATTCCCCCCACAAAACATTCATGAAGCGGAGGAAAATTATAACCAAAACATCCTTAAGCAATTATTTGCTTGTGATAAAATCCCCTTGTAACAAATGTCACAAACTGAAAACAGAAGAGAAGGAAAAGAAAGATGTGAGTCAAGAATTGTGTTTAAAAATGAATATATTTTAAATAACTCAGAATAATGTTATAAATAAACATGAAATTGCAAATGTCAGTGAAGAAAGCCATGATAATAGTCAAGACAAAGAGAATGAAATACAGGGATTTAAAGAATAAGAAAATGAAATAAAATAAGAAGCAAATGGCATCATTGATTGGTATATGAGACAAAAATAGAAGCTGTATTGTATTAAGAGTTTATAAAGAAGAGAAACCAAACAATGAAGTAGAACACATATTTAAACTATCTAAGAAATTTTTCTAGAAATAAAGAATTGACTCTTATATAGAAACAGTCCATAGTGTATATATGGAAATTAATGCCTTGATGATGTATTTTAACATAGTAAAATGATTAGATTTTGACAAACAAATGAGCAAGCAGGATTCCCAGGAAAACAATACTAAGGACGAAAAGATGTTAGAAGAAGAGGAATGGAAGAAGGAGGAGGAGAAAAAGAGAACCAACCTAATACCAGACATTTTCAGAGCAATATAGAAAATAAGAAGGAAATCCATAAGATTTCTAAGAAATTTAAAGTTCAAAGGGTGGGCCAAGGACTTTGTATTCAACAAAGTTGTGCTTTAAGGAACAAGATATAGGGAAAAGAGTTTGAAACACCCAATAACTCAGGGAATACTGCATTCTTGAATACTTTTTTTAAAAGTTGTCTAGAAAACAAGCTTTGTCACCCGAAGCTTGGCAGCAGAATGAAGGGGATGATGAGACAGTCTCAAAGTATCAACTTGTAGATTATTCATTACAAAGAGGAAATGATACTTTAACAATGAAGAAAATCAATGATCCAAGTCAAAACCACCAAGGATGGTCTAAACATACACCAAGAGGAAAAAAGCAAACCCAGTTACCCAATACCTAACCTATGTTCTTCTTCCAAATTATCAATGTTATTAGAGAAATAAAATTTTGGAGAAATATTCTAGATTAAAGAAAGCTAAAGAAATATGAAAACTAAATTCAGTGCATTAACTATAATTCCATTCTGTTTTTAAAATGCTGTAAGACCTATTAGGCAATTGAGCAAACATGAATTTGTTATCAACACTAAATTCCTTAAATGTGATCATTGTACTGTAGTTGTATCACAAGAGCATCCTTGTTCTTGGGCAAACTCCGGGAGATGGTGAGAGACAGGAAAGCCTAGCATGCTGCAGTCCAAGGGGTTACGAAGAGTCAGATACTACTGGGAGACTGAGCAACAACAATCCTTGTTCTTAGAAAACTCATGCTATAGTACTTATAGGTGAAGTGCCATTATTCCTACAACTGATTCTCAAATGGTTCACCAGAGGAATATATGGTTGTATATATTTATCTTAAAAGATAAATAAGGTCCGTCTAGTCAAAGCTATAGTTTTTCCAGTAGTCATGTATGAATGTGAGAGTTGGACTATAAAGAAAGCTGAGTGCCTAAGAATTGATGTTTTTGAACTGTGGTGTTGGAGAATACTCTTGAGAGTCCCTTGGACTACAAAGAGATCTAACCAGTCCATCCTAAAGGAAATCAGTCCTGAATAGCCATTGGAAGGACTGATGCTGTAGCTGAAACTCCAATAATTTGGCCACCTGATGCAAAGAACTGATTCATTTGAAAAGACCTTGATCCTGGGAAAAATTAAGGGCAGGAGGAGAAGCAGACGACAGAGGATGAGATGGTTGGATGGCATCACCGACACAATGGACATGAGTTGGCAATGGATAGGGAGGCCTGGCATGCTGCAGTCCATGGGGTCACAAAAAGTCAGACTTGACTGAGCAACTGGACTGAACTGAACTGAAAAAGATAAAAACTATGGTAAAACATATGATTTTGATAATAAAATCATCATGGATGTAGGTAAAACTATTCACTTAACTTTGTTTTTGAGATTTTCAATATAAGTTATAGGGGCTAAGTACACTTGAATTCTCACCAAGAGTATAAGACATCTTCAAACAATATTATCAGGTTACTTAGTATATTGTGTGTGTGCTCAGTCATTTCAGTCATGTCCAACTCTTTAAGACCTCATGGACTGTAGCCCACCAGTCTCCTCTGTCCGTGGGGTTTCCCAGGCAAGAATACTGGAGTAGGTTGTCCTTTCCTTCTCCAGGGGATCTTCCCGACCCAGGGATTGAACCTGTGTCTCTTGTGTCTATTGCATAGGCAGGCAGATTCTGTACCACTGTGCCACATAGAAAGCTAATGTATTAAAACCAGCTAGAAACTAGGATAAAATTCACATGTCATCAAGTTTTTCAAAGTAATAGTAAAATAAATAATTTGGAAACTTTGAAATGATGATGCTTAACTGTAGTGAATATATTTTTGAGTTTGCTCTTAACAATAAACAACATATAAGAAAATAAGTATAGATGCAGTTATCCTTCTCCTGTATCTTTTAATAAGGTAATTGAAAACTCAAGTTCCAAACTAAAACATATTTCTGGTGGAGAAAACCACTTTATACAATACTGGAAGCAAAGCTCTTCAGATCATGGCTGAACTGAAGTGATGGGATGCGGCAGTGCTACTCCTTAGGGACTCTGCTTCCCTCTCTTAGCACTACCATCACCATGACAACCTGGATTGCATGTACTGCATTAGCTAATTGATGCTCCATCAGTCTTAGCATTTTCTTCCACATTCTTCTCCCAGAACATCACAAACTACTTTTGTTCTTAAGAGAGCGGTGTACCAGAAGGCCTTGACTCCAGTTAAACGGAGGCAGGAGATAGGTGGGCTCCAGGCTACACATTTGCAACTAGCCTCCTGTTTATATTTCTTGAGGAAAGAAGTAGGTGGGCTGCAGCATAGACTCCTATAGCCAGCATCCTATTTACGCTTCCAGATAGAAATAACATCAGGAACAGGGTAAAGAGCTGAACTTTGCCTCCGGAGGATGCTTTAAGATAACAGTAATGGAGGGGCAGAGAGGAGCTGAGTTCTGCCCAGATAAAAGATAAAGTGACTGCATATTCTCATTCTTGCAGTCAAGGCAACCTCCCTGACTACAGATGCTCAGAAAGAGTCCTTGGGGATCAAAAAGGAGGAGGCACCACCCTATAATAGGTAATACCAAGCATCCATGGGCTTCTGCCCTGGAATCCATCTTGGCTAAAAGTTACAAACACATATTAGGGAGGGTCATAGGGCAAGTCAAGTGTGGAAAAAAACAGGAGAATTGAGTAAAGGTAAAGACCCAGGGAGTTCTTAGGTAGCTCGGTAATAAAGACTCCGCCTACCAATGCAGGAGACATGGGCTTGATCCCTGCGTCAGGAAGATCCTCTGGAGGAGGAAATGGCAACCCACTCCAATATTCTTATCTGGAAAATTCCATGGACAGAGAGCCTGGTGGGCTATAAATACAAAGAGTGACTGAGCACACATGGAAAAGAAGACCCAGAAGAACTGCCCTCTATAAATGATTTATAAATGATATGTCCATGGGATTCTCCAGGCAATAAATGATTTAACGCTCTCTTTACTGGGCTCCTCCTCACTAAGGAGGATAGCCACACCTTTCTCCCTGGGTGTGTATCTCTGTCTTGCTTCTGTCTTAACTAAACAGTTTCACTCTGAGCTCTCCTGTGCTCAGTCTCCAATAATAAGCTCTGTATCTGTTTTCACAGTTTTTGCCTTCTTGAAACATTCTTGCTTTCAAGCAGGGCAAGAGCCAGGGGAACTTTGCTTTTAATCTCTAACGTTGCTGGTCTAGCAGCTAAGATCCCTGGCTTTCATCCAGGCTACCCACGTCTGATTCCTGGGCAGGGAACTAGAATTTTGCTTCAAGCTACCAGTCAGGGCTGTCTCCTCAAGATCAAAGCATATTCAAAAAGCTCTATATACTAATAACCACTTTGCATATACTGTCTCAATTCCAATAGTTCATCCACCAAACTGTGGATCCGTCTTTCAAAATGAAATATCAGTTTTTGCACAGCCAGCAAAAGTGCTCAAAGAAAGCTCTCTGCTTTCTGCTCAGTCGTATCTGACTCTTTGCAACCCCATGGGCTATAGCGCACCAGGCTCCTCTGTCCCTGGGATTTCCTAAGCAAGAATACTGAAGTAGGTTGCCAATGCTTCCTCCAGGTCATCTTCCCAATCCAGGGACTGAACTTACGTCTCCTGTGAATCCTACATTGGCAGGTGGATTCTTTACTGCTGTGTCATCGGGGAAGCCCTCAAAAAAGCCATCAGATACAATTTACTTAATTTTCTGTGCATAAACACACATCAATTAGAAAAGAATTACAAAAATCACTACTGAAATGGCATTCCATCTTTGTGGTTGATCACATCTTCTCATATAATTTTTACAGGAACATTTTCTGAATTTTCATAATCATTACTACTATTTGTGTGGACTTTTACATGTGTATTTTTATAATATAAAATACTACTTATTAGTTTCCCTTTGTTCATTATTGTAACTTGCAGGCGTTTTGTACTAGCCACTTTCTATAAACTATAGTTTGTCCTACACTGCCTTGCTGCTGCTGCTGCTGCTGCTAAATCAATTCAGTCGTGTCCGACTCTGTGTGACCCCAAGGATGGCAGCCCACCAGCCTCCCCCATCCCTGGGATTCTCCAGGCAAGAACACTGGAGTGGGTTGCCATTTTCCTTCTCCCATGCATGAAAGTGAAAAGTGAAAGTGAAGTCACTCAGTCGTGTCCAACTCTTAGCGACCCCATGGACTGTAGCCTACCAGGCTCCTCCGTCCATGGGACTTCCCAGGCAAGAGTACTGGAGTGGGGTACCATCGCCTTTTCTGACACCGCCTTGCTAGGATTTACTAAAATTCCTACTAGGCTGTATAGCTCTGGAGGTCAAGGACATTATTTTTCTTTACTCATCGTTGAAAGCCCAGCTGATAGTAAAATTCAGGGTTGTCAGATGTGGAAGGCTAAATGACAGCCACTCCAAAAATATCCCTGTCCTAATTCCTAGAACCTGTAAATAGATTACCTTCTATGACAAAAGAAAGTTTGCAGATCTGACTGCCTTAAGGATTTGGGGATGCGGAAGTTATCCTAGATGTCCCATTGGACTGATGAATACCACAAGGGTATTCATAGGAGAGAGGCAGGAAATTAGAGATCCGAAGGTGCCCTACTGGCTTTGAAGATGGAGGAAAGGGACAGGAGGAAGTAGGTGGCCTCTTGACGCTGGAAAAGACAAGAGGAGATGGATTCTTGCTCTGGATGAAAAATATAGCCTGCCATATCTGTAAGCAAAGGCCACCACTACAACCAACATAGACAGTGATCCCTGAAGGAACTCAAGATGGAGTCCAGCAGATTGCTGCTTTTCCAAGCCCTCCGCCATGCAGCCATCCTCCAGTGTGCCCCCTGAAGAGCCTCAGAAAGGGGAAGAAGAGGATACTGGCCCCAGATAGCCAAATGTGCTTCTCAGCTATTCAGTTTTGTCTGACTCTTTGCAGTCCCATAGACTGTAGCCCACCGGACTCCTCTGTCCATGGAAACTTCCTGGCAAGAATACTGGAGCAGCTTGCCATTTCTCACTCCAGGGGGTCTTCTGAACCAAGGGACTGAACCAGAGTCTTAAGTCCCCTTCATTGGCAGTCAGGTTCTTTACCACTAGTAACACCTGGAAAGCCCCCTAGACTGCTAAGGTGCATGTCAAAGTGACAGTTTCAATGATCCCAGACCCTTGCATCTTCCCATACAAAGAAACCACTGCATTCATTAACTCGAATTGTCTGGTTTCCTTTAATTAACATTAACAATTTGATGTTCCAACTACCTGGTTTTTGTTGCAAAACTCCTATAGATCCTAATTCTTCCCTCACCTCTTTGGAGTAGTCCCTCAGAGACATCTGAGAGGCTATCTCATGAGTTTACGTCCTCAGGAAGTTCACCAAATAAAATATAATTCTTAACTATTAGTTCTGCATTTTTTTCCCCAGTGGACACCAGACTTAAGAAGAAATAAGCCACACTGACACCACTGCCTATAATACGGTGAGACTTATTTTAAATTTTGACCTCCATAACTCTAAGCTTGTGTTGTTTTAAGCCATTATCTCACATGATAGCAAAGTAATACTCAAAATTCTCCAAGCTAGGCTTCAACAGTACATGAATCGAGAACTTCCAGTGTTCAAGCTGAATTTAGAAAAGGCTGAGGAACCAGAGATTAAATTGCCAACATCCATTAGATCATAGAAAAAGCAGGACAATTCCAGAGAAACATCTAATTCTGCTTCATTGACTATGCTAAAGCCTTTGACTATGTGGATCACAACAAACCGTGAAACATTCTTCAAGAAATGGGAATACCAGACCACCTTACCTGACTCCTGAGAAATTTGTATGCAGGTCAAGAAGCAACAGAACTGGATAGGGAACAATAGACTGCCTCCAAATTGGTAAAGGAGTACATCAAGGATGTATAGTGACACCCTGCTTATTTAACTTATATCCAGCATATGTCATGTGGAATGCCAGGCTGGATGAAGCACAAGTTGGAATCAAGACTGCCAGGAGAAAAATCTATAGCCTCAGATATGCAGATAACACAGCCCTCATGGCAGAAAGTGAATAGGAAATGAAGAGCCTCTTGATGAAAGTGAAAGAGAAGAGAAAAAAATTGGCTTGAAACTCAGCATTCAAAAAATGAAGATCATGGCACCTAGTCCCATCACTTCAAGGCAAATAGGTGGCAGAATAATGGGAACACTGAGAAACTTTATTTTCTTGGGCTCCAAAATCACTGGAGATGGTGACTGAGCCATGAAATGAAAAGAAGCTTGCTCCTTGAAAGAAAAGCTATGACCAACCTAGGCAGCATATTAAAAAGCAGAGATATCACTTTGCTGATCAAGGTCTGTATAGTCAAAGATATGGTATTTCCTGTAGTTGTATATGAATGTGAAAGTTGGACTAGAAAGAAAGCTGAGCGCCAAAGAATTGACACTTTCAAACTGTGGTGTTGGAGAGGACTCTTGAGAGCCCCTTGAACTGCACGGAGATCAAACCAGTCAGTCCTAAAGGAAATCAGTCCTGAATATTCTTTGGACGGACTGATGCTGAAGCTGAGACTCCAATAATTTGGCCACCTGATGTGAAGAATTGACTCATTTGAAAAGATCCTGATGCTGGGAAAGATTGAGGGCAGGAGGAATAGAGTTTGACAGAGGATGAGG
Organism: Bos taurus; assembly: GCF_002263795.3. Taxonomy (NCBI): domain Eukaryota; kingdom Metazoa; phylum Chordata; class Mammalia; order Artiodactyla; family Bovidae; genus Bos; species Bos taurus. The sequence goes on from NC_037347.1 coordinate 60,954,927, forward strand.
TGGTTGGATGGCATCACCAACTCAATGGACATGAATTTGAGCAAGCTCTGGGAGTTGGTGATGGACCAGGAAGCCTGGCATGCTGTAGTCCATGGGGTTGCAGAGAGTAAGACACCACTAATCGACTGAGGTGAACTGAAGCCTCTATATTTGTGGTAAATTCTTACAATTAAGGAATTAATAAATAAATTTTACCACTGTAAACTCAGGTTTTATACATTAAGGTAATTTTTCTTAGATCATATGCAAATACAATTAGGATACAAAATGAAATTTTTCTGACCATAAACATTATGCTATTTTTATCAGTTTTACTAAACTATGACAGTTATCACCATGAGACAATATTATGAAAACTGGACTGTGTGCTTGGTACTAAAATACTTTTTCTGTATTACTTTAGTCATTTTAAATAAGAGGGAGAACAGCAAATAAACTTCAGTAAGTTTCATTGATTAATATGCATTTCTGGGGTGAATGGTAGAATCAAAATGTTACCTATGTAACATACTAGTAGCTATTCAGCTTACTAATTCAAACAGAATGTTTATGTTCAGATAAACATCATTAAAAATGATGGAATGAATGGATGTTAAAACTATCATGTATATTAGATAAATACTTGGAAAGAGTTAAGATCATCTCATTGATAATCATTTAGTACGAATTCAACTGCTCTCAATAATTTTCATAACATAATGCATCAAATTTTGTGTGTTTAATGTTATAATTGAATAGTATATTGTTTCACCACCCACATCATAAAACTGCAAAGGTTTTTCAAAATAAGGTTTATTGAAGTATAATTTATATGCAATAAATCACACCCTTTTAAACTGCACTGTTTGTTGAGTTTTGTTAAATGTATATTATTGTGGATTCACTACCACAATGAAAATATAGATTATTTATATCTCCCCAAAAGGTTTACTCCTACTACTTTGCACTGAAAACTGTCCCACCCCTAATCCTTGTCAACCACTGGTTTGTTTACAGTCACTCAAATGTTGACTTTTATAGACCGTAATGTAAATTGTATCATACAATATGTACTCTTTTGTGTCTGGCTTCTTTCATTTAGCATAATACTTTCAAGATTCATCCATGCTCTTGTGTGTTTCAGTAGCTCATTCTTTTCATTTCTGATTTGATTTCTAAGGCATGGATATACCAGAATTTGTTAATTCGTTCAGTAGTTAATAAGCATCCGGGTGCTTTGCAATTTGGGCATACTATAAATAAAACTGCCTGAATATTTGCATGTCTTTGTTTTCACTTCACTTGAATAAATACCTCAGAGTTGAATCGATAGGTCATGTGGTAGGTATATGTTTAACTTTATAGGAAACTTTCAAACTACTTGCCAAACTGAATGAAGCAGTTTGCATTTTCATCTGTAACATATGAAATCACAATTTCTCCTATTTTTGTCACCACTTGAAACTGCCAGGCTTTTTCATTTTAGCCATTCTTGTGAGTGCGCCTCCATTTTCTTAATTAAGGGCAAGCAGTATTGATCATCTTTTAATAAATATTTTGTGGTGATTTGTGTATCTTATTGTGTGATGTGTTTCTGTATGGTTTGCTCATTTTTTTTAATTGAGTTATCATCTTAGTATTGAGTTGAAAGACTAGAGTACTTAATTTTTGGTAAAGAACTTTTATAAGATATTTGCAAATACATTCTTCCAGGCTTGGGTTGACCTTTTATTTTCCTAATTGTGCCTTTGAAAAAGCAAGTTTTAATACTGAAGAAATAGTTTTCACATTTTACACATTTTTCTTTTATGACTTGCGCTTTTGTATCTTGTTTAAGAAATATTTTCAAATGTATATCTAATAGCTCCAGAGCCATTTAATGACTATATTATCATATATATACACACACACACACACACACACACACACATGCTATAAACCTCATGGTACAATCTCATATTTTTATTAAATATTCACATGAATTAAAAAGAAGTTAACATAAAGACCAAAATTTTTAAAAATTATAGTTTATATGTACCATTTATGGTATTATTCATACTTTCCTGGTGATTCAGGTTTCAATCTGATATAATTTCCTTTCAGTCTGAAGAAGTTTTTACAAACTTTTTGTGGTGACATTCTTGCAATTAATTTTCTTAACTTTCTTATATCTAGAAACACATTTTTCATCTTTGAAGAAAGCTTTTGCTCGATCCAGAATCTTGGTGTAACGCTTTTTAGTACTTCAGCTCCTTACAGATGCTACTTGAGTGTTTTTTGGTGTTCATGATTCCTTCCTTTAAGTCTCTGGCTGAATCATTTTTTCAGTTTATTATGATATTTTTCTCTTGATTCTTTCAAGTTTCAGTATTAACATCTGACTTTCAATGGTTTGCCTATGTGTGACCTTTTTTGGTGTTTACTCTAGGTTTGCATTGAGAATATTGAATCGATAGTTTTGTTTATCTCATAAAATTTGGGAAATTTGGAGACATTATTTCTTCAAACATTTTTCTGAACATATTAGATTCTAATTTCATGTATTTTCAGCTATTTGACACTATCTGAAAGTTCCTGAGTCTCTGCATTTTCTTTTTTTCAGGGCTTTGTCTCTTTGTACTTTGATAATTAGTAGTGTTGTGTATCCAAGTTCACTGATTTTTCTTTTCTCTGTGGTTTCTCTTCAATTTTTAAATTCATCCAGTTCGTATTTGTTTGTATTTAATTTTAGGCATTTTAGCTCTCAGTTCTAGAAATTCCTTTCTTCCTTTGTTACTGCTTCCATTTATCTGATGAGATTTCCTATTTTTTTTTTTAAGTTAAGTAATTTTTTTTACTTCCCTAAGAATATTTATCATGGCTCTCAAAAGTCTTTATTTCCTTATTTCAATCTATGGATCATTTCAAGATTGATTTCATGTTATTGCCTTTTTGAGACAGTCGGGAATATTACCCAATTTCCTGGTTCTCTTTATGTTAGGAAATTTTAGATTGTGCTTTAAACAATTAATTGCATTTCAGTGGAAAACTGTGCATTGTCTAGAAGACAATCTTCAGATAATTTGATTTAGGTCCTTGTCTTCTGACCTAAAGCTTGGTAAGTCATAATTAACTTACAAATCTGCAAATTCTGTTTTCTCTGGTAAAAAGTTCAACTCGCTTTTCTCTATGCTGCAGGGAAAAAAATAATTTTGCTCCCATGTGAGCACTCATTTCAATATCCCTGCTGTATATCTTTTGAAATGGTTATAACTTGTATCTGATCACTTCTTGATAAATAAATAGAACAAAATATTTCAAATGTGTTCATCTTTATACCTGTATGAGGCTCATAATTTTACGTTCTCTTTTGAAAATTGTCTTTGAGAGTGTCCTAAGTGTTATGAATGTAGAGATGTTAGAAATCTAAAACCCATTATTATTGTCTGTCAGTAATGTGTCTTTTGTTTTAGCAGACAATTCCCAAAATGAAATTTGTTTTTTGGATATTAGCTTCAATCTCAGTTCAGATCTGTCTGATTTTACTCTGAGTCTGCTCCACTTGGGAGTGGTTCAAGGATTAGCCAAAATATGATCAGACAGAAATCTGAGATCCTTTCTCTGGCCTTTTCAGAGCAAATTCACAATGTTGTCATAGGTACCTTGCCTTGTCTTCAAAGTAGCTGACTCACCATGACTCCTAAGTGTGATTCCTGAGGCCAGAAATACTATGGTCCCTCTATTATCACCCCACTCCCAAGCAACATATGTGAGCATTACTGTTGGGGACAAACAATGGAGAACTTACCGTATACCTTCCCTCAGAAACAGTATTCTATAACCTCCTGCTCTTCTCCATCACCTAGGGCCTTCAGACAGCTGCTTGTTATAGTATGTCCATATTTGTCACTGCTTTCTGTGGCAACATCAGTCCACTTTGACCTTACTCCATCACTATGGAAAATACAGCTCTGCATATTATAGGGTTTTGAACAAATAAGGGTGTGTTATACAAATGAACACTTTGCTTAATAATGTATCAACGCATTTGAGTTTAATATGCTTCCTAGTATTAGAATAGATGCACATATAATTGGAAAATATAATTTAACATTAACATAATGACTACATTATAGATCCATTCATACATTTGGATGAGAATAATATTTACAATATATAATATTAAATCTTTATATATTTCTTACAACAATGTCAAGTACAGTATCTCAGAAAATAACATAGGTAAAAATCAGAACTTTCTTTTTGAAGCTGCTCTCTATTTTGTTGAGAGTAAAAGAAAGAAAGAAAGAAAAAGGAAGTAAGGAAGGTAGAGAAGGAGAGAGAGAAGAGGAAGAGAGAAAGCCAAGGAGGAAAGAAAATAAGCCATGATAACAGAGATTAAGAATGGTTACAAATGAATACCCCAACATAAAAATAGAATTTAATTTTCATGAGCTTCACATCCATCTTCATATGCTTTTGTCATTACCCTTTCCGAAACACTCAGCTTTACCTGTGACTACATTTTATGTTACCCTTTCCTATAATGGCTTTGTATTCATCCCTCGGGTTGGATGTTGCTCTCAAGTAGTCTCACACTCCTTGCTTCCATGATGTAACACACACTGTCTGTTGCTATGGCAATGATCAGCATCTTTCAGCATGAACCCCTGTGATTACAGGTTTCTAGTGCCAGACTCTTCTTCTTTCAGTCAATTTTCAGAGATCCCTTTTTTCTTCCACACACTCCAAATTCAGCTCTTAAGGTGCTTTGATTAATGTTTCAGAGTTTAACCAGTGTAGTGATGTGTTAAGTGGCAGTGCTTTATCTGCATTTTTCCATAACTCTATTGTTCAGCCTATATGAATTTTTTTTTTACTGAATCACAGTAAGCTAGGTGTAGCTGACATTTTTAAAATGCATAAATCAGCCTTGAAATAACAAACTTGTAGTTTGTGTACATGAGATCTAGATTGTAGCACTCAAGTATTAAACACAAAGTGAATTATAAAGAAAAAAATTTTATTCAATAATATCTTGATAATTAAATACAGGTCAAGATCCTGATTATTATATGCTGGAGAAGCAGGGAGCCCATCCTACCACATATAGTAAGTCACCTTATGCATGACACTATCAAAGTATTTACCTTGTATTTATCAGACAAATTTCAGCTGAACATCTAGCTTGTGAGATTAAATATGTGTATAAAGCTAAAGGCATACATTCTTCCTAAATTATGCATTCTTTGCTCCATATGTCCACAAGGGAAAGGCTCCTTCTCACGAGTATATGTTTTTATTTTTTTTATTTTTATTTTTTAATATGCTTGTTCTTTATCACCATTGCTGTAAATGGCTTTCTTGACATGGAGAAGATATGTCACATTATGTATTTAACGTTTCTTTTCTTTTTTTCAGTTGTGCTAAGAACTCTTAATATGAGATCTACCCTTTTAAGAAATGTTTAAGTGTACAATAGAGTATTATTAACTGCAGGCATTATGTTGTACAGCAGATAAGATCTCGGGGAGGGAGGAAGGTTCAGGATGGGGAACACGTGCTTTTATTTTTTAAGAATATAAAGATCTTTGTGCATTTTTCATTCCGGTTAAGACCACAGCTGAAAGTTCAAATAACAATGAATTTTTATTTCATAAAGATAATGAAAACACATATCAGATTGTGTAGAAAGTAAATTATTTGACAAGCAGACCAAGAATTTCCTAATTAATCAAAATTTACTTTTACATTTTTCACATAGTTTAAATGAGTATTTTTGCAAGAAGGCAAATAACCTATGAGATGCAAATTTGTTGATCTTTCTCATATATATAAGAGGTCTTCTTTTGACCTCTTTGAAGAATGAATTAATATCCACTGACATGATGATTTTGAATTGTGGTGCTGGAGAAGACTCTTGAGAGTCCCTTGGACAGCAAGCAGATCAAACCAGTCAATCCTGAAGAAAATAAACCCTGAATTTTCATTGGAAGGATTTAAGGCTGAAGCTGAAGTTCCAGTAGTCTGACCACCTGATGCGAAGAGCCAACTCATTGGAAAAGACCCTGGTCTGAGGGCAGGAGGAGAAAGGGGTGACAGAGGATGAGATAGTTAGCATCACTGGCTCAATGGAAATGAATCTGAGCAAACTCCAGGAGAAAGTGAAGGACAGGGAAGCCTGGAGTGCTGCAGTTCATGGGGTCACAAAGAGTTGGATATGGCTTAGCAACTAAACAACAGCACTGATATAAAGATTACCCAAGAACCTATAACCATACTCCTAGCTCGGATTCAATCTTGGCTCCAATTAACTATCAACTGTTAACTTAGATTGCCGTTAAAAACCTAGGTTTCATTATGCCTAATCAAATTATTTTCTTCCCCAGAAGATCAAAGATACCCAAGCTGCAAGTGCTGTTTAAAATTCACTAAGTAATAAGATCAATTTTGTGGGCTATCATTTAGTATTGTATGCCTAAATTTCCTTTCACAATTATTAACGCATAAACCAAGCAGCTTATATAGTTTCAAAAGCCGTGGACATTGTAGACTGATTTATACTGTAAATTTATACTGATTTATCAACCCCCAAGTTTGTTCAGAATCAAGTAAATCTAAAGGACTAAACTCCATTCAAAAAGGAAGAATATACATTTCATAGAGAGTAAAAATGTATTCACCTATGACACTATGCTACCAAGTGAACACATATTTTAAGTGAAAGAGGCTTGTTCACTTACAAATTTGTGAGTTTACATGAAAAACAAATATCCTGGGCATGTTTATATTCTCCCTTTCAGGCCTGTTCTTAACCCTCGATGATACCTAGGACTGTATCCCATGCACCCAGTGCAATTTACTCTGTTAAGTTGCCCTCTTTTCAAAAGTCACTCTCTAAATAGGATTTGTCAAACTAATTTAACCCCAAAATAAAGAATTAACAATCTTAATGCATCACCTTTATCTTTCATTATGAAAAGCTAGACTTATCTAAGTGTGAGAGTTTCTGATTGAGACTGATCATACCTGAGCTGGACTTCCCTGGTAGCTCAGCTGGTAAAGAAACTGCCTGCAATGCAGGAGACTCCGGTTTGATCCCTGGGTTGGGAATGTCCCCTGGAGGAGGGCATGCCAACCCATTCCAGTATTCTTGCCTGGAGAATCTCCATGGACAGAGAAGCCTGGCGGGCTACAGTGCATGGGTCTCAAAGAGTCAGACACAACCGAACAACTAAGCATACACACAAACCTGAGCCAGCAGCTGAGGCAGGTCAATTCCATGGCAACCATACTTACAACTTTAAATAAAACTCTACCTCTGGTTATGCAAGTGCCAAGGTTAGCGAGAGTTTAATAATTATTGTTGTACATGACAAGGTTTGAATTATAAGATCTTATAGGATCTAAACTGAATCAAAGATCACATTATATTCTAGCAGTTTACTGCATATACCTATGAAAACATATTTCAGAGGAAGGCAGTGCATATTGCAATGCTAAAACCACTGATGAGGAGGGAGGGGAGTTCAGGATGGGGAACACCTGTATACCTGTGGCGGATTCATGTTGATGTATGGCAAAACCAATACAATATTGTAAAGTAATTAACCTCCAATTAAAATAAATAAATTTATTTAAAAAAATAAAACCACTGATAACAACTTCAAGTAGAGCAAACGTGTTAAACAATATGGATAAACTCTAAAGGATAACATGCAATTTCGTTGGAACTGTAAAATAAAGTAGTTTTAGATTCCTAAAATTGAATATGAAAAACACTGCAGTAGGGTGAGGAAAGAAAATATTAGAACATCTGTTTGTGAAATTTCTCATTCTGTATTTTATAAAAAAAACAAAATGTGTGAATGCATGTTATTTAAATCATGTGTGACTATAATAGTACACATAAAGAAGTTATATATATATATATATATATATATATATATATATATATATGTATATGTATATATGTTAGTCCTTCCATCGTGTCTCACTCTTTATGACCCCATGGACTGTAGCCCGTGAGGCTCCTCTCTCCATGGAATTCTCCAGGCAAGAACACTGGAGTGCATAGCCATTCCCTTCTCTAGGGGATCTTCCCGACCCAGGGATCAAAACCAAATCTTTTGAATTGCAGGCAGATTCTTTACCATCTGAGCCACGAGAGAAACCCACAATAGTGCACATAAAGTTATAAATAAATAAACAAACTATACTTCTCACTAAAGGTAAAAGACAATACAGCAATTGATAGATGGATACTGTCAGAAGACTCCAAAGATATATTGCAGTTAACGATCGTAAGGTAGAATTAAGAACTGAATTACCATTTCTAAATTATAATGCTAGCTTTTCAATTTTAGCAATATTTCCACATTATGGATTCAACACTGGATACAATAACAGCAAACTGGGACACAAAGATAAGAAAACTTCACATGTAAACCTCTTATTTACCTTTAAAATGAACTCTAAAAACTGAATAAATGAGCCTCGAGAGTATAAACTAGAGAACACAATAAATTATATAAATTCAGATTGTGGCAAATAAAGGAACCAAGCAAATACATGGACTATAACATTAAAATTCAAACTCACAGGACAAAATGCTTATTTTGGAAGCACACAGATACAAAATATCACTTGGTTAGCACAGCTCTTGAACAGGAAATTTCGTAAACATGAAAATTTGTAATTTGTGAAACAGTTAATCTAATAGAGGCAATAATGAGATTATGATATGTTTTCAGAAAGGATTACTTTGTCTAATAGATATTTGTTATGGCTTTTGATTAAAGCTTATATCTTCTATATTAATATAAAATAAAATACTGACCCAGAAAATTTATCTATTGTATAGAAAGTTTTTAATTTTGTCCATTCAACTTTAGCTGACTTGTCCTTTAAATGATGATACTTAATTTTATCCCTAGAAAACAGCTTTTCCCTTTGCAAATCAGAAGTGCCTTGTTAAAAGTTCATTCATCTCTGCACATCACCAAGGGATAATATATGGTATCCTAATTCACCTCATATTGCAATGAAGTTCCCAATTTATCCGAGCACAGCCATGGAATTTGGAGGTTGGGCAGCTATCATCTCCCTTTCTTTGGTCACAATTTCTAACCCAAACATCTATAAATCTGTGCATAAATTAGAAAATTCCTAGTAAATTTTTTCAGGAACGCTATGTGCACTGCTGGGAAGGAATGAAGGCAAAAGGAGAATGGGGCTGCAGAGGATGAGGTGGTTAGATAGCATCACCACTGCAATGGACATGAATTAGAGCAACATCCACTATTAGACACAATGGAAGACAGAGGAGCCTGGCATGCTGCAATAAATGGAATCACAGAGTGGAAATGACTTGGTGACTGAACAAAAATAACCACACAGAGCATTGTCACAAAATAATTTAGGAGTCAATGTTGCATGTCACACTGTTTAAGCTATGATTACCAGAATCACAGTTCTCCATATTGTACTTCTCCATCGTGAAGTTCAAATGCAGAATTACTTGAAGTCAAATGTAATAGTATATTGAATTCAGTGCACTATTATATTTTTAAGGGTAAATTTTAATAATATGAAAAATCTGCATTATTTTTGCCTTTTTTATGCTTTAAACTTTTTTCTTGAATGGATCAATAGATTGAAGATTGACAAAGGACTGAACTAAAGTATATACAACAATGTGGCAGGTAGACACTAAGATGGGTCCCAAGTGTCCACATTTCTTGGTATTCATGCTTATATATGGGCTTCTCCAGTGGCTCAGTGGTAAAGAATCCACCTTCTAAGCAGAAGGGGTGGGTTTGATCCCTGGGTTCCTTTCTTGAAAGAAATATCTTTATCAGCTCTTTGAACTTGATACAAAGTTGGAAAAGAACAGCAAAAAAAAAAAAAAAATTCTACTTGGCTGATTTGAACAAGTAGCAAGTTAATATGTACCTAAAGGGGAAAAAAATAGTATTTTGTTTAAAATAAAATCCAAAAGAGAAGTAGGCAAGTGAAGAAATTTTTATGAGGAATAAGTATGAATCAGATAGCTCAAAAAGGTGAAAAAGAAAATGCAATCAGTTCTCTAATGAATTAATAGGTACAGCAGGGAATCTCATGTTACTTTATGCGAAATTGCTAATGAACAGCAGAGAAGCTGGGAAAAAATGGTAGTCAGCACATTCTAGGAACCCACTTGCCTTTTAAAGGCCTTAAAAATAGAAGATGGCTCTTTATTAAAAATCAACATATTTTCCTTTTCTTCTAGATTTAGAAGAAAGTGTAGGGTTTTTCCTATCTATATAAATAATGGTAACACAGAAAACTTAAAGTAACATGGCTTATACATCATCTTTGCACTTTTTTAGTTTTTCTTATTTTGCATTGCTCTTAAAATGAAGTTTCCAGCTAGTTTCTCTTAGAGAGCTCTTTTGTCCATTCCAGAAGAATGACACTTCTAAGATCCATTTCATTCACATATGGGGGAGTCACACACTCAGATGTTGGAAGAAGCAGGTAAGTAACTTAGAAGACTGGAGTTTATTAGATAAGAAACACACTCCTACATGAGAATGGGTACCTCATCTAAAGGGCAACCAGTCTCCGGCTTAAGTATTTGGAGGACATGAGGAAATAGACTCAATGTTGCTTGATCATTGAGTTTATAAAATAATATTGTTACCTAGGTTGTTGGCCCAGAATCATACCTCTGCACTTCCCTCAAATGGAAAACAACTATTCTTACTTAAGTTTCAGGAGGAAGCTGCCAAGAGAAAAAATAAAAACTGGTTAGAATGAAAAAACTGGCCCAAAATGGCAGAAGATTTGACTTCCAATAGACCCTGAGCCTCACCATACACTCATTGTAATATATTAGCATTTGCTGAATGACAGGCCAATCAGTGCCATGACAGTCGGCAATTGTCATGACAAGAACCAGAAGGGCCATTGTTATCACTGCTGTTCATTTGCTAAGTAGCGTCCAATTCTTTGAGACACCATGAACTGCAGCACACCAGGCTCCTCTGTCCTTCACCATCGCCCAGAGTTCAAATTCATGTCCATTGAGTTGGTGATGCTAGCCTCTGCTATCATCTCATCCTCTGCTGCCTGCTTCTCCTTTGCCTTCAATCTCTCCCAGCATCAGGGTCTTTTCCAATAAGTCAGTTCTTTGCATCAAGTGGCCAAAGTATTGGAGCTTCAGCTTCAGCATCAATCCTTCCAATGAATATTCAGGGTTCATTTCCTTTAGGACTGACTAGTTTGATCTCCATTCAGTCCAAGGAAAGTTCAAGAGTCTTCTCTAGCATCATGATTCAAAAGCATCTATTCTTCAGCATTCAGTCTTCTTTATGGTCCAACTCTTTTAAGCCTACATAAGGACTGAAAAGAAGTGTTACATCACTTTCAGGTTCTAACCACATGCTTGTTCTTGGATAAGTCATGAATATTCCTACCATTCTTTCCAAACCCCTCTCTTTTACTTCCAATCTCCTATATTTTTGTCTCCATATGAACTGGCTTGAGAAGTCGCTTTTCAAACTAGGTTCCCCATTCTCCATTCTTTGGCCATTGAATGAAGCTTGTGCTCTTCCAGTCTCAGCATTGGTTTCATTATTGGCTATGTGAATAAATCAGAAAACCTCCCTGGCCAGGACAAGGGGTCTTGATCTGAGGAAGGAACCTAGATGGGGTCTAGTAGATCAACTTGGTAGCAATATCCAACTGTTTATTTGAAGACTTCTGATTTTTAACTATTGACACCCAAGTCAATTTAAAATATTGGGAAGGTTGAGTAAAATACATCCAGTTGTTCATTTTGGTTCAGTTCAGTCTCTCAGTCCTGTCCTACTCTTTGTGACCCCATGGACTGCAGCATGCCAGGCTTCCCTGTCCATCACCAACTCCCAGAGCCTGCTCAGACTCATGTCCATTGACTCAGTAATGCCATCTAGTCATCTCATCCTCTGTTGTCCCCTTCTCCTACTGTCTTCAATCTTTCCCAGCATCAGGGTCTTTTCCAATAAGGCATTTTCCAATGTCTATGTGTAGACAACTTAAATCAGTTACAAGGCACTATACACTGCAGTGCTTCTCCAGTGGACCCTCTAAGATAACCCCCTGGTTCTTCAGATGAGAGACTCCTAAGTGAGTGACTCGTGACCAGAACTGAGCCAACCACATTCTGCTAAGGATTTGAAGTATGATAAGAGGCAATCAGGTACCCAGATGGGGACAAATTATCTTAGACAGTAGCAACAAAAATAGTAAAAAGATCCCAAAACTCTAGGGGAGCATTGATTTATAACCCTCCTTCACTTTTTAAATGATTTTAATAGTTCTTCTGATAAAAATATTTTCATTATCATTTCCCCACAGAGAGCTAGAGTTGACTTTTGTTGCTTGAGTGCAAAAATAATACAAAACACAATTTTTACTAACACGAAAACATTCATTAAGATGGAAATAAGTCTTTTCTTTCCACTCAACTACTTTCTTAACTCAAGTGGCTCCCAACCAGGAGAAAGACTGGGCTTCTAGGGATATTTGAACAAGGAAGTATTGTGTGTGTGTGTGTGTGTGTGTGTGTGTGTACGTAATTACGGGAATCAAGTGCCATTGATATTTAGTGTTTGAGAATTCCCATGAATTATCATCTCCCTGCACTGGGAGGCACAGTTCTATACATAAATATCCATGCCTTTCAAACGCCAAAGGAATTTTTCCTTTAATTGTTTCTAACATACTCTGAGAGGAGTGCTGTCATATGCCTAAAGTTAATAATCTATTATTTCAAATCCAAGATGTCAGCTTGAGTCTTTTCACTTGTCTTCACAAATTTTACCTTTGTCCTCAAGTTTACAATATTCAAGCAGGCATGCTAAGTATTTTTAAAGGATCAAAAAAGAGAATACGTGGAGTCTCACAAATCTTATATATAGAACTTACACTTTATTGCCCACTAATCTGTGTGCCAGCTTTCATGGAATAAAATCCTGGCTACTACCTGCTTTGCTCTCTTATGTCACCACTAGAGAGAAACATGAAATTTTCTTCATGTTTCAGCACCATTTGTTTATTGAATCCCCACTAAAGGAAAATGAGTTTTCCTCCAAATAGCTTCCACTTATTATTTACATTGGTAATTAACCACTTTATTGCTATAGTAGCATGAGCCTATTTAAGAAAGTAATAAACACATATACCTGTAGAATTTAATACATATATATATTTTTTGTTTGTTTGTTTGTTTCAGTCTGATTGGAACCCTAGATGAGTGTACAAAGGTTCTCAGAAGTATGTTGCAGGTCTTTGGCAGGTTGCATTGTGGGAAATCATTGATACAGTTAAGTAAAATAATCACTGAAGATGGTAACTGCAGCCATGAAATTAACAGATGCTTATTCCTTGAAAGAAAAGCTATGAAAAACTCAGACAGTGTAATAAAAAGCAGACACATTACTTTGAGGAAAAAGGTCTGTTTAGTCAAAGCTATGATTTTTCCAGTAGTCATGGATGGATGTGAGAGTTGGACCTAAAGAAGGCTAAGCTCTGAAGAATTGAAACTTTTGAACTGTGGTGTTGGAGAAGATTCTTGAGAGTCTCTTGGACTGCAAGGAGATAAAATCCAGTCAATCGTAAAAGAAATCAATCCTGAATATTCATTGGAAGGACTGATTTCAGCCACGAAATTAAAAGACGCTTGCTTCTTGGAAGGAAAGTTATGACCAAACTAGACAGCATATTAGAAAGCAGGGACATTACTTTCTTGACAAAGGTCCATCTAGTCAAGGCTATGGTTTTTCCAGTAGTCATGTATGGATGTGAGAGTTGGACTATAAAGAAAGCTGAGCACCGAAGAATTGATGCTTTTGAAGTGTGGTGTTGGAGATGACTCTTAAGAGTCCCTTGGACTGCAGGGAGATCCAACCAGTCCATCCTAAAGGAGATCAGTCCTGGGTGTTCATTGGAGGGACTGATGTTGAAGCTGAAACTCCAATACTTTGGCCACCTGATACAGAGAGCTGACTCATTTGAAAAGACCCTGATGCTGGGAAAGATTGAGGGCTGGAGGAGAAGGGGATGACAGAGGATGAGATGGTTTGATGGCATCACTGACTCGATGGACATGGGTTTGGGTGGACTCCGGGAGTTGGTGATGGACAGGGAGGCCTGATGTGCTGTGGTTCATGGGGTTGCAAAGAGTCGGACACGACTGAGTGAACTGAACTGAACTAAACTAATGCTGGGAAAGATTGAAGGTGGGAGGAAAGGGAGATGACAGAGGACAAGATGCTTGCATGGCATCACCAGCACAATGAACATGAGTTTGAGCAAGATCTGCAAGATGGTGAAGGACAGGGAAGCCTGGTGTGCTATAGTCCATGGGGTGGCAGAGAGTCTGAAATGACTGAGCAACTAATCAACAACAAGTAAAGAAAGCATTGTGTACATTTCCCTTAGCCTCAACTGGCACTCCTTTCATATTTAAATTAAACTATATTTTTTCAAATCTACCAACCAACCCTCTCCAGGTCCATTTATCATCACTAGCAGGCTTGGTGAATGTGTGTTTACTGAACACCTGCTACATTCTAGAAAATGCCTCTGAATTGTAAGAGCTGTTGGACATCAATAGAAGCATAGTGAAATAATAGTCACAAAAACAGTGATGAGGTGATATTTTTAATGCTGTGGGGGGATGGAGAAAAGGTTTTAGGCAAGGAAAGCTTGATGTCATTAAATTCTGTATTTCATCTATTTTTGTTTGTTACAATTATATTGTCAACAATACAATTGCAACTTAAGTAGATTGTGAACTGCCCAGATCGGTCAGTATATCTCAGCTTATATTTTTATGTCTGAACAATTTACTTGCTGAAAAATAGGTCCATAACAAATAAATGCTTATGAATGAACATAAAGAACACAATTCTTTTGTTGCTGTTCAGTTGCTCAGTCATGTCTGACTCTGCAACCCCACGGACTGTAGCACACCAGGCTTTCCTGTCTCACACCATCTCCCAGAGCTTGCTCAAACTTAGGTCCATTGACTTGGTGATGCCATGCACCATCTCATCCTCTGATGTCCCCTTCCCCTCCTGCTTTCAATCTTTTCCAGCATCGGGGTATTTTCTAGTGAATCAGCTCATTGCATCAGGTGCCCTTCCATCAGCCTTCCATCAATCCTTCCAATGAATACTCAGGGTTGATTTCCTTTAGGATTAAATGGTTCGATCTCCTTGCAGTCTAAGAGACTCTCTTCTCCAACACCACAGTTCAAAAACATTAAACTAATACAATTATGTAAAGTTTAAAAATAAAATAAAATTAAAAAAAAAAATAAAAAAACATCAGTTGAACTGTGGTGTTGGTGTTTTAATCATTTCCTTTGAATTCACTGACTTTTCAAGATTTCTTAGTCCAATTGGAGAGCTAGGTGAGTGGCTCATTCCTTAGCCTAGAAAAACTGAGAGCCAGAACTGTGCTGTGATGAACCTGTTAAGGGAAATTCATTTCTTAAGGATAGGGTCATTTGTCACTGAACTCAGTGTGAAATTCTCAGTTCTCCAAATTCTAAGCAGAAACCCTGAGTCAAGCCCATAATTGCCTGAACACATTTTACAAGGAATCCCTACACTTCTAACCCAATTACAAACCAATGTGCTCCCATTTGGAAAATGGGTTACCTTTTGTTACTGAAGAATATTTCTAATGGAAGTCCCCATAAAGAAGTGGAAAGCAGTAGCTATACAGAGACAGATCAGAGTGGACTGCTCACTGACTGAGTCACTTATAATCCTCAGAAAATCTTCTTAATGTTGCAGTGCTCTCTCCTACTCATTTTAAAATACACCAATGGTTATAACATCTATTTTAAGTGATTTCTACTTTAAGAGATGGAAAAGCACTTTGCTGAATGCCTGACACACAATAGGCTGTTTAAATATAGTATTTCCCTTCCTCCATTGAAAATCAGGACAGATCCTCCTCCTATCTTTTTGTACATTTTCAATTCAACACACAGATTTGTCAAGGACCACTCTGATAGGTATGATAGGAGGTATGGGTCAATGCAGAACCATCACAACATACGTAACTGAGAGAGAAGATGTGCCTTGATGAGTGTAATATTAAGGCTCAAGAAACACAGCCCAGTGTCATGGAGGAGAGTGAGATTAATTTGAGCTAGATGAATCTTCAGAGTTCTCCTTGAGACTGTGTAGGGCATACACAGCCCAAAGTTTTGAATCTTATATTAAGCCTTCCTTGACCAGTGCAGTCACCAGAGAAATCTCTACTTTTTACTTTCTTGTTTTATGTGTGGCAGACTCAGCTAACTTATTGGTTGAAAAATAATCTTAAAGTTGGTGACTTTTATCACAGTGGTAAAACCTGTGATGAGTTACACCATGGAGTAGTATGTGTGGGGTGGAGGAAATCCCAATTAGTTTGGAGTGAAAAGATCAGAGATAAGTAATATCGTTCATTCTCAGCATATTTTTACACACTCAGCCGGTTTCACAAGCATAGTCATCTCACTAATTCCAAGAGTAAGTGTGATGAGTTAACAAGAGAGTGTTTATAGGAAATCATCTTAACTGGAAAATATACTAGAAATAGAGGTTATTATTAGTGTAAGGGGAACTGAACTAGTAACTATTGTTTAAAACTAGGAGTTAAATGGTTTAGAAAAAGATTTTCCTTTCTCTAAGTGAATCACTGATATGCTTCATTGAAAGCAACAACATGAATTTTTAGTTTCCTATTTAAAATCAGTCAACCATAGAGATGATATCTCCAGACAATTCCTTGAGTGTGTTGGAAATATTTTCATTATTAGTGTTGATAATATCTCAAATTTTGTATAGCAAAAAGATACCAAGCGTTGGTAGAATGATAATCATTTCTTAAACACCATAGGAAAAATTAAATTAATTTCAAGAATGCAAGTTTTTAACTGTCAAAGAACTGTGATTCTGATTTCAGGACAATGACTTTGTAAATAAAATGGTTATAGTTTTTCTCATTGTTTCCATCATTTTCCTTTAAAAATATCAACCCTTTAGCTGCAAAATATAAAATATATGCATTTGAAAAATAATCTAGTTTATCCACTGATTTGATATTTTTACTTCATTTAGGCAAAAACAAGCTGAGCTTCAATATCAATCTATAGAAGCAAAAGGTCCTATTTAATTTTAAAAAGTGGAGGGGGGGGGCACATATTAATGTGGACATGCTTACCTGAAAGCCACACAAGTGGATTTCGAATCTTAGATTATCGCTACTGGACTGTATTATCTTCATAATGTACATCATTATTCTGGCTTCAATTGCTTTATCTTGAAAATGAAGCTTAATAATGCCATTTTTGTAGGAAAATTTCCGGTTCAAAAAGCTCTTATGCTTAAAACTATATTTAAGTGTTTATTGAGAGGTATTATTTATATTTGGAACAGCAAACTACCAATTTTTAAAAAAATTTCCACTCATATACAATCTATATTAATATTGGCCAAGAAAAATTACTTACTTAATTGTATTTGTCAATTACAGTATATTTATTCATCAGAATAAGACATACCACAAAGCCATACTTAAAAGCAATAAAATTAGGTTTCAAAGTATATTTTTGAATGCCACCTTCTGTCAAAAATGAACCTCTGCTAACTCACAGCTATTAGTTAAAAACTAATCCATGCTTTTTGCACTCTTTAAGACTTCTTTCACAGTTATGTTCAATATTTTACCTTTCAGAGAAATTACCGAGCATCTGTCCAAGTGGATACTAGATAAAAAAGAGGTAAGAGGACTCTTAGGAATCAGAGCCTCTGATTGTCTGCTATTCTCAGCTCTTAATAAATTGGACATTTTAGGCTGAACCACCACACTCTTCTGGAGAGCTCCTTTATTCTGTAAACACCAAATGGATGAATTAAATGATCTCTACAAGGAGATCAAACCAGTCAGTTCTAAAGGAAATCAACCCTGAATATTCACTGGAAGGACTGATGTTGAAGCTGAAGCTCCAGTCCTTTGGCCACCTGATACAAAGAGCTGACTCACTGGAAAGACACTGATGCTGGGAAAGATTGAGGGCAGGAGGAGAAGGGGGCAACAAAAGATGAGATGGTGGGATGGCATCATCAATTCAATGGACATGAGTTTGAACAAACTCTGAGAGATGGTGAAGGACAGAGATGCCTGGGGTGCTGCAGTCCACAGAATTGCAAAGGGTCGGACGTGACTTAGCAACTGAACAACAACAACAACATATTGACAGCCTTCAAAAATGTATTTATTTAAGAAATGGAGAAGAATGATAACAAAGAGATAAGGCTTTATATATAAAATGTAATTCAGTAATAACAAGTCCCAAACAATCAAAGTAAATTAATATAAAAGTAAATAGTTAATTTTTTGTGCCCAACATTATACAGATGACAAAAAATTTCTGGATCAGTTACAGTTACCTGAAGATGGAATCCCTACTAGCAATTTAATGTAACATGAATATTCATTCCTTTGGTGGCGATACCTTATGCAGGCTCTGAACTAAAAGACTAGAATACACTTCACCTCTGCCAAACCAAATTTTCCACATTTTTCAAGACACAGTGCAACTGCATCACTCCCATAAATCCAATGGTATCCCACTTAAAATTCTGCTATACTTCACATCGTTTTAACAGTTCATAGCATACTTTCTTGCATTTGTCTCTAATTGCATTCTTTAAAGATTCTGATTATAGTAGAAACCACTGAGATGATGAGAAACTTGAAACCTAAATTATGTACAGTGTCCATAATCAAAGGAAAATAAAAGAATTTGCCTAGTGGAGAATGACAACACACTAACCTTGTATGGATAATTTTAAAATGTAAATATATGAAGAAGCATATGTGATTTCTTTCTTTCCTGTCATTAAATACATGAGGTTAGAAAATAACAGTGTACAGATGCTAGAAAAAAAATCATGTCACACAGTCTGTACCTCTGAGAAGTTTTTCTCACATATTACATATTTTTTTTGCAATAAGTGCAATATGCTTTGTTTGTTTGCTTTTTAGTTAAGAGAGCTTCTTCTGTATGTTGTCTATACACCTATTTAAATTATACAAATAAAAATAATCTAACAAAACATGTTAAATATTATAAAAACAAGAAAATATTAACCAAAAAGAAAACCACATCTTAGACTTCAATAAAAGATAGAAGTCATAACATAAACTTCCTATTACTTCCTATTCTATTAATCCCTAGAATTGTGAAATAATTATTTTAACAAAAAACATTGACCCCTTGTTATTTCAAGATCCTCAAAGATTTTTAAATAAAATAAGATGAGTAAATTTTATCATTACTGAATCCATGCTTATACTGCTCACCACACAATGGGCCATTAAATGTAGAGACAGGTTGTTAGGGCAAGAAATAGCAACTTCATTCAGAAAGCCAGCAGAGCGAGAAGATGGTGGGCTAGTGTTCAAAAGATCCATCTTACCTGAGTTTGGATGCTAGTTTCTTTTATAAAGCAAAGAAAGGGAGGTAAGGCAATACAGTAACAAAGGCAAAAATTTGTCGCAAATATTTCCTGGTTCTACTAGACTGAAAAGGAGATATGTTCATTTCTTCTTTCTATACCTATTCATAAGTGAGCAGGTAAGAATGTTTCCTGTGAGCTAAACAAAGGTATGTTAGTTTAACTGTAAGGCCTGGGAGACCAGAGATGAGCCATTATGTATACTCTAAACTACAAGCCACATCCCTTTGTGATTAACTTGTAGGAAAAGCAATAAAATACAAAGGTTAAGCTAAAAGAAAGATATCCCGTATGGAGTCAGATTGGTTCTTCCCTATTACATTATTTGGGTTATTTTTTTCTGCCTGTGAATTAAGTACTGCATTAATCAAAGTCCGACTAAGTGTTCAGTATTCTGTCCACACCTCCCTGCACACAGATCCCCACTGTTCTTTATTACAATCACCTCCATGTCTTCTTGACTCAAATTTGTTCTACTAGAGGATCCTGGAGGGCTAAAGTCCACAGAGTGGCAAAGAGTCAGATAGGACTGAAGCAACTTAGCACTCAATGTATAGAAAACAATGCTGTTTATGAAACCTAAAGTTAATCAAATGCCCTGCTGACCATAATTCATCATTTCCTAATATCATCAAGATAAAATAAATTTTCTCTACAAACCATGCAAACTCCTTTTTGCTTATCTAATCTCCCTTCTGCACATTGACATCCTGAATTCCAGCTTCACTAGCTAATACTGTTTCCTTAACAGTATTTCATTCTCACCTACTGGTTTCTCTATATACACTTTGTATTAAGGAAGTGTCTACGCTATTCTATATTATTAAGTTGTGTTTGTTGTTGATATTAATCAGAAAGCCCATTGGATTTTTTCTCACACCTTCTCTGCATCAGTGGAGAGGATCCTGTATTTTTTTATACTTAGATCTATCAGTACAGTGGATAATACTTTTGAATTTCCTAATATTGAAATCATTCTTGTGTTCCTGGAGTAAATCTCACTTGTCATAATGTCTTCTATTTTAAATGAACTGTTGAATTGTTTGCTAGTGTTTTTTACATGATATTTCTACTGTAATATTCATAATAATAAAGGATTTCTGTCTGCTTAGTTCATTGATAGATCATGACCCTCAGCAAAGTGCTGGGTGCATATTTGACACTTAGGAAAAATGTATTGCATAATCAAAATAAAATAAATTTTATATACAAGTACATTGTTTTTATAAGTCAAATATTCATTAAAATGGAGAAGGACATGGCAACTTACTTCAGTATTCTTGCCTGAAGAATCCCATGGACAGAGGAGTCTGGCAGGCTAGAGTCCATGCAGTCACAAAGAGTCAGCCATGACTGAAGCCGCTTAGCACATTCATTACGAAGTAAGTCAATGATATTCACTATCAGATACACATATAATGATATCAGTTGATCTTCTTGAATGAAAAAGAACAGTAGTAATTCCTTTACATTTTCCCCTGGATAAAACAGGAATTTCTACCTCCAACCCATTCATTGAAAACAGATTGTTGGGATATAATTAGTGTCCACTTTGCCTCAATCAAGTGAAATTAAGCATCTAATGGGCATAAAACTGAGGTCATAAATGATAAACTGTTCATAAGCATAGGACTTTTGCAGGTTTGAAAGTTGCCCTAGAGTTGAAAATCCTATTGTCTGTCTCAGGCATTTGCCAGTTTGAACTATCTGGTATGTGATAGCACTGACATAGGAGATAGATAGGCTCCAGGCTGAACACTGACAACCAGCCTCTGCTTGCATTTCCTGAGACAAGAGAGAGTTGGGCTCCAGCGGAGGTATTTGCAATCAGCCTCCTGTTCACCCTCTGAAATGGAAATAGCAACAGAAATAGAGCAAATAGCCAGTGTCTGTCTCTTGTAAACACCATAAGGTAGTCATGGCAAGGACAAATAGGGGTAAAAACCTGTTAGAGGAAAGGATTAAGGGATCTCCCTCTCTGCTCTTTTGCAACAAGGGAGACACTACACATGTGCAGAAAGGCTCCTAGTGGGTCAAAATCAGGTGATAACTCCAGGCCACAGTGAGTCTTGCTCATCCCAGAAGCCTTCACTTCGAGTTCCATCTTGGCTGAGGGGTGCATGCACCCCACGAGAGGGTCCCAGAATAGGTCAGGTGTGGAAAAAGAGAACAGATAATTGGCCTGAAGGAAGACAAAGACCTGGAAGAACTGAACTGTATAAATAACTTAAACCACTCTTTACGACACTCCTCCTCACTAGGGCGACACCACACACTTTCTCTCCAGGTGTTCATCTCTGCCTTGCTTCTGTCTTTCTGGTCTGTGCTCTCCCCCTTGTTGCTGTTCTATGTCTCTAACAACAAGCTTTGTACCTGCATTTACAGTTTCTGCCTCCGTGATAAATACATTTTTCACTGGGGGTAAAGATCCAGTTTAGCCTCCAGTCCTTGCTGACCTGGTAGCTAGGATTTCTGGTTCTCATCCAGGCTACCCAAGTTCAATTCCTGGGCAGGGAACTAAGATCTCACTTCATGCCACCACTCACTGCTGTTTTGCTGAGATCAGTTTATTACATTATTTTAAAGAAAAAATTGTTGACAACTTTTGAGCACTGCATGACAGTTTTGTAGTAATAGGAAATCATGTGCTGGGGAGTCTAACTTTCAGAACAACTGGTTTGAAGCACAAAGTGTGAAAGTAGTAATTATAGCTCAGATTTTGATATTGTCAACAATAATTCCATGTGGATAAATTTGAATCAATTTTAGTGAAAAAAAAAAAAAAATCTTTGGTCCTAAAAGGCCAATCTCAAAATTCAAGGCTTTGGAAGTCCTCTAATTTTCATGGCTTTGAAGAGTTTCTTACAGTTGATTGTTTATCTCAGATTTTGAGAAACGTAAGCTGTTTTGGCCTAGTCTTTTTTTTTTTTTTTCTCTCATACAGCCAAATGTTTGGTGAGGATAAAGGCAAGACAGTGGAATCACATTTCCAGGGACATGCAGTGGCCATCCACAAAGAGGTGGATTTGATTAGTGGCTTTTCTTATTCAGAACCAATGATTTGTTCTATTTTGATTATTTCATTTATGCAGGGACAACAAATGATATTGATAAACATTTAACAATATCCTTTTGGTATGGTTGACAAAACTAAGGCAATAAATAATAAACCTGGAGTTTCAAAGTATCTAGAATTATTTACTCACCATCTTTCTCATGTGAAATATGACTTGATTGTCCTTTTCTAGTCATTCATTCCAAACTTGGAAACCAGAATCTTCAAGTACACCAAGGCATCTGCCAAGAAATAACATTCTATAGTTCCTCTAAGGCTGGATGCTGTAAGCCCCAGAGTAGCAACAGACTTGCTTAGTAGAAGGAATTTGGACATATAATCTCTGTGTATGAAAATAGCCTTTATTTTCTTAATTGTATGATGTCATATATAATCAAGTGATTTTCCTTCAAATATAACATCTCTGGCATGGCCTGACTGAAAATTTGGGGTTTGGTTTTGTTCTGGTTTTTTTTAATCTATCCAAATAACAATTTGCCATAAAATCATAGGACTCAAAAAAACCACTTAGATAAACAGTTAACTACTTTTCAAATAGGAATGGTAAATTCATGCTGTATTTTCAAGAGAATTGTCTTCTTAGGCACTCTTAATTACTCAGTAATGCATATACTATTTCCTGCAAAGTATTTTTTATGAATTCTGAGAGCTCAATTAGAAGAAATCACCATTCAGAAGTTGTATCATTCCAATTCTCCCAAGCAAGTCCGTTTAAACTGGTGGCTAGATTTTGTTTATTTATTTGGCTGCATCAGGTCTTAGCTGCAGCCTATGAGATCTTTGATGGTACATGTGAGCTTAGTTGTCCAGTGGTACATGAGATCTTAGTTCCCTGACCAGGGATTGAACACATGTCCCCTGCATTGGAGGGTGGATTCTTCACCACTGGACCACCAGGGAAGTCCTGATGACTAGATTTTTAAAAAGGTTTTCTCATAGTCCAACTAGAGAATGAACAGTAAAACTATAGTGAACATATTTTAAGTCAAATGACTGCAGCTAAACCTTCCTCTTCAGATCTATCCAAGAACGAGATAATTAATTTTAATTCTTCTCGTCTTAAGTCAGAAGTTCACCCCATGAAATCATCTGCTTCAGCATTAAACCTGGAAATCCTGACTCAGGGCCATATGTGAGATGTCTGCTCCACAAGCCATGTCATCTGGTTCTGGGAGCCTGAGCCTCTGACCCTATTTCCTGTATCAGTCCTCAGAAGTACTTGCTACAACCTGTTCTGCCAACATTCTGAGAAACTGGTCTCATTTGTTCTTTCTCCCTAGAAACCTAACTTCTGCTTTGTAAATTGTAGTAGGAACTTTCAAGCAATAATAAAAGAATAATGCCAACCACCTATTGAAATAAAACAAAATCAGAACAGAGACAGATAGAATTTCTGATTGGGGCTTGAAATACAGCTAACCTTGTTTTTGTTGAGTTGCTTAGTCGCGTCTGACTCTTTGTGACGTCATGAACTGCAGCAAACCAGGCCTCCCTGTCCTTCACCAACTCGCAGGGCTGGCTCAAACTCATGTTCATCAAGTCGGTGATATCATCCAACCATCTCATCCTCTGTCATCCCCTTCTCCTCCTGCCTTCAATTTTTCCCAGCATCAGGGTCTTTTCCAATGAGTCGGTTCTTCACATTAATTGGCCAAAGTATTGGAGCTTCAGCTTCAGCATCAGTATTTCCAGTGAATTTCTAGGGTTGATTTCCTTCAGGATTTACTGGTGTGATCTCCTGGCAGTCCAAGGGATTCTCAAGAGTCTGCTCCAGTAAGCTTGAAAGCATCAGTTCTTTGGTACTCAGCCTTCTTTATGGTCCAATGTTCACATCCAAACATGTATTTTGGCTAAGATCAAGTGTAGTACAACTAACCTTAACTGTATCCTTAATATGCAATCAGTTAATGGTTACCCTGAGGATAAGAAGGTATCAGGGCCAGTGAGGGCATTTTCAAGCTTCCAAGACTGTCTAATCTATTTTATGAAGCATGTGTTAAGATTTCCAAGGACTTCCCTGGCAGTCCAGTGGTTAAGATTTCACCTTCTGGTGCATCAGAGTGTGGGTTCAATCCCTGGTTGGGGAGCTAAGATCCCACGTGCTTCTTGGTCAAAAACCGAAAACATAAGACAGAAGGAGAGTAGGAGGCATGGAAACATATATATCACCACGTGTAAAATAGATAGCCCATGGGAATTTGCTGTATGATGCAGGAAACTCAAACCAGGGCTGTGAAACAACTGAGAGGGGTATAATGGGGTGGGAGGTGGGAGGGAGGTTAAAGAGGGAGGGGACAGAACTATACATTTGGCTGGTTCATGTTGATGTATGCCAGAAACCAGCACAATATTGTAAAGCAATTATCCTTCAATTTAAAATAAATAGACAAAAAAAAACAGAGGGATATTATTACCAATTCAATAAAGAATTAAAATTTTTTTCAGCATTGACAAGTGTGTTTTATTCCTAGAAACAATTTTTCTTACCAATCAGTTTGCTAACAAATAGGTTTTATGTGAATTGTGATTAGAATAGATTTATACCAATTGTAAAATATGGTATAACTAAAGCATATTCATATTAAAGTTGAGTCCTTGATAAAATGGCCTTTCACTGCCTTGTTGAGCTAATTAAGATATAGAAAATATAAATGTCTGTAATGCCAACTTATTTTATCAGCCTTCTTTACTCATGAGTAAGTCTTTGTTGTTACCAGCAGTCACTTTTAATTCAGGACCTGGTCTTAGGAAAATAATATAAAAAATAGTTATCAGAGGAGACATTATTGCAGCAGTAGGTAAGTGTAAGTTGTAAGTACCTCAGGACAAGAAATGGTTGTCCTCTTGTCTAAACAATTAATCTATTAGACAACATTTCTTCAAATGAAGAAAAGCAAGAATTATTACAAGTTTCCCTTTTGCAGAACTAGGAAATTTTATTAAGAACAATTCAAGGACATGACAAAAGCAATATCAAAATCTCAGCAAGTTAGCAAGTTCTCAGGAAATGAGAGTGCTCTGCTGAGAACACCTATTTTCTAGGCAGGACACACTAATATGCTCCATTTCTGTTTAAGAACTAGTTTCTTCTGAGTTAACAATTTCATTTCTCATTTTTTACAAGTTAGTTTGAATAATAATGACAATATATATATGCAGGTTTTTAAAATATATAAAAACGTAATCAGATCAGATCAGATCAGTCGCTCAGTCATGTCTGACTCTCTGTGACCCCATGAATCGCAGCACGCCAGGCCTCCCTGTCCATCACCAACTCCCGGAGTTCAATCAGACTCACGTCCATTGAGTCAGTGATGCCATCCAGCCATCTCATCCTCTGTCGTCCCCTTCTCCTCCTGCCCCCAATCCCTCCCAGCATCAGAGTCTTTTCCAACATGTAATAAAATATAAAATTACTATAAAAATATATAATATTTATATATAATATATACTATAAAATTATATAAAATATAAAATGTAATAAAATATAAAATTACTTTTAAAATATGCTAATTTTAAGTACATTACAAGTGACTTATAAGTCACGTTGAATTTACCATGTTATATATAATTTAAATTTTTATAAGGAAAACTAAAGATAAGCAGAATACTGCTTTGTGACTAAGTACTTTGGTTTTCTTACTATATGGATCTTTATCTCCCTTAGAAAGTGTCCGAATACTCAGTTTACTTATTAATCAATTTAAAACAATCCAAAATGTTGGAAATTATATTTTGGTTTGCTATCTCAGAATAACACACCCACTGTTGATAAAAAATTGTGAAAGAAATGACATTTATCAATTTTGCATGGTGACTGAATTACTCCAATTCAGTAATCCGACAATTACTTTTGTCGGATGCTCTGACAAAAGATAGAAGGTCAGATAATTTATTTGGAAGCAGGAATCAAGAGTAGAAGAGGGGCTTCCCAGGTGGTTCAGTGGTAAAGAATCTGCCTGCCAACACAGGAGACACAAGTTCCATCCCTGATCTAGAAAGATTTCCATATGCCAAGGAGCAACTAAACCCATGTGCCACAACTATTGACCCTGTGCCCTAGAGCCTGGGAGCTGCAACTGCTGAAGCCCACATGCTCTAGGGCCTGTGCTCTTTCTCCGGGGAGTCCCAGGTGGCACTAGTGGTAAAGAACCCACCGACTAACGCAGGAGACATAAAAGACGCGGGGTCAGTCTCTGGGTCTGGAAGATCCCCTGGAGGAGGATACGGCAACCACTCCAGTATTCTTGCCTGGAGAATCCCACGGACAGAGTCTGGTGGGTTACAGTCCATGGGATCGCAGAGAGTAGGACAGATTAAAGCGACTGGTGGGCCGCCTTCTATGGGGTTGCACAGAGTCGGACACGACTGAAGCGACTTAGCAGCAGCAGCAGCAGCAGCAAACCAGTAGGCTCCCAGTTGTCTAAGGTCACTTGAGGACACAGCTGTGCGTCAAGAGTGCATGTGGGGGAGTTGGAGAAGTTCCTGTGCTTAGTTTGTATCCAGTGTGCACCTAGGGGGATAGCACTGGATGGAAAAGTGTGGTTATTGTGTAGCACATGTGTGAGCTCTCCTGGAGGGTCTGGGGTGGGGTTTAGAGATCAGCTTGCACTCTTTTTCAGCTAGGCCACCCCTCCATGCTCATGCCTAACTTCCTATCTAACAAGATAAGTTAAAATGTTAAAGAAACTTTTTTTTTTAATGCACTTCTTGAGGAAAAGCTAAAAAATAAGCATCATAAGCCACTGAAAATATTTAAATTTTGGGATTCCCTAGGTACTGCATCAGATGCCAAGCCCTCAAATGGTCTCAAAATTTTTTTTTACAAACACTTAGATTTCTTAATAATAATCAGTAAAAAAAAGAAAAAGGAATTAACTTCCATGTCAGGGACTGGCACACTAAGGCCTGTGCTTGTTTTAGTAAATTAAAAATTTCTGAACCACATCCACACCCATTCACTTGTTTGCCAGGATTGCTTTTGTGCTATAATGGCAGACTTAAGTAGTTGAGATAGAAGCTGAATGACTGAAAGGTTTAACATCTTTACCCTGTGACCCACTAACCGAAAAAATTCTGATCCCTCTTCTACCTTAATGATAATTTTTAAAGCTGATGTAAATCATGGTAGGGCTACGAAGAATTAGAGAATTTTCAATCTACTAGAGATGTCATAAATGACAACTGAATAATTTATTATATCCCTTTTAAAAAAGATTATTGAAGTATACTTGATTTACAATGTTATGTTAACTTACACTGTACAGAACAGTGATTCAATTATACATATACATTCTTTTTCATATTTTTTCCATTATGGTTTATCACAGGATTTTGAATATAGTTTCCAGTGTTGTACAATAGAACCTTGCTATTTCTCCATTCCATATGTAATATTGATAGTTTTCATCTGCTAATCCCAAACTTCCAATCCTCCCCTCCCACACTCCCCTCCCCTTGGCAACCACAGGGCTCTTCTCTACGTCTGTTATCACTGTTTTTGGAGTAAGAAAATTTTACTTTGCCTCTTGACTTTCTTTTCCTTGAAATACTATAGTTTTTTTGGAAATATTAAAACAAAATGTTCAGCTTATTTGAAAATGGTTTTGACTCATGAACGTTTTGTTTTTTTCCCTTCTGTGATTTGAAAGATGAAACTTTTTTAGAAATTTAAGATGTATATAAGATTTGTCAAGAGCATAGTTATCTAGACCTTCCTTTGGAATCCTATTTTAGTGTGCTTTGGGTACTTCTAAAATATTAGGATGCTTGGATTCCAGCCCTGGAGATTTGGATATTGGGTTTGAAATGGAATCCTGCTTTTTGCTTACGTACCATGACTACAATGGAGAAGGCAATGGCATCCCACTCCAGTACTTTTGCCTGGAAAATCCCATGGACGGAGGAGCCTGGTGGGCTACAGTCCATGGGGTCGCTAGAGTCTGACACGACTGAGCAACTTCACTTTCACTTTTCACTTTCATGCATTGGAGAAGGAAATGGCAACCCACTCCAGTGTTCTTGCCTGGAGAATCCCAGGGACGGGGAAGCCTGGTGGGCTGCCGTCTCTGGGGTCGCACAGAGTCGGACATGACTGAAGCGACTTAGCAGCAGTAGCAGCAGCAACCATGACTACAAAAGTCTGACATGTTTGGTACATTACTTGGTTTACAATCAAACAGTATTCAGGAAACATAATATTCTTCTTATTAGAGAGCTTGCCAATTATACTCTGCTTCTTATGAATTACTTAAAATCAGAGTTAATGGAGTCTACCAAATAAACATCAGTCATAAGATATACAGAGGTAAGTAGAGAAACTTAAGAAATGTATTTTTGAGCCCTGCATCTTCAATTAATAAACTGTTGATGACACATTTAAGCAATCAGACTTACCTCTAAGTGCAGTGCAGAAAGTAGAATTATCTCTCAGTGAAAGCTAGTACAAGTGGCCGTGGACGTTGGGTGACAAAAATGGAATTCTGCCTAAATAGTAGGAAAATGGAATACGATAGCATTAGCAACTAAAATTTGAGTAATATTTTATAATTCACACACAATTACCTTCTCTTTTGATCATCAAAGCAATGGAAATGACATGGTTGCCGTTATGTTCCCACAAGGTAGATAGTCTAAGATCACAGGGGCTCTTCTAATTGCCCTTCCGACCAGGAAATAAAGACACGTGTCAGGAAATGATGCTAGGCCTGTAGTAAAACCTCAGATGGATGCATAACAGAGTCAGAGTCTATTAGTTTTGGCACAGCAAGGGTGAACACCCCCCAGAGTAGCTGTAGGGCGTCTCAGAAGAAGGGCTTGGAAAGGAATTCATAGGGTGTTTGGACCTCTGCTGGATAATTCTAAAGATGGTGGTTTAAGAAAGCAGAGGTCAGTCTTGAATTACCCAGTATTCTTGCCTGGGAAATCCCATGGACAGAGGAGCCTGGTGGGTTATAGTCCATCAAGTGGCAAGAGAGTCGGACATGACTTAGAAACTAAACAACAATGACTAATTATTAATATAAATACATTTTAATAATATTTCTCTAGGACACTGAGGAATGAAATATGGTTAGCATTGTTATGGCAAAAAAAAAATTGTTCATGGCAAACAGAAGAGGGGATGTTTGTGCATTTCTGTGGCTGTGGAATAGCCTTGTTTCCATTTCATTCCACATACTCAGAGTCATTTTCCTCTTTCTTGATGGTATTCTTTTATTCTCATTTGGGAATATGAGGGTTTAGCAGCCATATAATGCAAACGGAGTTCTAGATTCTTGAGGCAGACAGTATTTAAAGACCACTGTAATAATAAATGATGCAGGAATCGAACCATTTTTACATGATGAATTATATTGTTAGCAGAACTTAACCAGATAAAAATTACTGGGCGAAAGAATCACTTGTGTGTACTTTCTTTATTTATTTTACTTGTAACAAAGTTGTTCTTTTTGTTTTTTACTTGAAACATATAGTCAAAAGCAGAGAAGGCAACGGCATCCCACTCCAGTACTCCTGCCTGGAAAATCCCATGGACGGAGGAGCCTGGAAGGCTGTAGTCCATGGGGTCGCTGAGGGTCAGACACGACTGAGCGACTTCGCTTTCACTTTTCACTTTCATGCATTGGAGAAGGAAATGGCAACCCACTCCAGCGTTCTTGCCTGGAGAATCCTAGGGACAGGGGAGCCTGGTGGGCTGCTGTCTATGGGGTCGCACAGAGTCGGACACGACTAAAGTGACTTAGCAGCAGCAGCAGCATAGTCAAAAGAGAAGCAAAGAAGTTAGCAACTGGATGTAAGAAGTAAGTAAATAAATCACACATTCACTAAGTTAGCCTGAGGCTCTGTGGGGCCAGCAGTGCGTGGTGAAATCAATAGTTATAAAGGAAGTTGTTAATGTCTTTTCAAAGATAGAACAAGATGACAGATACAATTCAGAAAATCAGGGACTTGAATGACAATGAATCTGAGGAAAGATGACAAAGAGTTTCTAAACATTCTAAAAGTAAACAGATACATTTCTTAATATAAGGCTTAATGTGTAGAGAAAATATCTCACACTGAACAAAATCCAAAACAAATAAATATTATTTACAAGGCCAAATGAGAAAGATGACAAACTTACAACAGAAATTCAGTTTATAAAGAATAAATCAGTTTAATTAGAAATACCTGTAAATGGTCATTATTCCTTATTTTATATAATTCGATATATTAGAAAGTTTGGAAACTTTTAACATCATATCAAGATATAAGATATTTTGGTCCTTCAAGTTCCTAAAAATTGTGATTTACTTTTTTGATATCCTTTATCTTGTTATAATTTCATCCAAACTTTTTGATTTCTCTAAATAAAAACATTATTATGCATTAAATTAATCAAATCAAATAACTGAATCACTCAGAGTTCTAATTATTTTGATTAGACCCTTAAATTATAGAGTAATTTATAATTTTCATTAAAATCAATTAATGTCACCTGTCTACAAAAACAAATATGAAAGGACATTTAAGTAAGCTTATTTCCCTAAATATACTATCATATGTTAATTAAATGAAAATTAGAAACTTTTCCAAGATGACATAATCATATTGAAAGCATAAATTTTTGAGGAAAATAGCTCTTATTCTTTTTGGCCTGATATATTCTTGCTGACATTTGGAGCATCTACATTTGAAAACAGTAACACTATTGAAACACACTGAAACAAGCCTTTGCAGTTTACATTGCAGTATATTTGACTTCTACACAAAAATATAATTCTCTAATTTTTATAACCACTTTTTATTGAATTACAGTGAATTTACAATGTGTTGGTTTCAGTGGTACAGTAAAGTGGTCTAGTTATATATAAATGTATATTTTTTCATATTCTTTTCCATTGTAGATATATTTGGATATTGACTATATTTCCCTGTGCTATAGAGTAGGTCCTTGTTCTTTACCTATTTTATTTGTAGTAGTGTGTATGCTAAACCCAAACTCCTAATTTAGCTCCCTCTCCAGTAAGTATTATTTTATAACATGTGCTCTGTAAAGAACAGAAGAGGATATTGTATATCATTTCAATAGGAAATGCTTTTCAATTAAAGTAATCAGTCTCTATACTTTGTACCAAAGAAAATAGGATAGTTGCAGCTAATGAGTGTTTCACAACCCCCACTTCATGTAAGATCCACCTGAATTAATTCTAACCTTCCCTCCTAGCCTCAAAATTATTCCAGGTGAACTCTGCCCCATCTCAATTAATTTTGAAGAGTGGTATTACAAGCTGTTTCTGTTTTCCTGGAGTTGACAACAAGAGTTTACCAAATGAGTTCTAAGGTATTAATTAGTCTGTATTCCAATCTCAAAGGATCAGCCTGCCTGGTAGCTATCATTCCAGCAGGATCACTGTTAGGGACCCACCTCATCCTCCTCACCTTTCCCAGCGTCTGTATGAATTGAATGTTGTTGTTCAAACACTATGCTTCTCTTCTCTACCTGTTGAGGCCTTGTATACTCTTATTTCTTTATATTTACTTGTTGTTGTTGTTCAGGCACTGAATCATGCCTGACTCTTTGCAGCCCCATGGACTGCAGCATGGCAGGTTTCCTTTCTTTCACTATCTCCCAGAGTTTGCTCAAACTCCTACCCATTGAGTCGGTGATACAATCATTTAATGCAAATATTTTTAAAATTTAACCTACATCAAATTATGGCTTTATCCATCATTTTCATTTTTGCTTTTATGCAATCAATAATTGCTAAATTTTACTTTCATTATTAAAAAATATCTTTATTCAACCTTCCTTCTTTTGTTAGAAACTGTCCAAGGAGGGTGGTTAATAGCAAATTCTGTTTTGTTATCTACAAATGTCCTTATTCACCTACTTTCCTAAAAGATCATTTGTTGGGAATAGCATTCTAGGTTAACACTGAATTCAATACAGATGTGATTTATGCAGATGTAACTCAATACAGGCAAATGTAATTTGATACAGGTGTAACTCTACCTTCATTGTTGCCATGGTGAGACTGTCAATCCATCCTTACTCTGAAGATGACCACCCTTCCAAACTTATCCTCCACTTCTTAAGATCTTCTCTTTGGGGGTTTTACAATTTCTCTGGAACCTGAAAAATATCTAGTCTTTTTTATTTGTATTGTCCTGAAATCTCAGTTTATCCATTTTCTTGATTATCTAGTTCATCTGGATTTGGAAGGATCCATATCATCCTCCTGAGTGGTAGTGGCAGTGCTCAGTTGCTCAGTCATGTCCAACTCTTTGCAACCCCATGGACTTTAGGCCACCAGGCTCCTTTGTCCATGGGATTCTCCAGGTGAAAATACTGGAGTGGGTTGCCATTCCCTTCCTGACCCAAAGATCAAACCTGCATCTCTTGTGTCTCCTGCACTGGCAGGCAGATTCTTTACCGCTAGGCGCCCCACTCCAGCACTCTTGCCTGGAAAATCGCGTTGACGGAGGAGCCTGGTAGGCTGCGGTCCACGGGGTAGCGAAGAGTCGGACACAACTGAGCGACTTCACTTTCACTTTTCACTTTCACGCATTGGAGAAGGAAATGGCAACCCACTCCAGTGTTCTTGCCTGGAGAACCCCAGGGACGGGGGAGCCTGGTGGGCTGCTGTTTATGGGATCACACAGAGTCGGACACGACTGAAGCGACTTAGCAGCGCCACCTAGGAACCCACCCTTCTGAGTGAAAGTGAAAGTGAAGTCGCTCAGTGGTGTCCGACTCTTAGTGACCCCATGGACTGAAGCCTACCAGGCTCCTCCGTTCATGGGATTTTCCAGGCAAGAGTGCTGGAGTGGGGTGCCATAAGGGTTTAATTCTTATTCATCCTATTAGCTTCACCATGTTAAGAAAATGCTAAATGTTGTCACTTGTCATATATGGTAGAGTTAGTATTAAAGTCAAAATCCAAGGTTTTCAGAAACCCTCTGAGAGGAAATTAGATCCAGCTCTTTTGTCCTCGGGATGCTGCTTTCACTGTATTTGGGGCATCTGATTATTTTTTATTTTCATGTCCATTCATAAATATAGTCTTCTTTTTAAATTGTATGTAGCACTTTACTTGCTTTAATTTGCTCAAATTATCTCAGTTTATCTCATACAACATCACCCAGAAAGTTGACAAACAGAAGTCCCAACTTTTTTATCAAGAGCGTTGTGAAGCAGAAGGGAGATAGGGACTCCCTCATTTGAGATGCTCCCTGCAGTGCAGGAAACCTGGGTTGGGAAGATCCCCTGGAGAGGAGAATGGCACCCTACTTCAGTATCCTTGCCTGGAGAATCCCGTGGACAGAGGAGCCTGGAGGGCTACAGTCCCTGGGGTCACAAAGTGTCGGATGTGACTGAGCAACTAACACTTTCACACTTTTCATTTGAGATGCATAGTTTGCAATGTGTTCGGCCTCCTTCCCTTTTTCTCCAGTTCCCCTCCATGGATGGATGAGGAGCAAGGTAGAGTGCTAAGTTAGACTTGCTCTCTTTCATTTCAAAGTCCTGACTTGAGATTTCTTACATAGGATAACAGTGATTTAGAAGAAAAACAAGAAGGAACAATTCCACCCACTCCCCGAATAGAGCTCATTATTTTCCATTTCTTCTTCTTCTCTCTCTCTTTTTTTTAAAGTACAACCCTAGGAAAAATCCAGGAAGAAGAAAGTATGTGTGTGAGATGATAGGCATTCACACACTTATCTCTACTACAGTCCCGATCCAACTAGTGAAGTCACAACTCCCTTGAAACCAAATGCCACAGAGGCACCTAAAATAATAAATTCATTAGCCTGGCTTGGGTTAGATGCCAATCCCCTGGTCAAGGGGAGTGAGTATCTTTGTTGATTTTCCCATCAGGAGTACTTGAAATGGGGAAAGGGTGTTTCTTTAACATGCTGGCCATAAAGCCTTAAAAGACAAAGGGAAGACTTAGAGACATGACCAGCATGGCTCACATTGAAACTAAGATGCTACTGGAACAGGGAAAAGGATAATAAAACTTGTAAGAGAATATACATAGAAAGAAATAATGGGGGGGAAATACACAAGAAGGGGGGGCTTCCCTAGTGGCTCAGTGGCAAAGAATTCACCTTGCAAGCAGGAGATGCAGTTTCGATCCGTAGGTCAAGAAGATCCCCTGGAGAAGGAAATGGCAACCCACTCAAATTTATTTTTTATAATTAATTAATTTATTTTAATTGGAGGATAATTACTTTATAATATTGTGGTGATTGTTGCCCATACATAGACATGAATCAGCAACAGGTGCAAGTGTCCCCTCATCCTGAATCCCCCTCCTACCTCCCTCCCTACCCCATGCCTGGGAAATCCCATTGACAGAGGAGCTTGACAGACTGCAGTCCATGGGTTTGCAAAAAATCGGACACTACTGAATGACTAAACAACAACAGCAACACAAGAAGGGAGCCCAGAATATTAAGGATTAATATTTAAACATGAAAAAAAAAAACCTTGGACATAAAATGAATAGTCTAGTTAAAAGGAAAAAAAAAATCAAAAGATCACATTTTGCATGAGATGTTAAACTTGTGATAAGCACATTAAGCCAAAGAAACCAACACATTTTTGTGGATGAAAAATGTGTGAATTAATTATATTTTCACCATTATTGTGTGTTTTCCCTTAAAGTCATAGTAAACAGTACTAATGGTTAAATAACTGTTTTATGTAATACATAGGCCTATATATAGGCATGTGTTTGGTATTTTCAGGTTGCTATTGCTAAGTCACTTCAGTCATATCTGACTCTGTGTGACCCCATAGATGGCAGCCCACCAGGCTTCCCCATCCCTGGGATTCTCCAGGCAAGAACACTGGAGTGGGTTGCCATTTCCTTCTCCGATGCATGAAAGTGAAAAGTGAAAGTAAAGTCGTTCAGTCATGTCCGACCCTCAGCTACCCCATGGACTGCAGCCCACCAGGCTCCTCCATCCATGGGATTTTCCAGGCAAAATACTGGAGTAGGGTGCCATTGCCTTCTCTGATTTTCAAGTTAGGTATGTATATTTCCTAGAGTAAAATATAAGTTTCTTAAAAACAAATAAATTATTCGTCTTGAGGAAATAAATATTCTAATACTACATATATCTCTTCATAAAAAATAAATGATTTGGTTAACTAACTGATTAAATTGTGTAGGAGGTCTGATTTGACCTTTTTAAGCAGCTTTGCTCATAGTTCTAGAAAACCATGAGCCAGTTCAGTCACTGTCAAAATAAAGTATAAAGGAATATTCTAAAGCCCGTTGTATTTTGTTTCCTCTTTGATTTTCTCCTTCCCTTTCTTCCAAGGAAAAATTGAAAAGTTCTTTTCCACTGTCAGCCATTATTAAGCATTTTTCCAGACAGGCAAAGAAGGGGAGGTAATATCATAAAAAGTAATGACTAAATTTATTTTAGAGCCTCTGCTTCTACAACTTTGGAAAGAAGGTGATTCAGAGCTGAGAAGTCTGGTTAACGCAATAAAAACATCCCTGTGGTACCATTCTTGACCTTTAAAGCCAACACACATTTGCAGAATGGAAAATTGAGCAGGAAGCCTGCTTTCAAACACTTGCCTACTGATGCTCGGTTTACAAGCTAAACAGTGCCCCTTATCAATATTTCAGAGCCTGATGGAGCGGCCGCCCTTTGTAACCAAAGGTCATATTAAGAACTGGAAAGTAGAGTGTCTAGAAGAACATCAACTCTAGCAATGCTAATGTCAGCTACAAAGATTTCAAAAAAAGGTATTTCTAATAGTGGACTTAGAAACTTCAAAAGCTATATGTGTTAGTTATTGTTTAATCACAATAAGAGAAAGTTATTCATGCCAATGTAGGTATAGGAATTTCTTTTGTTAAAGTACATAGATGATCTAAATATTTGTGGGAATAGAAAACATGCACACCCAAGGTACATGGATCTGGAATTTGAACGTTAGAAACTAAAACCATCTCTTCTTTTCATCTCTGCTTTTCTCTGTATTATCTAATGCACTAGCCTATGTATGTGTTTCCACTTGGTTGCTAAGTCACCTACCTCTCTACAAACACAAATTTCCCAATGAGTTATATCTTTTCTGTTCCTCAAAGACTTTAATATGTCCTAATGTCCACTGTGGCTTTACATCTAAAAGGTTGAACTCAAGTTCAGCATCTGGCTTAATTTAATTGGCCTAGACTCTAAGGTTTCTGGTTCCAGTTCTTATAAAATCAGACTTAGCATTGTATATAGATTAGATGAGGGCTTCCCAGGTGGCGCAGTGATAAAGAATCCACCTGCCAAGTAGAAGACTTGGGTCCGAGCCCTGAGTAAGGAAGATCACCTGCAGAAGGAAATGGCAACCCATTCCAATATTCTTGCCTGGAAAATCCAATGGACAGAGGAGCCTGGGGGGCTACAGTCCATGAAGTCACAAAGATTTGAACAGGAATGAGCACGTATGCACATAGGTTAGGTACCTTATATCAAAACTTTACTTCTGTTAATGGTGTTAAAGGAGTTACAAGTTACCAAAAAAAAAAAAAACTAAATAAAACCATGCAGGGATGGTTGGAACTTCATTTGTCTACAGATTACCGGCAAAGAGAGTACAATTAACAGCTTTAATAGGGAAGCAATTATTAGCGTCTCTACTGAAATTAGCAATGTAGATTAAGAGAAAAGAGATTACTGGTCCATCAATTTCAAACAATTGAGCTAAATTTATTTTACTTAATGAGGGACAGTATTGTGACCTCCAGAGTAAACAGCCTAATTCTGAAAATACCTATGGATGAACTGTTATCTTGCCTCAGTTTTTAAGGATTACCAAAAAAGCATTGGAAACTAGTGAGACATAAATAACATCACTGACCAGGATTAGAACATCTGACTATTCATTATGGTAGAGGAAAGACATATAAAGTTACAAATAAACTTGAGGAGGAAGGGAACATCTGGAAAAAACTACAGCAATTTAATTTCCATAGATGACATTGTGATAAAATGGTGACCTTGACCTTTAAGAAATATTTCTCTTTTGATAAGATAGGACAATTAAACTAGATTCATGTAACAGTCATTTTTTGAGCACTAACTTTGGACTGGGCTGTAAACCTAGAACTAAAATAGCAAAAACAGCAATGATAAACAAAAAAACTTCCTTTCTGATATCAAGGAGAGAAGATCTAGAAATTTTCTGTCTTCTAGCTCTAAAAGTCTGCTAACTCATGTGTTCAGGGCAATGGTGATATTACAGGAGACAGTATTATAAATAATATCCAAGAACCACGGGGGCCCAGACTTGCCCCAGTGCAAGCTTTCTTCTGGTGTAAGACTCTGGAATCTATTTGCACTAAAGAAATTTCAAACTGGAAATTAATTTACACTTTCTATTAATGGAACTAATGCCTGCAACTCCCATGTTAGGCTTTGGCAAACACTGAATTATGAAATGTGGAATACATTTATAGGCCTAAAATGTCCTTTGTTTAATTTCTTAAACCCAAATGGAAGTTGGGTCTTACTGCTTTCCAACCAGCAGCATGACATGGAAGACTGAAGCAATGAAGGTTAACATCATAAATGAGTTCACTGACCCATGTTGCTGCTTGATTGGTGGTTGTGGCAGATAGAGAGAAAGTGAAAGTGAAAGTCTCTCAGTCCTGTCCAACTCCTTGAGACCTCGTGAACTATTTAGTCCATGAAATTCTCCAGGCCAGAATACTGGAGTGGGTAGCCTTTCTTTCCTTTCTCCAAGGGATCTTCCCAACCAGGGATTGCACCCAGGTCTCCCGCATTGCAGACGGATTATTTACCAGCTGAGACACCAGGGAAGCCCAAGAACACTGGAGTGGGTACCCTATTCCTGCTCCTGTGGATCTTCCTGACACAGGAATCCAACCAGGGTCTCCTGCATTGGAGGCAGAGTCTTTACCAACTGAGTTATGAGGGAAGCCCAGGAGAGAGAAGCCATGGGTTTCTACAAAAACTTGTACTGTTTCTCAAAAAAAAAAAAAAAAAAAAAGAAATGAAAAGAAAGAGGCACAAAAATTAATAAAGAAAACAGAAAATATTGCCCAATCACTTTCTTAGAGCTCAAAGTCAGATTAGTAAATACTTGGGGGAAAAAATAAATAAATAAACAACTCATAGTGGAGGCATGGTGGGATAGGAAAAGATATGGCCTACAAGAACTTTCACCGTCTAATCCCTGTCAAACTTCTGACTTCAACATCAGCCCTCTCCTCCTGACTGCTGGATAGGCTGATTTACTGGTGCCTGTATGTATGTATAGGCTGATTTACATCCTCCCCTTCACCCTCTGTATAATGAACTCCTATTCATCTCTAGCTGGTAATCAAGTCTTTTTATCTAATGAAATCATCCCCTAACCCCCACAGAAAGGGATAGTTCTTCCTTCACCATGATTTCCATAGTGAATTTTGCACAGCTTTTAGACAACCATGATGTATTATTTTTTTCTTTTATCTTTACTGTCTTCCTGATAAACTGAACTCACTGAATGTGAAGCAGATGGTGCTTCATCTTTGTGCATAAAATATATTACTTGATAGGTGCTCAAAAATAAATAGGATATCAACATGAAAATTAAAAGTAATATACAATACTTAAAAGACATTTCATAGTTTGCAACTAGCAATAAGAATTAACAATAAAGAAAATGTTAAAAATAATGATGTATTGTCTTCTTTAATGCCAATGATAATTATCTTTTTAAAAAGTCCCTTCTCAGTTACTGAATGATTTGTAAGCAACTAAATTAATAAACCATATACTATGTGTTAGGATTAATGTCCAAAAATGGCCTCTATTTCTCCAAGCCTTCCTATGTCCCCTCATCCTTTGCAGCATGACTTTGCAAATTTTCCCTTTGAATCTGGACTGACTCTGTAACTTGCTTTAGCTCTTAGATGCTCACTTCTGCTGTCTCTCTTGAGGTCCTGCCCACAATAAGGAACCAGACTGGGCAAACCCTCTTGACCACATGCATGCATGCTAAGTCACTTCAGTCATGTCTGACTCTTTGCGACCCCATGGACTGTAGCCTGCCAGGCTTCTCAATCCATGGGATTCTCTGAGCAAGAATACTAGAGTGGCTTGTCATGCTCTCCTAAAGGAGATCTTCCTGACCCAGGGATTCAACACATGTCTGTCTCTACTTGCACTGACAGGCGGGTTCTTGACCACTAGCTCCATCTGGGAAGCCCACAGGAGACCATACAACTCCGAGCAGGTCCAGAATCTGCCAGATCTTCCAGGCAGATTAGAAGGCAGACCAAAACATTTTTTGCTACATGTATGGTGACCTTTGGGTTTCCCCAGTGGCCCAGTGGTAAAGAATCTGCCTGCAATCCAGCCTGGCCTTCCAGAGCAGCCAGCTCCCAGAAATCTGACCACAGATGCATGACAAGCCCAGGCCAGTTAGTGAAACCATCAAATTAATGTAGATGTGCATAAAATAATAACTTTCTATGGTTTGAAGATACTAAATTTGAGAGTGATTTACTATTCAACAGTAGTAACTGACACAAAACAATATAGAAATTTGAATGGAGAAGAAAAAGATCCTCCTGCTTTAGAATAAGGTC
Organism: Bos taurus; assembly: GCF_002263795.3. Classification (NCBI taxonomy): domain Eukaryota; kingdom Metazoa; phylum Chordata; class Mammalia; order Artiodactyla; family Bovidae; genus Bos; species Bos taurus. Next base: position 60,995,111 of record NC_037347.1, read on the forward strand.
AAGACAAATGAACTAAAATCAAAATTATAAATGTTTAAATACTTTACATAGAATAACAGATACAAGAATCAGTCAAAACCAGGATCTAAACTAGGATAAAAATCATATAATTCTTCTTTTTCATGAGGAAGTTCTTGTCAGATTATTTTTTAAAAAACAGTTATCACTACCTCAGGATCTTATATTCACATAAAAATAATTAAGCATCATAATAAAAGAACTTTATTCATAGGAACATAAACATCATATCAGGATCTATTTTTTATATTGCTACCTGGCATCCAATTTTCTTGTAAAGTTATATTTAGACTCACAAATGTGATTGAAAATATATCTCCTCATTTGAGTGCCTGGCATTTCTATCACTAAAAGTGAAAAACTGAAACATTGGTTTTGTGCTACTGATGCATTCTATTTTTTCTTTTTAATTTCTTGGATGAGTGACTTATTGAGGTCAATATCCATGATTTATAAAGCTATTTCATTATCTGTAGTATTAAACTATTTGAAGATGAACAATCCTCCTATTAAAACACTACTGTTGATAAATAAATGTGTGGGAAAATCTGTTTATCTTATACATAAAGGTCACCATGCCTGTGTGCGTGCTAAGTTGCTTCAGTCATGTCTGACTCTTTGTGACCCTATGGACTGTAACTCACCCAGCTCCTCTGTCCATGGGATTCTCCAGGCAAGAACACTGCAGTGGCTTGCCATGCCCTCCTCCAGGATATCTTTCCAACCCAGGGATCGAACCCATATCTTCTGTGGCTCCTGGACTGCAGGCAGATTCTTTACCAGTGGGCCACTGGGGAAACTCAAAGGTCACCATATATGTAACAAAAACATAGTTTTATTTTGGATCATCTTTTTTATCATTCAGTTCAGTTCAGTTGCTCAGTTGTGTCCGACTCTTTGCGACCCCATGAATCGCAGCATGCCAGGCCTCCCTGTCCATCAGCAACTCCCAGAGTTCATCCAGACTCACGTCCATCGAACCATCCAACCATCTCATCCTCCGTTGTCCCCTTCTGGTCCTGCCCCTAATCCCTCCCAGCATCAGAGTCTTTTCCAATGAGTCAACTCTTCGCATGAGGTGGCCAAAGTACTGGAGTTTCAGCTTTAGCATCATTCCTTCCAAAGAAATCCCAAGGCTGATCTCCTTCAGAATGGACTGGTTGGATCTCCTTGCTGTCCAAGGGACTCTCAAGAGTCTTCTCCAACACCACAGTTCAAAAGCATCAATTCTTCGGTGCTCAGCCTACTTCACAGTCCAGCTCTCACATCCATACATGACCACAGGAAAAACCATAGCCTTGACTAGACGGACCTTTGTTGGCAAAGTAATGTCTCTGCTTTTGAATATGCTATCTAGGTAGGTCATAACTTTCCTTCCAAGGAGTAAGCGTCTTTTAATTTCATGGCTGCAGTCACTATCTGCAGTGATTTTGGAGCCCAGAAAAATAAAGTCTGACACTGTTTCCACTGATTCCCCATCTATTTCCCATGAAGAGATGGGACCAGATGCCATGATCTTCGTTTTCTGAATGTTGAGCTTTAAGCCAACTTTTTCACTCTCCACTTTGACTTTCATCAAGAGGATCTTTAGTTCCTCTTCACTTTCTGCCATAAGGGTGGAGTCATCTGCATATCTGAGGTTATTGATATTTCTCCCAGCAATCTTGATTCCAGCTTGTGTTTTTTCCAGTCCAGCATTTCTCATGATGTACTCTGCATATAAGTTAAATAAGCAGGGTGACAATATACAGCCTTGGCGTACTCCTTTTCCTATTTGGAACCAGTCTGTTGTTCCATGTCCAGTTCTAACTGTTGCTTCCTGACCTGTATACAGATTTATCAAGAGGCAGGTCAGGTGATCTGGTATTCCCATCTCTTGAAGAATTTTCCAGAGTTTATTGTGATCCACACAAAGGCTTTGCCATAGTCAATAAAGCAGAAATAGATGTTTTTCTGGAACTCTCTTGCTTTTTCCATGATCCAATGGATGTTGGCAATTTGATCTCTGGCTCCTCTGCCTTTTCTAAAACCAGCTTGAACATCAAGAAGTTCACGGTTCACATATTGCTGAAGCCTGGCTTGGAGAATTTTGAGCATTACTTTACTAGCATGTGAGATGAGTGCAATTGTGCAGTAGTTTGAGCATTCTTTGGCATTGCCTTTCTTTGGGATTGAAATGAAAACTGACCTTTTCCAGTCCTGTGGCCACTGCTGAGTTTTCCAAATTTGCAGGCATATTGAGTGCAGCACTTGCACAGCATCATCTTTCAGGATTTGAAATAGCTCAACTTGAATTCCTTTTCATCGTACAGACTAAAAAAAAAATCACATGTTCCTGGTACTATGTGAGGACTTTAATATTAATTTGATTAATTCACTATGTGATTCTTTTTGTTTTTAAAATGAATCTTGGGATATCTTTTCCTAAAGAAGACAGAGACTCAGGGCTTTTAGCAAAGGTTTTAAGATGGAAAGTTTTAAGGTATAAGGATTTCAAGCTTGATATTTATGTTTGATAACATACGTGTAGTATATGGAATTTGGAAAATTCAGAACCAGGTATGAAACAAAATAATGTATGACTATAGAAAATTTTACTCTGCATTTAGGGTATTCTCAAAGCTTCAAGTACAGGGTCACAGAGCATATAGCTTGAGACTAGAATGACATCATATACAGATGGAATCTCAAAAAGCCAAATTTGTGGAAACTGAAAGTAGAATGGTGGTTACTATAGCCTGGGAGGTTGGGTATTTGGGGAGAGGCTGTTTAAGACACAAATTTTCAACTAGGTTAAATATGTTCTGGAGATCTGTTGCACAGCATAACAATTATAAGCAACAATTCTATTTTGTAAACTTCAAAGTTGCTAAGAGACTGGATCTCAATTGTTCTCATTACCAAAAACAGAAAGAAAGAAAATTATAATTATGTGATGTGATAAAGGTGTTAGCTAACTCTATGGTGGTAATCACACTGGAGTATATAAACTTATCAAATCAACACAGGGTACACCTTAAACTTACACAATGGTGTATGTCAATTCAGTTCAGTTGCTCAGTCATGTCTGACTCTTTGCAACCCCATGAATTGCAGCACGCCAGGCCTCCCTGTCCATCACCAACTCCCGGAGTTTACTCAAACTCACATCCATCGAGTCAGTGATGCCATCCAGCCATCTCATCCTCTGTCATCCCCTTCTTCTCCTGCCCCCAATCCCTCCCAGCATCAGAGTCTTTTCCAATGAGTCAACTCTTTGCATGAGGTGGCCAAAGTACTGGAGTTGCAACGTTAGCATCATTCCTTCCAAAGAACACCCAGGACTGATCTCCTTTAGAATGGACTGGTTGGATCTCCTTGCAGTCCATGGGACTCTCAAGAGTCTTCTCCAACGCCACAGGTCAAAAGCATCAATTTTTTGGTGCTCAGCTTTCTTCACAGTCCAACTCTCACATCCATACACGACCGCAGGAAAAACCATAGCCTTGACTAGACGGACCTTTGTTGGCAAAGTAATGTCTCTGCTTTTGAATATGCTATCTGGGTTGGTCATAACTTTCCTTCCAAGGAGTAATGGCTGCAATCACCATCTGCAGTGATTTTGGCAATTACATCTCAATAAAAAGAAAGACTGAAATCATCTGTTCAGCTCCAAATTCTTCAATGAGGCTTAAACCAAAGTTTCTAAGTAATTATCCACCAGACCTATCAATTTGAGTACACAGTGGATCAAAACTAACTAAACCCTCACCTCCCTCTTCATGCTTTAATTCTATAAGCAGCATCATAATTTATTCCTTTAGTCAAATTAGAAACCTGGGCAGTAGCTTTGATTGTTGTTTTTTTGTCATAGTCCTCTCTCTTCAGCTTTCTCTGTTTTAAGACCTACGGTGTGGATCTGATAAATACTTCTTGAACTTGTTTGCTTCACAGTTTTATTCATCTAATTTAAAGTAACACAGACTCAAGCTACAACTCTTGACAAAACTGTCACTGGAATTTTATTATTACAATCAATTATTTAATCTCATCATCTCTGGACCAGGGAATTAGGGGTTTTAAGGTGATCCACCAGGCCCTGCTGTGTTTCAAACTGTGATAAACTCAACTGGTCCAGATGTTCTGGGTGACTTTCAGGTTTCCTTGTCTGTCTCCCTTTGGAGATCTTGCAAATTCAGTCCCCTCTTCTTGGAACATTCACATATTTCTCCCTTCAGTGGATAGATCCTACTTGTTTTAAGACATCATTTCCTCTAGGAAGTCTTCCATAAGATTGGGTAAGAACTCTCATGTTATTCCCAGAGCACTCTGTGTTTATCTTACATCCAGTCCCTCAGCCTCCTGAGTCACTTTTCAACTATTATCTCTTGTATATCAAACTATACACAGAAAATATAGCCTCTTCATCTCATTCAGTTTAGTAATAGTTTAGAAATATTCTGATGCCTAGTAGAGTTCTTGGCTCAGAATGAAAGAAATTTTCTTGACTAAATATAATAATGAATAAATAATTGCATAATAACTTTATGTGAATAACTTGGGCTTCTCTGTTGATTATGTACATCTCCAAAGTGGATTTGTTAAATTAAATATTTTTCTTAAAAAACTTCACAAGAGTAAATATGCTGAGTGAAGCAAGGAGACACTGTTACAATACAAAGATGATTTGAATCAAATCAGAATAGAAGAAATCCAGTTTTGAACTACATTTACACCTGTAAAACCATCAGCTCAATCAACATAGTGAACATATCCCAAACTTATTGAATTGCATATAATATTTAAAATAATGTATATTGTATTGTATACTGTTTATGCTTCAATAAAACTTTAAAAATAGGGTTAAATTTATTAGAGGAAAATATGAAAAATCATAATTTTAAGCATAAAATGTGAATATGTAATATATGGCAGAAAGTGAAGAATAACTAACGAGCCTCTTGATGAAAGTGAAAGAAGAGAGTGAAAAAGTTGGCTTAAAGCTCAACATTCAGAAAACGAAGATCATGGCATCCAGTCCCATCACTTCATGGGAAATAGATGGAGAAACAGTGGAAACAGTGGCTGACTTTATTTTGGGGGGCTCCAAAATCACTATAGATGGTGATTTCAGCCATGAAATTAAAAGACACTTACTCCTTGGAAGGAAAGTTATGACCAACCTAGATAGCATATTCAAAAGCAGAGACATTACTTTGCCAACAAAGGTCTGTCTAGTCAAGGCTATGGCTTTTCCAGTGGTCGTGTATGGATGTGAGAGTTGGACTATAAAGAAAGCTGAGCTCAGAAGAATTCATGCTTTTAAACTGTGGTATTGGAGAAGACTCTTGAGAGTCCCTTGGACTGCAAGGAGGTCCAACCAGTCCATCCTAAAGGAAATCAGTCCTGGGTTTTTATTGGAGGGACTGATGTTGAAGTTGAAACTCCAATACTTTGGCCACCTGATGCAAACAGCTGACTCATTTGAAAACACCCTGATGCTGGGAAAGATTGAGGGCAGGAGGAGAAGGGGACGACAGAGGATGAGATGGTTTGATGGCATCACTGACTCAATGGACATGGGTTTGGATGGACTCCGGAAGCTGGTGATGGACAGGGAGGCCTGGCGTGCTGCGATTCATGGGGTTGCGAAGAGTCTGACATGACTGAGTGACTGAACTGAACTGACTGAATATATGTATTCATCCGTAGATGATGGCTTTTGCTATAATACAATGGAGAGATAATCAGATGGCAGCAGCAGGAGATAAAGTTATTGAAAAACACCCATCAGCTGGATTGGTTTCATGCTGTGCTGCTTTTTGCCACATGCTCTTCTATCTAGTCTCTCCTTTGAAACATTGCATGAACATAGAGAGCTCTCAATATTTTTCTCTGCTACCAAAGAATATGCTGTAAACCATCCATGTGATCAATTATGCTAAAATTTTAATCAATAAGAAAATAATAAAATTGCATTTAAACTTTTGAAACTGGAGCGAACTCTACAGTTTGGTCCACACTCCACAGAGATGAGCTATCTGAGATCCAGAAAATGGCCTGGACATTTTTGTTTTGGTTTTCATTTATTTATTCATTTTAATTGGAGGTTAATTACTTTATAGCATTTTGGCGATTTTTGCCATACATTGACATGAATCAGCTGTGGGTGTACATGCAGTCCCCTTCCCAAACCCCCCTTCCACCTCCCTCCCCAACCCATCCCTCTGGGTTGGTCCCAGTGCCCCTGCTTTGAGTGCCCTGTTTCATGCATCAAACTTGGACTGGTCATCTATTTCACACATGGTAATATGCATGTTTCAATGGTATTCTCTCAAATGCTGAAGAGGGTGTGAAGAAAAGGGAATCCTCTTACACTATTGGTGGGACAGCAAACTAGTATAGCCACTATGGAGAACAGTGTAGAGATTCCTCAAAAAATGGCCTGAGCTTTAGAACACCATACAGAAGGCAGTTGGAATTGACATTACAATCAGCCATTTCAAAATTCACAAGTGGAACATATATCTGAACTATTTTCTGAGTAGCTTTTTAGGTATAATTTATTTTTCAATCAAATGCTTTTATCAGTCACCTTCCCTCAATAGAGAATATAAATGATATTGCATGAGGAATTCATTCTATCCACTTAGGTTAAAATTAAGAAATTCTCCTTGCTACATATACCCATTTTTACCATTGCCTTATAGTGTCTCCCATTTTTATTACTTTTATCACTCTCTCATTTTTCAGTAATAAAATTAATTTTTGCTGAACTTTCATTCTTCTTTAAATACATAAATTATTAAATTAACATGGTAGGCAATTGGCCAATATAAATCTAAATAATGAAATTTTTGATTAAGAAAAGTCTACGAAATCTACTTCTATTTCAACTTTTAGACAAAATCAGTCACTGAGGGTAACCTCAGTATTACATTTTCTGTCAGTACTCTGAAAACTTATTTATGGCCAACGACTTCTCTTAGGCCTGGGGGTTGGGATTACGGTCTATTACAATGGTTTACTGTAAAGTTGCAATATATATGCTTTCAATCACTAGGGAGTATTCTGCTATGATAACAGAATAACTGCTTGGAAAAAAATTTTATATTAGTCATTGCTTTGAATCTTTCATTTTCATGAGCTAAGCCATATTTTATAAGACTGAAAGGCATTTCAAGAATGAAAATGCTGTTGGGTGCTATTTTGACTGATTTTGTTTCTCCATAAAATCAAAAAAGTTTTTAAAATGTTATTTTCCTTTTGTCTTTCCCCTTTTCCTTTTTATCTGTTGTTATTGTTATCTCTTTTGACAGGTAGTGAGAAAAAATGTAAAAAGAAAAAATTGATTTTTTGCTCCCAGTAATCCAAAGAGATTCATGAGGCATTCTGTAAACAGTATGTGTCATGATTCTAATGAAATTACAGCCCTAGGTAGGTAATTAAGTGTCAAAGATTTTTTTAACACAAAACAGCTACTGTATTCATGGCCTTTAATTATAACATTCTGGCTATTATCTTGCAATTAAGTTATGGAAAAAAATATGACACAGCAAGTTTAGCAGTATTTGAGAAGCACAAAATGTGGTTTATGTTAACCTCTAGAAATGACCACTTACAACACCATTGCAACTCATAACATCCCATTCGCAACATGAAAACATTAATGATTATCACAAGGTTGTAAATATTCACTTATTCACTCAGTTTAGACAATGATTCATGAATTCACATCACCTACTTGCTTCCAATGAGTAAAGTACAATATCTATCTGTTTTAGTTATAATAGACCTTAAAACAGTAACTCACATATAACCAAAATATTTGGCGTATCTTTACCAAATACACACTTCCCATTAATCAGGATTCCATTTGGAAACCATAAACAAGACTAGTCAGACAACTAGTAGGACATATGTGTATCTGTTATATAGGGGTAGCTTAGTAAATTTTCATAAAGTAAACACACTCAGGAAGCCAGCACCTCTATCAAGAAACAAAGCATTATTGCAATTCCAGACACACACCTCCCCTTCTAGGTTCTACTTTCACCTATAGGCAATCCACTATTCTAACGTCTAAGACCCTGGTATGTTTTGTGTGTGGTTCACCTTCTGATTAACAGACTAGTATTGTATGCTCACTTTTGTATTTAGTTTCTTTTGCTCAATGTTGACAATACTTGTCTTGGTGTGTGTAGTTCTAATTGCGGGTTCTAATTATGCAGGGCTTGTAAGAGTTGAAAATCAGTTCATATACATATATATATATATATGTATATAAAATAAATATATTTTGTTCTATAACAGTATGTCCTGTACCAATGTAAATGTACCTGCCAATTGGCAAATAGAAATTTATTGCACTTTCTACTATGTACCATTGTTTGCCTAAAATGTTTTCCCTTTACCTTTTGATTAGCTAGTGAGAACTATATAGACAAATGAAGCATGAAGGAAAAATCAGAAATTATTGGTTTACCATCCTCCATAAATATGTAAAATAATTACATTTCAAATTTGTAACATTCCTTGGTTTGCATTATATCTGTGTGCAACATTATAAAAGGTTTTATATTTTACATTTGCATGATGCTTGAGAGATCATAAAAGATTTGCTATACTTTTTTCATTTATATTCTGTAGAACTCAACTAGTAAAAGCAGTCACATTTTAATCACCTCTTATGTGTCTTGTGCAACACTAACTATGATGTCATATTTTTAAAAAGGCAAACATCAGCAATAACAAAATAATAATTTCTATCACAGTTGTAGTGCCTAAGGAAAATAGTTTTCAGGGCTGAATATGTCTAAGGCAACCTTGGATGTAAAGGAATAAAGGAAGATAGTTAATCAAATCAGGAGAATACAGTACTTCTTTTTTTTTTTTTTTTTAAACAATAGTTGGGTTACCCTGGTGGCTTAGATGGTAAAGAATCTACCTGCAATGCTGAAGAGCTAGGTTTGATCCCTGAATTGGGAAGATCGCCTGGAGAAGGTAATGGCTACCTTCTCCAGTATTCTGGCCTGGAGAATTACATGAACTATATAGTCCATGGGGTTGCAAAGAGTCAGATATGACTGAGTGACTTTCACTTCACACTTCACTTAATTCTCTTCCACCATTTTAAATGTATCACTTTCAAGCACTGGCTTTTCTCACGCCTGACTCCTCTCTCATAACACCCACAATAGAACTTTGAGGCTGAATTTGACCATAACATGGGCAGAAGCAGACCTATTAAGTTAGACACCATAGAAAAACATCCTTCAGACAGATGTTTAAGTCTGAAGATAAAGTTCTCGAAGATAAGTGTCCCTAGATGGTAAGATATTTGTGGAATCCCTTTGGCTTGTTGTGGAGAACCACATTTACATCCAGAAAGGTAGTCCTGACCTAATACTGGCCCACAGATGTGGAAAGACCTTCTCAGAAGAAGATCTCAAAGAAGTTAGGTTGTGAACACCTAGGAGTCTGGGAATAAGTGGTATATTTCATCTTTGAGGATGAATTATGGGTCCTTGCACAGGCCATAGGGAGTTTGTGAGAAGAGAAGGACCAAAAGTGAAAAAGACAGGACCAAAGTCCACAAGACCTTAAACAGGGTGGGGGGAAAAAGGGAATGATTTAGGTAACTAAATAAAGTCACCCAGTCACCGACTATGGAAATGCACAAAGCAAGGACTTGGCAATAGAGTAAAATCCCAACACTCAGCTGCTAGTGGATAGATATTCCAAATTTCAGTATTAGAAATTCTAATTTTAATCTGAATTATCCTGCACTCAGTCTAGGATTTCTAATACTTCCACTGACTTGGGATATAATTGGCCTGGGGTCTTTGACAGCCAACATTGGAGGGATACAAGTCTAATACTGTGTCACTTGATTGTCCTTTACGCACCTCCCTCTTTATAAACTTAGAAAGTTGAGTAAAATCATCTCTATTTCCTTGGTCTGCAAGAATATATTTTTTTCAGTTTTTTGTCATTTTTTTTTCACATCATCTTTTTTAAGATTAGCACTTTTTAAGGTCAACCCCACTATATGATTCTGAAAGATTCAGACTCATTGAAATAGAAGAATTAATCTTGCCATAAAAATAGACAGAGGTCAACAGAGTGTCTAAGGCCAAAAAGAAAAAGCGAAGGAAGCTGTGATGAGAAAATTATACCTGACCTCACCTTTCTCTTCCTTTGGCTTCGGTTTTTATTGGATGCTATTATTTCTGGGGGAACCATTCACATTTGCTGCAGGTAAATGCTTATATTCTGAATTTATTAAGACAGGCAGCAGAAGGTCAAGGTTTAGACCAAGGGTAACTAAAACAGGGAACCAAAGCATTTGAGAAAGAAGACCGAGGCAAACTTTAAGGTTTAGACACGTGTTGGAGAGGGAAGTCATCAAAAGCACTTACAGAAAGATGTAGCATAACTGATTTTATACCCATAAGACAGGGAAAACATTGGGCCAGTTTATTGTATATTATTTATTTCTTCCACTTCTAAAGTTGTCCTGAGTTGATACAAACAATTCTGAAGAGAGAAAGTCCTTAAAATTATAATACATTGCATGTATTACTGTAAATAATAACCCTAACCCTAATAGTGTTTTATTTCTATGCTTAATCTGTCTTTAAGGGTGGAGGGAACATCCTTTATACAAAATACAAATTCAGTCTCTAAACTGGACTCTTAGGAATCAGGTAGATAACTGATCCAGACAAATGATATCATTTTTTTTCTTTTCCCAAATGTGAATGGTCAATATTTTTTATTTGAAATCCATTTCAGTGGGTTTTAGGAAGCAGAGATGTCCTTTAGAAAAATAGAAAAAACAAAAGAAATTAAAAATTATAGACTAAACAAGTAGTATACAACTTCCTTTATAGAAGGTATATTCTGCTAGCCCAGATCAAACAGCTTTGCAATGTTTTGCTACTTAATAAATATTAAAAGCACCAAATGAGAATGCTCTTTCAAATTAATTTAATCCTGTATATAATATGTAACTATTTTTACTAGATTCCAGGATGTTTGAAGCACAAAAGTTAACAGATGGCTTTTAATTAAAAGTCAAATAGGCTTTTATGAGTTTATAATTTAAGTAAGATGCTCTTACAAATGTGTATACAAGTACTTAACCTGGTTATTAGCTTGCTAAAAGAATGTATTTCCTATGTGTATATAAATTGAGGGGCTACAGTTGGAGAAAAGCAAGATTGCTTTTTCTTTAATTAAATGTTTATTGAGATAATTGTAGATTCACAAGAAGTTCTAAATAACAATACACAGTGATCTCATGTGTACTTTGGGCTCCCCAGGTGGCTCAATGGTAAAGAACATGCCTGCCAATGCAGGAGACACAAGAGATGAGGGTTTGATCTCTTGGTGGTGAAGACCCCCTAAAGAAGAAATTAGCAACCCATTCCAATATTCTTGCCTTGGAAACCCCGTGGACAGAGGACCTGGTGGACTTAGTCTATGAGGTCACAAAAGAGCTGGACATGACTGAGCAGCTAAATGGCAGCACAGCCACGGTGTCTTTTACTGGTTTCCTCTGGTGGTGACATCTTGCAGAACTATAGTATAAAATTTTAACCATTATATTAACATTGATGCAATCAACATCTGATTCAGATTTCGCTTGTATTAGTGTATATATCTAGTTCTCTTCAATTCTATAATCTGTAGGTTTGTATTTCTACCACCACAATCAAGATACAGAATATTTCCACCATCACAAGGATCTTTCGCATTGCTCCTTTATAAGTGTAAATTATTTTTTTAACTCCCCAAAGACAGGATGTCAAAGGAAAATGAAGAAAAATATTTTAAGAAAAATTGAAAAAGGTAAGAAAACATGAAGAATTAGTAAGACACAAAATAGAGTAATAGGAAAAAAAAACACAGATAATGAGGTCCTGACGCTGGTTTTTCACCCAGCAAGAAGAGCTTGGATGTGTATATGAATAATTTATTTAGGAAATTGATGTGGTAGAAAACTGGGACAATTAAGACATGGAAAGTGGAAAAACCAATTTAATAGTTTGTCTTTTAAGTTGATCACTACTAGGAGCAACTGGGTCTTGATTCTCCCAGAACACATGTTACAAGGACTCATTAGAACACATCAGAGAATTCACAAATGATGAGACAGAAAGGTGAGTATTTATCCTCCAGTATCTGCTACAATGAAAAAGTTGGCTGAAAATTCAACATTCAGAAAACTAAGATCATGGCAACTGGTCCCATCACTTCATGGCAAATAGATGGGGAAACAGTGACAGACTTTATTTGGCTGTTGGGGGGGGCGGGGCTCTGAAATCACTGGAGATCGTGACAGCAACCATGAAGTTAAAAGCCGCTAGCTCCCTGGAAGAGAAGTTATGACCAACCTAACAGCATGTTAAAAATCAGAGACATTGCTTTGCCAACAAAGATCTGTCTAGTCAAGTTCAGTTCAGTTCAGTCACTCAGTTGTGTCAGACTCTTTGCGACCCCATGAACCACAGTATGCCAGGCCTCACTGTCCACCAACTCCCAGAGTCCACCCAAACCCATGTCTGCCGGGGACCAGCCCCGGCTGATCCAGGGTATTCGAAGGAGAGACGGCATAGGCGAGGATCAGGATACAATAGCTTCAATTAGATATTAATTAAAGATATAAAGAGTAATAGAATAAGGATAGCTCAGTAGGAAAATTCAGTGGAGAAAAGAGACTGAGCGGCTTGGTTTACGTGGGAGACCAATAAAACTTCAAGACAAGAAGTTTGCACCACTTATGTAGGCCGCAGGCGTCCTTCCGTTCTCCCGAAGGAGAGGAGACACTGAGGCCTCCCTGGTCGGATCTTAGAAGCCCAGGCATAATTAGTAAGCATGGTGGGTTCCGCGCTCCAGATGGAGACTCAGCCAGAGTGAGAGAGAGAGCGACATGGGGAGACCAGTATTTCGAGAAACTGATCCCAATTCTTTATTTTCCAGAGTCTGTTTTTATACACTGAGATGTTATACAAAAGTCACGCGGGGTCAGCAGTCCTGACTTTTATCAAAGTCAGGTGCTTCATACAAATGTATACAGAGGTCTTAGGGGTGTTACATCATCTTCTGACCAGGGGGGCCTGCTGACAATTTACGACCCTCTCCTTGTGACAGCGGTCAGTCAATCAGGACACTTATTTCTCCAGGGCTGATTATTCTCAAAACAGACGCCACCCAAATAAAGTTACATTCCTACAGGGTGAGGGTGTAGTGGGTTTTAGTTAAGGAAAGAATTTACTTAGCCTAAGGTCTAACGTGATTAATATCAAAGGTTAATTCTATATATTCATTAATGTGTGTAAGGGCAGGGGATATGGAGACTTAGCAACAAACATTGGCTCAACAAATGAAAAACCCTTCACCAACACATTTTCTAATTAGCCCATTGTACTTATACTAATAGTTTTCTAACTTTTCTAAGGAACCTGTTTTTAGAAGGTTTAAAGCATCTTGTGCCTCTCACGGTTGGGAGGCTGTGAGTGATCACATGTGGCCGGACAGGCCTGTCAGGCAGGCTAGAGAACCTTCAGAGGAGTTTGTAGGTTAAAACACTCCTGTCACACCCAAGAGTTTTTATTGACTGGAGCTCTAGGTTAACTCCTTCTCCGAAAGAGGTGGTGGGGGACAGCCCCCCGTAAAGTCAGAGGTGTAGGTAAGAGCACAAAGTAGTAAAGTAGGCAGGCTCTGGTTATGGGGGTAGATGCTCGAGGAGTTCCAGGGGGACTCCTGAGGTTCGATCCCGCCTTTGCGTATGTCGAGCCTCCTTCCTCATGACCTTTGTCATGGGCGGAGTACCTCACTCTGGCCCCCAACACATGTCCATTGTGTCAGTGATGCCATCCAACCATCTCATCCTCTGTCGTCCCCTTCTCCTCCTGCCCTCAATCTTTCCCAGCATCAGGGTCTTTTCAAATGAGTCAGCTCTTTGTGGCCACACTATTGGAGTTTCAGCTTCAACATCAGTCCCTCCAATAAACACCCAGGACTGATCTCCTTTAGGATGGGCTGGTTGGATCTCCTTGCAGTCCAAGGGACTCTCAAAAGTCCTGTCCAACACCACACTTCAAAAGCATGAATTCTTCTGAGCTCAGCTTTCTTTATAGTCCAACTCTCACATCCATACATGACTACTGGAAAAACCATAGCCTTGACTAGACGGACCTTTGTTGGCAAAGTAATGTCTCTGCTTTTTAATATGCTGTCTAGGTTGGTCATAATTTTCCTTCCAAGGAGTAATCATCTTTTAATTTCATAGCTGCAGTCACCATCTGCAGTGATTTTGGAGCCCAAAAAAGTAAAGTCAGCCACTGTTTTCACTGTTTCCCCATCTATTTGCCATGAAGTGATGGGACCAGATGCCACGATCTTAGTTTCCTGAATGTTGAGCTTTAAGCCAACTTTTTCACTCTCTTCTTTCACTTTCATCAAGAGGCTCTTTAGTTCTTCTTCACTTTCTGCCATAAGGGTGGTGTCATCTGCATATCTGTGGTTATTGATATTTTTCCCATCTAGTCAAAGCTATGGTTTTTCCAGTAGTCATATATGGATATGAGAGTTGGACTGGAAAGAAAGCTGAACACCAAAGAACTGATGCTTCAAACTGTGGTGTTGGAGAAGACTCCTGAGAGTACCTTGCACAACAAGGAGACCCAACCAGTCCATCCTAAAGGAAATCAGTCCTGAATATTCATTGGAAGAACTGATGCTGAATCTGAAACTCCAATACTTTGGCCACTTGATAAGAAGAACCAACTCACTGGAACAGATTCTGATGCTGGGAATGATTGATGGTGGGAGGAGAAGGGGATGACAGAGGATGAGATGGTTGGATGGCATCACCAACTCAATGGACATGAGTTTGAATAAACTCCGGGAGTTGGTGATGGACAGGGAAGCCCGGTGTGCAGCAGTCCATGGGCTCGCAAAGAGTCAGACAAGACTAAGTTACTGAACTAAACAGAACTAAACCCACTACAGTATAGTGATGATCACGAGCTGACCCATGGGCTCATGAACAACTCTAGATACCTGCCTGGGTCACTGGCTGGCTGGATCCTAGAGAGCCCAGGACCCATTAGAGAAAGTCAGGGACAAGGAGATTTTGACAAGTGGTATAGGTGAGACATTTCATGCAAAGATGGGCTCGATTAAGGACAGAAATGGTATGAACCTAACAGAAACAGAAGATATTAAGAAGAGATGGCAAGAATACACAGAAGAACTGTAAAAAAAGATCTTCACGACCCAGATAATCACGATGGCGTGATCACTGACCTAGAGCCAGACATCCTGGAATGTGAAGTCAAGTGGGCCTTAGAAAGCATCACTACGAACAAAGCTAGTGGAGGTGATGGAATTCCAGTTGAGCTATTCCAAATCCTGAAAGATGATGCTGTGAAAGTGCTGCATTCAATATGCCAGCAAATTTGGAAAACTCAGCAGTGGCCACAGGACTGGAAAAGGTCAGTTTTCATTCCAATCCCAAAGAAAGGCAATGCAATGCTCAAACTACTGCACAATTGCACTCATCTCAAACGCTAGTAAAGTAATGCTCAAAATTCTCCAAGCCAGGCTTCAGCAATATGTGAACCGTGAACTTCCTGATGTTCAAGCTGGTTTTAGAAAAGGCAGAGGAACCAGAGATCAAATTGACAACATCCACTGGATCATCGAAAAAGCAAGAGAGTTCCAGAAAAATACCTATTTCTGCTTTATTGACTATGCCAAAGCCTTTGACTGTGTGGATCACAATAAACTATGGAAGATTCTGAAAGAGATGGGAATACCAGACCACTTGATCTGCCTCCTGAGAAATCTGTATGCAGGTCAGGAAGCAACAGTTAGAACTAGACATGGAACAACAGACTCGTTCTAAATAGGAAAATGAGTACATCAAGGATGGATATTGTCACCCTGCTTATTTAACTTATATGCAGACTACATCATGAGAAACGCTGGACTGGAAGAAACACAAGCTGGAATCAAGATTGCCGGGAGAAATATCAATAACCTCAGATATGCAGATGACACCACCCTTATGGCAGAAAGTGAAGAGGAACTAAAAAGCCTCTTGATGAAAGTGAAAGAGGAGAGTGAAAAAGTTGGCTTAAAGCTCAACATTCAGAAAACGATGATCATGGCATCTGGTCCCATCACTTCATGGGAAATAGATGGGGAAACAGTGGAAACAGTGGCAGACTTTATTTTTTTGGGCTCCAAAATCACTGCAGATGGTGATTGCAGCCATGAAATTAAAAAACACTTACTCCTTGGAAGGAAAGTTATGACCAACCTAGATAGCATATTCAAAAGCAGAGACATTACTTTGCCAAAAAAGGTCTGTCTAGTCAAGGCTATGGTTTTTCCTGTGGTCATGTATGGATGTGAGAGTTGGACTGTGAAGAAAGCTGAGCACCAAAGAATTGATGCTTTTGAACTGTGGCGTTGGAGAAGACTCTTGAGAGTCCCTTGGACTGCAAGGAGATCCAACCAGTCCATTCTGAAGGAGATCAGCCCTGGGATTTCTTTGGAAGGAATGATGCTAAAGCTGAAACTCCAGTACTTTGGCCACCTCATGCGAAGAGTTGACTCATTGGAAAAGACTCTGATGCTGGGAGGGATCGGGGGCAAGAGAAGAGGGGGACGACAGAGGATGAGATGGCTGGATGGCATCACTGACTCGATGGACGTGAGTCTGAGTGAACTCTGGGAGTTGGTGATGGACAGGGAGGCCTGGCATGCTGCGATTCATGGGGTCACAAAGAGTCGGACACGACTGAGTGACTGAACTGAACTGAACTGATAGGTGAGACAAGATGTTTTTTAGTTATCTGTGAACATGGTAGATAGAGCAAAGAGTGAGAACATGATGGATTCAGTAGAAAGGAGGCACATAGGAAATCTGATAGCCTGAATTTGATAGATGAGACAAAAGAATCACTACTTAATTATAAGCAAAATCCACTTAGATGAAGTGTCTAATTAAAATTCATTTACTTACTTCCCCCTGGAGAAGACTGAGCAACTAATAAACACTTCTGGAAACAAATATAGATGAAACAATTTTAAGTAAGGAGACACGAAAATCTATCTTTTCTAATGTTGTAATTTGTAAAATGGTTTTTGTAAAGACTGATAGATTTGTTTTAAGATGAAGAAGATAATAGATTACATTTTAAAATATTCATTGAAGTCAAAATAAATGATTAGATAGTCCAGTCACTGAATAGTTTAAATTATTTGGTTTTATATTTTTACACAACAAATATTTATTCAGTTCAATTCAGTTCAGTTCAGTCGCTCAGTTGTGTCTGACTCTTTGCAACCCCATGAATTGCAGCACGCCAGGCCTCCCTGTCCATCACCAACTCCCGGAGTTCACTCAGACTCGAGTCCATCGAGTCGGTGATGCCATCCGGCCATCTCATCCTCTGTCGTCCCCTTCTCCTCCTGCCCCCAATCCCTCCCAGCATCAGAGTCTTTTCCAATGAGTCAACTCTTTGCATAAGGTGGCCAAAGTTCTGGAGTTTCAGCTTTAGCATCAATCCTTCCAAAGAAATCCCAGGGCTGATCTCCTTCAGAATGGACTGGTTGGATCTCATTGCAAGGGACTCTCAAGAGTCTTCTCCAACACCACAGTTCAAAAGCACCAATTCTTCAGCGCTCAGCCTTCTTCACAGTCCAACTCTCACATCCATACATGACCACAGGAAAAACCATAGCCTTGACTAGACGGACCTTTAGGGGACCCAAAATATACAATTATTAAACCAATTAAAATCAAATTTAAAATGATCAGAATATTAGTTGGTCATGAATTTCAATACTTCCTAGACAGGTACCACATCACATAAGTGGAACTGGTGCTGAATTTTACTTTGATGGGAATAGGGTTGGTTGTGGAAAGGTCAAAATTCAAGTAACATTGTTAACTACTGTTTCCAATGACTGAAGTTTATTTTTATTTTGAGCTCCCATGCAGTGCATGCATGCTCAGTTGCGCAGTTGCACAACTGTTTGCAACCCCATGGTCTATAACCCACCATGCTCCTCTGTCCATTGAATTTCCCAAATAAGAATACTGGAGTGAGTTGCCATTTTCTTCTCCAGGGCATCTTCCAGACCCTGGGATTGAACCCATGTCTCTTGTGTCTCCTGCACTGGCAGGTGGATTCTTTGCCACCGAGCCACCTGGGAAGCACCCAAGGTCCCAGGGTGAAGGCAGGAAACCCAACCGCCTGAATAAGGCAAAGTTCCTTGGTTTTTTTTTTTTTGAAGGAGGAACTTTGATTAATATTTCAAGGAAATATGTGTAAATAGTCATAATAATTATGGGAAAATAAGTAACCTGAATACTATTATGATTTCCTTAAAATCAAAAGATCCAAACAAACTCTTTGGGCTTCCCTGGTAGCTCAGCTGGTAAAGACCACCAACAATGCAGCACTGGTTCGATTCCTGGTCGGGAAGATCTGCTGGAGAAGAGATAGGCTACCCACTGCAGTATTCTAGGGCTTCCCTGTTGGCTTAGATGGCAAAGAATCCTCCAGCAATGCAGGAAACCTGGGTTGGATCCCTGGACTGGTAAGAGGGGAGAGGAGAGGAGAAAGGAAACCCATTTCACTATTCTGGCCTGGAGAATTTCATGGACAGAGGAGCCTGGCAGGCTACAGTCCATGGGGTGGCAAAGAGTCAGACACGACTGAGCAGCTTTCACTTTCACTTCTCTTTCAAACAATCTCAGATGAAATGCTTCCCCTATGGATGAGTCTTAGCAAAAAATTTCAGTGTACTTAATCTATTGCTCTACATATACTTTTCTATGGGCTCCCCCAGTGGCTCAGCGGTGAAGAATCCAGCTGCAATGCAGAAGCCACAGGAGACACAGGTACTATCTCCAGGTCGGAAAGATCCCCTGGAGGAAAGCATGGCAACCCATTCCATTATTCTTGCCTAGAGAATCCCATGGACAGAAGAACCTAGAGGGCTACAGTCCTTATGGTCACAAAGAGTCAGAAAAAACTGAAGCTACTTAGCAAGCACAAATACTTGTTCAGTTCAGTTCAGTTGCTCAGTCATGTCCGACTCTTTGTGACCCCATGAATTGCAGCACACCAGGCCTCCCTGTTCCACATAAGGCTTCTAACACATATGCATGTATTCTAAAAAGTATACATGCATACTTAATCAGAAAAAAGTGAAGTAATCTTGCTTGCCAGCAAAAGGAATAAAGTGTATCAGGCTCATAAATAACAATGTAATTACTTAATATTCTGATATTTGCATACTGTGACAATAATTTTTACTGGCAATAGAAACCTCTCATTTTCTGGAGTTTGAAAAGTAATTATAATAACTTCAATCAAATGTTAATGTTATACCTTGACATTTACAAAGCATTCCTTAGCGTATTGCTGCATTTAAATTTTGTGGAGGAAATTGACTGGAAACTTTAAGTGAATCAATTTTAATATAATAAATTATTTTAGTTTTTTACTAAAATGAAGGGTATACATGGAAGTACCATCTATTGTCCCAGGACTCCTGGCAGTAGTAACTTTATATCAATTAAATTGCTACAGTAATCTCTAAAGCTAAAGAAATTTATCAACATCAAATCCTGTATCAATTCTACTCCAGTGGTGGCTGTATTTCATTCTGTGAAAAGTTTTAGCAGTCTTTTGCTGACTACACCCATGATCTGGAAGATTGTTTATTGCATATAAAATACCATTTTTTAGTAGTTTCCACTATTAGATTCAAAAATGTCATATATTTTCTTTCTATATCCTTTTGGTAACATGGCTGAAGCATTACTTCTTTGTATTCAATACATTCATTTTTCCTAAGTGTTTCTATGTTTCCTCCTACCTACATTGCGACAATATCTAAAATATAAATATAAAATATAAATAGTTCATCAAAACTCTGATACCTTGCCAATCAAAGTCAGGAAGGCAGCCATGTTTTAATCAACAAAGCTTAAAGAGAAAGAGAGGGAAGGAAAGAGAGAGATTCTTTTAGGATTTTTTGCATACAACTTTTTTAAACACTTCTTTCAGACACTCCAGAATTACTGGTTACATAAGGAAACAGATTAGTCTAATAACTGCAATGACAATATTTTTTTAAATGGAGTTGCAATTTGTACACTAAATGTCTTCAGTACTAGTAACAATGAAAAGAATTAATTTTGTATTCATGAACTTTAAATATGGCTATTCAAAAATGTATTTATGGCATAATATTTCTCTAAAATTAATAAGTTATCTAACTCATTAAATCTAATGTATTGATATAGTGATACAATATGCATGTATATTGTAATTGAGAGGAAAAAAGAGATTAGAAGAAAGAAATGAGTGTTTTACTTTCTTCCATGTCTGTCTTTCTTTCCTTAACCCATTTTATTGTTTTATATCATTTCCTTTTTTTATAGTGTTCACTGTAATACTAGATTTGTTTCATTAAAATTCCTTGTGATTCTTTCTCTTTCTGTATACATGTGTGTTCATGTGTCAAATGGAGTGGGAGGAAAGAGACAGAAAGAGAGACAGAGAAAGGTTTGACCTCTATATTGAATAGACACCGAATGCTCATTCCAAAATAATGAGACCAGTATAATGAAGGAATTCTCTCCTCTCTCATGGTTAGTAGCAGATTTGAAAGTGACAGGAGTGCAAGGAAGTTTTATGATACCAAATTTGACCATTTTCTTTTATTGTCTGATAATTCCATTGTATATATTATAACTTTACTTAATCTATCAATATTTCAATGATGTAAAATGCCATCATATGCATTGGGATCAGTCCTGCCAGGTTCTCAAAAATATATAATTTGGTGAAGACAGTATATACACAAAATAATTGTGTACCCAAGAACAACTTGACATTGGCCATGAGACTGGAAGAGAATAAAATCCCTGCAATATGGGTGAAGGGAATGTAAGAATACTTATTTGACTAACAGTCTCCTTGGCATGGAACTGGGTTGATGAATTAAGGAGAATATTAAATTGATGCTAGACTTGTTCAGCTTATTTGCATTTTGCTAAAAGACCAAGTAAAAATATCAGACAGACAAGTATATGCATGTGAATGAGAATCAGATGAAAGCCTTCACTCAGAACCCTCCTACACACAGTCTTAGATGTAATAAAGGTATAGGAGCTCATAGCGGTTTCTATGGAATTTCTTTTCCACGGATCTAGTGATGATGTGAATAATTCAGTTTATTATACCAACACATTTCTCCGCTTCTAAGACTAATTTTTTTTCTTATTTTGACATCTTCAAAATCATGTTGTAAGATTTGTACACATACACCTATATGTATTTGTACATATGTACACATGGTATATCTTATTTTCCATGTCACTATAAAATCAAAGAAATATAGTTACATATTTTATATTTCAAGTTATATAACTTTAAATGCTGATTAGAGGAAGCACAGCTCAGAAAATATCTGGGGTTAAGCTTTTAACTTGACAAAGGTCATCCCACTGCCCATATTATTTTGGCAAGTAGAATTCAAATATTGCAAGAAAAAGGTAGAAATGTGGCCTAACAAGTGAACAGATTGAAGCCTATATCCTTTTTATTTAGCAACTCATTCAAAGCTGTCGTGACAGCTCCCTAACTGAAATAAGTGCTAGTGGTAAAAAAAAGCACACCTGCCAGATCAGGAGATGTAAGAGACGTGGGTGTGATCCTTGAGTTGGGCAGCTTCCCTTGAGAAGGGAGAGGCTACCCACTCCAGTCTTCTTTCCTGGAGAATCCCGTGGACAGAGGAGCTTGGCAGGCTACAGTCCATAGAGTCGCAAAGAGTCCGACAAAACTGAAGCAATTTAACACACACACACACACATACACACACACACACACGCAAGATGAACAGTCTAAAGATCCATTATAAGGGGTTTTAAAGGAATGAGGAGGCTGGAGGAAAAGGAAATTTGTTTTGTTGCACTCAACTTTCTAGTTTTGGTAATAAGGTGAATGATGCTATTAAGTGGTAACAGGGAATGTGAGAGGAACCAGATGAAAAACTGGGAGGGGAGTGCAATTCAGTCTGATTTTTTTAAATTCAAATGGAAAATAAACGTTGCTATTTCTAATAATCTGCAGTAGATTTAGATCTAGGTTGCAACATATAATTGTTCATACTCTATTCTTTTGGAGAAAGTGCACAAAGCCCACCTATGCTGTCTAAACAAATTTTAGAAATATTTGCGTACATATCCTTTAGTTACAGAGCTATGAATAGATTTTTATCAATGCAATCCTGTCTTAAGGGACTCCCCTGGCAGTCCAGTGGTTAAGAATCTGCCTTGCAATGCAGGGGATGTGGGTTCAATCCCTGGTCTGGAAACTAAGGTCCTACATGCTTCAGAGCAGCTAAGCCTGCCCTCCACAACTACTGAGCCCGCACACAGCATAACACAACAAAGATCCCCTGTGCCACAGCTAAGACCCAACACAGCCAAATAAATAAATAAAAAGGTTTTAAAGTCTAGATCGGTACTATCTGTTGTATTCAAATGTCTTATTCCTTACATTCCAGATTCGAGTGTCCAATCTGATAAGGCTTTCCTTTAATCAGAACATCTGGCCCATTTGTATTTAACTTTCTATTTGGGTATGAATTCAGCTCCCTTTCCTTTAGTCTTGCCTTTCTATGTTTGCCACACTTTTCAGTGGTTACCCTGAAATTATAATATACACCCTTGACTATCAATGCTTAGGACTTTTACTATTTCCATGGCAGGTAATGATCCTGAAACACTGCAATTTCATTTGTCCTCTCGGCTTACAAGATACTTTTGTCAAGTAATTTAATTCTCTTTATCTTAATCCCATAAGTCACTGTCAATATCATTTATACTTATTGACACATTTGCCATTTTCGATGCTCTTCCTTTAAAGTTACATCTTCAGCTTTCATTTGGCATTCTTGTGCTTCCCCCACAAAAATACATTTACTCAGTAAAGTTGTGCACATAACAAATCATCTTCACTTTTATTTTCCTGAAAACGTCTTCTTTTAATCTTCACTTTTTGAATGGTATTTTGATGGCTTTGGAATTCAAAGTTGACAGATATCTGCTTTCCTCCCTTTGAAGGTGTCATTCTGCTGTCTTCAGCTTCCTGAGCTGATGTAAGGAAGTGAGTTGTAGTCCTCCTCTTGTTCATTTGAAGACTCTTTGTCTTTTTTCTCCAGATTCTTTTAAGATTTCTTAAAGCAAACATGTGGACAAAACTTGGGTATCTGCTTTCTGGTTAGTAGTTACTTTGGGGTAAAGTAAAACAAAGCTTTTTAGTTAATTCATAACATAACTTTATCCTGTTTTCAATAAATTACAGAGAGCAACCCAAAGTCATGATACACTGACAAATTTAAAAGACACCCTTGACCTGCTAGGCTGACTTCTAACAGCACTTTAGTTGACTGCTCTTCCCTGGCCACCAGACCATATACATTTTCTTCTTTTCTGTATCTTATTTGTGAAAGGAATTCAAGCATAACAGTGTATTATTTATCTCAACAAGTCTTCTCTCAAGTAGAATACACTCAATGTTTTTGCAAATAAAATCAAATAAATTAAAATTTATGTCTTTAACACCTTGTTTATTACAACTTCTAGTCATTTTTATAATTAAATTACTTTGATTAAGTATGAGCCATCCACATATGCCTTCTAGGTTAATTTTAACTGAAGTTCCAGATTACAAAACAAGGTATGAAATATCCAAGCTACTGAAGGATATTTGCCTGGGAAAGAATGGGATTCTGAGTATGCTGATGATCTGGCTTTTCTCTGCATCCTCAGTACGCATGTGTTGAGTATGTGTGTGTTGTGTCGGTGAGCAGGCACATGTATGTGGTTGTGTGTAGTTTCATCTAACATTTTAAGTTTTTTTCTGAGAATTCCACCATAAGCTTTATCTTCTCTGGTATAAAGGATGCCTAAGAGCTAGGCTAGACTGTCTATGTACAGTATAGTTACTGCAACAAGTGTTTGACTTAAATGTAGAGAGCGGACATTTATGAAATTTAATTTATTGACATTTGTGGAGTTGGTGATGGACAGGGAGGCCTGGCGTGCTACAATATGTGGGGTTGCAAAGAGTCGGACATGACTGAGTGACTGATCTGCTCTGATCTGATCTGATAGTGTATATAAGGAAAATGATTGTTCAAATATAAGGAAAATGAGCACAGGACTACTGAGTTGACTCAAATGTAAATTTTAAAGATCCAGCATTCATTCTACTTATATTTCATGCTGCTGCTGCTGCTGCTAAGTCGCTTCAGTCGTGTCCAACTCTGTGCTAGACTTATAATGAATAATATGTCCAATAAGCAAATATTGAACTAATGTGTAATACAGTATTATCATACACTTAACCACCAGGGAAGTCCATACACTTAACACCTATATCTAAACATTTTTTCTTCTGAATTCTTGGCAACCAATGGCTGGTAGTCTCTGACTCTTGCAATCTGCCAGTATCAGCTTAATGACAGCATCCAGAATTTTCCCAAGAGTGATTATTTTCTAGTCATTGATTTTATTAATAACTAGGATTATTCTATTTGGTATGCCAATCTCTAGTTGAGGCTGGCCCACATTGATTTTCTTTCATTTTTAAATGACTTAATCTCTCATTATGTCTGCCATGTTGGGCCCATATTCTACTGTTTTTTTTATTTTGTTTTGTTTTGTTTTTACTGTTACTATTTTTACTTTTTGGTCACACTGAAAGACATATTCCCTTACAGGGATCAAAAGCACATCCCTTTCATTGAAAGCACGGAGTCTTAACCACTAGACTGTCAGGGAAGTCTGCTATATTCTAAACTGATGTAACATAAATGCCTTTTCTGATCTATTCTTTTGTGTGTATGTTCAGTCACTAAGAGAATGGAAACCCATTCCAGTGTTCTTGGCTGGGAAATCCCATGGACAGAACAACTTGGCAGGCTACAGTCCATGGGGTTGCAAAAGAGCTGGACAAGACTTAGGGACTGAGTGGGTGGCCATTTCCTTCTCTCGGGGATCTTCCAGATTCAGGGGTCTAACCTGTGTCCCCTGCATCTCTTCCATTGCCAGGCAGATTCTTTACTGCTGAGTGCTGTGGAAGCTCTATCTATTCTTTTAATTTACCATATATATTGTAGCTTTCTCCTAAATAATCAGCTTATTGTTAGAATTAAAACAAAGTTTTATTAAACTTTAGGGGTACAATGCTTGGCAGAGTAAGGATTTTATCCCCAGAGAATGGGGGGATTTTTTTCTAGATTTAGAAACCTTGTACTTATGCCATAAATATTTCTTTTTGGGTAAGAATAAAAATCTAATCTTTGTTTCTAAAATTGTATCCCTGACAAGAGGTATTTTTAATCAAAAATAGTAAATGTAAATTTTTAAAGTACACTTTATACATTATTTTAAACTGAACTAATTTGTTTTTCCATCTCTGCTCAGTTTTTATAGTCTGTGTGCCTGGCTCAATTAAATAATTATATTAATCTTGTTAACTGAACTCAGGTGGGCTGCTTGCCGCACACTTCCCAAGACCAACTCCGAAGATTCTGCTTGGTCATGACAGTGTTTAAAGGGAAGCCATTTCAGGTAATCATTAATGTAGGAGATCAGATTTTTCATTGATTTTTCCATCGCGTGCAGATCTGCTACTTCTCCTAATCTTACTTTGGATGTTTATTTGTCTATGTGCTCTGCCTGCTGCAAATGTGCTAAGAAGGAAGCAGAAGGTAGAGAGATTTAGCCACTTAATTCTTTATTCTGATTCCTTTTAATCCATGAAAGGAATCAACAGGTTAGGCAAGGCATTGTGTACATTCATTAGAGAGAAATCAGGAATTCAGTTAAAGGTTATCTAGTGATCTCATTTTGGGAATTAAGGATAAAGGGGAACAGAATCAGGTAAACAAGAAAAGGGCACAGACTGCTTACAAATCCCCACTTGTCAGATATCATTCTGACAAAGGTCCATATAGTCAAAGCAATGGTTTTTCCAGTAGTTATGTACAGATGTGAGAGTTGGACCATAAAGAAGGCAG
The DNA here is from genome assembly GCF_002263795.3 of Bos taurus. Lineage (NCBI taxonomy): Eukaryota > Metazoa > Chordata > Mammalia > Artiodactyla > Bovidae > Bos > Bos taurus. The sequence goes on from NC_037347.1 coordinate 61,021,241, forward strand.
AGCATTGAAGACTTGATGTTTTAGAATTGTGGTGCTGGCAAGACTCTTGAGAGTCCCTTGGACAGCAAGGAGATCAAACCCATCAATCCTAAAGGAAATCAGTCCTGAATATTCATTGGAAGGACTGATGCTGAAGTTGAAGCCCCAATACTTTGGCCACCTGATGTGAAGATCTAACTCATTGGAAAAGACCCTGATGCTGGGGAAGATTGAGGGCAGGAGGTAAAGGGGGCAACAGAGGATGGTTGGATGGCATCATCAACTCAATGGACATGAGTTTGAGCAAACTCTGGGAGATAGTGAAGGACAGGGAAACCTGGAGTCCTGCAGTCCATGGGGTCGCAAAGAGTCAGACACAACTGAGCAACTGAACAGCAAAGGGGCCATGGTCCATCTTCTGTCACTTCCTCATATTGACAAGGGCTGCTTCATTCTTAGAGTGGAATATGTAGACTTGGGTCTGTCCCATCACTCTGCTGATAATTTTAGCTGCCCACTTACATATACAAGCAAAGCAAACTACAATTATCTTGATACCCACAAATACATAGATTATTATGAGCAATAAGTAGGTTTGGGCTGTAAAGAACCTGCCGGCCAATGCGGGAGACACAAGAGATGAGGGTTTGATCCCTGAGTCAGGAAGATCCCCTGGAGAAGAAAATGGCAACCCACTCCAGTATTCTTGCCTGGAGAATCCCATGGACAGAGGAACCTGGTGGGCTACAATCCACGTGGTCACAAAGAGTCGGACACGACTGAAACGACTTAACACAGGCACAATATTAATCCCACTGTCTTAAGGCTAGTTCTTGGAATTATGCTAGCCATAGATTTATGTCGTGGTCATAGTCTGATCAGCATACAGTTAGCATTTTTTCCCCTGGTGGCAGTTATAGCATCTGTAAAAAAGACTCGAATATGTATCAGAAGCTGAATGATTCTGTGACTCTCATCTTAATCAGTACAGCTCTTTTGTGACTCAGGGAGCCCTGAGAGACTTCAGCTTTTCACCAAACAAGAGGCTGGGAACATGGACGGGCTTTTGTACTTGGGCAGGGGGCATGGTGCAGAGTTCTGCCAGTCTCAATCTCAGTAACACTTTGGGTGTGGGCATCAGTTTAGAAGTAGAGACTACCTCATGAACTTGATTTAGTTACTAGGAATTGCCAGCAGGTGAATTCTTTATTGCTGAGCCACTAGGAAGCAAAACTATTAGTTAACTTTAAACTTAGAAGAATGTTGGTACTTCAACTATGTAAAAAAAAAAATTGATCAGGAGATGATGAATAGAATAAAAAATATAAGTATGTGTGCAGTCACCATTATGCAGTTATTGGTTATCTTACTGAAAAGTTAAGGGCTATTTTATATAGTGATTACATATTCAGAAAGATGCTGCCTTTTCCATTTGTTCCTATAACATTCAGAATGTTTTCTCCCTGCTATGTACTCCCTGATGCCTGAGTTTATCCTTGTCATGCAAGATTCACTGGAAAAAAAAAAAAATGTGCTGTTAGCCAGACTGTAATTTATGTGAGGCCAGAGATCATTCAGTATTCAATAATCCGTCCCTCGATGCATATCTCATATATTAGGACATTGTTTCTTTAACAAACAAATTAAAGAGAAGCATTTCAGAGAGTGCAATAAAACCCTCTGATGACTCTGTGCCTTCCCATAACTCTATAAATTATAGTAATAAACTCACCTCCTGCTCTAACTCATGGTTAGTCATTCATTGAGGGGTAGGTTAATGCTCACCATTAGGGCCACTGCTGCAATTTCCAGGCTGGGGCAGCCTTGAACTAGGTTCTGAATATCCTACTTTAATGAGGCAAAGTTCCAGTATAGGCATTGCACAACCATAATGACTTAAAAGAAATTTTAATTTTGCAGTATTTATTAAATGTTTACATTACTCTCAAAAGTTTGTGCAATAGCCTTTCAAAATATATTTTATATTCAGACTATGGATTCATGTTAGCTTAAGATCTGTTCTGCAAGTATATTGAAAATAATATTCAAACTTAATTTTTTTACCCTTGCTTTATTTGTTTTTGGATGAAACAAGATATGTCATAATCTTCTAGAAATCGTATGAGATTAGAAAGAACAAAATGCACAATGTATAATATTCATGATGACTTAAAATCTGAGTTTCAAAACAGATTTGAATATCAAAATGACAGATTTTGAACAAATATGACATCATGCTGCGATTCATGGGGTCACGAAGAGTCGGACACTACTGAGCGACTGAACTGAACTGAACTGAACTGAATTTTATGATATTCAACACACAACGATCTTACAAGTGTTAAGGTGTTCCTTTGTGATTTATTTTGCTAGATAATCAGAATTGCCAGCTCTAACAATAATTATTATTTCAGCTGTGAAAAGCAATGCTCGAAAGGCAGCTTCATTGGACTACATAATCTCTTCAAGTGTAGGTTTATATTTATTTCACCTTTGTAACTGCTGCTGAAATCTGGAATTTTCCAATAGTTCTTGTGAACATGTGCAATTCTGGACATATATCTGCTAAAGCTAATACTGTATGACCACAGGGAATAACAGCCCTTTAATGCAGAAGTATTCCTCTTAGCAGGAAAAAAAAAAAAAAAATGGATCGGTTGGTAATTTCAGAACTTCTAATTGCCTACACTTGAATAATTTAACAATTTGAAAGTTCAATCCTAAATTACCATGACTTGTCAAACGACTGGCACTTCACATGAAATTAGTCAAAGATTCAGTGCCACTCCTCTGAGTCTGTGGTTACAACCAGGAATTCTTAGCCATGCTGGGGACCTAAGGGTATCCATAAACAGATAGCTCTGGGAAGAGAGAGTTTTATTAGCAGACAGCCTAGTCACCTCCTTTAATCAATGAGCCTGGATTATATGTGAACATCAAATGCTTTCTCATCTTTGTAATGTAAGAGCTAAGCAGAAAGTCTTACATTAAAACTGTGGAAAATTCTTCAATACATGAAAATACCAGACCACTTTACCAGCCTCCAGAAATATGTGTGCAGATCAAGAAGCAACAGTTAGAACCAGACATGGAACAGCAGACTGGTTCCAAACTGGGAAAGGAGTACATCAAGGCTGTATATTGTTACCCTGCTTATTTAAATTATATGCAGAGTATATATGTGAAATGCCAGGCTGGATGAAGCACAAACTGGAATCAAGATTGTGGGGAGAAGTATTAATAACCTCAGATATGCAAATGATGCCACCCTTATGGCAGAAAGTGAAGAGGAACTGAAAAGCCTCTTGATGAAAATGAAAGAGAAGAGTGAAAAAGCTGGCTTAAAACTCAACATTCAAAAAAAGATCATGGCATCCAGTCCCATCTCTTAATGGCAAATAGGTGGGGAAACAATGGAAACAGTGAGAAACTTTATTTTCTTGGGCTCTAAAATCACTGCAGATGGTGACTACAGCCATGAAATGAAAAGATGCTTGCTCCTTGGAAGAAAAGCTGTTAAACCTAGACTGCATATTAAAAAACAGAGACAAAGGTCTATCTAGGCAAAGCTATGGTTTTTCCATGTATGGATGAGAGTTGGACTATAAAGAAAGCTGAGCGCCAAAGAATTGGTACTTTCAAACTGTGGTGTTGGAGAAGACTCTTGAGAGCCCCTTGGAATGCAAGGAGACCCAACCAGTCTATCCTAAAGGAGATCTGTCCTGAGTGTTCATTGGAAGGACTGATGCTGAAGCTGAAACTCCAATACTTTGTCCACCTAATTGGAAGAACTGACTCATTGGAAAAGACCCTGATGCTGGAAAAGATTGAAGACAGAGGGAGAAGGGGATGACAGAGGATGAGATGGTTGGATGACATCACCGACTTGATGGACATGAGTTTGAGCAAGCTCGGGTGTGGGTGATGCACAGGGAAGCCTGGGGTGCTGCAGTCCATGGGGTCGCAAATAGTTGGACATGACTGAGCAACTGAACTGAACTGAAGCAGATCCTCTGTGCCTCCTTTTGGAAGGACTACTTCCCTGACTCCATCCCTTTAGGTGGTTGGGTCTTCCCAAGAATAGGAAATTTCCACCACATCCTGTCATCCATACTAGCAAGGGTGACAACACAAACTTAAAGAGAGTCACCAAAATAAATAAGGCAAAGGTAAAACATGAGTTCTAAAATTGTTTTGAATCTACTTGCAGACCACATCTTGAGCTAACATGATTTCATAACCTAAATAAAAAGTATGTTTTGATCGGCTATTTAGACTTCTCAGTGTATTGTAAACATTTAATAAATAATCCAGAATTAAAATTTCCTTTAAGTCATTATGGCTATTAACCTCATTAAAGTAAAATATTTATAAGAATGACTTCCCAGGTGGCTCAGTGGTAAAGAATCCACCTGCCAGTGCAGGAAACTCGAGGTTGATTCCTAGGTAAAGAAAATCCCTTGGAGAAGGGAATGGCAACTCACTCCAGCATTCTTACCTAGAGAATTCCATGGACAGAGGAGTCTGGCAGGCTACAGTCCATGGGTGCACAAAGAGTAGAACACAATTGAGCAACTAACACTTTCACTTTTCATATTGTCAATAATAATACACATTTCATACACAATTAAAATTGAAAATGGTGTAACTTTTGATGAAAAGGCTTTCTGTATGACAATTTTTATCACATTTCCAGGTACTGCTGCAAATCTTCAATATTCTTACTGATTTTTTGACTACTAGTTCCAAAAGATATTCAGAGAGTCATATTATTATTTTTGGATTTGTCTCTTTCTCTTTCATTATGGTCAATTTTCATTTATACATTTGAAGGTATATTTACTGGGTTCATACGATTTGGGAACTGATTTATCTTCCTTGGTGTATGATAATTAAACACTGAAATATTTCTCTTATCGCCTCTGTTTGATATCTACTTTGTTTTATATTAATACTGCAATATTTCCATTCTTTTGCAAGGGTTATCTTTTTCTATTATTTAAATTTTAATATTTTGAATAGTTATTTTAAAAGTACAATATGTATTATTTAAACAGCCAAGTTTTAATTTAGTTTGATATTTGTGCTTCCTTTTATGTGATGACCTGATTATTTACATTTATTATAACTATAAATACTCTTTTAAATCTACCAATTTGCTACTTACATTCTATTTGAGTTCTATCAGTTCTACATCTTTGTTTCATTTCTTCTCCTCTTTAAGATTATATATTAATTTTTTGTGAATCAGTTACCCTTTGACTGTGTGGATCACAATAAACAATGGAAAATTCTGAAAGAGATGGGAATACCAGACCACCTGACCTGCCTCTTGAGAAACCTATATGCAGGTCAGAAGGCAACAGTTAGAACTGGACATGGAACAACAGATTGGTTTCAAATAGGAAAAGGAGTACATCAAGGCTGTATAATGTAACCCTGATTATTTAACTTCTACACAGAGTACATCATGAGAAACGCTGGGCTGGAAGAAGTACAAGCTGGAATCAAGATTGCAGGGAGAAATATCAATAACCTCAGATATGCAGATGACACCACTCTTATGGCAGAAAGTGAAGAGGAACTAAAAAGCCTCTTGATGAAAGTGAAAGAGGAAAGTGAAAGAGTTGGCTTAAAGCTCAACATTCAGAAAATGAAGATCATGACATCTGGTCCCATCACTTCATGGGAAATAGATGGGGAAACAGTGTCAGACTTTATTTTGGGGGGCTCCAAAATCAGTGCAGATGGTGATTGCAGCCAGGAAATTAAAAGATGCTTACTCTTTGGAAGGAAAGTTATGACCAACCTAGATAGCATATTCAAAAGCAGAGACATTACTTTGCCAACAAAGGTCTGTCTAGTCAAGGCTATGGTTTTTCCAGTGGTCATGTATAGATGTGAGAGTTGGACTGTAAAGAAAGCTGAGCACCAAAGAATTGATGCTTTTGAAGTGTGGTGTTGGAGAAGACTCTTGAGAGTCCCTTGGACTGCAAGGAGATCCAACCAGTTCATCCTAAAGGAGATCAGTCCTGGGTGCACATTGGAAGGACTGATGCTGAAGCTGATACTCCAATACTTTGGCCACCTCATGCAAAGAGTTGACTCACTGGAAAAGGCCCTGATACTGGGAAGGAATGGGGGCAGGAGGAGAAGGGGACGACAGAAGATGAGATGGCTGGATGGCATCACCAACTCAATGGACATGAGTTTGAGTGAACTCCAGGAGTTGGTGATGGACAGGGAGGCCTGGAGTGCTGATTCATGGGGTCGCAAAGAGTCAGACACGACTGAGCGACTGAACTGAATGAACTGAACTACCCTTTTATTGGGGCTTCCCAGGTGATACAGTTGTAAAGAATATACCTGCCAATGCAGGAGACATAAGAGATGCTGGTTCTATCCCTGGGTCTGGAATATACCCTGGAGGAGGAAATGGCAACCCACTGCAGTATTCTTGTCTGGAAAACCCAATGTACAGAGGAGCCTGGTGGCCTACAGTCCACGGGGTCACAAATAGTTGGACACGATTGAGTGACCACATCCTGTTGGAGAGTAAAGACTATCAATCAGAGAAGGGTAAGGGGAGGGTGGTTCAACAGAAGAAAAAATCAGCAGACTTTGATCAGGAAATTCAGAAAAACGTGTAATGACTATCTAAACTAGAAAGTGATTTCTAACATTATTTAGTTAGATTCAGTTCCTCTGTTGTGTCCAACTCTTGGCAACCTCATGGACTGAAATATGTCAGGCTTCTTTGTCCATCACTAACTACCGGAGCTTGCTCAAACTCAGGTCCATCGAGTCTGTGATGCTATCCAACCCCCTCATCCTCTGTCATTATCTTCTACTCCCACCTTTAATCTTTCCCAGCATCAGAGTCTTTTCTGATGACTCAGTTCTTCCCATTAGGTGGCTAAAGTTTTGGAGTATCAGCTTCAGCAACAGTCCTTCCAATGAATATTCAGGACTGATCTCCTTTAGGATCCATTGGTTGGATCTCCTTGTAGTCCAAGGGACTCTCAAGAGTCTTCTCCAACACCACAGTTCAAAAGCATCAATTCTTCAGTGCTCAGCTTTCTTTTTAGTCCAACTCTCACATCCATACATGTCTAGAGGAAAAACCATAGCTTTGACTAGACAGAACTTTGTCAGCAAAGTAATGTCTCTGTTTTTTAATATGCTATCTAAGTTGGTCATAGTTTTCCTTCCAAAGAGTAAGTGTCACTTAATTTCAAGGCTGCAATCACTATCTGCAGTGATTTTGGAGCCCAAGAAAATAGTCTCTCACTGTTTCCACTGTTTCCACATCTATTTGCCATGAAATGATAGGACCAGATGCCATGATCTTGGTTTTTTGAATGTTGAGTTTTAAGCCAACTTTTTCACACTCCTCTTTCCCTTTCATCAAGAGGGCCTTTAGTTCTTCTTTGCTTTCTTCCATAATGGTGGTGTCATCTGTGTATCTGAGGTTATTGATATTTCTCCCAGCAATTTTCATTCCAGCTTATGCCTCATCATATGATGTACTCTGCGTATAAGTTAAATAAGCAAAGTGACAATATACAGCCTTGATGTAGTCCTTTCCCAATTTGGAAACAGTCTGTTGTTCCATGTTGTTCCATTGCTAACATTATTAATTTAAAGTGGAAATAATATGGTAACACATCCTTAATTGAAATTTTCAAATATTAAAATTTTGAGGATGTGAAGCAGCACAAGCTGGAATCAAGATTGCAGGGAGAAATATCAATAACCTCAGATATGCAGATGACACCACTCTTATGGCAGAAAGTGAAGAGGAACTAAAAAGCCTCTTGATGAAAGTGAAAGTGGAGAGTGAAAAAGTTGGCTTAAAGCTCAACATTCAGAAAACGAAGATCATGGCATCCGGTCCCATCACTTCATGGGAAATATATGGGGAAACAGTATCAGACTTTATTTTTGGGGGCTCCAAAATCACTGCGGATGGTGACTGCAGCCATGAAATTAAAAGACGCTTACTCCTTGGAAAGGAAAGTTATGAACAACCTAGATAACATATTCAAAAGCAGAGACATTACTTTGCCAACAAAGGTTCATGTAGTCAAGGCTATGGTTTTTCCTGTGGTCATGTATGGATGTGAGAGTTGGACTGTGAAGAAAGCTGAGCGCCAAAGAATTGATGCTTTTGAACTGTGGTGTTGGAGAAGACTCTTGAGAGTCCCTTAGACTGCAAGGAGATCCAACCAGTCCATTCTGAAGGAGATCAGCCCTGGGATTTCTTTGGAAGGAATGATGCTAAAGCTGAAATTCCAGAACTTTTGCCACCTCATGCAAAGAGTTGACTCATTGGAAAAGACCCTGATGCTGGGAGGGATTGGGGGCAGGAGGAGAAGGGGACGACAGAGGATGAGATGGCTGGATGGCATCACTGACTGGATGGATGTGAGTCTGGATGAACTCTGGGAGTTGCTGATGGACAGGGAGGCCTGGCATGCTGCGATTCATGGGGTCGCAAAGAGTTGGACACGACTGAGCGACTGAACTGAACTAAAACATCCATGAGACTTTGAAAATGAATATTAGCAAGCACTGCAAAGATAACTGTTTTAGAGGTCAATATAACAAAGCCCATAAAATTAAAAATCACATAATTTGTTATCCAGAAAATTTTGTTCCAGATATTTACCCCAGTAAAAATGTGTACATGTACATCAAGAGGCACATACAGAGATTCTTCTAGGAGATTCACATGTAGGAATAGAAGCCATCCACATACCCATAAACAAGAGAATTTATAAATATAATTCTGATTCCATATTTTGGACTATTATTTACAGGATTTTAAAGGAATGTACAGTCATAGAAGGGCTTCCCTGATAGCTCAGTTGGTAAAGAATCCACCTGCAATGCAGGAGTCCTGGGTTCGACCTCTGGGTTGGGAAAATCCCCAGGAGAAGAGAAAGGCTACCCATTCCAGTTTTCTGGCCTGGAAAATTCCATAGCATTCAGTCCATGGGGTTGCAAAGAGTCAGATACAACTGAATTACTTTCATGTTCACAGTCAAGGAATTTTTTCTAAGAATTAATGTAGTGATGGTTGGGAGCAGGTATGTACAAATGAATTTCATAGAGTCCTATTTCAATAACAAATGAATAAAGGAATTGCTGCATTCACTGAACTGTGCTATATATTTCCAAAAGATATGGAGTGGGTAGAAGGGAAACACCTGGAAGATATTCAAGTTCACATCAATCCCAACCAAAGCAGGTATGAATGGCATTGGTTAAGGGCTTTGTAGTTCAGTCAGTTCAGTTTAGTTGCTCAATTGTGTCAAACTCTTTACAGTGCCATGGACTGCAGCACACCAGGCTTCCCTGTCTGTCACCAACTCCTGGAGCTTGCTCAAACTCAAGTCCATTGAGTCTGTGATGTTACTGCCACCCAACCATTTCATCCTCTGTCTTCCTCTTCTCCTCCTACATTCAATCTTTCCCAGCATCAGGTCAGATCTTTTCCAGTGAGTCAGTTCTTTGCATCAGGTGGACAAAGTATTGGAGTTTCAGCATCAGTCCTTCCAATGAATATTCAAGACTGATTTCCTTTAGGATTGACTGGTTAGATCTCCTTGCAGTCCAAGGAACGCTCAAGAGTACTCTCCAAGAACACAGTTCAAAAGCATCAATTCTTCTGTGCTCAGCTTTCTTTATAATCCAACTCTCACATCCATACATGACAACTGGAAAAACAATAGCTTTGATTAAACAGACTTTTGTAAATTACAAAGGACTTCATAAATTGGAGCTAAAGTATTCTAGGTTGCTTTTTATATATAGTTATGTTTTATTTATTTGAAAAGTAAAAATTGTTTCCTGTATAAAATAAAGATTGGATATTTTAATACAAGCCACAATGAAAATATTTAATTTATATTTGTCAGACTCTTTTCTATGTATTTTAGAAAATGTGCCTCATTTCAATACAACCTCATTAAGTATCTATTCTGATTACGCTTATTGTACCATTAAAGGAAAGGAGGTAGCGAGATAATAAACAAATTGATCAAGGTCATATTCCTGGTAAGTGACAGAGCTTGGATTCCAAATTATGCATTCTCTCTCCAGAACTCTGCTCTTCAACTTTATTCTATATGGCACATTAAAATAATACTGGGATAGGGATCCCATCAAATGAACCATCATGTTTATTTCATTTTAACAAATTAAGGGACATACAAGCAACAAATTATTAAAGAATAAGAATTACCTGACCTTGGGTGAGAATAATTTTATAGGTGCATTTTCCTGAGTTGATGAATATGATGGAGCAATTTTACTTGCAGATTGTGCATAACATAAAATTACTCAGTTAAACTGAGCAAACATTTTCACACACTCTGACTTTCTAGTTTACAAAAGTAAATAGTTTATTTCCACTCTCATGAAACTTGCATCATAACAAACTTTCTGTATCCATATATCCAGCAGCAAACAATTAATATTTAATGTTTTTATTTAGTCATCTGTCAGACATGATTGAGCAACTAAACACAGTAATGGTTGGTTAGTGCCCCCCAAAAAGACATGATAAAATCCTAACTCCCAGGACCTCAGAATGTGACCTTAAGAAAAATGTCCTTGCGGATATAAGCAGCTAAATGAAGATGAGTTCATACCGAGAAGGGTGGACTCTAAATCTATCATCACTACTATAAAAGGGAAACTTAGACACACAGACAGAGGAGAAGACTTTGTGAAGGTGAAGCAATGGAATGAGTCATGCCAACACAACTTAGGAATGTGTGAGACTATCAGAAGCTGGAAGATAAAAGGAAACATCCTCCGCTAGAGGTTACAGAGGGTGTGTGACCCAACTGACAGCTTGCAGCCTGTAGAACTGTGGAAGAATATATTTTTTGTTGTTTTAAGCCACACAGCTGGAAAGTAATATACTATCCCAAAGAATTCACCACTGACCTAATATTTAGAATAGTAGTGTTAGTCGCTCAGTCATGTCTGACTCTTTGTGACCAGGTTTCTAGCCCACCTGGTGTCTCTGTCCATGGCATTCTCCAGGCAAGAATACTGGAGTGGGTTGCCATTTCTTTCTCCAGGGAATCTTCCCAACCCAGGGATTGAACCCAGGTCTCCTGCACTGCAGGCAGATTCTTTGCCATTTGAGCCACCAGGGAAGCCCAATATTCCTTCTTTAAAAATCAGTTTTTCTGAATCACATCAGGAAATGTAATTTCTTAGTTGAATCAACAGTTTGTTACTTGTTAAAGAAATTTTCCTTGTATGATGGAGACTACACATACATCACAATCCTTGGCTCTTAATTGTAGATAAAATTATATAAGGCAATTTGTAGGCTGATTCATGAACCATTTGCAAACAGACTCATAAAGACTTTGTACCAAGTGACCAGAGGTGTAAAACAGTGTATTTTCCCACGTCAGGAAGAGCCAATGGCTGACCAGTAGTAGTCCTGGTTGTTCCTCCAAGATTTAATGTCGTTTTCTAGAATCCTTGTTGTTGTTTTTGTTCAGTGGCTAAATCATGTCCAACTGTTTGTGACCCTGTGGATTACAGCATGCCAGGCTCCTCTGTCCTCCAATAACTCCTGGAGTTTGCTCAAAATGTCCACTGAGTCAGTGATGCCATCCAACCATCTCATTCTCTGCCACCCACTTCTCATTTTGCCTTCGATCTTTCCCAGCATCAGAGTTTTTCCCACTAAGTCAGCTCTTCTCATCAGGTGGCCAAAGGATTGGAGCTGCATCTTAAGTATCAAACCTCCCAATGAATATTCAGGGTTGATTTCCTTTAAGATTGACTGATTTAATCTCCTTGCTACCCAAGGGACTCTCAAGAGTCTTCTCCAGCACCACAAGTCAAAAGCATCAATTCTTCAGTGCTCAACCTTCTTTATGCCCTAGGATCCATCACTTCAGTCATGTCCAACTCTTTGTGACCCCATGGACTGGAGCCCACCAGGCTCCTCTGGAGCCTCTGCCTGGGTTCTCCAGGTAGGAATACTGGAGTGGGTTGTCATCACCTCCTCCAGAGTATCTTCCTGACCCAGAGATTGAACCTGAGTCTCCTGCACTGCAGGCAGATTCTTTAGCCACCGGGAAAGCCCCTGGGATCCTTGGGGACCTACAAAGATCAACAGCAAGTGACTTGAGAAAACTATAGTTTACTGCCTCTCCAGTGTGCTCAGCCTAGTAGAGTTATTCTGTGTACTTTAAAGCACTACTCAAAGAACAGGAAACAGTTGGGTGTATATTTGGGTTTCAACCATGGTGATAATTATGTTAAGATTTATTCTCTTTTTCCAAATAATGTAATTTAAAATATCAGAGACTGCTACAATTTCTCCCTTGGAAATATGTACTAGAGATATGAAATATACTACCTCAAGTTTTTTACAAGGGCAGGTTGACTAAAAAATATATATATGCAGAACTTTAAAGTTGAGAGATTTTATTCGGGGGGTATGTTAGGACTCCAGCCCTGGAGACAGTATCTCAGGCAGCCCTGAAAGAGTTGATTACAAGGAGGTGGAGGAGCAGCCAGTCTATATAAAAGTTTGCAGCCAGGGGCAGGTAACCTGAATATTGAAAGAGTACTGTTAATTAGGAGAAAACTAAATCTGTTAATTAGGAGAAAACTAAATCTCTCACAGAAAGAGATTTAGCAATTTTCTATGTTTGGGAAGATATAAGAATCTGTGCTTGCTGAATTAATTTCATTCATATGCATCTAGCTATCTGGGGCCAATCTTGTTTTCTTTATTATTCACATATTAATTCCTTGTTTACCTTAAGAGATGGTGAATGTGGTGGATGACCACTTCACACATTTCCCCCTCCCCCAGTTCCTCAGGACTACCTGGGAGGAAGTAGCTGATGGATTCCAAATAGCTGGCTTTGTTGCATCTTCGCTCAGAAATTTGCATTTGGAAAAGGCTTGTTCACTGCTCACTTCTCCTTCACTGAGGTCTACAGAGCACCAGGGAAACTTTACTTCCCTCTCATTCTATCTCATGTCTGGAAATTCTCATGTTTGGCCTTGCACCCAGGCCATACACAGATGACACCACCCTTATGGGAGAAAGCAAAGAGGAACCTCTTGATGAAGGTGAAAGAGGAAAGTGAAAGAGCTGGCTTAAAACTTAACATTAAAAAACTAAGATCATGGTATCTGGTCCCATCAGTTCAATTCAGTTCAGTTGCTCACTCATGTCCAACTCTTTGTGACCCCATGGACTGCAGCACACCAGGCTTCCCTGTCCATCACCAACTCCCAGAGCTTCCTCAAACTCATGTATACCAACTCAGTGATGCCATCCAACCATCTCATCCACTGTCATCCCCTTCTCCTCCTGTTTTCAATCTTTCCCAGCATCAAGGTCTTTTCCAATAAGTCAGTTCTTCACATCAGGTGGCCAAAGTGTTGGAACCTCAGCTTCAGCATCAGTCCTTCATCAGTGGAAATTTCTTAAAGAAATGGGAATACCAGACCACCTTACCTGCCTCCTGAGAAATCTGTATGCACGTCAAGAAGCAACAGTTAGTACCAGACATGGACTGGTTCCAAATTGGGAAAGGAGTATGTCATGGCTATATATTGTCACCTTGATTATTTAACTTATATGCAGAGTACATCTGGTCCCATCATTTCATGGCAAATAGATGGGAAAAAAATGGACACAGTGGCATATTTTATATTTTATATTCTTGGACTCCAAAATCACTATGGATGGTGACTGCAGCCATGAAATTAAAAGACACTTGCTCCTTGGAAGGAAATCTATGACAAACCTCCACAGCATATTGAAAAGCAGAGACATTACTTTGCCTACAAAGGTCTGCATAGTCAAAGCTATGGTCTTTCCAGTAGTCATGTACAAATGTGAGAGTTAGACATAAAGAAAGCTAAGCATCAAAGACTTGATGTTTTAGAATTGTGGTGCTGGATAATACTCTTGAGAGTCCTTTGGACAGCAAGGAAATCAAACTTGTTAATCCTAAAGGAAATCAACCCTGAATATTCACTGGAAGGACCAACACTAAAGCTGAAGCCTTAATTAATACTTTGGCCACCCGATGTGAAGAACTGACTCATTAGAAAAAACCCTGATGCTGGAGAAGATTGAGGGCAGGAGGAAAAGGGGTCGACAGAAGAGGGTTGGATTGTGTCATTGATTCAACGGGCATGTGTTTGAGCAAACTCTGGGAGACAGTGAAGGACAGGGAAGCCTGGCGTGCTGCAGTCTAAGGGGTTGCAAACAGCTGGACATGACTGAGGAACTCAGCAACAAACAACAACTGGTAGAGCATAAAGCAGAAAACGTTTCATTTCACAGGGAATATCTACATGAAAAATTCCAAAGTCCCGTTATACAGATCATTCCTAGGCCTAAACTAAAATATTTCACTTGTATTTCAAACTAGTGGTTTTGCCATTCCCAACCTACATCATTTCTTAATTAATGTACTGGTCTAAGGCTTTTCAACAACTGAGCCAATATCCTTAAATAGCTCTACAATAATTTTGTTGTACATGATATATACTAAAGCTCTATATTATTGTGTTACTGTCTGTGCGAAAGGGCTACTGGCTTGGAATGCATTAACTTGGACATACCAAACTGTGCTTTAGCCTTTTAGAAAAGGTTTAAAAAATCAGTCTGAATATACACAACAAGAATTAAATTGTCTAACATATAACTCTTGTAAAAAGCAACTGTCCAAATAATTCTGTCCAAAATTAATTGAAATGTACTATATTTCCTTCCATTTCTATGAGAATGCACTTAATGGGCTCATGATCAGAGATTTACAAGTAGGAAAGTACTATCTGATCAAAGATTTTACCTACCACTATTATTTGAAATCATTATCATTTTAGATAATGATGATTTGAGAAAAAAAACACTTTGACAACTGAATTTTTTAATGGATTATTACTTCAATATTATTTTATAACATTCAACTGTAAGAATGTATTTCATGTTTAGATTCCTGGTTAAATCATCTCAGACATTAATTTATTGGGAGTCAAAAGCCTGGTACATAATATGTAAGGATTAGAGTTAAGATCTTCAGACCTTAAGTGATTGTGCTTAATTTTATAGAAGGAATCTGATTTTAGATGAACTGTTAAATCAAAAGTGCCAAGCCTTATGTTAATAATTTATTGATGTGTAGAAATAATGATAGATTTTGAACAAGATGCTTAATTAAACTGAGGCTTAGAAAACCAAACTATTTCTTTAGGTCTGCTGGCAAATATCTGTGTGTGCCTGTGCTTGACATAGAATTACATTGCCTGCTCATTTTAACTGCTCAGCTAAAAAATGAATGTAGGTTTATAATTTCCTCTAAAAGTGATTCCTCTTATTGATGTGTGCATGCAGACAACAATCTAAGAAGGCAAAAATGGGTGTTGGGGAGACCAATTAAGAGCCTGCTAGGGGCTTCCCTGGTGGTCCACTGTTTAAGAACCTGCCTTGCAATGGATGGGATGCAGGGTCAGTCCCTGGTCTGGCAATTAAGATCCCACATGCCATGAGGCAACTAAGCCCACTTGCAGCAACTACTGAGCCCGAGCACTCTAGAGCCTGTGCCCCACAACTAGAGAAGACCCAGCACAGCAAAAAAAATTTTTTAAAGGCTACTGTAGTTGTATATGGGCTTCCCACGTGGCTCAGTGGTAAGGAATCCACCTCCCAATGCAGGACATGTGGGTTCAATCCCTAGGTCAGGGAGATGCCTAAAGGAAATGTCAATCTGCTTCAGTGTACTTGCCTGGAAAACTCCATGGACAGAGGAGTCTGGTGGGTTACATTCCATGGGTCACAAAGAGTCAGACATGACTGAGTGACTGAGCACACAGTTAATATAGCCAAGGGTGATAGATTGGACCAGGACGCTGGTGGAGGCGAGAAGTGAGAAGAAGTGAAACATACTGGGAGGAAAAGAGATTGATGACCAATAAGGGAGACAGAAGAGCTAAGGATTTGTAGTCTTCTGGCGAGTTCCAATCAATGGGCAGTGATGTCATTCCCTAAAACGAAGGGTACTGAAAGCTTGAATCACCAACTATTACATGTGTAGTTCTTGACCTTCACTAATAATAAGGGGAGACCAAATTGACAGGAAAATGAATTATCCCATCACTACCAGCATCCAACACCTAACCACTTGATGAAAGTAAGGAAAGAGAAACACTAACATACAGTAGGTGAAAATATCAATTGATAAAGCCTCTTCAAGGAGCAGTTTGACAATTCTCAGTAAATCTGAAGATACAAATAAATACATACCTAAAGACTAAGGAATCCAGGGGTGTGTGCTAGAGAAACACACATTCACCTAAGAAGACACATTCAAGCATCTCTATAGCAGCTCTGTTGTAGCAAAGCAGGGAACATACACCATTCCTTCTCAGGAACTACAGTCACAGCATTTTTTAAACAATGCAATATTTATGTTGTAAACAAAGAGAAGTTTGACCTGTATGTACTAGTGTGGATAAATTACTAAAACAGGATGCTATATTTAAAAGTTGCAAAGGATAGGTCCCTTACCTTACAGCATATGTAACTTCTCAGAGCAGAAACCAATAGTATAAATTGTTAATAGTCATGCAAATTACAAAATGATAGCCAGGAACAATTAGCGCCATTTTTGGGGAGTAATTACCACTAGGGAAGAAAGGCATGGGAAGTTTTATATATGCAATATAAAGATTATTTTTTGAGTACCATTCATTTTGTCTGACTCAATTCTTCCTTCTTTTCTCTCTTTTTTAATATTTCCCCCTGTAAATGTGACTTTGAAATTGTGGCTGATGGAGGAGTTACACTTAGGAAATAAAAGACGCTTAATATCTGTAAATCATTTTGCCCTGTAATAAGCCTGGAATCATAAAACTTGCTCTGGGTCACACTTACAAATAAGTAGATCAAAGTATCTGTATGCATAAGTGCTGAGGTGTGAACACTGAGGTTAGATCAAGGACACTTGGTATATAACTATGCTAAATAGCAAACACCAAAGGAAAAGCCAAACAACTAAACGTGTTATGTATTTTAATGGTGGCTCAAATGGTAAAGAGTCTGCCTGCAATGCAGGAGACTCGAGCTCAATCCCTGGATCAGGACGATCACCTGCAGAAGGAAATGGCTACCCACTCCAGTATTCTTGCCTGGAGAATTCCATGGGCAGCAGAGCCTGGTGGGCTATAGTTCATGGGAACACATACAGTTGGACACAACTGAGTGACTAACATTTTAATGATAATATTATCTTAAGGCTTTCTTTATAGAAGTATTAGCACTTGTAAAATTATATAACTTCCAACATCACCATAGCTCATATCTATATTTTGAAAACGTTTAACCTCATATTTTGCCTCAAAGAATCTTTGAATTTTTGAAAATGAAATCAATATAGGTCTCTGCAGAATGGATCTTCATAATTTATGGGTTTTTTGTTTCGTTTTGTTTTGTTTTTTACAATTCCTAAGCAAACAAATTTTGCTCCAGGATAGACATGGTGATAAATTTCACTGTCCCAGAAAATATTGGAAATTTAAGCTCTATGCACTCTGAAGTTCCTTACTGATTTTACTTAACCCTCCAGGATCCAATTTAAAATAACATTTTCTTTGCTTATAATCAAGACACAATTTTGGAGAGGAGGAATCATGGTAGCATCAATGCAAATAATATTTCATTTTCTTTTATTTATCAGTTCTTTTGTAGTTCTCTTATCTATTGCTTGCCTTTATTTTGGGGGGCAGGAATAGGACTTCAGATGCCATTTTCAGGATCTTGGGGAAATTATAACAAAACTAGGAGATCCATCCTGACCCTACAGTTGCAATGCAGAGTTCTCTGGCCTTTAGTAACTCTCAAAAAGATGGAAAGTCTAAGAAAAGTTATTATGTTTGAGGTGCCCCAGGATTGAAGTTATTTCTAGGTGAGAAGGTGGGTCCTGGTTGATTCCTCTTTACACAGTATTTTATTCTTTGAATTTGGAAGCACACTTTTTCCTAGGATGCATTTTATTTTTGTTTACTTAACAGAAACTATGTAGGCACTGTTCTAAGGGCTTTATGTATAAGAAAAATTTTGATTATCATGTACTTAAGATAGATACTATTATAACCCCATCTTCCCAGGTGGGGCTAGTGGTAAAGAACCTGCCTGCCAATGCAGGAGACATAAAGAGATGCAGGTTCAATCCCTGGGTCAGGAAGATCCCCTGGAGGAGGGCATGACAACCTACTCCAGTATCCTTGCCTGGAAAAATCTCATGAACAGAGGATCCTTGTGGGCTACAGTCTATAGGATTGCCAAGAGTTGGACATGAATGAAGAGTCTTAGCACACATGCATGCATTATAACTCCAGTTTACAGATTATATAAGAAATAGAAAGGCCAATGATTGCCCCTGGTTTGTATGGTGAGTTAGAACACAGTCCAGGCAGTCTGCCTTTAGAACTTGTGCCCATAACTACTTGTGGTCCTAAAATAAGGATGGCTCTTCCATGAGTTTTTGGTGTACAGCATTGTCTACCATTATATGTTTGTGGTGAGTTAGTCACTAAGTTGTGTCCAACTCTTGTGACCCCATGGACCAAAGTCTGCCAGGCTCATCTGTCCATGGGATTTACCAGGCAAGAATACTGAAGTGGGTTGTCATTTCCTTCTCCAGGGGATCTTGCTGACCCAGGGATCGAACCCATCTCCTGCACTGGTAGACCATCTCCTGCTGGCTTAGTCAGTAAAGAATCCAGCTGCAATGCAGGAGACTGCTAATGCAGGAGAAGGGTTGGATCCCTGGGTTGGGAAGATCCCCTGGAGAAGGAAATGGCAACCCACTTCAGTATTCTCGCCTGGGAAATCCCATGGACAGATTAGCCTGGTGGGCTATAGTGGATGGGGTCACAAGATTAGGACATGACTTAGCAATTAATCCACCACAAAACCTTGTCTACCATATTGGAATGATGTAAAATAAAATAAAGTACTCTCCATGTTTTAGGAATTTTAAAATTTCACCTAATCTTGCCCCATTTGTAAAAGGCATTCCTTATTCACTAACAGCATGGTCATGTGCCTCCTTGTCTTTCTGTAGTATAATACTGTCAGCCTTGCCTACCTGCCTCGCATCCTTCCTCATGATCAGAGCACGGGAAATAATGATGTCTGTGTGTCTACAGTGTGTTGAAAATTAATCACATTAGATGTATGCCTGCTGCCCAGTATTAGTTCTATTCACTTTATTTTTCTGCTGGTCAAGTCCCCCTCCATCTATCACAGCTCACTCTTATTGAAAGACAGTTTTAAATGCCAATGCTTGATTCCTTCTTGATTCAGAAAAAATGATTGATTTTTCCTAACAAGAGCCGGTAGCACATCTGACCTCACCTTTTATTGCTATTCTTAGCGCTGATCCTGGTAAAGACAATGAACTGTGTAGAGAAGGCTTTTCTTTCAGATCCATGCACCCTGACCCAAAGCAAGCTCCTCAGGAAATACAGCACTCAATTTTTTTTTATATTTAATATTTTATTGGAGTACAGTTTCATAATGCACTGTGTTTGTTTCTGCTGTACCACAGCAGGAGTCTCCTATAAGTATACATATATTCCCTCCCTCTTGATCCTTCTTCCCACCTCCCCATCGCACCCCTCTAGGTCATCACAGAGCACAGAGCTGAGCTTCCTGTGTTATACAGCAGCTTCCCACTTGCTATCTATTTTACCCATGGGAGCACATATTTGTCAATGCTGCAGTCTCAATTCGCCCCACCCTCTCCTTCCACCACTTGTTCACACGTGTCCTTTCTCTACCTCTGTCTCTCTATTTCTGCCCTGCAAAGAGGCTCATCTGTACCATCTTTCTAGTTTCCACACATATGCATTAATATGCAATATTTGTTTTTTCTCTTTCTGACTGAATTCACTCTGTATGACAGAACTGAGGTCCATTCACACCACTACACCTGATTCAATTTCTTTCCTTTATATGGTTGAGTAATATTTCATTGTATATCATGTCCAACTCTTTGCAACCCAATGGACTATAGCCTGCCAGGCCTCTCAATCCATGGAATTCTCTGGGCAAGAATACTGGAATGGGTTGCCATTCCCTTCTCCAAGGGATCTTCCCAACCCAGGGATCGAACACAGGTCTCCTGAATTGCAGGCAGAGTCTTTACCTTTAAGCCACCAGGGAAGCCTTGTAGACATGTCCTACATCTACTTTATCCATTCATCTGTTGATGTACATTTAGGTTGCTTCCACACCCTGGCTGTTGTAAAGCGTGTTTCAGTGAAAATTGGGGTACATGTGTCCTTTTTAATTTATTTTTTAATTGAAGGAGAATTGTTTTATAAGGAACATGGTCTTTTTTTTCCTTATCATCTCATCTTATCTGTCTCTCATCTGATACTACCAGGACCACCAGCTAATCCAAGAAACTGGTATCATGAATATATAAATAGTCATGAAACTTACATCCCTTCTAATCCAAATAGAACTCTCCTTCTGACTTTCTCATTTCTCACCATGTTATATATATCCAAATTTAGAGACTGCTGAGCCATTTGGAGGCATTGGTTCTTTCTCTTGATGTGTAGTTAGTTGCTAACTCATGAAGAATATTAATTTAAAATCTCTTTCCACCCTATTTCCAGATGTTACCAGGTCTCTCCTGCACTATTGTAACAGTTTTCACCTGACTTGTTTCAAATTCTCTTATCCTTATCCAACTATTTGGTACTTTAATGAGAATTGTTGGCATGTACTCTGTGCTTTGCTGTTGTTCAGTTGCCAAGTTGTGTCTCACTCTTTGTGACCCCATGGAATGAAACATGCCAGGCTTCCCTGTCCCTCACCACCTCCTGGAGTTTGTCCAAGTTCATGTTCATTGCATTGGTGATGCCATCCAACCATATTGTCCTCTGTCGCCCTCTTTTCCTTCTGCCTTCAATCTTTCCCAGCATCAGTGTCTTTTCCAGTGAGTTGGCTGTTTCAATCAGGTGGCCAAATTATTGGAGCATCAGCATCAGTCTTTCCAATGAGTATTCAGGGTTAATTTCCTTTAAGATTGACTGGTTTGATCTCCTTGCTGTCCAAGGGCCTCTCTAGAGTCTTCTCTGTGCTTACTCAAAACAATGTTCTGGTAAAACTGTTGCATAATATATTGTTCATCTTCTTAGAAAGCTTAATCACCTAATTGTGTGTGTGTGTGTGTGTGTGTGTTATGTTCATACTTAACATTGCAGCCACATTAACCTTCTTGAAATATAGATTTGATTATTATACCCTGCTGTTTAAAATGTTAACCCAATGTATATATACAATTAATTTTTGACAATGAGTGCCAAAAATATGCAATGGGGAAAGGATAATCTTCACCATAAATGGTGTTGGGAAAATTGTACAGTTACATGCAAAAGAATGAAACTGGATCAATGAAAGCTTACACCATATACAAATCAACTCAAAATGAATAAGACCTCAACTTAAGACCTGAAAGCATAAAACTTCTAAAAGAAACCATAGGGGAAAAATTCTTTGTCATTGGGC
This sequence comes from Bos taurus, assembly GCF_002263795.3. Lineage (NCBI taxonomy): Eukaryota > Metazoa > Chordata > Mammalia > Artiodactyla > Bovidae > Bos > Bos taurus. The sequence continues at coordinate 61,042,815 of NC_037347.1, forward strand.
TTTGCAAAAGTACTAGCAAGGAAAGCAAAAATAGACAAGGGGGACTACATTAAACTGAAAAGTTTTTTTCAGAGTAAAACAAATAATCAACAATGTGAAATGCAATGTACAAAAATGGAGGAAATATTAGTAAACAATATATTCCTATTGGGGTTAATATCTAAAATATAAGGAACTCATCCAACTCAGTAACCAAACCAAACTAATTTTAAAATGAAGAAAAGGATATGAATAGATATTTTCCCAAAAAAGATATGCAAATTGTCAACATGCACACAAAAAAGATGCTTATAATCAGTAATCATTCAGTTCAGTTCAGTTCAGTTCAGTCGCTCAGTCGTGTCCGACTCTTTGTGACCCCATGAATCGCAGCACGCCAGGCCTCCCTGTCCATAACTAACTCCCGGAGTTCATCCAGACTCACGTCCATCGAGTCAGTGATGCCATCCAGCCATCTCATCCTCTGTTGTTCCCTTCTCCTCTTGCCCCAAATCCCTCCCAGCATCAGAGTCTTTTCCAATGAGTCAACTCTTTGCATGAGGTGGCCAAAGTACTGGAGTTTCAGCTTCAGCATCATTCCCTCCAAAGAAATCCCAGGGCTGATCTCTTTCAGAATGGACTGGTTGGATCTCCTTGCAGTCCAAGGGACTCTCAAGAGTCTTCTCCAACACCACAGTTCAAAAGCATCAATTTTTTTTGAGCTCAGCCTTCTTCACAGTCCAACTCTCACATCCATACATGACCACTGGAAAAACCATAGCCTTGACTAGATGGACCTTTGTTGGCAAAGTAATGTCTCTGCTTTTGAATATGCTATCTAGGTTGGTCATAACTTTCCTTCCAAGGAATAAGCGTCTTTTAATTTCATGGCTGCAGTCACCATCTGCAGTGATTTTGGAGCCCCCAAAAATAAAGTCAGTCACGGTTTTCACTGTCAAAGCAAAGAAATATCACCTTATATCTACTGGAATAGCTTTTGTCAAAAAGCTGAAAGATAACAAGTGTCGATTAGGATGTGGAGAAAAGTCGATCCTTCTAAGCTGTTGATGGGAATGCAAATTGGTTCAGCCACTATGAACAACAGTATGGAGGTTTCCAAAGAAATTAAAAATAGAACTACCAAGTGATTCTGTAAATCTCACTTCTGGGTATACATCCGGAAGAGTGAAACCACTGTCTCAAAGAGATACCTGCACTAACTTATTCATTGCAACGTTAGTCCCAGGAGACAAAATAAGAGTGAAGTAACTCAGAAAGGGAAAAACAAATATCATACATAAATACATATATAGGAAATCTAGAAAAATGGTACAGATGAATCTATTTGCAAAAGAGAAATTGAGACACAGATGTAGAGAACAAACACCAAGGTGGGAAAGGGGGACAGGATGAATTTGGAATTAGGATTGACATATATGCACTCAGTTCAATTCAGTTCAGTCACTCAGTCGTGTCTGACTCTTTGCAACTTCATTGAACGCAGCACGCCAGGCCTTCCTATCCATCACCAACTCCCGGAGTTTACTCAAACTCATGTTCATTGAGTCAGTGATGCCATCCAACCATCCATCCTGTCGTCCCTTTCTCCTCCTGCCTTCAGGCTTTTCCAGCATCAGGGACTTTTCAAATGAGTCAGTTCTTCACATTAGGTGGCCAAAGTATTGGAGTATCAACTTCAGCATCAGTCCTTCCAATGAACACTCAGGACAGATGTCCTTTAAGATAGACTGGTTGGATCTTCTTGCAGTCCAAGGGACTCTGATGAGTCTTCTCCAACATCACAGTTCAAAAGCATCAATTCTTCAGTGCTCAGCTTTTCTTATAGTCCAACTCTCACATCCATACATAACTACTGGAAAAACCATAGCCTTGACTGGATGGAACTTTGTTGGCAAAGTAAGGTCTCTGCTTTTTAATATGATATCTAGGTTGGTCATAACTTTCCTTCCAAGGAGTAAGCGTCTCTTAATTTCATGGCTGTAGTCACCATCTGCAGTGATTTTGGAGCCCCCAAAAATAAAGTCAGTCACTGTTTCCCCGTCTATTTGCCATGAAGTGATGAGACTGGATGCCATGACCTTAGTTTTCTGAATGTTGAGCTTTAAGCCAAATTTTTCACTCTCCACTTTCACTTTCATCAAGAGGATCTTTAGTTCTTCACTTTCTGCCATAAGGGTGGTGTCATCTGCATATCTGAGGTTATTGATATTTCTTCTGGAAATTTTGTTTCCAGCTTGTGCTTCATCCAGCCCAGCGTTTCTCATGATGTACTCTGCCTATAAGTTAAATAAGCAGGGTGACAATATACAGCCTTGATGTACTCCTTGTCCTATTTGGAACCATTCTGTTGTTCCATGTCCAGTTCTTACTGTTGCTTGCTGACCTGCATACAAATTTCTCAAGAGGCAGGCCAGGTGGTCTGGTATTCCCATCTCTTTTAGAATTTTCCACAGTTTATTGTGATCCACACAGTCAAAGGTGTTGGCATAGTCAATAAAGCAGAAATAGATGTTTTTCTGGAACTCTCTTGTTTTTCCAATGATCCAGTTAATGTTGGCAATTTGATCTCTGGTTCCTCTGCCTTTTCTAAAACCAACTTGAACATCTGGAAGTTCACAGTTCATGTATTGCTGAAGCCGAGCTTGGAGAATTTTTAGCATTACTTTACTAGCATGTGAGATGGGTGTAATTGTACACTAGTTTGAACATTCTTTGGCATTGCACTTCTTTGGGATTGGAATGAAAACTGACCATATCCAGTCCTGTGGCCACTGCAGTTTTCCAAATTTGCTGGTATATTGAATGTAGCACTTTCACAGCATCATCTTTTAGGATTTGAAATAGCTCAACTGGATTCCATCACCTCCACTAGCTTTGTTTGTAGTGATGCTTTCTAAGGCCCACTTGACTTCACATTCCAGGATATCTGGCTCTAGGTGAGTGATCATACCATCATGATTATCTGGGTCATGAAGATCTTTTTTGTACAGTTCTTCTGTGTATTCTTGCCACCTCTTCTTATTAGCTTCCTCTTCTGTTAGGTCCATACCATTTCTGTCCTTTACTGAGCCCATCTTTGCATGAAATGTTCCCTTGGTATCTCTATGTATAAAATAGGTAACTAATGAGAACCTACTATATAGCATAGGGAACCTACTATATAGCACAGGTGCTCTGTGATGAATTAAATGAGAAGGAAATCTAAAAAAAAAAAAAGAGGGGAGATACATATTTGTTGTTTTTTTAGCACTAAGTTGTATTTGACTCTTTGCAACCCCAGGGACTGCAGTATGCCAGGCTTCCCTGTCCTTCACTATTTAATGGAGTTTGTTTAAACTCATGTCCATTGAGTCGATGTTGCTATCCAACCATCTCATCCTTTGTTGCCCCTTTCTCCTGCTACCCTCAATCTTCCCCAGCATCAGGATCTCCTTAGACTGAAAGGAGATCAAACCAGTCAATCCTAAAGGAGATCCACTATGAATAATCATTAGAAGGACTGATGCTGAAGCACCAATATTTTGGCCACCTGCTGTGAAGAGCTGACTCATTGTAAAAGAGCCTGTTGCTGGGATATACGTATATGTATAGCTGATTCACATTGCTGTACAGCAGAAACTAACACACCATGCTGAAGTGACTATACTCCAATAAAAATTTTAAATGAATGTATCAAAAAAATTGATATGTATAGATACAATGTAATATTATTAAGCCTTAAAACTGAAGGAAATCCTTTCATTTACAATAACATGTATAAAACTGGAGGACATTATGTTAAGTGAAATAAGACAGACAGTGAATGATAAAAACTGCATGATCTCACGTACAAGCAGAATCTTAAAAAAAAAAAAATTCATTGTAAGAGAATACGATATTGATTATCAAGGGCTGGGAAGTAGCGAAAATGTGTATATGCTGGTGAAAGTGTACAAACTTCTAGTTATAAGATGAGTAACTTCTGGAGACCTAAGGGACAGCACGTGACTATAGTTGTGCTGTGCTGTGCTTAGTCACTCAGTCCTGTCCAACTCTCTGTGACCCCATGGACTGTAGCCTGCCAGGCTCCTCCTTCCATGGGGACTTTCCAGGCAAGAATACTGGAGTGAGTTGCCATGTCCTCCTCCAAGGGATCTTCCCAACCCAGGGATCAAACACAGGTCTCCCGTATTGAGGGTGGATTCTTTACCATCTGAGCCACCAGGGAAGCCCAAGAATGCTGGAGTGGGTAGCCTATTCCTTCTCCAGGGGATCTTCTTGACCCAGGAGTTGAACCGGGGTCTCCTACTTTGCAGGCAGATTCTTTACCAGTTGAGCTACCAGGGAAGCCTGGGACTATAGTTAATACTACTCTATTGTACACTTGCAATTTGCTAAGTGTACTCAAGTGTCCTCATCTCACACACACACACACACAAAGGGTGGCTATGTGAGATGATGGATGTGTTAATTAGCTTGATTGGTGTTGTCACTACATAACATATACATATGTCAAAACATCACACTGCACAACCTAAATATACACAATTTTTGCTTATCTATCATTCTTCAATAAAGCTAGAAGGAAACAGTCCTTACAGCAAATAATACTCAAACTAGAGATTTTCCTTGTTCCAGAATGCTCTTTAACTTCCCTGAGTCCATACAAATGAGCCAATAATGGTTCCTCTTTATATAAAGCTAAATGCTTTTCTCACCGCACCAGAGAATTCTCTGCCAAAGTGCCTGTCTGCTGCATTCACACCTTCAAACACCATCATCCACAAAAAAGACTGTCCTGCCTTCATCCTTCCAACTGAAGTGAGCTCCATTCCCTTTACTATGGTCATAACACTGTTTCTTTCTTAAGGCTATAAAACCTGCCTTTGCATATCTGACTGTAGTTTGCATTTTCACATTTAAAGAAAGTAGAACACATGTGGACCCTCCAGGTGATTTAGTGGTAAAGAATCTGCCTGCCACGCAGGAGACATAGGTTAAATCTCTGGGTCAGGAAGGTACCCTGAAGGAGGAAATGGCCATGCACTCCAGTATTCTTGCCTGAAAAATTCCATGGACAGGAGAGCTTGGTGGGCTACAGTCCATGGGGTTGCTAAAGAGTCGGACATGACTGAGTGACTGAGCACAAAACCTAAAATTTCCCGGGTGACATCGGAAACCAGCCTCTGTCTAGAGGGCAAGTAGACTGAAGAATGAGGCAGATCACTCCAGGCTGGTAGGTGGCAATCTCGAGTGATCTCACTAACCAGGCTTGTCTTGGCCTCTGCAAGAGGAGTGGATCTCCAGAACCAACCACCAGATTCTTAAGATCTTGAGCCCTTAACTGGGTTTGGTCATGTATGCTATTCAGATGATATACACAATATCTTACTTTTTCAAGGTTATGTCCTTAGAACAGCTACCCACAGGAACAATGGGTAGAATGGACATTCCAAGGACAGGGGAAGGAGTGTGGAAACTCCAGAACTTCCTGGGTCCAGCTGTGGGCCAACTGGTGGTCACATTGTCTAAATGATCTTCTCCATGAAAAGGAAAGGAAGATTGAAACTGGTTAATGAAGGTTTAAATAATCTGGCTTTGTCTCTTGCTCTCCCTGTAATCTGGGCAATTATTAAACCTCTCTATTTATAGCTGCCTTAGCTGCCCCATCTGAAATGGTTGTTCAGAAAGTGTTTGACAGCAATTAGGTTCTCAATGAAGTCTCTTTCTTCCTGTGCAGCAGGCTTACTTTGTCTCAAATTGTATGCTTTTAAGGGGCTTCCCCGAAAAGGCAATGGCACCCCACTCTAGTACTCTTGCCTGGAGAATCCCATGGATGGAGGAGCCTGGTGGGCTGCAGTCCATGGGGTCGCTAAGACTAGGACATGACTGAGTGACTTCACTTTCACTTTTCACTTTCATGCACTGGAGAAGGAAATGGCAACCCACTCCCATGTTCTTGCCTGGAGAATCCCAGGGATGGTGGAGCCTGGTGGCTGCCGTCTATGGGGTCGCACAGAGTTGGACACGACTGAAGCGACTTAGCAGCAGCAGCAGCAGCAAGGGGCTTCCCCGGTGGCTCAGCAGTAAAGAATCCACCTGACAATGCAGGAGATACAGGTTTCATCTCTGCATCAGGAAGATCCCCTGGAGAAGGGCATGGCAACCCAGTTCAGTATTCTTACCTGGGAAACCCCATGGACAGAGGAGCCCAGTGGACTACAGTCCATAGGGTCGCAAAGAGTTGTTCATGACTGAATTTCAGACTGAGTACATATATGCTTCTTTAAATTCAGCCACTGCTTCAGTAAGGTTTGAACACCCAGGAGTTCTTCACAACCTATTTTGAAAATACTGATCATTCAACACCACATTATTGATTTAAACTGAATTTAATATTAACCTTAAGAATGTATGTATGAAACCAGATTAATTACTTCAGTAGCAGAGATTTTGCACATCTTAACACAGCAAGGAGAGGAAAGTTTCAGGGTGGAAAAATCTAGCTTTTTAAAGTCCTACCAAAAGAATCCCAACCTGTAAAACCACTGCAACTTGAAGTCATGATTACAGGCACAGACCTTGAGCTTTACGGTCCCTGCCTTTAGGATCCCCGTCCTACCATTTCCAGAAGGGGTAGATCTCTTTGGCATTACTCAGAGTAATGCTTTGACTTCTATTTCCTGCACTTGGGGAGCACAGGGGCCCTGTAGAGGACAAGGGAAGCAGGAGGAGAAAGCTAAACTGGCCTGAGGAGCAGCTGTGAGGCTACGGCATGGAGAGCTGGCTTGGATTCTGGTCAGTAGTCTGGAAGAAGCTGGAGGTGAAAGTCGGACTCCTGGAGACCTGGAATAACTGAGAAGCCAGCATCCAGACTACAAGAGCATCTCTCCAGGGAAAATGAAAGACAGCAGAGAGATGCAGAGAGATGGAAACATCACAGAGTTCACCAAGGAGCAAGAAGAGAAGTCGGTTCTCAACTCTGCCTGTTCACGAGGGACCTGCCACTCTTCTCACCCCTGACCAGTTCCTGGAAAAGTCAGAAACCGGCCTGTAGGCTTGAGGGGTGGAGGGTAGAGGACATTGGCACATGGACTAACAGAGAAGAGACCAATGACACCCTTCTCAGGGCTGGAGCCCACACTCAAATGGCTAGAACTGGCAAAGAAATAACTATGTGTGGAATCAAGTTGCTGGTTGTTAACATCTCAGAAGGATCATTCTAACTGTGACATGTGGCTGCATTTGTGATGTAAGGTGACCATTGAACATTTTCCACCAATGAGGAAGCAGACAGATGAGGGAGGGGCCCTATATGAGTTTTCATCCTCTGATGGGAGAAGATTTCACCACTGAATAAATATAGCAAAATTAAGGTGCATTTGGATTGTATCTCTGATCCTAATTGTTCAATATGCTACTTACATTCTATGCCAGGGCTCCATGTGCCTGAGAGCAGCCATGGTTTCATCGTCTATACTTATGCCATGCCCACATAGTCCCACTAAATGGGCCACACACTCAGATAATAAGCAATGGAAGAGAGGAATGAACTAAACTCTTTCGGATTGTAAGGGCACACCATTCATCTCATGCAGCTTCGTATTACTTAGCTGCCTCCGAGGGCTGCATGCAAAATCAAAGGCTGTAGAATTGGAATGATTTACTGCAGCCCTCTTCCCCATTTCAGTAAAAGACATTTTATGTTGGAACAACTCAAAAGGGGAAAATCAAGGAGCCACAATTTAATGACACAGCTTTAAGTGTCCTGATGTAAATAATGCCAGGCTCAGTGACTCTGCATTCTGTGGCCTGAGGGAAGAAATGTTCAGTTTTCAGAGAAAGGAAGTGGAGTGGAGGGTGCAGGAGATCCTTTTAACATCCAGAGAGTCTGGTTCCACTGGGGGCAAGGAATATACAGGAGCAGAGCTACTTGGTGCCCTGGTGAGGGACCCACCTTAAATCCTCCCCTTCTTGTGTTTCTGTGTGACACTTTGTGGGAATGTTGTCAGCAGCTTATCATCTGGGGTCTCCTTAATTACTGAAATCCAATTTCCTACAAAGGCTCTACTCTCTTTCCTATAATATCCTCTGGCTTTCTGCCCAAAATTCTATGGGAATGTTGACTTGCATTAGGTGTATAAAATTTCAAGAAAAAATTATGCTTCTACTTGAAATGCTCAGGTAATCAGATATAAAATCCAAGGCATGATTCTAAGGGAAAATTAGGTCAGGGTTCCTGGCATAGACTTGTGGTTATGGGACTAGTTTCCCATCCCCACTTTCACTTCCCACACCCTGGGTGGTACTCACACACCTACAAAGGTGCACAAACACACATGTACATGCATGTACACACATGCGTGAACATGTGCTTGGATTGTACGTAGGCTGAAAGCACTAGGGATTGCACGATACATGTCAGGTAATTTACACTAATCTTTCATTTCTGGATTGCATAGGGTTGATCACAATCTTCTCCGTAACACCCTGAGGACATTCATAGGCATTAAGAAGTGTGTGTATTTTTCTTAACAATCATAATTGCAAGCCCATTATATAGACATGCCCATTTAAAAGGATTTGCTTCTAGTTTCTGTATAATTTTACTAGTTTATTTGTTTGTTTATTGCAAAGCAGAAACAGAGACACGGACATAGAGAACAAACATGAGACACCAAACAGGGAAAGGCAGGGTAGGCTGAGTCAAAAGATTGGGATTGGCTTATATACATTGCTATGGATGGCATCCAGAGAAGGCAATGGCAACCCACTCCAGTACTCTTGCCTGGAAAATCCCATGGATGGAGGAGTCTGGTGGGCTGCAGTCCATGGGGTTGCTAAGAGTCAGACACGACTGAGCGACTTCACTTTCACTTTTCACTTTCATGCATTGGAGAAGGAAATGGCAACCCACTCCAGTGTTCTTGCCTGGAGAATCCCAGGGATGGGGGAGCCTGGTGGTCTGCCATCTATGGGGTCGCACAGAGTCGGACACGACTGAAGCAACTTAGCAGCAGCAGCAGCAGCATGGATAGCATCATCGACTTAGAGGGCTTGAGTTTTAGTAAACTCTGGGAGTTGGTGATGGACAGGGAGGCCTGGCATGCTGCAGTAGTCCATGGGGTCGCAAAGAGTCAGACAGGACTGAACGACTGAATTGAACTGAACTGATGTGTATATATGTGTACAGAACCTACTATATAGCACAGGGAACTCTACTCAATGCTCTGTGGTGACAAAGAGGGGATATATGTATATGAAGAGCTGATTCATTTGCTATATAGCAGAAACTGAGACAACATTGTAAAGCAACTGAACTCCAGTAAAAATTATACACACACACACACACACACACACACACACACATATATATATATATACCATCTCTCTTAGAATAAATAACTGAAGGCATAATTACAAAGATACTATTAACCATGTTTCTGAGAATAACAGGCCAGCTGTATTTGTTGATTGTGGGGCCAGATGAGTAGTTCATTGTTAATTTAAACCAGTCCTTCATGACCAGTACCAGAGTTTGGAGGCAACTGTCACAAGAATGGGTTTTTAAAAATTAATTTGACTGTAAATCTGCAGAATCCTTACAACCAAGAGGGAATATAGCACAATCTTCCCATTTTGGGGGAAAAAAATAAAAACAAGTCTCAGACACTGAGGTTTCTTAGTTCAACTGGATTGACTCTAGGCCTCTGGCCGTCTTCTCCATGACTGACTAGTCAGTAATATTTGTAAAGCCGGATTAGACACACATTTAGACTGATTCATACACGTTGCTATGCTCTGCATAGCTGTTAAATTGTTTTATGAACATTTTTGATGTACATACATTTTAATCCATGAATCTGGGGAGTAAATTGTGAAAACAATTGTTCTCTACACATGTGATCAGAGATTTCCTGTGTAATCTGCTACCAAGATGGTTTATAAGGCTTGTATCTTTTTTTTCAACTTAATCGAATATGCATAGTGAAATGTCAAGCAGACGTTAAAACAGAAACACCTCTTTTCTGAAATTTTTAAATATTCTATCTGCAAAGCAGAAGAGGTTTCATTGTTATGGAGCCAAATGTCTTAGTTAAAAATACAGGATTAAGAGAATTTTAACTGTATGGTGCCTGTAAATGAATGATGCTTAAAAACCAGGTTGGCTGTTTGCATTGAAAGTAAATAGAAAAATGTCGGTGATTGCTTTGTGAAAATTGCAAAGAAATGCAAGTTAAAATTATCTAAGAGCACTAAAACAAAATCAAATGTCAGTATAACTTATGTATAGGCACATGAATAGAGATAACTGTTTCATAGCTATTTGATCAATTATGCACTGGCTTAGAGTGACTTGTGTAAAGTATTAATGGCTAGGGGTTTAAAAGGATATTGTATTGGTTCTGGTTTTCTATAGATGATGTAAAGCGTCCCAACCTTTTTGGTAACAGGGACCAGTTCTGTGGAAGACAATTTTTCCACAAACCAGGGTGGTGGGGCGGGGGATGGTTTAGGGATGGGTCAAGCATAAAACATTCACTGTGCCCTTTATTTCTAATCTGGCCTTCCAAGGTGGCTCAGGGATAAAGAATCTGCTTGCCAATGTAGGAGACGTGGGTTTGATCCCTGGGATTGGAAGTTTCCCTAGAGCAGGAAATGGCCACCCACTCCAGTATTCTTGCCTGGGAAATCCCAAGCACAGAGGAGCCTGGCGGACTGCAGTCCATGGGGCCATAAAGAGTAGGACATGACTGAGCATGCACACACTTATTTCTAATCTAACGCTACCCTTGATCTGACAAGGAGGTACCAGTCTACATCCCAGAGGCTGGGAACATCTACTGTAAAGAAATACAAATGTTGTGACTTAAAACAATACACATTTACTCTTTTACAGTCGTCGGGGCCAAAGGTCTGAAATCAGTTTACAGAATGAAGGCAAGGTTTTGAGAAGCCTTGTTCTATTTAGAGATTCCAGAGGAGAATCTGTTCCTTGCTTCTTCTGTTTCTAAAGGTTGCCCACACTCCCTGGCTCCTGGCTGCATCACTGCAATTTGTTTCCATAGTTATATTGCCTTCTTTACCACTGTAGTCAAGTCTCCCTCTAGTTCTCTCTTTTAAGAAAACTTGGGATTGCATTTAGGCACTGAAATAAATTCAGCAGAATCATCCTATCTCCAAATGCTTAAATGCATTTACAAAGTTCTCTTTTGGTGTGTGAAGTAACATTTACAGTTTCCTGCAGTTAGCATGTGAGTACATTGGGGGTTATTATTTATCTCACCACAGAAATTTTGGAATCATTTCGAATGTACAGTTTGGAAAATGCAGTTGTTATTGTTGTGTAGTCACTATGCTGTGTCCAAACTCTTTGCAGGTCCATGCACTGTAGCCCACTAGACGCCTCTGCCCATGGGATTTCCCAGGCAAGAGTAGTGGAGTGGGTTGCCATTTCCTTCTCTAGTGGATGGTCCTGACCCAGGGATTGATCTCCTGTATTGGCAGGCAGATTCTTTACCACTGAGCCACCAGGGAAACCCTGAAAATGCAATTAGAATTCCCTAAAAATCTCTGAAATAGTAGGAAGTTGAACCTTCTTTATTTCCATCCATCCTCAATAGCATCTGTAATGCTAGAACAGGCTACCTTAGGTGTATGTCAATAATTTATTGAACCTGTGCCATCACCAGAAACAACTTTTATCCAGGAAAGACTAGATTATTTATCTGTGAATCTTGTCCTAGACAAGCCCTTGTGGGGAACTTTTAAACTACATTAAGAGAATGCTAGCATTGATCTTTGAAGCTATTCATTAGTTAACTCATTATCGGCAAGTACCCATCCCATGTTTGAGACAATAAGCCCTAAATTCTGGGCCAAAGTACCCCAATGATATCAAGGATTGAAACGTAAACTAGAATTTTGGATAACTAGATCAACGGCAGAAGGCCATGATTATTCTGTTTTGTTTTGTTTAATTAAAGCACCAACTGATTATAAGCTTTGACTGTGTGGATGGGTGAGAGATAAAAGATGTTCATTTCATAGACTTGTTTACTTTAAAGTGAAGTTAGTATTTAAATACTTGGTAAATTATGTCTCAAATTAAGATTATGATAACTAGACATGATAATTCCAAGATAAAAAATAATTTTTAATTGTTATTCTGCATCAGTTTGCTGAATCTCTTCACTCTCTCAGTTCAGTTCAGTTCAGTTGCTCAGTCGTGTCTGACTCTTTGTGACCCCATGGACCACAGCACACCAGGTCTCCTTTCCATCACCAACTCCTGCAGTTTACTCAAATTCACGTCCATTGAGTCAGTGATGCCATCCAACCATCTTATCCTCTGTTGTCCCCTTCTCCTGCCTTTAATCTTTCCCAGAATAAGGGTGTTTTCCAATGAGTCAGTTCTTCACATCAGGTGGTCAAAGTATTGGAGTTTCAGCTTCAACATCAGTCCTTCCAATGAACACTCAGGACAGATCTTTTTTAGGATGGACTCGTTGGATCTCCTTGAAGTCCAAAGGACTCTCAAGAGTCTTCTCCAACAACACAGCTCAAAAGCATCAATTCTTTGGTGCTCAGCTTTCTTTTTAGTCCAACTTTCACATCCATACATGACTACTAGAAAAACCATAGCTTTGACTAGATGGACCTTTGTTGGAAAAGTAATGTCTCTGCTTTTAATATGCTGCCTGGCTTGGTCATAACTTTCCTTCCAAGGACTAAGTATCTTTTAATTTCATGGCTTCAGTCACCATCTGCAGTGATTTTGGAGCCCCCCAAAAATGAAGTCAGCCACTGTTTCCATTATTTCCCCATATATTTCCCATGAAGTGACAGGACCAGATGCCATGATCTTAGTTTTCTGAATGTTGGGTTTTAAGGCAACTTTTTCACTCTCCTCTTTCACTTTCATCAAGAGGATCTTTAGTTCTTCTTCACTTTCTGCCATAAGGGTGGTGTCATCTGCATGTATGAGGTTATTGATATTTCTCCTGGCAATCTTGATTCCAGCTTGTGCTTCATCCAGCCCAGCGTTTCTCATGATGTACTCTGCCTATAAGTTAAATAAGCAGGGTGACAATATACAGCCTTGACATACTCCTTTTCCTATTTGGAACAGGTCTGTTGTTTCAAGTCCAGTTCTAACTGTTGCTTCCTGATCTGCATACAGATTTCTCAGGAGGCAGGTCAGGTGGTCTGCTATTCCCATCTCTTTCAGAATTTTCCACAGTTTATTGTGATCCACACAGTCAAAGGCTTTGGCATAGTCAATAAAGCAGAAATATACATTTTTCTGGAACTCTCTTGCTTTTGCAATGATCCTGCAGATATTGGCAGTTTGATCTCTGAATCATCTGCCTTTTCTAAAACCAGTTTGAACATCTGGAAATTCACTGTTCACATATTGCTGAAGCCTGTCTTGGTTAATTTTAAGCATTACTTTACCAGTGTGTGAGATGAATGGAATTGTGTGGTAGTTTAACATTGCACTTCTTTGGGATTGGAATGAAAACTGACCTTTTCCTGTCCTGTGGCCACTGCAGAGTTTTCCAAATTTGCTGGTATATTGAGTGTAGCACTTTCACAGCATCATCATTTAGGATTTGAAATAGCTCAACTGGAATTCTATCATTTCCACTAGCTTTGTTCATAGTGATGCTTCCTAAGGCCCACCTGACTTCACAGCCAGGATGTCTGGCTCTAGGTGAGTGATTACACCATCATGATTATCTGGGTCATGAAGATCTTTTCTGTACATTCCTTCTGGGTATTCTTGCCACCTCTTCTTAATATCTTCTGCTTCTGTTAGGTCCATACCATTTCTGTCCTTCACTGAGCCCATTTCTTTGCATGAAATGTTCCCTTGGTATTTCCAATTTTCTTGAAGAGATCTCTAGTCTTTCCCATTCTATTGTTTTCCTCTATTTCTTTGCATTGATCTCTGAGGAAGGCTTTCTTATCTCTCCTTGCTCTTCTTTGGAACTCTGCATTCAAATGAATATATCTTTCCTTTTCTCCTTTGTTTTTCACTTCTCTTCTTTTCACAGCTATTTGTAAGGGCTCCTCAGACAGCCATTTTGCTTTTTTGCATTTCTTTTTCTTGGGGATGGTCTTGATCCCTGTCTCCTGTACAGTGTCACAAACCTCCGTCCATAGTTTATCAGGCACTCTGTCTATCAGATCTAGTCCCTTAAATCTATTTCTCACTTCCACTGTATAATCGTTAGGGATTTGATTTAGGTCATACCTGAATGATCTATTGGTTTTCCCTACTTTCTTCAATTTAAGTCTGAATTTGGCAATAAGGAGTTCATGAGCTGAGCCAGAGTCTCTCACATGGGCACGAATTTTGCAAGACACATTGAACTTTTCACATTAGAAAGAAGCTACAAATTCTGTAGAACATTATTTTTGAAGGTATCTATACAGGGTCCTGTTATAGCCCCTGCAAAATAACTACATTATTGGAACTGGGAGGCTGATCTACCAAATACTCTCGGTTGCTTTGTAAAGGGGGGAAGAGAAAAAAGAGCCAGAAGGAGGAGGGAGGGAAGAAAGAGAGGAGGGAGGGAAGAGGGGGAGGGAGAAAAGAGAGGGAGAAAGAGACACTCCTTATGTAATTTACTAAATTGGAATCTTCCATGAACACATTCACCTGAGTTTCAAGAAATGATGGCATCTTTAATGACTTTAGGCAGCCAAATCCCCAAAGAAGACAGCCTTTTACTATGAGAATGGTAGACAAGTCTCTCTGCTAATTAAATAGAGGCATGTTTCTCATATTATTCATATGCCAAGTTAATTTTTGAGGTGAATCCAATTAAAATATTCAGGTGAATCATTTCTGTGCATTTACCATATGAAACCTAGCTCTATTAACTGTGATAAAACAGAAATATATAATCAAAGGTAAAGATGATGACTCGGATCACTTACAAGTTAAAGAAAAAAATAATAATACATTTCTTCACAATTAGAGCTTTCCCAAGCACACTAACTTTATCAAATTTTGTAGGCACAACATTAATATGGAGACAAACCTTATTGAGTCCTTTTTTGGCCTGCGTCTCTATTATTAAATGTTTAGTTTTAATTAATTGCAAATAGGAAGTTCCAAGCTACAACAGAATAACGTGAAAATTATATCATAGCAAAGGTACCACTATGGTCTCAGTGCTCAAAACAATCGTTATCAAAAAAAGATTCATACATAAAAGTTGTGCTGAAATATGGAGTAATCTCAAAGTAAAATGTATAGAACAGCTTAGCAAAATATGGACTAATCTTAAGATAAAGTGTACATACAAAATATAATTATGAACTCCTACAGTGTTATAAGTACATTTATACCCTACTTATTGTTTTCCTTCAGTGAATCACCACAAATTACACTTAATTAAAGCTGAATTTATTGTGCCTTATTTTAGAAATGGAAAATGGGGCATTGTTTTTAGAAATCAACAACTTCATAATAAAGATAAGCTGAATTATATGTGTTTTTCCTTTTATTTCTCCTACTTACATTGATTAATGCTGTGAACGTATGTCAACATATATTCTGGTCTAATTTCCTTCCCAAAGACCCTAATATAACCTTCCTTTATCCTACAGAAATTAGGGTCCCCATGGTTCTTGAGCAATTAAATTAATTGTTAGTAAAGTACTCCGATGATAAAAAGCCTATAAGTGCTAACTATTAATTAGTATTTCCATTATAAGTATGACCTTGAAAGATGAAAATTGTAGCTCACACAATTAAATGTTGGCTATACTCAGCAGCTGTAAATATGTGAAGAATAAGATTTTGAACAAAGAGAAAATATTTTCTAAATTCATTCCATCTTCAGCTTGAGAGGAAGCAAACTGTCCTACATGTACAATATACTTCTGATATCCTACATGTATATACACACATATATAATTTTAGTCATGATCATTAATATTCTGATTGTCTTAGGAGTGGGGTTAAATAGCCGTGCTATAGTTAGCCCAACTTGTAGTAAAAGTGAGGAGGAAAAGAGTATAAATTGTAACAGATATTAATACAAACTCACCTCTACAAAAATATTATTTCATAATTTTCTGTAATCCAGCTTAAGTTCTGTTTTGACCTTTATAGGGTAGAGAAGATATAATTTTAGTAGATTTATTTTTTTATTTTTTATTTTTTAAAATTTATTTATTTTAATTGGAGGCTAATTACTTTACAGTATTGTATTGGTTTTGCCATACATCAACATGAATCTGCCACGGGTGTACACGTGTTTCCATCCTGAACCCCCCCCCCACCCCGCCAAGTCACCTCCCTCCCTGTACCATCCCTCTGGGTCGTCCCAATGCACCAGCCCCAAGCATCCTGTATCCTGCATCAAACCTGGACTGGTGATTCGTTTCTTATATGATATACATGTTTCAATGCCATTCTCCCAAATCATCCCACCCTCTCCCTCTCCCACAGAGTCCAAAAGACTGTTCTATACATCTGTGTCTCTTTTGCTGTCTCCCATACAGGGTTATTGTTACCATCTTTCTAAATTCCATATATATACGTTAGTATACTGTATTGGTGTTTTTCTTTCTGGCTTACTTCACTCTGTATAATCGGCTCCAGTTTCATCCACCTCATTAGAACTGATTCAAATGTATTCTTTCTAATGGCTGAGTAATATTCCATTGTGTAAATGTACCACAGCTTTCTTATCCATTCATCTGCTGATGGACGTCTAGGTTGCTTCCATGTCCTGGCTATTATAAACAGTGCTGCGATGAACATTGGGGTACACGTGTCTCTTTCCCTTCTGGTTTCCTCAGTGTGTATGCCCAGCAGTGGGATTGCTGGGTCATAAGGCAGTTCTATTTCCAGTTTTTTAAGGAATCTCCACACTGTTCTCCATAGTGGCTGTACTAGTTTGCATTCCTACCAACAGTGTAAGAGGGTTCCCTTTTCTCCACACCCTCTCCAGCATTTATTGCTTGTAGACTTTTGGATCGCAGCCATTCTGACTGGCGTGAAATGGTACCTCATTGTGGTTTTGATTTGCATTTCTCTGATAATGAGTGATGTTGAGCATCTTTTCATGTGTTTGTTAGCCATCTGTATGTCTTCTTTGGAGAAATGTCTATTTAGTTATTTAGTGGATTTAGATTCTTCTCATCCTACCAAAATTCTGGAAGGCCTAACAGATAGCTAAGCAGCAGCATGCTAGGTGTTGTAGGTATATTTTTCTGTTTCTAATCCTTCAGTCTTGGCACTGTTTTTTATTATCTGATTTACAAAGGCCTCTTCTGAGCATGCTTCTTCCTACTGAATGTATCTTATTCTTGACAAGAGGACACAGAGCTTTGCTGCTCTAGAAATCAAAAAACCTCTTTTAGTCAACCATTATTTCTAACAATCCCAAGAGATTTTGTTTTGAGAAAATTGAGAAAAATACTATAAAACACAAAAATAGTGCAAAAATTCTATGTAACAGCAATCTCAAATTTATATTTGTTCACATTTTGTTGTATTATCTTTTTAAAGTTTTTTTAATATATAATATTATAAATAAAGTTCACTTCATTTAGTCTCCAGCCACTAGTTTCATTTGCTTTTCACTTTGCAGATTCAAAACCAGGCCAAATCTATATACTCACACACAGAAATATAAAACTAACAAACATTTATCATTCTTTTTGTTTGCACATGGTATAAATGTTACCCTACTATTTGCAACATTCTACAATTCATCTGTTTTTACTTAGTATACTACTGTTATATACCCTGGATTACCCTGGTTTTTCCAGTGGTCATGTATGATGTGAGAGTTGGACTATAAAGAAAGCTGAGTGCTAAAGAATTGATGCTTTTTAACTGTGGTGTTGGAGAAGACTCTTGAGAGTCCCTTCGACTGCAAGGAAATCCAACCAGTCAATCCTAAAGGAAATCAGGCCTGAATATTCATTGGAAGGACTGATGCTGAAGCTGAAACTCCAATACTCTGGCCACTTAATGCAAAGAACTGACTCATTGGAAAAAACCCTGATGCTGGGAAAGATTGAAGGCAGGAGAAGAAAGGGATGACAGAGGATGAGATGGTTGGATGGCATCACTGACTTAATGGACATGAGTTTGAGCAAGCTTTGGGAGTTGGTGATGTACAGGGAAGGCTGGTGTGCTGCAATCCATGGGGTCACAAACAGTCAGGCATGACTAAGCCACCGAACTGAACTGACCCTGGATTATAGTTGATCCTTGAATAGCACAGATTTGAATTGTGTGGGTCCATTTATACACAGGACTTCCCTGGTGGCTCAGACGGTAAAGCATCTGCCTGCAATGAGGGAGACCCGGGTTCAATCCCTGGGATTGATCCTGGGAAGATCCTCTGGAGAAGGAAATGGCAGCCCACTCCAGTATTCTTGCCTGGAAAATTCCATGGACTAAAGAGCCTGGTAGGCTACAGTCCACGGGGTCGCAAAGAGAGGTTTTCTTCAAGTAAATACCACAGTACTACAGCATCTGTGTTGGTTGAACCCACGGATGCCAAATCACGGATACAGAGGGCAGATATAAAGTATATGAAGATTTTGAACTACATAGAGAGTATGTGTACATGCACGCTTGCTTAGTCATGTCTAACTCTTTGTGACCCCATGCCTCATGGGATTCTCCAGACAAGAATACTGGAGTGGGCTGGCAGGGGATCTTCCTGATCCAGGGGTTGAACCTATGTCTCTTGCATCTCCTGCACTGGCAGGTGACTTCTTTACCACTGAGCCACCTGGAAAGCCCTACCTGCAGGGTAGTCATCTCAAACAACCTGTTGTGTTCTTCAAATGTCAGCTGTATATATACATTCATTTCTGTTAGCTACCTATTCACTCTTCCCTCATATTAAGAGAGGAGCATTTAGATATCTGTATCATTTTCCATGTTAATTGTCATTCTTTTGTTATTATTTCCACAAGCAATTTTATAATCAGTTCCACATACAGAAACTCTATTTGATTTAACTCAAATATATCAAGCTTTTTCTTTAAAGCTTACACTTTACATTCTGCATTTAGGAAGTCTTTTTCAGCCTTGATGTAAAAAACAAAGAAAGACATTTTCTTATATTTTCTTTGAGATTTTTTAAAATGTTAACTGTAATTACAGTTTGGATATTTTTGTAGTTTACATAGAAATCTAGTCTACTTTTTTCTATACAAAGAGCAAATTATTCCAATGCTAGTTGTTTAATAGCTGATCTTGTCTCTCTGTTTTGTAAAACTTCCTCTGTCATATGTGAAGCTCACATACATCCGTGGATTTATTTCTAGTTTATATTTAATTGATACATCTTTCTATATCTTTTTGGAATTCACTGTATTTCAGCCATTAGAGCTTTACAATTAACATTGATGTTTAAATAAAAACCTACAAGCCCCCTAAATACCTATATTTTTGACAATTTTTAATTAATTTTAGAATTTGCTTTTCAAGTCCTGAAGTACGTCCTGCTGTGATTTGACTAAAAGTTGCATTTAACTTATAGACTCATCTCTAAAAATTTTACATCCTTAAAACAGTGCATCTTCTTAGCTTGTTTAGAGACTTCATATTTTTTCAGCATAAATCATATGCACATATGATTTACACACATTTTAAGCAATTACCTAGTTTTTGTGGCTCTTAAAAAGAGACTTAAAAAGGAAACAATTACTGCATTTTTCTAGGGTGAAAATAGTCATGATTCTTGCTTGCTATCCTGTTTTCATATATTATCCGTGCTTATCTTTTTAATATTTTGTATATTTTCTTGGTTTTTATTATTTTCTTTATCTCATGTCACTTATAATTTTATTTAAATATTTTGCTTCATATGGCCTAACTTGTCTAATATTTCAAATGTGTGCTGTGCTAAGTCGCTTCATGTCCTACTCTTGGCGACCCAGTGGACCATAGGCCACAAGACTGCTCTGTCCACGAGATTCTCTACGAAGAATACTGGAGTGAGTTGTCACGCCCTTCTCCAGGAGATCTTCCCAACCCAGGGAGCAAACCTCTGTCTCTTAGGTCTCCTGCATTGGCAGGTGAGTTCTTTACCACTAGTGCCAGCCCCAGTGTTTCAAATATTAATTTTAAATAATAGCTTTATGTTTAATAACATAAAATTAGCAGTACTATTAAACGTATAGTATCATTACAAAATATATAGTATTAAGCACAATTTTCTGTTTCCAACCTTAATGGAAATGTTTATAGTTTTCTGTACAGTTGCTTAAAACTGCTTTATGAAAATGAATTAATTCATGCATGCATATTTTTACCATAGAATGCCAGTATGTTGAGAATATAATACCAATATGCTTTTGAAAACTGTTAGAATTATTTACATTTATCTTTCTTATTTTGTGTATACATGTGGCTGTAATAGAATTTCCCAGGAGGCACAGTAGTAAAAAATCCACCTGCCAATGCTGGAGATGCAGGTTTGATCCCTGGGTCAGGAAGATCCCCTGGAGTTGGGAATGGCAACCCACTACAGTATTCCTGAATGAAAAGCCCCATGGACAGAGGAGCCAGACTGGCAACAGTACAAGGCTCGCAAAGAGTCAGATGTGACTGAACATATGTGCATGTGCGCAGACATACACACGGCTACAATATGCAGTTTTTATTATGCACCTTAAGTAATAAACTACTTAATCAAAAATCCTGAGTGTTTTTGCATTTTTCCATTCATTTTCTAGATATCTAAAATTAAATGGAGGTTATTCAAGATGGTAGCATCAGTTCAGTTGTGTCCAACTTGTTGCAACCCCATGAACTGAAGCTCACCAGGCTTCCCTGTCCATCATCAACTCCCAAAGTTTGCTCAAACTCATGTCCATCGAGTCGGTGATGCCATCCAACCATCACATCCTCTATCTTCTTTTCCTCCTGCCTTCAATCTTTCCCAAAATCAGGGTCTTTTCCAGTGAGTCAGTACTTTTCTTCAGGTGACCAAAGTATTGGAGTTTCAGCTTCAGCATCAGTCCTTCCAGTGAATATTCAGGACTGATTTTCTTTAGGATGGACTGGTTTGATCTCCTTGCAGTCCAAGGGACTTTCAAGAGGAAAGGAACTCCAACACCACAGTTCAAAAGCATCAATTCTTCAGTGCTCAGCCCTTTTTACGGTCTAACTCTCACAGCTATACATGACTACTGGAACAACCATAGCCTTGACTATATGGATCTTTGTTTGCAAAGTAATGTCTCTGCTTTTTAATATGTTGTCTAGGTTGGTCATAACTTTTCTTCCAAGGAGCAAGCGTCTTTTAATTTCATGGCTGCAGTCACCATCTGCAATGATTTTGGAGTCCAAGAAAATAAAGTCTGTCACTGGTTCCATTGTCTCCCTGTCTATTTGCCATGAAGTGATGGGACCAGATGCCATGATCTTCGTTTTTTGAATGTTGAGTTTTAAGCCAACTTTTTCACTCTCCTCTTTCACTTTCATCAAGAGACTCTTTAGTTCTTCACTTTCTGCTGTAAAGTTAGTGTCATCTGCATATCTGAGCTTATGATATTTCTCCCTGCAATCTTGATTCCAGCTTGTGATTCATCCAGTCCGGTGTTTTGCATGATGTACTGTGCATATAAGTTAAATAAGCAGGGTGACAATATACAGCCTTGAGGTACTCCATTCCCAATTTGGA
This sequence comes from Bos taurus, assembly GCF_002263795.3. Taxonomy (NCBI): domain Eukaryota; kingdom Metazoa; phylum Chordata; class Mammalia; order Artiodactyla; family Bovidae; genus Bos; species Bos taurus. The sequence goes on from NC_037347.1 coordinate 61,064,474, forward strand.
ACCAGTCTGTTGTTCCATGTCCAGTTCTAACTGTTGCTTCTTGACCTGCATGCAGGTTTCTCAGGAGGCAGGTAAGGTGGTCTGGTATTCCAATCTCTTTAAAACTTTTCCACAATTTGTTGTGATCCACACAGTCAAAAGCTTGAGTGTAGTCAAAGAAGCAAAAGCAGATGTTTCTCTGGAATTCTCTTGCTTTTTCTATGATACAATGGATTTTGGCAATTTGATCTCTCATTCCTCTGCCTTTTCTAAATCCAACTTGAACACCTGGAAGTTATTGCCTCACACACTGTTGAAGAAAACTGTTAAAGCTAGTTAACAAAGTCAGGAAAATTGCAAGCTATGAAATTAATATTTTAAAAGCTTGTGTTTTTATACACTAATAACAAATCATCAAACAAAAAATTCTGTAATCAATCCCACTTACAATTGCATCAGTAAGACTAAAATACCTAGGAATAAATTTAACCAAGGAGCTTAAAGACCTGTGCTCTGAAAACCACAAACACCAATGGAAAAAAATTAAGATGATTCAAATAAATGCAAGAAATTCTGTCCTCATGGATTGAAAAAAAAACTAATATTGTTAAAATATCCATCTTACCCAAAGCAATCTACCAGTTCAATGCAATCCCTATCAAAATTCCAGTGACATATTTTACAAAAATAGAAGAAAAAATCCTAAAATTTGTAAAGAGCCACAAAAGATCTCAAAGAGCCAAAGCAATCTTTAGAAAGAAAAACAAACTGGAGGCATTGCTATTACTAATTTCAAATTGTAACACAAATCTATAGTAATCCAAACAACATGGTATTGGCATGAGAACAGACACATAGGTTAATGGAGCAGAACAGAGCACCCAAAACAGACCCCTGCACACATGATCAATTACTATATGACAAAGGAGGCAAGAATACATAATGGGAAAATGACAGTTTCTTCAAAAATGATTTTGGGAAAACTGGACAGCCGTATGGAAAACAATAAAACTGGACCACTTTATTATGCCATTTAGAAAAATTAATTCAAAATAGATTAAAGACTTGAACGTAAAGTCCAAAATTATAAACCTTGAAAAAAATATAGACAGAAAGCTCCTTGACATTGTTTTTGATGGTATTTTCTGGATCTAACTCTGAAACCAGTCACAACAAAAGAAAACATTAAACAAATGGGACTACATCAAACTAAAAAGTTTCTGCACAGACTAGAAATCATCAACAGAATGAAAAAGCAACCCACAGAATGGAAGAAGTTATTTGCAAATTATATATCCAAAAAGGATATAATATCCAAAATATACAAAGAACTCAAACAACTCAATAACAAACAAATCAATCTTTTTTTTAAATGGAAAGAGGATCTGAAAAGACATTTTTCCAAAGAAGATATGCAGATAGCCAAAAGGCACATGAAAAGATGCTCGACATCAGAGAAGCCCAAATCAAAATCACAATGATGTATCACCTCACACTTGTCAGAATGGTAATTTTCAAAAGGAAAAGAAATAAGTGTCGATGGGGATGTGGAACAAAGGGAACCCTCATACACTATTGGTGGGAATGTAAATTGGTGAAGCCACTATGGAAAATAGCTTGGAGGTAACTCAAAACATTAAAAAGTAGAAAGAACTACCGTATAACCCAGTAATTCCACTTCTGGGTATTTATCTGAAGAACACAAATACACTAACTGAAAAAGATACATGTACTTCTACAAAAGCCAAGATATGAAAACAACCTAAGAACCCCTCAGGGGATGATTGGATAAAGATGTGGTATGTGTATGTATACACTGGAATACTGCTCAGCCAATAATAAAAAAATGAAATCTTGCCACTTGCAACACCACAGATGGACTTTCAGGTGTCATACTGAGTGAAGTAAGTCACACAGGAAGATAAGTCCCATATGTCTGACTTACATGTGGGTCTAAACCGAAGAAACAAACAAAACTCATAGATAACAGATTGGTGGCTGCCAAAGGGAGCATCAATTCAGGGTGGGCAGAGTGAATGAAAGGGTTCACGAGGTACAAACATCCAGTTATATAATGTCATAGGGAGGTAATGTATAGCATGGTGACTATAGCAAATAATACCATATTGCAAATTTGAAAGTCGCCAAGAAAGTAAACCTCAAAAATTCTCACAAATAAAATCATGTGTAACTTTGTGTGGTGACAAGATCGTTACCACAAGCAGACTCACTGTGGTGATCTTTTCCAATATATACAAATGTCAAATCATATGGTGCACACTTGAAACCAATATAATGTGGTAGTCAATTGCACTTCCATAAAAACATAGAAAAAGCATTAAATTAAGTTCAATGTTAATGCATGTCAATTCTATTTAGTACATTTCAGTGATTTAGTTCAATTGTACATATTCCCAAAAGTGTGGTGCCTTAGGCTTTGTTCCAGATCATGTAAGATTTAATATACAAACAAATATACTGCCTGTCTAAAATCTGTGCTAAAATGACATAGTTTTCAAATGGCCTAGTTATAGAACTACAGTGATAATAAAGAGATAAAGAGAGCTTTTTGAGTCTTAAAAACTTATGTCATCGAGCTTCTCAATTTTATGCTTCAATAATGGAAATGTGATACCTTTTGAATTCTGATTTCTCTTTCCTTAAGTACATAAGCAATAAATATGCTGACACAGAATTGCATTTTTAAAACAAAATATGTGTAAGTGTGTTTTTAAAATCGCGTTTTTGAAACAGAGTATGTCACATTCATAAAAGTGACGCACATTTCAATGCTGAACACTGAATAACTATCCAAGATGTATTTTGTGTTATAAAACATCAATGTCTTAAATATTCTAAATTGCCTTGAGATGTGTCAATGGTCTTGAGAGTATCATCTACCATTCTAAACCAATTGATGTCTAGGGACTAAAGCTCTGCTTCTAATTATTCTTTGAATATAAATAAGATGATATTGGTCAAAATAAGATTCCTATGCACATGAATTTATAACTCACTTCTAAGATTTTTTGAAGTGATAATAACATGGAATTATATAGCATGCTAGAAAGGGTTTTCTGCTCCTTTGTGTAAGGCAATGGTTAAATTATTTACCAAGACAAGTTTAATATTATCTGAAATGATAATATATAGCAAAAATTTTATTATTTAATTTAATTTAAATAACCCAAGTTCAAATTCCATTGGTTTGTCCAAATGTGTTTTTTCATCTGTATCTTTTTTTCCCTTTTATGTCCTCTAGCAAACCCACAACCAGTCACAATATTAATCATCTTAAGACAATTTCCTATGATTTTATACCTGTGTTTATTTGCTCCCACTCTTATTTCCACCAAAAACACTTTTCTCTGTCCCAAAGCTTCCCAGACAGCCTCTGCCCAAATGTCATATCATCCTCTGAAAATTCATTGCATTTGCTAACATTTATTAGGCAACGTTACCAGAATTACTTACATGTAAACTACTTGAGGTCAAGTTTCAGTGAGTAGGCAATATATATATATATATATTTTTTTTTTTATTTTAGAAAATTATAATATCAAGTTAGTACTCTTTCCCCCAAGATATTCAGGCTTCTTTCAGTTCCATCACTAGCTCCTTTTGTTCTCACTGGGCGGACTTCCAGGATTTCAACTTACTCCCTGGTGGTCCATCTCCAAGTCACTCATGACATTTCCTGAGAGTCCCAGATCCATATATTTGCCTGCTTGTTGGAGAATTCCACACTAATATCCCACGAACAACACAAATTTAACAAGCATCAGTCTGAGTTCACCATTCATTACCCATATAATTACTATTGTTGATGGTACATGCCACTATGGTTTTGATAACCAGAGTCAAATACTTAGAAGTCATTCTTGAAGTCTTCACTTTCCCAACCTTCCCATTCACCACCAAAACCTCTGATTTTCCTTCATATCTAGTTATGTCATTGTTGTTGTTCAGTCGCTAAGTCATGTCCAAATCTTCGTGAACCTATGGACTGTAGCCCACCAGGCTCCTCTGTCCATGGAATTCTCCAGGAAAGAATACCGGAGTGGGTGGCCATTCTCTTCTCCAGGGGATCTTCCCAACCCAGGGATCAAACCTGGGTCCCCTGCATTGCAGGCAGATTCTTTACCATCTGAGCCACCAAGGAAGTCCAATAATCATCTCCTATATATTTGTTTTACTTCATTATCACTATTGTTACTGCTTAGTTGAGGAGCACACTGTGTGTTTCTAAGGTGACTGTGTTAACTCTTTCCTTCATTTTATTTTCACTTCATTCTACTCCAATCCATCCTAAAGACTGCTTTCATTTCAATTCATTTCTAAGATGCCAATCTGTCAAGAGATCTGCATCACATTCTCCATGAGTTTTCTTTTGCTCTCAGAAAATATTTAACCTCTATTATGCATGATTCTCCAAATCTGATTTCTTGTTTTTGCTAAATATTTTCTCAGAAACATAAAAGCAGTAATTTTCTCAATGTTTTTAATATAATTTGACAGAAATTAGAATATGGGATAAAAATCATGTTCTCTTTCAAGGGTATAGAATCAAGATCATCAATGTTATTGATTAAGGACAATTCCTCATATAGTAAATGTCACAAAGAAGACTTCATAAGGTTGAAATGATCTCACAAATATTCAACAACTGTAACTCTGATACCCTCCTCAGGTAGGGGGATAGAGGCATAAGGGGTTCATATCAACTGAACAAATGACTAAAATCTCTAAGGTTTCACACCTGACATCACTACTTAGAGCATTGGTACAGAAAACTTTCCTCCAAGTGTTACCTGTCAAGAGACCTCGCATTAGAAAAATCTCATTAATGACCTCATTAAGTTCTGACTTTGTTCACTGTGGCTCCAAGAGGAAGTCACCAGTGTAATTTACTTGACAACTATACAGATGTACTTAGACTAGACCTCGAGTAAGAAAATGTCTCTTGCCTGGGAAATCCCATGGACGGAGGAGCCTGGTAGGCTACAGTCCATGGGGTTGCAAAGAGTCGGACACGACTGAGCGACTTCACTTTCACTCTTCACCTTCATGCACTAGAGAAGGAAATGGCAACCCACTCCAGTATTCTTGCCTGGAGAATCCCAGGGACAGAGCCTGGTGGGCTGCCGTCTGTGGGGTAACACAGAGTCAGACACGACTGACATGACTTAGCAGCAGCAGCAGAGTAGGAAATGTGGGGTAATTTTTACAAGGCTGTTCATTTGGGGTTCATTTTAATGTATTCTTGCTAGAAACATTTAAAGTCATTTATTTATTGAAGACATTTATTTCTCTTTCAGCAGTTTACACAATAGCAGTTATTTTTGCAATCCTGATAAAAACTGAGTGTACAACCACATGCTACTGCTGCTGCTAAGTCGCTTCAGTCGTGCCCGACTCTGTGTGACCCCATAGACGGCAGCCACCAGGCTCCCCCGTCCCTGGGATTCTCCAGGCAAGAACACTGGAGCGGGTTGCCATTTCCTTCTCCAATGCATGAAAGTGAAAAGTGAAAGTGAAGTTCCTCAGTCCTGTCCGACTCTTCGCAACCCCATGGACTGCAGCCTACCAGGCTCCTCCGCCCATGGGATTTTCTAGGCAAAAGTACTGGAGTGGGATGCCGAACCCTAAATCATTTCAAATGACAAAGATGCATACCGAGAAGAATGGAAAAGAGAGTATTATAACCTTGAAGTAATGAAGCACTGTATATATTTACTCATCTCCTGTCTGCAAAAGATGATAACTACAAGGAAATAAAAAAAAGGAGAATATACAATGAAAATTACAATATCTGCATAGCAGTACTGCCAAGGTCAGTGAGGGATGAAAGACCAAAGGGAGGATCTGTGGCTTGTGGAATCTAATGGACTCTCAGAGAAAAGAGCTCTCCAGTAGGTGGCCTCATCTGAAGAACAAAAGCAAAGACTTCTTGTTTGAATTGGGGTGTGTATACACAGAATGCCATAGGAGCTACCCTGAACCCATTTGGATTGTGTAGCATGTTTAGGGAGGTTGGAAAGAGTGCAGAAACCTCTGGGCAGGCCAGCTGTGCAAGACACAGAGCAGGAAGGCCCCCACGTGGTGGTGCACAGCATTGCATGTCCAGTCTTAGTCCACGGAGGTTTATCTCAGTTCCTTTGCAAACTCAATGCATACTTACTGAAACACGTTTTATGTGCCAAGCCTTAGTCTTTGGCGTGACATGAATAGACACAGCAGACAAATATCTCTTTTTATATGATCTCCCTCCCCTACACACACACACACACACACACACACACACACACACACAGTCACTTACACTGTGTCTTAATGAAAAACTTGAAATCTTTCAGCAAGCATTTCTAATATTATTTGGTGGTGGTGTTTAGTTGCTGTCATGTCCGACTCTCTGGGACCCCATGGACTGTAGTCCACCAGGCTCTTCTACCCATGGAATTTTCCAGGCAAGAATACTGGAGAATGTTGCTATTTCCTTTTTATTATTCTTTAAATAGCTGTTTCAATAAGAGCTCCTCTCATTCAATACAAAATGAAATACGAAATAGAACAGGAAATCTATTAATATACTGTGAGGGAAAAAAAATGATGTTGAGTAGAAAAAAAAATCAAGGCACTTTTCAGGGGGGAAAAACACTTTGTTGTGGAGCCAAAAAGAGTGATTAATCAGTTCCTTGTGGAGTCAAAAAAATATAATAAAAATGACCTCTGTGAGTAGAGTTCAAAATGAAAGCTCAAGTAGGAAATTATAAAACAATGTAAGGGGATTTTAAAATAAGCAGACAGAGCTGAGGGAAAAAGAAGTAATCGAAGTATAAAGCCATCAGAAAACTTTTGGCCACTTTGGAAGCAGTGACAAGGAGAATGGGTACATCAGTTTAAAAAAGACATGGCAGGGGAAACTAAAAAAATAAATAAATAAATAAATAAAAATAAAATGGAGCTATCTGTAAAAAAAAAAAAAAAGAAAATGAGAGAAATGCAGCAGAATGCACAAAGAAAACATTCAATGTATACTTAACTGATATCCTTTAAACAAAACAAACAAAACCAAAAAATATACAATTCAAAGAAAGTGTCAGAAAAAAAAAAAATTAAAGAAGTCAACCCACTCCAGTCCTCTTGCCTGGGAAGTCCCCTGGACAGAGGAGCCTGGCGGGCTACAGTCCATGGGGTCACAAAAAGAGTTGGACACAACTTAGTGACTAAACGGCAACAACATTAACTCTACAGATAGAAAGATGCTTCAATATTGGTCACCAAACCTATGGACAACAGTCACACCTTGTATGATATTTACCAAACTTAAAAAGTAAAACAAAAATCATTATGAATCTCCAGACAATAAAATAAAAACAAATGAAAGTTAAAAATAGGCAAAAGGATAAAAATCAGACTGACCCCAGGCTTCTCTGCACTAATCACACAACAGTACAAAGAAATAGGGTATTTATAGTGGCTATAGTTTTCAAGAAGTGTTAAGTTTCATGAATTTTCTATATCTTTAAATTGAGGCTGCTGCTGCTAAGTCGCTTCAGTCGTGTCCGACTCTGTGCGACCCCACAGACGGGCTCTTACCAGGCTCCCCTGTCCCTGGGATTCTCCAGGCAAGAACACTGGAGTGGGTTGCCATTTCCTTCTCCAATGCATGAAAGTGAAAAGTGAAAGCGAAGTCGCTCAGTCATGTCCAACTCTTAGCGACCGCATGGCCTGCAGCCTACCAGGCTCCTCCGTCCATGGGATTTTCCAGGCAAGAGGACTGGAGTGGGGTGCCATTGCCTTCTCCAAAATTGAGACTAGATATCTTAAAGTATATGGCAAAAGACAAATATTCCCAAGTATGCGTTAACATAGAAACTATGGTTACCAGGAGTAGTTTTGTAAAAAAAGAAAAGAAAAAAAAGAACATTCCCCAAGCAAAGAGTAAGTAAAAAATATTTTTTCAAAGAACTGACAGCAAATTCAAATCTACTTAACTGTAAAAGACATTACTGACAGAATTATTAATATAAAACAGAAAGGAGATGTTGTAAAGCACAACGGTGTAAATGAAGAAAAGCAACTAAACGAGTTTTAGAAGGAAAAAAAGGTGTGAGGGAGTGAGCAGTTAAGATTGTGGCTCTCCAGCCTGAAAACAGAAACAAAACCAAACAAACCAATTAAAAGGAACCTATTCTGAGTTCAAGCCCAACTAACAAAATCATTATAATCCTCAAACCTGTATTCTAGAGATGTCCAGAGGCTTTGTGTCATTAATAAGGGAAAAACATGCTTTATTATTTAATGTTTCTGTAATTTTCATGTATATGAAACCCCATTTATTGGAATATTGAATCCACAAATTTTTGGCTGACATATTTCATTATTCCTTAACAATGTTGTTCAATATCATCTGTTGTGCAAGATTTTTCCTAACTCCCCTTAAAGATAACAGTAGTCACTTTTTCCACTCTAAATGTGTATGTAATTCTCTTATTTTGCATACTGTACTGTATTTTAAAGTACATTTAAACATTTCTCCCTTGTTACATTCATTCATTCTATTCTATTCCAGACACTGATCCAATGCTTCAGGCAGAGCAGTAAAAAGCCCACCTCCATTCATCCCAAAAGGCACATATTACTGATCATAAAGGCCTTTCAGTAGCATCCGTGTGATATTGCTCTCGGCATCTGCAATACCAGCTCATTCATGTGAAAAAGGCAGAAGGAGTGAACGCAGGGAAGCTTATCACTTAGTAACATAAATGTTAGCTCTTGTTCATCATTCTGTTTCGTGTTTATGAAACAGAGGGCATCTACTTAGCACTTAATCTACTAATATACATATATTATATATATATTTACTATCTATTTAGCATTTATTTTCACCTTATCATGTCACATAGTAAATTCGTTAAATAAATATATACTATAGTGAAGAAGGTAAGAGATATATGTATATATATATATGTATATATGTACTGACTGTCTTCTTATATATTTATATTCTTTTTCCAAAATATGTATGATGTGAGTAGAGAATAAAGAATAAGTGTTAAAGAATTAAATGATACAGACAAGCTACATTCTGTAGCACACTAATGGAAATACAATGTAGTTGTAAATAATCTTAAGATATAATTTTTCACTCAAAATTGCATATTTAATTATTTATGGATTTTCTGTGCATTGGTGGTGTGCTTGTTGCACCTCTCCCTCCTGTTTGCCATTTAAACATTTCATACTTTCTCAGCCCCTTGAGGACAGAGGTGCTTGGAAAGGTGGGGACACTTCTTCGCTTGCCAGCAGTTCTAGTTAAAGGTTAGGAGGTAGAGACATTTAATATACTGACTAAAATATGACTAGGGAATTACTTGTGAATTTCAATTCATTCTACTCTCATATCTCATTATCTTGGATAATTAGAGTTGGCTGTCTTTTGTGATCAAGGAGAGTTGATTTGGTTGCATTGTTGGTAAAGCTATCATGGAGAATGAGATAGATATTAACAGAATTTGAAACTTGTTATATAAGTTGCATATACAGTACAAACTTATTATGTCAGTTGTATATGTTTATTATCTGGAAACATTTTGTGGTCCTTTACATATATTTTTGAATATACCAATAGTGTTTAACTCTCCATATTGTATAAGAAACTGTGCTTCACAGAAGCAAGGATTGGGAATAACACATTGCTTAGGGAAATGAAAGACAAAGAAAACTGAACTACCAATTTATTCAGTGCACTTACATTTTATTCAGTTTCTCCTGGATACCAAGTATTCTTCTATAACATATGGAAATGGCCATGGACAAGAGGCAAAGGCTCTTCAGTTATGAAACTGACATTCTGGTGGAAACAACACATGTATTTGTAGTAAAGCCTCTCCTAGAATAGCATTTGAATGAATAGCAGAAATTCTGGGTGAGATGAGGAAAAAGACAAAGCTTTTGTTATCTGCATCGTAACAACACTTTGAGTACTTAAAAATTACAATTACTTAAAATATTAATGAAAGTGAAAGAGGAGAGTGAAAAAGTTGGCTTAAAGCTCAACATTCAGAAAACTAAGATCATGGCATCCAGTCCCATCACTTCATGGCAGATAGATGGGGAAACAGTGGAAACAGTGGCTGACTTTATTTTTCTGGGCTCCAAAATCACTGCAGATGGTGATTGCAGTCATGAAATTAAGAGACACGTACTCCTTGGAAGGAAAGTTATGACCAACCTATACAGTGTATTAAAAAGCAGAGACATTACTTTGTCAATAAAGGTCCGTCTAATCAAGGCTATGGTTTTTCCAGTGGTCATGTATGGATGTGAGAGTTGGACTATAAAGAAAGCTGAGCACCGAAGAATTGTTGCTTTTGAACTGTGGTGTTGGAGAAGACTCTTGAAGTCCCTTGGACTGCAAGGAGATCCAACCAGTCCATCCTAAAGGAAATCAGACCTGGGTGTGCATTGGAAGGACTGATGTTGAAGCTGAAACTCCAATACTTTGGCCATATGATGTGAAGAGCTCTCATTTGGAAAGACCCTGATGCTGGGAGGGATTGGGGGCAGGAGAAGAAGGGGACGACAGAGGATGAGATGGTTGGATGGCATCACCGACTCAGTGGACATGAGTTTGAGCAAGCTCCGGGAGTTGGTGATGGACAGGGAGGCCTGGCGTGCTGCGGTTCATGGGGTCGCAAAGAGTCGGACACGACTGAGTGACTAAACTGAACTGAAAATATTAATGAATACTAAGAGAACACGTGGTAACTAACCAAATATATAATAAAACATAGTTACAGAATTAGCTTTTTGTACAATGAAATGCTTCTTATAGCTATATAAAAATATTATGCAAAGACAAAAAATACCTATTCATCAGATATGTCCTATTATAAAATGTTAATCAAGGAACAAAATGTAGCAGTGATCAAATTATTTAGGTTTTATTCCATTTTTATGAGCATGATAAAGAAAACAAATTTTTTAAAGAAGGACAGATGAACTTATATCAAATATGGCTATAGCAAAATTCATATACCTTTTAGAACAAAATCTAAAACAAATAAATATTGCTTGTGAATAAAATTGTGCTTTCTACTTAGATAACCACAGCTAACAATCTTGGAACACTTAACATGGCCCAAGTATCATTCCATGTTACATGTAGCCATTTCTTTCAATCTTTGTAAATCTAAGATTAGGTATTATCTTGTTCCCATTTTATGTGAGAAAATTGAGAATTGATTAATGTTTATAACTTGCTCGTGGTATAACAGCTACTAAGTGGAACAGAGTTATTAATTGAAGCAATCTGACCCAAGACCAACTTGTCCACCATTTAAGATTGCTGGCAATGGCACCCCACTCAAGTACTGTTGCCCAGAAAATCCCATGGACAGAGGAGCCTGGTAGGCTGCAGTCCATGGGGTCACTGAGAGTCAGACACGACTGAGCGACTTCACTTTCACTTTCCACTTTCATGCATTGGAGAAGGAAATGGCAACCCACTCCAGTGTTCTTGCCTGGAGAATCCCATGGACGGAAAAGCCTGGTAGGCTTCAGTCCATGGGGTCGGACGGGGTCGCCAGAGTCGGACACGACTGAAGCGACTTAGCAGCAGCAGCAGCAAAGGTAATGCAATATTGGACTTCCCAGGTGGTGCTAGTGGTAATCTTTTCCTACCTGCCATGGCAGGAGATGCAAGAGACACAGGTTCAATCCCTGGGTGGGGAAGATCCCCTGGAAAAGGGAAGAGTTACCCACTCCAATATTCTGGCCTGGAGAATCCCATGGACAAAGTAGCCTGTGGGTTAAGGTCCACAGAGTTGTAAAGAGTCTCACACAATTGAAGTAATTTAGCTCACACACACAATGCAATTTTACACCCCAGTGAACATCACAATCCCGTTACTAACATGTCCCACTTAACTGTCAAAATTGTATCAATTTGAACAATCTATGATATGTTTACTAAAACTAGGGTTCTTTCTTCAAACACATGGATTGATAAAGAACATGTGTCCGTGGGAGGTGGACTTTGTCTTAATTATTGATGATTCAGTTCAGTTCAGTTTAGTCGTTCAATCGTGTCCAACTCTTTGCAACCCCATAAACCAAAGCACTCCAGGCCTCCCTATCCATCACCAACTGCCAGAGTCTACCCAAACGCATGTCCATGGAGTCGGTGATGCCTTCCAACCATCTCATCCTCTGTCATCCCCTTCTCCTCCTGCCCTCAATCTTTCCCAGCATCAGGGTCTTTTCCAATGAGTCAGCTCTTCACATCAGGTGGCCAAAATATTGGAGTTTCAGCTTCAACATCAATCTTTCCAATAAACACCAAGGACTGATCTCCTTTAGGATGGATTGGTTGGATCTTCTTGCAGTAAAAAGGACTCTCAAGAGTCTTCTCCAACACCACAGTTCAAAAGCATCAATTCTTTGGCGCTCAGATTCCTGCCAAGGAGTAAGCGTCTTTTAATTTCATGGCTGTAGTCACCATGTGCAGTGATTTTGGAGCCCCCCAAAATAAAGTCATCCACTGTTTCCACTGTTTCCCCAACTATTTGCCATGAAGTGATGGGACCAGATGCCATGATCTTCGTTTTCTGAATGTTGAGCTTTAAGCCAACTTTTTCACTCTCCTCTTTCACTTACATCAGAGGCTCTTTAGTTCTTCACTTTCTGCCATAAAGGTGGTGTCATCTGCATACCTGAGGTTATTGATATTTCTCCCAGCAATCTTGATTCCAGTTTGTGTTTCTTTACTACATGTCTAAATTCTTTTCAACCCATGGACCCACCAGTTTCCTATATCCATGGAATTCTCCAGGTAAGAAAACTAGAGTGGGTAGCCATTCCCTTCTCCAGGAGATCTTCCCCACCCTGGGACTGATCCCAGGTTTCCTGCATTGCAAGCAGATTCTACACCATCTGAGCCATCCAAGGAAGCCCTCCAAGATCACTGTGGAAGGTGACTGCAGCCATGAAATTAAAAGATCCTTGCTCCTTGAAAGAAAAGCAATGGCAAACCTAGACAGTGTATTAAAAAGCAAAGACATCACTGTGCCGACAAAGGTCCATATAGTCAAAGCTATGGTTTTCCCAGTAGTCAAGTACAGATGTGAAAGTTGGAGCGTAAAGAAGGCTGAGCACCAAAGAATTGAGGCTTTCAATTATGGTGCTGGAAAAGACTCTTGAGAGTCCCTTAGCCAGCAAGGACATCAAACCAATCAATCCTAGAGGAAATCAACCTTGAATATTCATTGGAAAGGACTGATGCTGAAACTCCAATACTTTGGCCACCTGATGTGAAGAGTCAACTCGTTGAAAAAGATCCTGATGCTGGGAAAGATTGAGGGCAGGAGGAGAAGGGGGCAACAGAGGATGAGATGGTTGGATGGTATTACCGATTCAATGGACATGAGTTTGAGCAAACTCCAGGAGATAATGAAGAACAGCGAAGCCTGACATGCTGCAGCCCATGGGTTTGCAAGAGTCGAACATGACTTGGCGACTGACCCACACCAACACATGCCTAGAACTATGCCTTAAATACAGTAGCAGCGACAACAGCAAAAAGTTGGTTTAATTAGCGAGCCCTGTCCTTAAAAATATCCTCAGGCTGGAGTCAATTATAAAGTGCATAAAAATATAGCACAAACATATAGTTTTACACTCGATGTTAACTCAGTAAAAATAAATCTGAGTATGTGCACTTGCCTGTGTGGATATGTGTGTGGGTGTGTGTTTCTTTGTATGAGACACAAGAAATTCAGTGTCATCCTATTACTCCTTTTTTTACCTGGTTTAATACAGAATTGTACTTTAAATCATCTAGAGTATTAGATGCATTTCAGTCCAATCATCTTAATTATGATTTTTCTCAGCTGAAATTTTGGTTAATAGTGATTGGCAACGACTTCAAGAATTAGGAGTACTGTTCTTCCCTGTGATCAATTGAGTTTGAATGTCTTAATAGAGGATCCATCTGGAATAATGATGGAGTAACAAGTGCAAAAAGCTCTGCATAAGAATCATTTTGGAGAATACAGGAATTGTTTTCTTTACATCCAGAATCAATACTTTGTGTCCTATTATACTGCTGTGTAAAACTAGAGCATTTGGGAATATTTTATTTGTTCATTTCTTTGTTCATTTGTACACTAGAATAATGAAAATATTTAGAAGAGCTAAAGCTAATAAGAAAAAGAGCTAATAATAAAAGCAAAAATTATTTCATATAAAAAGTAATAAAAATTCAGAGTCAAACCAAATTTTAAGAGTTTTGTTTTCTTAAAACTGGTGGTATTGCTTATAACCAACAAATCTGTTCTTCATCTCATTGGTACTCTGAAATTGTCACATACAAATATTACTAGGTGCTTAAATATTTATGATTGCTCTTGACAATTGACCCTTTTATCATTAGCCGTCCCTCTTTCCATTTTGCTGTTTACATTTATTTGCCACCTTCAGTGGACTGGGAACAGTGTTGGTTGCTGAAATTTAAAAAACAAATTTCAGTCTTTCTCTCAAATTATTCACAATGTAGTTGTGGAGGAAAATGGTCAAACTGATCATCGAAACTTGGTGTCAAAAGTCCTTTATCTTAAAGTATGCTAAGTCACTTCAGTCCTCCATGACTCTTTGTGACCTTATGAGTTATAGTCCACCAGGCTCCTCCATCCACGGGATTCTCCAGGTGAGAATACTGGAGTGGATTGCAGTGCCCTCGTCCAGAGGGTCTTCCTGATCCAGGGATGGAACCCACATCTCCTTCGTCTCCTGCATTGGCAGGTGGGTTCTTTATCACTAGTGCCACCTGGGAAGCCCACCTTAAAGTATACGTTTGTAATTATATGAACAGGAAGAAAAATGCACCTTACAGAGGAGTTAGCTCTTGAAAAGTCTGTAAGTTACCTCCAAGGATGTATGTGCAGTGACACTTTTGTGGACATTTCAGTGCATCACTCTGCCTGATGAAGAAAGCTACATACATTTTGAATAAAGATGTTTTATCATCAGTATAATCTAATTTAGGGTTTCCCACGTGGCTCAGTAGTAAGAATCTACCTGCCAGTGCAGGACACGTGGGTTTCATCCCTGGTCAGGAACATCTTCTGGAGGAGGAAATGGCAACCCACTCCAGTATTCTTGCCTGGAGAATTCTATGAACAGAGAAGCCTGGTGGGCTACAGTCCATGGGGTCGCAAAGAGTTGGACACAACTGAGTGACTGAGCACGAGCATAATAATCCAATTCTCTGACATTAGAAGGACTGGTGTATTTATTGTCTTAAACTCTTGTTTAGACACAAACACACTTTATCTAATTACATCATTTTTTAAAGCTTTAATATGTCTGTAACCACATGGCATACCTAATTAATATGCTATGAGGTAATTCTGAATGCTGTTTCCCTCATTTAGGCTAGTATGCTCTGACTAAATTGACATGCTTCATGGGTCCCACTTAGGCAGAATAGAGTTCTGATTTAGTAACTGGGGAACTGGAATCTTGTGAATTCACCAGTACTTTCTAGCGGGTAGTATAGCTGTTTTCACCAAGTAGCAGAAAGGCTATTCTAGGAAGAGATATCACTGCGTCTTACCAAATAAATGAAACGATGGGTCAAGAGTCTCTCCCACAAATAATGAAAGACAATGCAACCTGATTTTCATCCAAGAGAGGTTGTGTCTGCCTTCTCATTCAGGGTTCCGATTTATGTCTGACCAATTGCAGAAGTATATTGCACATTTCATTGCTTGAAAAAGAAAATGATGACTATCAAGTCAAGAATTTGTGCCTGTCTACGGGTAGTTATAAACTTGGCAGTTGTACAATGAGTCTGTCCCCCAAAACCATTCATCACCTGTCTCATCATTAAGATATCTTAGTTTCCATAATCACTAAATTACATAATCACTTCTCAAGGCATAATTATTAAATGGAGTTAAGCATGTCATAGACAAAATGGTGGGATCAGCAGCTCCAAGAATTTCAGTGCCTTCAAGGTGAGGCTGATGTCTAGGTCACACAGGCAGCAGCATGTTTCTATAAAGAATGAGCAAATTGAGTGGAGAGGGTGATACCTACATATTATAGATTGCATGGGTTTTTGTAACTCCAAATCGATATATTTTGGTTATTTTACACATCCCTTCCTCCTTTCACAATGATTAAAAGTCACTAAACTAATCATTCTACAAATCCCTGGAAAATCCATAGCTCTTACCAGGATGAAAATTTATGTAAACTCATCTTTCAGAAGTTAAAGGTAGTAATAAAATATAAAACCTACACATCTTTGAAATTTTAAGGAGTACATGAACATGATTATTAAAATAGATTTGTGATATTACCGTGCTCTAATGTACACTGCATCATAAAAGTAATGTGGCCAATTTCCTTTTATCATGGGATCACATAAGTTCCTTAGACTTTAAAAATACGATGTTAAAGCATGTAGTTTATAGCCTTTACTTTGCAGGACACCACTAGGTTCTTACATTTCTAATCAAGACTGTCATTTCCTACTGACTTTTGATGCTTTCTGAGAAATAAAAATTATTTTTCCTCTTTATTTATTCTGCCTCTCTAATATACAACCCCAACTCTGAAATTTTATGAGTCTTCTTTCTAACATACATTGCTAAAGTGGATGGTGAGCTGGTGTTTAGAGCAATAATTTTTTTCTGTATATTTATACAAAATTATTGGGTTCTAGAGATTTCTGTTTGGTAAAATACTGAAATATAATGTTCTGCATAATAATTTGGGGCAGAGAGAGATATTATGGGAAATGGCTTAAATTAAAGACATCAGCCAAGAAATGCTGTAAAATCATGTTCTCAGTGTTGTGTGAAACTTCTTACATACCCATGGATAACATCTGGATCTACCAACCCTAATTAAGCAAACACAGCAGGATAAGATTTCCTTATTGCTAACCCGTCTGACACCTGCAAATTCCTCATTAAACCATACATACCAATGAGAAGAAGGTTTTAGACACTAACAGAGCCCACCTCTATCCTTCACTGCCAAATCTCACACAAGTCAGTGAAACGAGAAATCTACTTCATGGTTTTTTTTGTTGTTGTTGTTTTTTCTTTGACTGCTTGTTTGGCTTTATTTATTTATTTACATTTTATTTTTTTAATTTTATTTTATTTTTAAACTTTACAATATTGTGTTAGTTTTGCCAAATATCAAAATGAAGCATGTATAATATCATGTATGAAACGAGTCACCAGTCCAGGTTCGATGCACGATACTGGATGCTTGGGGCTGGTGCACTGGGATGACCCAGAGGGATGGTATGGGGAGGGAGGAGGGAGGAGGGTTCAGGATGGGGAACACATGTATACCTGTGGCGGATTCATTTCGATATTTGGCAAAACTACTTCGTGTTTTAATGTAGGCTGTCAACTGTCTTGCTTTACTTTTAAAAGTTAGTGCTAACTTCATTTTGTAATCTTCTAATGTACAAAAATACACCACATTTTGCATACTAATTTGATCATGTAGCTGTTAAATTCAGTGTGTAACTTTTTATTCAGATATACACTATTTTAGGCTTTGAGTTTTAATAAAGTCAGAAATAAGGCCAATTATTTCTCCCCTTAGGAATATGTTATCTCTTCCTCAAGAAAAATAATCCATAAAGAGCCCCACATAACTCTATACTTGAGAATATTTCTTAGGTGTTTTATTGATAAATAAGGTTTGGTAAACACCACATTCTTTATCTCTCTTGAATGGTAATATTTCATATTAACATCTCTGAGAATTGCTACAGCAAAGACTTGTTTTTTTGTTGATGATATGACCATTTTTCCCACTATACTCTGATACAACCTATCCTAGAATATCCCCTGGTTTTTTATTTCATTTCGTATATTAATAATAAAGCTAAACAGCTCCATATGTGATACCAAGTTCCTGTTCAGTGGAAAGACTGGCATGCCAGGAGACTATGCTGAGAAATCATAAAAGGGCCATGATCTGGTAGCTGGGAAACTGAAATGGAAGGTCTGAATTAAATCAGGCCACATCTTTCAACTCTTAACCCCTCTTATGGGTCCAACTTTAAAAAAAAAAAAGAAAATGACTTTTATTCAAATGTAATGAAGATTAAGGGCAAGAGAAGAAGGGGGTGACAGAAAATGAGATGGTTGGATGGCATCACTGACTCAATGGACATGAGTCTGAGCAAATTCTGGGAGATAGTGAAGGATAGGGAAGCCTGGCATGCTGCAGTCCATGGGGTCGCAAAGAGTCGGACATGGCTTAGCAACTGAAGAAATTATGCCAAGTAAGTGCCTCTCTAAATAACCATACAGCCCAGTGAACTAGTCCATCAGGATCACTAGAATTCTATCACTTTCACGGGTTTGTTGGGTTGAAAAACTGCAGATGGCTCCTCTGGGGCTGTTTTCTTTACAGATGACACAATCATTTGTCTTCATAATTCTTGCACTGACCTTTTGGTCATGCTATCACAGTACTTTCTTTGGTGGAGCACCATGGAATTAGAGATTAACTTCTAAATTAAATTTTTATTTTGATTATTTTCTCTTCTCTTGGTCACAATGTACAGACTTTAAGTGTATTATTCAGTTTTACAAATAAATACACATATGAACAATATGCCTATGAAGATTAAAATTTCTTTCTTGCCTTGCCAAGGGCCACAAAGACCACTCTCCCCCCAACTCCGTCACCCCCAGTTTAGTGATTTGCCAGGAAGATGCTAGGACTCAGCATATAGTTAAAAGCAAAATCAGCAAGGGGGAAAGGTGAGCATAGTGGGGACCAGGGGAAACCTGGTGAGAGGTTTCAAGGGTTTTCCGTCACTGGAGTCATACAATATGTACTTCCCCCCACCCCCCTCCCCACCACCACCAGAGCAAGTTGTGAGGACACATGTGAAAGGCTGTGCACCAAGGGGGCTCCCTGGAGACTCAGCACCCATGGTTTTCATTGGGGGTCATCATATAGGCACAACCTATCAAGCACATATGAACATTTCAGAGAAAGAAAAAAGCAAGCAAGCAAGCAGGTGTTCAGGCTTCCCTGGTGGTCCAGTGGTTAAGAATCCACCTGCCAATGCAGGGGACGCAGTTTTGATCCCTGGCCCAGGAAGGTTTCACATGCTACGAAGCAACTAAGCCCACAGCCCACAACTGCTGAAGCCCTCGTGCCTAGAGCCCGTGCTGCACAGTAAGAGAAGCCACCGCAACGAGAAGCCTGCTCACACAACTAGACAAAGCCTGAGCGCAGCCACAAGGACCCAGCACAGCCAAAAGAAATAAACAGAAATAAATAAGCATTTAAAACACACACACACACACAAAGATGTTCAGAATCAACCAATTATTTGCATAAACAGTTTAGTCCCGAGAACTATTGTTATCAGAGAGGACTGGGAACCCTCCCAAAATGTAAATCCCCAGAAGCCAGTCAGAAGTCAAACTTGCAGGCAGGGCTTGCTAAAGAGCAGAGTCTCAGGTCTGCTATGCTAATTCTTCTTTGCACGTGTGTCCATTGTGTGACAATCCATCAAGAAGTCACAGGTCTACTTTCCACAAAAATAAATTAGTTTTTGCCTATTCTAGACATTCATGTAAATGGAATTACATAGAATAACAAAATGTCATGTAACCATTTAATTTTCAAGCATAATCCATAGTTTTAAAAGATTCAGGGTCTGAGTTACTCTATGTTTTAAATTGCAGCATTTTATATCTGAGGAATTGTGGTGTTGGCGAAGACTCTTGAGAGTCCCTTGGACTGTAAGGAGATCAAACCAGTCAATCATTGGAGGGACTATTGCTGAAGCTGAAGCTGATGCTCCAATACTTTGGCCAACCAATGTGAAGAACCGACTCATTGGAAAAGACTCTGACGCTGTTCCCAGCATTGAGATTGAGGCAGGAGGAGAAGGGGACGACAGAGAATGAGATGGTTGGATGGCATCACCAACTCTACGCACGTGAGTGTGAGCAAGCACCAGGAGTTGGTGATGGACAGGGAAGCCTCGCACGCTGCAGTTCATGGGATCGCAAAGAGTCAGACATGACTCAGCAACTGAACACAACACACGTATCTCAGAAAACAGGGCCCTCTGCAGATTTCAGCTCACCATAGCTTGGCCAACTGAAAGGAAAATAAAGTCGCCAGTCAAGCACCCATTTGAAAATGGCAGGTCTCTTAGTCCATTCGAACATTATAACCAAAGGTCACAGAGGCTTATAAACAACAGAAATTGATTTCTTACAGTTCTGGAGGCTGAAAGTCAAAGATCAAGGAGCCAGGACAGTCACATTCTGGTGAAGGCTGTCTTCAGGGTTGCTGACTTCTCCTTGTGTCATCACTTGGTGAAGTGGCTACAGAGCTCTGTGGAATCTCTCTTATAAGAGCATTAATCCCATCCATGAGAGCTCTACTCTCAGGACTAATCCTGTCCCAGAGCTTCCCCTGAACCCAAACCAGCATCTTGGAGGGTTAGTATTTAAAAACAGGAACTTGGGGGAGACACAGACATTCAGGTCACAGGACCAGGGAAGAATTCTGATTGGCCTGGACTGAGGCTCACTTCCGACCAATACCTGGTTCAGCCAGCATGTAGAGCCTGAGTAGAGGTTACCAGGGAGAAGCAGTTTTCAGAAAGACCAGGATCCAGCCGCTAGGAGAGAGGACACTGAGGGAGACCACCATTCCACTGTGACAACAGGATGTTCACATCTTTTAAATTTTATTTATTTTTTTATTGAAGGATAATTTCTTTACAGAATTTTGTTGTTTTCTATCAAACCTCAGCATGAATCAGCCATAGGTATACATATATCCCCTCCCTTTTGAAACTCCCTCCCATCTCCTTCCCCATCCCACGATTCCTTAAAAAACTAGGAATAAAACCACCATATGACCCAGCAATCCCACTCCGAGGCACATACCCTGAGGAAACCAAAATTAAGACATGTATCCCATTGTTCATTGAAGCACTATTTACAATAGCTAGAACATGAAAGCAACCTAAATCTCCATCAACAGATGAATGGGTAAAGAAATTGTGGTATATATATACAATGGAATATTAGCCATAAAAAGGAACACATTTGAGTCAGTTCTAATGAGGTGGATGAACCTAGAACCTGTTATACAGAGTGAAGTGAGTCAGTCCCCCCTGCTGCCGGTCCCCCCGCCCCCGGCTCGCGCTGCCGCCGTGTCCTGGCGTCGAGGTGTGCTGGCGGCGGGGTGTAGCGGGGCGTGTCACGAGGTGACCGGGGCCGGGCTGAGGACGGGCGGGCGGGAGCGACGGAGGGCGCGCGGGGCTGGCGCTCCGGGCACCCCTCCCCAGCCGCGGTCGGCAGGCCTTTCCCCGGAGAAGTTTAAAAAAAAAAAAAAAAGTGAGTCAGAAAGAGAAAGATAAATGCTGTATTCTAACACATATATACAGAATCTGGAAAAATGGTACTGAAGAATTTATTTACAGGGCAACAGTGGAGAAACACACATAGAAAATAGACTTATGGACATGGGGAGAGGGTGAGATGTGTAAAAAAAGTAACATGGAAACTTACATTACCATATATAAAATAGATAGCCAAAGGGAATTTGCTTGTATGGCTCAGGATGTTAGCATTTTTTTCAAATTTGTTTGGAATGTAACTGCTTTTCAGTGCTGTGCTAGTTTCTGCTATACAACAAGTGTACATATATCTCTTTCCCCATCTCCATTCCCCCTCTCTAGGTCATCACAGAGTACCGAGCTGAGCCCTGTGCTATTCAGCAGCTTCTCACTAGCCATCTATAACGCATGGTAGTGTATATACATCAATGCTACCCTCCCAGTTTGTCCCCCCTCCCTTTCCCCTCCTGTGTCCACAGGTCCATTCTCTACATCTGTGTCTACATTCACATTTTAAGATGTCCATGAATTCTCAACTCCAAACCAAAGAAATTTTAATTTATTCAACAATGTTGTCACTCTGCTGAGCATCAGGGACAATTAAAAAAAAAAAAAATAGGAGGAGGAAGATTCTCTGTGTGTGTCCTTGGGCTCAGTTGTGTCCGAATCTTTGCAGCCTCAAGGACTACAGCCTGCCAGACTCCTCTGTCCTGGATATTTCCCAGGAAAGAATACTGGAGTGGGTTGACATTTTCTTCTCCAGGAGATCTTCCTGATCTCGGGATCAAACCAACCGCGTCTTATGTATCCTGCATTGGCAGATGGGTTCTTTACCACTGCTGCCTCCTGGGAAGCCCACACAATCTGGGACAGACAACTCTAGAGAATGGCCGTTGCAGCCAGCCAGGCGAGTGTGTGGTGGATCCTACGAAGGGGACACAAGGCATTCCGCTGGAGACAATTACATTGTTCAGGTTAGAATCACAAGTATTCTCCCCATGGCATCTCCACCTTCTTTAATTTCTTGATAAGGAAATTTATCTCACAATTATTCAGTCAGAAAGTGAAATGCCAGGGTTCAATCCCAGTCCAACCATCACTCTGCCTTTCCAGGCAGGCAAGAGACTGAATAGAAAGTTCTCTGTAATCAAAACAGAAAGTAGACTTCATAAGATATGTGTTACAGTTTTTTAAAACTATGGTCCTATTAGTAATATTCATTCTATTTGAACTGCATCATGATTAGAAGATGGCATGTTGAGTAAATCTTTTCCCAAACTGACTTATATATATTTCCATTCTTATCAAAATTCCAGCAAAATATACATATATTTTGAAAATACTTACAAGCTTGTTCTGAATTTTATTTTGAAAGGCCGATATACTAGAAGGGCCCAGACAAATTTGAATAAAACTTCTCCTTGATTTCAAAACTTTATTAAAAGGTGCAATAATAAACAGAGTATGCTAATGAGGGAAAGATACACATATCACTCAGTGTTGCAAAGTCGTGTGTCCAGAAATAGACCCACACATTGATTTTTGGCCAAGACCAAAATCAAAAAGCAATTCAATGGAGAAAGAATAGTGTTTTCAAAAAATGGTCCTGACACAAATATCCATATGACCAGAAAAATGAAGATGGATCCTTACCTCATACATTATACAAAAATCAACACCAACCATTTTTCAGATATATGTAAAACATAAAACTATAAAACGTTTGAAATAAGCACAGAAGAACATCTACTGTGGGTAGGAGAAGATTTCTTAGCTATATAAAAACCACAATCCATACTCGTAAAATTGTTACTTTCTTTTTGAATGATGAGACTATAAAGAAAATGTACAGACAAGACAGGCACAGACTAAAGAAAATATTAGCAAATCACATACCTGGCAAAGGACTTGTACCAAGAATATTTAAAGATCTCTCAAAGTTCAATAATCAGAAAGCAATTAGTTGGGAGATTGGCATTGACATATATACACTCAGTTCAGTTCAGTCGCTCAGTTGTGTCTGACTCTTTGCGACCCCATGCATTGCAGCACGCCAGGCCTCCCTGTCCATCACCAACTCCCAGAGTTCACTCAGACTCACGTCCATCGAGTCAGTGATGCCATCCAGCCATCTCATCCTCTGTCCTACGTATAAAATTAGTAATGAATGAGAACCTACTGTATAGCACAGGGAACTCTACTCAGTGCTTTGCAGGGACCCAGATGGGAAGGAAATCTGAAAAAGAGGATCCTAGGAATACATATAACTGATTCACTTTGCTGTACACCTAAAGCTAACACGACATTGTCAAACAGTCATGTATGCGTGCATGCTCAGTTGCTTCAGTCATGTATGACTCTTTGGGACCTTATGGACTGTAGACTGCCAGGCTCCTTTGTCCATGGGATTCTCCAGGCAGGAACACTGGAGTGGGTTGCCATGCCCTTCTCCAGAGGATCTTCCAGACACAGGGATCAAACCCGCTTCTAGGTGGGTCTCCTGCATGGCAGGTGAAATCTTTACCTCTGAGCCACCGGGGAAGCCCAAAGCAACCATACCACAGTAGTAAAAAAAATAAATGAATAAGAAAACATTGTCTAATAAAAAGTGAGTAAAAATACACAAAATATATTTAGATTCATTAGTTACCAAAGAAATTCTAATTAAAACCACAATGTTATGCCAAAATACATCTAGTAGATTGTCTAAGAAGAGCACCAGAGAAATTTTTGGCATAATGGAAGTGTCCTACATCTTGGTTATAGTGTGCTTTCATGACTCAAAATTCTGTCAAAGCACAAACATTAAACTTTAAAAGGCTGAATTTTACTGTGTCTCAACTATACCTTGATTTTTTAAAAAAAGGAAAAAAAAAACATCACTGACAAGACAGTATTCATACACAGATGAAATTGTAAAGCAAGCCTTTTATTTGGCTTTTTGAATATGTTCTCCAATTATATGTCAGAAATTATAACTGTTAAGTAAATTTGCTAGACAGAGTAAAGTTATCACATGTGAGTAAAAATTATCTTAGTTTTGTCTATGGATGGACAGATGATTGATGGATAGATATGATTTAGATATGGAGATATTTATTCATCTTCAACATATTTTATAAGCCTTTTAAAAGGCTGAGTGTTAAGTAATTACTAACAAGTTATAATCATTTAAACTAGGTTATGTAACAGAAAGTATAATAAAAATATAACAACTCTAATTTGAAGCAAACTAAATGAACAAAATCCAATGCTATTTCCCTGGTACATCTAAAGGAAATAGGTGATTTCTCAATATTTTCTAACTAAAGAAGTATTGAATTTCAAAAAGATGCTTTGACATGTCATGAAAAGTCTCTGTATTAAATGCAACAATTCCTACAAGTGACTTATGATATGACCTCCATTTATCACCCTTGCAAACTTTATATATATATATATATATATATATATATATATATATATATTTCAGGTTGTTTATACTTTTGCTGCTTCTACTTTTAAAAAAAACATTTAATTTATACTTTACACTTGATAGAAATTTTACAAAAGAGCGCAATAAATAAACAGAAAGTTTTACCAAGATCAATAATTATAATTAGTAATGGAGCCAGGCAGTCTGAATCCAGAGTCATCCCTCTTAAAGACTAAAACATATCACAAAGGAAAACTCACTGTGAATTTTGTTATAGATATACTTATATAGCAGGGTATGAATGCTGTTTGATATTTGATACCGTGGGGCTAGATCTTAAGGCAAATATATATCCAGTCACACTCATTAAGGACACAATGGGGACAGGTCATGAGAAAGCATTCCAAGAAAGGTTACCGAGTGCTCCTAAAGGGTAGAGGAGACAATTCAAGAATCAGCAGACATCTCCAAAAGCCTGGCCTGTGGGAAAGCAATCAGTCTTGGAGTCTGTGGAAACACAAGAAGACCAGGTGTGAGTCAAGCAAATCTCTGCAAAGGGAGAAATCAAACTGGGCCTGGTGTTCTTGAGCTCATCTACTTCTAATTTTGTTGCAGTTTAGTCACTCAGTCATGTCTGACTCTTTTGTGACCCCATGGACTGCAGCCTGCCAGGCTCCTCTGTCCATGGGATTTCCCAGGCAAAAATACTGGAGTGGGTTGCTATTTCCTTCTCTAGGGGATCTTTCCTTATTTATATATACATACACAATAATATGAAGAATCACTTTTATTACATCTACTATTATGAATATTTCACATTGAGTGAAATAATGCTGACATTCTTAACACTAATTAGTGATTAAGAAACTGAGGCTTCCTTGTCTGCCAAGGTTATCCATTCCAGAAACAGAGACAAACTCGGTTCTTTGAACTTCAAATGAAGTGTTCTTTCGCCTGTTTCAAATTGCTTCTTGTTTGATAAATCCTGGAAACACAGACAGCTAATCCTTAACGTAGAATTAATTCATTATTGAGGTGTCTCTGCTGCCACATTTAATTAACTCTGTGTATGCGAGGCACAGAGTGGTAAAATCTTAGAGTGCCGATTCTTTGCAATTTTAACATAGCTGGTGCTTTTTAGGACCTTATATGGATGGCCTGCAGGAGCCAATAGCTTGGAGTGAAGGGTTAAAGTTTTGATGAAACTAAAACAGTTTCAACAATCCAAAGTCTAAATTGACTGATGCTCAGTCAATCAGTCAATATCAGTCAGTATCTGACTCTTTGCAACCGCATAGACTGTAGCCTGCCAGGCTCCTCTGTCCATGGGATGTTCCAGGTAAGAATAGTGCAGTGGGTTCCTATTTCTTCTTCCAGGGGATCTTCCCAATCCAAGGATGGAACCCATGTCTCCTGCATTGGCAGCCAACTTCTTTACCACTGAGCCACCTGGGAAGCCCAAAGTCTAACACGGCTGCTTTTATTTTTTCTTTGCTGGGAAATCCGATTTAACCTCAAATAGTTCATCTTTCAATTACATATATGTATGAATTTATAATTAATCAAGGGCATTAAATTTAAAATATATATTTATATATGAGTTATTTATATGTGACAGATACTGTATTCCCAGTCCTGCTCACCAAATCTGCTCGACTCCAGCCTTCAATATCTTGTCAAATGAAAGTGATAGGGTTATTCCCAATGCCTGATTTCTTAAACCCAAAACATCATGCTGCTCTGCCTTCCGAACATATCGTCCTCTGATCACTCGTCACACCTTGGCAGGCTAGTCCAGTCTGAGCCAAGGCCCATCATCTCTCACATGGCATTCTCTAGAAACCTTCTTTTTCCCCTTTTCTCTACTCATTACTCACTATAGTCCTACCTCTACTGTGCATGCTATGTCTCTTCAGTCATCTCCAACTCTGTGCAATCCTATGGGCTCTATTCTGCCAGGCACCTCTTTCCATGGGATTCTCCAGGCAAGAATCCCAGAGTGGGCTGCCATGCCATCCTCCAGGGAATCTTCCCAACACAGGGATCGAACCCTGTCTCTTACATCCCCTGCATTGGCAGGTGGATTCTTTACTACTAGTGCCCCCTAAGAAGCCACAACCACAAAAGGGAACATTCTAAATTGTAAACTATTGTACATATGTGATCCGATTGCTTGTAACTGTTGAATGGCCTTCCATTATAGGCAACATTATATTTGAAATAAAATCCAAACACATACCCATGGCCAATAAAGGCCCACATCTCTACTCTGCTGATCTTTCACTTCTATTTTCTATTACTGTTGACCTCTCTCAAAATACATCAATAGGGCACAACTTTCTCCATCTCAGGGCCTTGACATTTGCAGCAAACTCTGTAATTCACCCTTTCCCCAGCATCTCCCGGGAGCTGGAAAATTTCCCATCCTTTAAATCTGCTCAAATCTTCCCTTTACAGAGAGATTATCCATAAATAACTTCTGGGAGGAAAATGTTTTCTCAATTTCTAGGGGATCACTACTCAGTTGTGCGAGTGCTAGTTACTCAGTCGTGTCTGACTCTTCATGACCCCTTGGACTGTAACCCTTCAGGCTCCTCTGTACATGGGATCTTGGACTGTAACCCTTCAGGCTCCTCTGTACATGGGATTCCAGGCAAGAATACTGGAGTGGGCTGCCATGCCCTCCTCCAAGGAATCTTCCCAACCCAGGGATCAAACTTGGGTCTCCTGCATTGCAGGCAGATTCTTTACCATCTGAGCCATCAGGGAAGCCCAGAACTTCTATTAACTTCACAGTGCTTCAACAAAGCTCAACCTTAGGAAATTCTTTGTAACAAGTCAAGCATTACATATACCAGCTTGTTGTGTGTGTGCTAAGTCACTCAATCATGTCTGACTTTTTGTGACCCCGTGGATGGTAGCCCACCAGGTTCCTCTGTCCATGGGATTCTCCAGGCAAGAATACTGGAGTGGGTTGCTGTGCCCTCCTCCAAGGTATACTTCCTGACCCAGGTATCGAACCCAAGTCTCTTATGTATCCTGCATTGGCAGATAGGTTCTTTACCAGTAGATCCACCCAGTTACCCTGCTTCATTTTCCTGTGTCAATTATCATGGCCTGATTTTGCATTTATTTACTGTCTGACCTTTAGAGATTAGGCTCCAAGAGGGCAGCAACTCATCTGTCCTGCTCCTTTTGAAATACCCGGTGCCTTGGACAACCACTGGTTTTTCTGAGGGGTTTACACCGGATGCCGGTACTAGCAGCCCCATCCTCTCTTCAGGCAATAGGGCGTTCCCCAGCCGCAGTGAATGTTAGCTGATAATACCTGCCTTCTCGGAGGACTTCCATCACTCTCACATAAGAGGCTGCACGCTCCTTAGCACATGTGGGACTTGGCCAAGGATGACTGACACACAGGACAGAGATCTGCCGGCCTTGCACCCACCAACAGGGATGACAAACATTCAGGGCAGCTTGTGCTCCAGAGTTTCTCCTTGGGGTTAGAGTCAAACCAGGGCCAAGCTGAGTCTCTAAACCTCATTCTTGCCTAGCTTCCTCTCTGCCATGCTACTCTCTTCCCCTTATGCCCTCTCTGAGTACATGCCCTCAATAAATCACTTAAAAAAGAATCAGCATCTCAAGCTCTGCTTCTAAGGAAGCTGAACAAAAACAACATTCAGTAAATTTCTTATGAGTGAAAGATGATTGCCCAGCAAGCCCACTTAAGGAAGGCAGCAGTCTTCGTGAGCCAAGATTAATTCCAAGGAACCAGAAGATTTGAACATGGAAGGCTTTTTTATATTGGTATAACTCAACTTTTCTGAAAGCCTCAAAATGCAACATCTATTTTTTTTAATGGAGAAAAGAAAGAAGAAAAAAAAATAGATGTCATAGTCAAATATTCTTGAGAAACATTATATAATTTAATCCTCCCACAAAAATGATTAGTGATTAATACTGGCATATTAAAGGACTTGAAAAAAATTATACCTCTATAAAACATACACTTTATTGACTTTACCAACAAAGGTCATATAGTCAAAGCTATGGTTTTTCCAGTAGTCATGTATGGATGTGAGAGTTAGACCATAAAGAAAGCTGAACACCAAAGAGTTGGTGCTTTTGAACTGTGGTGTTGGAGGAGACTCTTGAGAGTCCCTTGGACTGCAAGGAGATCCAACCAGTAAATCTTAAAGGAAATCAGTCCTGAATAGTCATTGGAAGGACTGTTGCTGAAGCAGAAGCGCCAATATTTTGGCCACCTGATGCGAAGAGCTGACTCACTGGAAGAGACCCTGATGCTGGGAAAGAATGAAGGCAGGAGGAGAAGGGGATGACAGAGGATGAGATGGTTGGGTGGCATCACCAACTCAATGGACATGAGCTTGAGCAAGCTCCGGAAGTTGGTGATGGACAGGGAAGCCTGGCGTGCTGCAATCCACGGGGTCACAAAGAGTTGGACATGACTGAGCGACTGAACTGAACTGAAAACATGCACACACTAGTCCTGGAACCCTCTGCTATAGTAGATGGTGAGAGGAATTAGTTGCAGATGGATCTAAGGTTGCTAATCAGTGGATCATAAGATAAGGAGAGCATCATAGATTATCCACATGGATTCAATGTAATCATAAGGATCCTTGAAAGTCAGAGAGAGAGGGAGGTGAGTTCAAAGTCAGAAGATGATTCTCTGCCTGCTACTCTTTGGGCTTTGAAGATGGAGGAAGAGGCCAAGAGCCCTGGAACAACAATGGTCTTTAGAAGCTTTAAAAAAACAATGGAAGCAACCTAGATGCCCATCAGCAGATGAATGGATAAGAAAGCTATGGTACATATACACAATGGAGTATTACTCAGCCATTAAAAAGAATACATTTGAATCAGTTCTAATGAGGTGGATGAAACTGGAGCTTATTATATAGAGTGAAGTAAGCCAGAAGGAAAAACACCAATACAGTATACTAATGCATATATATGGAATTTAGAAAGATGGTAACAATGACCCTGTGTACGAGACAGCAAAAGAGACACTGATGTATAGAACAGTCTTATGGACTCTGTGGGAGAGGGAGAGGGTGGGAAGATTTGGGAGAATGGCATTGAAACATGTAAAATATCATGTAAGAAACGAGTTGCCAGTCCAGGTTCGATGCATGATACTGGATGCTTGGGGCTAGTGCACTGGGACGACCCAGAGGGATGGTATGGGGAGGGAGGAGGGAGGAGGGTTCAGGATGGGGAACACATGTATACCTGTGGCGGATTCATTTTGATATTTGGCAAAACTAATACAATTATTTAAAGTTTAAAAAAAAAAAAAACAATGGGTGGATTCTCCCCTAGAACCTCCAGATTGTACACAGGCCTGCTGACACTTTGACTTCAGACCAGTGAGACCCACGCTGCCTTCTGACCTCCAGAGACATAAGATAATAAATTGGTGTTGCTTAAAACCACTTTTGCAGTAATCTGTTACAGCAGCAATGGGAAACTAATAGATGCAATAAATGAGTTGGCTTTTGCCGTTATTGTTTAATCGCTGAGTTGCCTCTTTGCAATCCCATGGACTGTAGCTCGCCAGACTCCTCGGTCCATGGAATTTCCCAGGCAAGAATACTGGAGTGGGTTACCATTTCCTCTTCCAGAGGATCTTCTCAACCCAGGAATCGAACCTGAGTCTCCTGCATTGCAGGCAGTTTCTTTACCATTGAGCCACCTGGGAAGCCCCAAACAAGCTTATTTACTTTTGTTGATTTTAACATTCATCAAATATAGTGGAGAAAGAACCATATCTCCTTTAAATGCCTATCAACATTTTTGTTAAATTTAACTATCATTATTATTAAAGAAATGGCACAGCAGACCAACCAACATTATTATTGTACCTAAATTCAACCTCATTTTCTGAAATGAAGAAAGCCTTTTTTTTAACTATATAATGCCTCTATTTCTGTAAACTGTTTATAAATTAATAATAGGAAAAAAACATGATTAAATATTTAAAGGCACAAGGCACAAATCTTGGTTTGGTAAATAATGAAAATAAACTTTTTGTATAATTTTTTAAGCATATGTATCTGAATTTACTCCTTTACAAATGAGTATTTATTCAAAAATAATAAAAACTAATTTTGCTCAGAGAGGATGGAGAGGACCTTTAAACAAGTATAACAATGCTATTAGCCTTTGAAGGCTTAAAACATGAAAAAATAAAAGCCTCAGTAGCATCTCCCAAAACATTTACTACTTTGCCACCGACACACACCATTTTTTGTTGTTGTTCTTCCACCTGACTCCATCTTTCATCCTATTAGACAGTAAATACTTGTGTGACTTTCCTAGGGGATAAAAAAAGAATGTCTCTGGACAGGTTTTTAATTTTGGTTTGTTTTCTTGCAAAGAATTACACATAGGGAATTACACCTCTTATATAATTAAATGTTTAAAAATTATTTGTTAAAGATGGAATTCTATAGTGAGCACTTGCTTTATTTTGCATCTGAGCTTAATTCAGTATGTTTGTAGCTCTCAGATTGTGCTGGACAGTTGTATTGTGAAATGCATAATACATTTCCTAGTTCTTTATAAAGCTCAGTGACATTGTTATTGCTGTTCAGTCGCCAAGCAGTGTCTGACTCTTTGTGACCCCATGGACTGCAGCATGCCAGCCTTCCCTGTCCCTCACCATCTCCCAGAATTTGCCCAAGTCCATGTCCATTGAATCAGTGATGCCATCCAACATATATTCTTCTGCAATTTAATCCTTAAAACTAAGCCAGTTGCTTAGGTACTCACAGAGATTATTCAATTTATTAACTAATGAATTAAATAAAAAGGAGTATTTATTAAAAAACAGAATTACTAGAGTTTGATAAAATCTACTCATCTCTGGATTTTGTAAGTGTATGCCCTCTCAATCAATATGAATTTGCACACTATCCTAATTAGCGCACATATATACTTGTCCAATTTTTAAAAATGTAAAGTGATATATCTTTATTCCATATATTATTCTTTTAATCAATGTTTCTTTCTGAAATAGTCAAACACTAACTTGCATGAAATTTATATTTTAGAAACTTTAGACATGCTTCGAATTTCGTGAGAAAAGCTAAATGCTCAAAGGCATCAAAAGTATTGATGTTATATAATGGATGATCTTCGAAAAGACTAAAGCACAGCCAGGCATGTAATTTGAGGCATCCTTGCTCAAAATTAAAAGCCACATCTTTGGCATGTTGTACCTTTTTCACAGTGACATTTTCAAAACAAGTTTCTAAGCTAAAATGTCCAAGCAATTACTCTCTATTACTAAGGGGCTTATTACTTCTTTTTTAATCTGAGTTCATAGTTTTCAAATAAGCAAGTTAGCTTAGTGTAAAATAATTAGTATTGATTAAAACATCACTGAGTACCTGCATTTTATGACCAAGAAAAAAAGCAGATTCCATTTTAGCATGGAAAAGTTATAACTTTTATGGATATTCTAAATTTATAAATGGACATCCAAAATTAGATGTTTTTTAAACATACTGAAATATATGTCCTTTTTTTCTGTGTGAAAATGAGATAAATTTGAAAAATGAGTTCATTCTTTATGGTTTGAATAATAAGACAGATTTCTAGAAGTAACTGAATGAAAATGTGAGACATCTAAGAGAATTAGAGGGATTTAATAATAATGAGTTGTATTTTTTCCTAATTTACATTTACATTTCCTAATTTACATCTTATTACTTTTGTAGATAACAGCTACTTAATTAAACATCCTTAAACCTGGCAGCATTATTTATAAAAATTTATATTAATATAATTTTTGTTTCCCTAAAATTTTAGAAAGGAGATGGCAAATCAAAAGAAATATTTAAACCATATCAAAAGAAAATGAGATTCCAAGCATAAATTGGAAAGTATAAAGTATATAATCTAACAACTCCTGAAGACAACGTGAGAGAGTTTTTGTTCAGCAAGTTTCTGAACTATTCAGTTGTATTCCTGCTGAGCAGGAGGTAAATTGACCTAAACTTTATAGGTTCTCCATTTCTGTGTAGGAGAGAATGGCTTGGGAAAATAGAGTTGGAGAATTGTCGTTCAATTGCTTGGGTTGCCTGGCTTCAATTTACAGATTTGATTTATTAATATTGATTTTTGTACCAACTTCACAAAACCACATTTATTTTCCACTCAAATAAAGTATCCTTTTTTTTGGTGGAGGTGCTTTGTATTTTTGCCTTAAGTTTTGCTGATGAACCGCTGTCAAGAGAATATTGAGCTAATATTTTATGAAATCTACCCTTTGAGGCCCTAGAGAGAAGAAAATGAAAGGAAAAAGTAATTTCCTATCAAGATGCAGGAATTCTAGTGAGGCAGGCATACATAATAACATGCATAATGGCTTCTAAGTAGAACTAAGGGCTGGGAAGCTTGCTGGGGCTGCATAAAGGATGGATTTTAATTCTGATGGTTGGGATCAGAAAAGACTTAATGGGGAAGGTACATTTGAGACGAAGCTTGATCGGAGCTTCTCCTGCCTTGCTGTCAGGATGAAGATGGAGTGGCAGAGCATTCTAAGATGAAAGAACAGAAAAGAATTTCACAGTGACTGGGCATGGTAGGGCAATGTGTATGCGTGTGCCATGTTGCTTCGGTCGTGTACGACTCTTTGCAACCTGACGGACTGTACCCTGCCAGGCTTCTCTCTGGATTCTCCAGACAGGAATACTGAAGTGGGTTGCCATGCCCTCCTCCAGGGGGTCCTCCCAACACAGGGGTTGAATCCCAGTCTCTTAAATCTCTTGCATTGGCAGGCGGGTTCCTCACCACTAGTGCTTCCTGGGAAGCTCTGGTAGGGCCAAAGTTAGTCAATAATCTCAGGTGACTGAAGTTAATGGGGAAAATGCAGCAAGAGAGCAGTAGAAAAATAGTGCAGGTGATAGGAGGAAAGGATGAGAATTAAGACAGTGTGACTGGTATGAGAGAAAACAGGAAATAGTATAGACACCAGTATCCAGAGTTAGAACCTGCTGGACTTTTCCAAGTGGTTGAAGCTACTATTGTAGGATATGTGCTGGAAACTACACAAACCGGCACCCACCTTATTTATTTATTTTTGCTATGCTGCACAGCTTGTGTACCTTAGTTCCCTGACCAGGGATTGAACCCAGGCCCCTGGCAGTGGAAGTGTGGAGTCCTAACCACTAGATGACTAGGAAATTTGCCAGCACCAACCTTTTGATCTCCTCCAGCTTCTCCCAAGTTCTTGGGTGCCTTTTCATCATGTCCCACACATTCAACCTACTTTCCTCCCAAAGTCCCATGTGTGGGGTCTAGAACTCAAACCCACCTATAATATCTATTCTTCAGAACAATGAATAAAAGTAAATCATGTGAACATTAAAAAATGAGGAAAATAAAAGAATGTAAACATCTTTCTTTATTCTTTTATTCTACTTTAACAATAGAAAAGGTATCTTCTGTCCAGGAGCCTCCCTTTCTGGCTTGAAGACTGAATCAGACCCAAAATGCCAGCAAGTAGGTGACCCATTCTTTCCTGTGAGTAGACATCACCACACAGGCCTTTCAGCTGTAAGTCCAGTCCCCAGGGCTCTGCTGGCTGAGTAGAGAGCATCTCCTAGATTCACATAATCTACCGGGGATACATTCAAAGTTTCAACCCACCATGACTAGGAAGATAGCTCTCAAATTTACCAAGAACAAGATAGGAAGCAAAGAGAAGGAGTGGAAAAGATGTGTAAAACAGTGTGAAGGGAAGATACAGAAAATGACTGCTATGTGTGTTTGATGTAGACTCTTGGTACAGAGGGCTTCCTTGGTGACTCAATGGTAAAGAATCGCCTGCCATGCAAGAGACTGGAGTTCAATCCCCAGGTTGGGAAGATTCCCTGGAGAAGGAATCTTCTCCAGAAGAGAAATGGAGAAGGAAATGTCAACCCACTTCAGTATTCTAGCCTGGAAAATTCTATGGACTAAGGGCCCTGGAGACCTAGAGTCCATGGGGTCGCCAAGAGTCAGACAGAACTGAGCTACTAAACAACAAAAAACGACTTGGTACAAAATCTGGGTTTTCAGACTCTTGTAAACTAGGCCTGTGCAGTGAGTCTCAGAGGTAAAATGTTCTTATTTACCCAGGGCATCTAAAATATACCTTGCATCAGGAGAAAGATACTTGTCTGCTGTTGTGTGACAGAGAAGTCTTTTCCTTTCTCTAAATACATACCATGAAATATTAGGTTCCTGAGTGTTGGAAATTTTCTTTTCTTTTTTTTTTTTTTTGGTGGGGGGGGGTTGAAATCTACACTTGAAATAAAGTTGAGACTGAAAGTGTTAGTCACTCAGTCATATCCAACTGTTTGAGACCCCATGGACTGTAGCTCAATAGGTGCCTCGGTTCATGGGATTTTCCAGACAAGAATATAGGAGTAGGTTGCCATTTCCTTCTCCAGGAGATTTTCCCGACCCAATGATCAAATCTGGGTCTCCCGCATTGCAGTCAGACTCTTTAACATCTGAGCTACTAAAAAGGTTAATAAATTTTACAAAGAAATTCAAGTTGCTGTTCATATTGCTGGTGGTGGTTTAGTCACTAAGTCGTGTCCAACTCTTGAGACCCAATGGACTGTAGTCCACCAAGCTCCTCTGTCCATGGGATTTTCCAGGTGAGAAATCTAGAGTGGGTTGCATTTCCTCCTCCAGAGGATCGTTCTGACCCAGGGATTAAACCCAACTCTCCTGCATTGGCAGATGGATTCCTTACTGAATAAGCCACCAGGGAAGCCCTGATAATTACATTACTATTTGAATAAATATAATTTAATATAATTCCATATGAAGTCTTCATACATATGTCAGTCTTAAAATTAATGTCCTCTACCCCATGCCCAAGGTAAGAGAAACCCAAGTAAGATGGTAGGTGTTGCAAGAGGGCATCAGAGGGCAGACACACTGAAACCATACTCACAGAAAACTAGTCAATCTAATCACATTAGGACCATAGCCTTGTCTAACTCAATGAAACTAAGCCATGCCTGTGGGGCAACCCAAGATGGGCAGGTCATGGTGGAGAGATCTGACAGAATGTGGTCGACTGGAGAAGGGAATGGCAAACCACTTCAGTATTCTTGCCTTGGAACCCCATGAACAGTATGAAAAGGCAAAATGATAGGATACTGAAAGAGGAACTGCCTAGGTCAATAGGGGCCCAATATGCTACTGGAGATCAGTGGAGAAATAACTCCAGAAAGAATGAAGGGATGGAACCAAAGGAAAAACAGTACCCAGCTGTGGATGTGACTGGTGATAGAAGCAAGGTCTGATGCTGTAAAGAGCAATATTGCATAGGAACCTGGAATGTCGGGTCCATGAATCAAGGCAAATTGGAAGTGGTCAAACAAGAGATGGCAGGAGTGAATGTAGACATTCTAGGAATCAGCGAACTAAAATGGACTGGGATGGGTGAATTTAACTCAGATGACCATTGTATCAACTACTGCGGGCAGGAATCCCTCAGAAGAAATGGAGTAGCCATCATGGTCAACAAAAGAGTACAAAATGCAGTATTTGGATGCAGTCTCAAAAACGACAGAATGATCTCTGTTCGTTTCCAAGGCACACCATTCAATATCACAGTAATCCAAGTCTATGCCCCAAACAGGAACGTTGAAGAAGCTGAAGCTGAACGGTTCTATGAAGACCTACAAGACCTTTTAGAACTAACACCCAAAAAATATATCCTTTTCATTATAGGGGACTGGAATGCAAAAGTAGGAAGTCAAGAAACACCTGGAGTAACAGGCAAATTTGGCCTTGGAATATGGGATGAAGCAGGGCAAAGACTAAGAGAGTTTTGCCAAGAAAATGCACTGGTCATAGCAAGCAACCTCTTCCAACAACACAAGAGAAGACTCTACACATGGACCTCACCAGATGGTCAACACCAAAATCAGACTGAGTATATTTTTTGCAGCCAAAGATGGAGAAGCTCTATACAGTCAACCAAAACAAGACCAGGAGCCGACTGTGGCTCAGATCATGAACTCCTTATTGCCAAATTCAGACTTAAATTGAAGAAAGTAGGGAAAACCACTAGACCATTCAGGTATGACCTAAATCAAATCCCTTATGATTATACAGTGGAAGTGATAAATAGATTTAAGGGCCTAGATCTGATAGATAGAGTGCCTGATGAACTATGGAATGAGGTCCGTGACATTGTACAGGAGACAGGGATCAAGACCATCCCCATGGAAAAGAAATGCAAAAAAGCAAAATGGCTGTCTGGGGAGGCCTTACAAATAGCTGTGAAAAGAGGAGAAACAAAAAGCAAAGGAGAAAAGGAAAAATAGAAGCATCTGAATGCAGAATTCCAAAGAATAGCAAGGAGAGATAAGAAAGCCTTCCTCAGAGATCAATGCAAAGAAATAGAGGAAAACAACAGAATGGGAAAGACTAGAGATCTCTTCAAGAAAATTAGAGCTACCAAGGGGACATTTCATGCAAAGACGGGCTCGATAAAGGACAGAAATGGTATGGACCTAACAGAAGCAGAAGATATTAAGAAGAGGTGGCAAGAATACCCAGAAGGAATGTACAGAAAAGATCTTCATGACCCAGATAATCACGATGGTGTGATTACTCCTCTACAGCCAAACATCCTGGAATGTGAAGTCAAGTGGGCCTTAGAAAGCATCACTATGAACAAAGCTAGTGGAGGTAATGGAATTCCAGTTGAGCTATTTCAAATCCTGAAAGATGATGCTGTGAAAGTGCTACACTCAATATGCCTGCAAATTTGGAAAACTCAGCAGTGGCCACAGGACTGGAAAAGGTCAGTTTTCATTCCAATCCCAAAGAAAGGCAATGCCAAAGAATGCTCAAACTACCACACAATTGCACTCATCTCACATGCTAGTAAGGTAATGCTCAAAATTCTCCAAAACAGGCTTCAGCAATATGTGAACTCTCAACTTCCTGATGTTCAAGCTGGTTTTAGAAAAGGCATAGGAACCAGAGATCAAATTGCCAACATCTGCTGGATCATGGAAAAAGCAAGAGAGTTCAAAAAAAAAAATCTATTTCTGCTTTATTGACTATGCCAAAGCCTTTGACTGTGTGCATCATAATAAACTGTGGAAAATTCTGAAAGAGATGGGAATACCAAACCACCTGATCTGCCTCTTGAGAAACCTGTATGCAGATCAGGAAGCAACAGTTAGAACTGGACATGGAACAACAGACTGGTTCCAAATAGGAAAAGGAATATATCAAGGCTGTATATTGTCACATTGCTTATTTAACTAATATGCAGAGTACATCATGAGAAACACCGGACTGGAAGAAACACAAGCTGGAATCAAGATTGCCGGGAGAAATATCAATAACCTCAGATAAGCAGACGACACCACCCTTATGGCAGAAAATGAAGAGGAATTAAAAAGCCTCTTGATGAAAGTGAAAGTGGAGAGTTAAAAAGTTGACTTAAAGCTCAACATTCAGAAAATGAAGATCATGGCATCCGGTCCCATCACTTCATGGGAAATAGATGGGGAAACAGTGGAAACAGTGTCAGACTTTATTTTTGGGGGCTCCAAAATCACTGCAGATGGTGACTGCAGCCATGAAATTAAAAGATGCTTACTCCTTGGAAGGAAAGTTATGACCAACCTAGATACCATATTCAAAAACAGACATTACTTTGCCAACAAAGGTCCGTGTAGTCAAAGCTATGGTTTTTCCTGTGGTCATGTATGGATGTGAGAGTTGGACTGTAAAGAAGGCTGAGAGCCGAAGAATTGATGCTTTTGAACTGTGGTGTTGGAGAAGACTCTTGAGAATCCCTTGGACTGCAAGGAGATCCACCCAGTCCATTCTGAAGGAGATCAGCCCTGGGATTTCTTTGGAGGGAATGATGCTGAAGCTGAAACTCCAGTACTATGGCCACCTCATGCGAAGAGTTGACTCATTGGAAAAGACTCTGATGCTGGGAGGGATTGGGGTCAGGAGGAGAAGGGGACAACAGAGGATGAGATGGCTGGATGGCAGCACTGACTCGATGGACGTGAGTCTGAGTGAACTCCAGGAGTTGGTGATGGACAGGGAGGCCTGGCATGCTGAGATTCATGGGATCACCAAGAGTCAGACACGACTGAGCGACTGAACTGAACTGAACTGAATTTCTGTCCAAAGTCATATTTAACATCACTTCAGTTCAATTGTGCTTTATAAGTGTATAGGAGAGTTTCTTCTTTTTTAAGTATTAAGAGTTGGGCACAACTGAGCGACTTCACTTTCACTTTTCACTTTCATGCATTGGAGAAGGAAATGGCAACCCACTCCAGTGTTCTTGCCTGGAGAATCCCAGGGATGGCGGAGCCTGGTGGGCTGCCATCTATGGGGTCGCACAGAGTAGGACACGACTGAAATGACTTAGCAGCAGCAGCAGCAGTGAATAGCAAGTGATTGGTATTCCTAGATTCTCCTATTGGCATTTTCACTCGAAGTCAGGAACACATTATTAATGAGAGTTCAGATTTCAGGTGTTCAGATGCACAGTATAGACCTTGACAAAGGGGGAAAATATCAATAAAAATTCATATGCTTTAAATGACTCTCCAAAACTATAAAACAACAGTCTTTAATTGGAATTTTACATTATGTTGAGGTTTCTCTGCTGGTTCAAAGATAAAGAACCCACCTGCCAATGCAGGAGACACAGGGTTGATCCCTGGGTCAGAAAGCTTCCCTAGAAGAGGAAATGGCAACCTACTCCAGTATTCTTGCCTAAGAATCCCATGCACAGAGGAGCCTGAGGGGCTGTGGTCCATGGAGTCACAGAGTTGGCTGAGCACTCACACACAAGAATGTATTCTTCATCATTT
Source organism: Bos taurus (assembly GCF_002263795.3). Lineage (NCBI taxonomy): Eukaryota > Metazoa > Chordata > Mammalia > Artiodactyla > Bovidae > Bos > Bos taurus. Next base: position 61,104,189 of record NC_037347.1, read on the forward strand.
ATATTTAGTAGATAATGCAATAAACTGTTATTTTTATCAGATAGACTTATCTGCCACAAATAAGTGCCTATTAAGGAAATTAATGCTAAATTCTCACCATCAGTAAGACAGTGTACTATACCAGTAGTGATAAGGATATTGTTACAGATTACACATATAATATATATTATTTGATAATTGCCAGTCGAAGTATTTGGCATACAAATTCACAATGATATTATGAAGTAGGCAATACTAGTATCCCTGTTTTTCAGATGAGAAATTGAAGTTTGGGAAGTTTAATCTTTTTGCCTGAAGTCACACTTATTATGTTTGCCAGGATCAGATTTCAGACTGTCTGGTTTCTGAGTCTGGGCCTCTAACCAGGCTCTAATTGCTAGCTCCCTAGCACATCAGGTCTTATTGTGCCTACACTATTTCTATTCCACAGAAAAAAACACACCAGAATGAGTTCTCCTACCCTTTGTTCTAACACAAATTAAAATACAAATTAAAATTTCTGAAAAGACAGTTTTGATGTTAATTGTCAATAATAATTATATTTTTCTTTTGAGAAGAATTGATATGATTCATTTTAAGAGTTTTGGATAATAACTATTCACATAAATATAACTCAGATTTAGAGAATTAAATCTCATAGACTGCAAGTTTATTTATGAGATTTCTTGTTAATGCTGAATCATTTTCTCATCTAAATCAGCACATTGTAATGGTAGTTGTAGATATTCATTTATTCAAGATTATTACTGAATAATTTTTTATGTACTAAGATAATTACTAGAAATAGCCAGCCTGATAGAACAATGGATATTTAAATGTACAGATGGAGAGCAAAGAACTTATTAAATATTTAGGGGGAGACATGGAACTTTCCAGGTGGCACTAGTGGTAAAGGACCCATTGCCAATGGAGGAGATAGAAGAGATGTGGGTTCGATCCCTAGGTTGGGAAGATCCTCTGGAGGAGAACATGGCAGCCCACTCCAGTATTCTTGCCTGGGGAACCCCATGGACAGAGGAGCCTGGTTGGCTAGGGTCCATAGGGTTGCAAAAAGTGGGACAAGACTTGAAGTGGCTTAGCACACATGCATGCAGGAGAAATTATTAAGGCTTCCTTCATAGCTCAGTTGGTAAAGAATCTGCCTGCAATGTAGGAGACCCTGGTTCAATTCCTGGGTGGGGAAGATTCCCTGGAGAAGGGAAAGGCTACCCACTCCAGTATTCTGGCCTAGAGGATTCCATGGACTATATAGTCCATGGGATTGCAAAGAGTCAGACACGACTGGGTGACTTTCACTTTCACACTTTTCACTTTCACATCAATACCTGACAATCCACATATTGCTTGCCATAAAAATTACAAAAAAATATTTGAGCTTGGACTTATTTTCATTTCCCAGTAACAACAGAAAGAAATAGATGTGAATTCAAAATACAGGGTTTTAAGTTGCCCCTCGTTGTCCCCTGTTGAGTGATCATTCTTTCATGTCTTACTGCAAGACAACATCACTGAAAGAGGCTGCTGAGAGACTGACATCACCAAGAGGGTGATTAGGCTATTCCTGACTTCCCTCTCCCTCACAGGAAGAAAACTAGTCAAGAACAGGACACCGCCGAGAGAGTTCTAGAACATGGAGGCTGGGCTGAAGCACCTCCTGTACCTTAGAGACCAAGGCAGATGGCATGAAGGTAAAAGAAGTGACTTTAAGTTGAGGGCACTGCCCCTCCCCCAAACCAGCACAGCATCACATGGAGAGGCTTCCCTGGAGCCTCCTGTCTCTTCAGTGGGAAAAGAGAATCTGGGGAGACTAACAACACCATCTGCCATCTTGTGGGTCACTCTGAGGGAGCCCCTACTCTGACCTTGCATCATGAGGGTTGCAAGGATGCCTCAGTTACCCTTGAACAGAGATCATAGCCTGGGGCTTCTGCTACCAGCCTGAGAATCTAGGCAAATACAGGCACTATCTTACAGCCTCACCAGGTAAAGAACCAGGCCAGCAGTCTTATCCACCTGTTAGTAGCCAGCGGCATCCCCTTCCTGTCCTCAGACCTCAGTTGTCTTGCTGAGAATAGAACTGCCCAAGAAATTATCAGCAGATACAACCAGAGACCCAAACTGAGCTGACTGGTGAAGACTTGCTCCTGCCAAAAAAAAAAAAAACCTGTAAAGTCTTAAAGAAAAGTCCCATTATACAAATGTGTAAATTCAAACATAAGGAATCAAGGGTCACAAAAAATCAGGTAACCATCACCAAAGGAACTAATAAAGATCCAATAGCACACCCTAAATCTATTTCTGCTTTATTGACTATGCCAAAGCCTTTGACTGTGTGAATTACAATAAACTGTGGAGAATTGTGAAAGAGATGGCAATACCAGACCACCTGACCTGCCTCTTGAGAAACCTGTATGCAGGCCAGAAAGCAACAGTTAGAACTGGACATGGAACAACAGACTGGTTCCAGATAGGAAAAGGAGTACGTCAAGGCTGTATATTGTCACCCTGCTTATTTAACTTACAGGCAGAGTACATCATGAGAAACGCTGGGCTGGATGAAGCACAAGCTGGAATCAAGATTGCCGGGAGAAATATCAATAACCTCAGATATGCAGATGACACCACCCTTATGGCAGAAAGTGAAGAAGAACTAAAGAGCCTCTTGATAAAAGTGAAAGAGGAGAGTGAAAAAGTTGGCTTAAAGCTCAACATTCAGAAAGTGAAGATCATGGCATCCAGTCCCATCACTTCATGGCAAATACATGGGGAAACAGTGGAAACGGTGACTGATTTTATTTTGGGGGGCTCCAAAATCACTCCAGATGGTGATTGCAGCCATGAAATTAAAAGACGCTTACTCATTGGAAGGAAAGTTGTGACCAACCTAGACAGCATATTTAAAAGCAGAGCCATTACTTTGTCAACAAAGGTCTGTCTAGTCAAGGCTATGGTTTTTCCAGTGGTCATGTATGGATGTGGGAGTTGGACCATAAAGAAAGAATTGGTGCTTTTGAAGTGTGATGTTGGAGAAGACTCTTGAGACTCCCTTGGACTACAAGGAGCTCCAACCAGTCCATCCTAAAGGAGATCAGTCCTGGGTGTTCATTGGAAGGACTGATGTTGAAGTTGAAACTCCAATATTTTGGCCATCTGATGAGAAGAGCTGATTCATTTGAAAAGACCCCGATGTTGGGAAAGACTGAGGGTAGAAGGAGAAGGGGATGACAGAGTTTGAGATGGTTAGATGGCATCACCAACTCAATGGACATGAGTTTGGGTAAACTCCAGGAGTTGGTGATGGACAGGGAGGCCTGGTGTGCTGCTGTTCATGGGGTCACAAAGAGTTGGACAGGACTGAGCAACTTAACTGAAAGAAATGGAAATCTATGGATGGTCAGAAAAAGAATTCAGAATAACTCTTTTCAGGAAGTTTTGTGAACTACAAGTAATTACAGGCAGATATCTTAGGAAAATAATGGGGAACAAAATGAGAAGTTCTACAAGAAAATAGCAAACAGTTAAACCCTGCATAAATCTCTGAATTAAAATATATAGTTACTAAAGTGAAGAAGTCGTTTCAAAAATAGATTCTACTATATGGAAAAAAAGACTCAGAGACCTGAAAGATAGGACAGTTGAAATTACCCAGTGTTGCAAAAAGAAAAATGGATGAAAAAGACTGAAGAGAGACTACAAGAATTAAAGGACACAATGAAAACAAACAGTATTTGTATTATGGGAATTCTAGGAGAAGACAAATAAAAAGGGGCAGAAAGTACATTTAAAGCAATGATGTCTCCCAAACTGGGGAGAGAGATGGACATCCAGATCCACAAGATTGAAAAGACCCCAAGTAGATTGAAACTTAAAGGGCCACAAGGAAACATGTTTTATACTTATAATTAATGTTAATATATTTATGTTAAGTATATATGCAAATTATAAATTTAGAATTAAATAAACTATACCTAAATTTATAATCAAATTGTCAAAAGTCAGAGACACACACACACACAAAAATTCAAGAGCAACAAGAAAAAAGAGATAAGTTACATACAAGAGAAGCCCTATAAAACTAGAGGTGGATGTCTCTACTTTTCAAGTCAGAGGGAAAACAATGACATATTCAAAATATTGAAGGAAAATAACTATTGGAACTTTCCTGGGGGCTCAGTGGTGGCCAACACAGGATAAAGATGGGTATGACTCTTGATCTAGGAAGATTCTGTGCGCTATGCTATGCTAAGTCACTTCAGTCGTGTCCGACTCTTTGCGACCCCATGGACTATAGCCCACAGGCTCCCCTGTCCATGGGATTCTCCAGGCAAGAATACTGGAGTGGGTTGCCATGCCCTTCTACAAGATCCCGCATGGCACAGAGCAAAAAAAGCCCATGTACCACAATTACTGAGCCTGTGCTCTAGAGGCAGGAAGACACATCTACTGAGTCCATGTACCCCAACTACTGAATCCCTGACACCCTAAAGCCCATGCCCTGCAATGAGAAGCTGCCACAGCAAGAAACCCATGCCACACACCACAACCAAAAAGTAGCTCCCCTTCACCATAACTAGAGAAAAGCCAAAGATCCAGCACAACCCAAAATAAACAAATAAACAAAAATGTTAAAAAAGAAAAAACTGTCAACCAAGAATCCTATAGCCAACAAAGCTCTCCTTCAAAAATGAAGTAGGGATAAAGATTTTCCCAAACAAAAAAAATGAACACCTGGAGGGTGTTCATTACCTCCAGGACTGCCTCTTACAAAACATGCTAACTAAAGCAGTCCTTTGACTGGAAGTAGAAGAACACTAGTCAGCATCAGAAAAGCATAAAAAGGTATCATAAATCTCACTGGTAATAGTGACTATATTATGATGGATTCTGTAATACAGTAATGGCAGTTATGTCACTTACAACTCTAGTCATAAAGTTTAAAAATGAAATAGAAAGGTTTCCCATATTCATGAGTTGGAAACATTAATGTCAAAATATCAATACCACAAAAAGTTATCTACAGATTTAAAGCAATCCATATAAAGATTCCAAGTGCATTTTTTCAAAATTAGAAAAACACTCTTAGAATTGATATGAAACCACAAAAGCACCCTGAATAGCCAAATAAATCCTGAGAAAAAAAAGAGCAAACAGGATTTATCACATTTCCTGATTTCAAGCTATGTGGTAAAGTTGTGGTCATCAGTACCTTTTGGTACTGGCATAAAAACAGACAAATACACCAATGGAACAGAATGGAGAGCCCATAAATAAACCCAAGCATATCCAGTCAACTAATATTTGACAAGGGAGCCAAGAATACCCAATGGAGAAAAGACAAGCTCTTCAAAAAATCATGCGGGGATAATTGAACAAGTCAATCTTAAAGGAAATTAACCCTGAATATTCAATGGAAAAACTGATCCTGAAGCTGAAGCTCCAATACTTCGGCCACCTGATGCAAAGAGCTGATTCATTGGGAAAGACCCTGATGCTGAGAAAGATTCATGGCAAGAGGAGAGGGCGTGGTAGAGGATGGTGGTAGAGATTGGATAGCATCACCAACTCTATGGACATGAATTTGAGCAAACTCCAGGAGATAGCAGAGAAGGCAATGGCAACCCACTCCAGTACTTTTGCCTGGAAAATCCCATGGACTGAGGAGCCTGGTAGGCTACAGTTCATGGGGTCGCTAAGAGTTGGACACGACTGAGTGACTCTACTTTGACTTTTTACTTTCATGCATTGGAGAAGGAAATGGCAACCCACTCCAGTGTTCTTGCCTGGAGAATCCCAGGGTCGGCGGAGCCTGGTGGGCTGCCGTTCATGGGGTCGTACAGAGTTGGACACAACTGAAGAGACAGCAGCAGCAGCAGCAGCAGCCAGGAGGACAGAGGAGCCCGGCATGCTGCAGCCCATGAGGTCACAGAGTCAGGCATGACCTAGCAACCGAACAACAACATGTGAAAGAATGAAACTGGACCCATATCTTACATGACTCACAAAAATTAATTTGAAATGCATTAAGGATGTAAATGTATGAACTGAAACCATGAAACTCCTAGAAAAATATGTAAGAATAAAACTTCTTGACATGGATCTTGATAATTTTTTGGTTATGATACCTAAATCACAAGTAACAAAATCAAAAAGAAGCGAATGAAACCACATCAACTAAAAAGCTTCTGCCCAGCAAAAGAAACCATGAACAAAGTGAAAAGACAACCTAGATAATGGGGGAAAAAGTATTTTCAAACCATATATCTGATAAAGGATTAATATTTAAAATGTATAAAGAACTCATACCACTGAATAGCAAAAACAAAATAACCCAATTTTTAAAATGTGCAAAGGACCTAAACAGACATTTCTCCAAAGAAGATATTTAAAAGGCCGACTGGTACATGAAAAGTTGCCCACCATCACTAATCATTAAGGAAATGCAGATCCAAATCACAGTGAGATATCAGCTCATGTATGTTAGAATGGCCATCATCAAAAGGGCAAGTGATAACAAATGCTAGTGAGGCTGTGGAAGGAGCCTTTGTGCACTGCAGGCAGGAATGCAGATTGGTATAGCCACTGTAGAAAATGGTGTGGACTATCTTCAGAAAAAAATTTTTAAAAAAAGAAAGAAAAAGTAAAAATAAAACTACTAAATAATCCAGTAATTCCACTTTGGGAAGTATATCCATAGGAAAAGAAAATGCTAACTCAAAAAGATGTTTGCACTTTGATGTTCAGAGCAGCATTATTTACAGTATCAAAAGCTTGAAACAACATTAAAGGATGAATTAATGCAGAAGTTCTGAAATAGGTAAGTAGATAGATATCCAGACCATGGAACATTACTTAGCCATAAAAATGAGGAAACCCAATCATTTGGACAACACAGATGGACCTTGAAGGCATTATGTTAAGTGAAATAAGTCAGAGAAAGACAAATACTATACAACTCATTTATAGGTGGAATCAAAAAAAAAAAAAAATTCCAGACTCCAAACTCATAGAAAAAGAGGTCACACTTGTGGTTGCCACAGGCACAGGGTAGAGGGAGGGAGAAATAGAGGAAGTTGGTCAAAACATACAAAACTCCGCTTATAAGATAAATACTAGGAAGGTAATATGGCTAACACTGCCATATATTTGTTACAAGAATAAATCCTACAGATTCTCATTACAAGGTGAAATTTTTCTTTTTTCTTTTGTTTTTATTGTATCTATATGAAAAGATGGATGTTAGCTGAATCTATTGTGTTAATTGTCTTACAGTCTATATGAATCAAATAACCATGCTGTACAACTTAAACTTATACAGCGATGTATATCAATTACTTTTCAATAAAACTGGAAAAACAAAGTTGGTCCTCAGTCTAATCATTTAGATTGTGTACATTGTAAAACGTATAAATTCTTTCAAAAGCAAAGGTGAATATATTCATCAAATATTAACTGCAAAGTCTATAAGACACACAGAGTTTGATCCCTCAGTCTGGAAGACCCCCAAGAGGGGGGCAAGGCAACCCACTCCAGTGTTCTTGCCTGGAGAATCCCATGGACAGAGGAGCCTGGTGGGCTATAGTCCATAGGGTCGCAAAAAGTCAGACATGACTAAAGCGACTTAGCATGCTACACACATATTAATCTCTAACACAAAATAGCCATATTTCTATGATTCCGTGTCTTCTTTTTCTTTTCTTATTTGTTAGTTGGCTGTTTTTCTTGCTACTACTATGGTTCTTTCCTTCAAGAGTTTCTAATATACAACAGACAAAAAAGAAAAAACAAGTTTACAGTGTATAGCTAAAGCATCTCCTATAGTTGACTCTGCTGTTTTAAAAACAAATAAATGTTGTTTTTCTTTTTTAAGAAAGCATCTGCTCCAGCAGTTTTTCATCATGTGTCCCAACTACAAAACACAAGGCAACATGGAGGACAGGAAATGCTCTAAAATTGGAACAAAATAAGTTTTGCCCTGGTTATACTTGCAAGTCCCTTTCGCTTCAATAATTTACTTTTCTTCTCAATTAAGCAGCACAAAATCAATATTTATTCCTCTTTTCTCTGGAGTACACCAGTTTCTAGAGCTACTACAGATATTTTTGAAAGCAAAAAGCCCAGCAAAAAATCACTGGGGAAATTTTGTGTAGAAAACAAAACGTATTAGTGATTTGACGGTGTTAATATGTAAGTCTCACCATGAGACTTTTCATACCCATGAGCTTATTTTATAGGGAGTCAGAAAAAAACAAGCAAACAATTATACAAAGAAAGAGAAAATTGCATACGGTAACTCCCAGGAAGGAAAAGCACCAGGGTTAAAATATGTTCACAGAAGTGGGGCATGCCTATTCTGAGGTATTCAAAAGGAGTTACCTCTGAAAGAGATAAGTGAACAAGTTCTGTTCAGACAATGCATTTGTAAGTCCAATTTGTTCAAGTCCAGCAAATTTAGCCTAGGTAGCCAACTAATACAATCGACTATTATAGTACTGTACTATAATAGGTTTATAATACTATACACAAATAATAGATAAAAAGCAAGCACACACACTGGGATGACCCTGAGAGATGGGATGGGGAGGGATGTGGGGGGGATTCAGGATGGGGAGGGATGTGGGGGGGATTTAGGATGGGGGACACATGTGCACCCATGGCTGATTCATGTCAATGTATGGCAAAAACCACTACAATATTGTAAAGTAATTACCCTCCAATTGAAATAAATTAATTATTTTTTTAAAAAAGAAAGCACACAAAAACTAAAGAAAGCATTTTTAATATTACAGTGCAGTACACTGAAAGATACAGCAGTACAATACAACAGCTGGCACTTCTTAGCAGTACCGGGCTATATGACTGCTACTTTCATGCCTCCTTCCATACATCCTGGGCTTGAAGTAGACACTAGACTGCTGCATTCTGTACCATGCCCTACAGCAAAGTACACAAAAGCACAACCACTGTACAGGATGCACGCAACTGACAATGTGCGCCAGACACGAGCGCTAACTTACCTGATTGGACAGGCAAACACGTGTTCACATTGTTGAAAGCTCTCAACTTGAAGGTTCATATGTAGGAGACTTACTCCTTAGTATTAGATGGGAGAGTGGAAAAATAAGGCCTGTTGGTTTTTATGCTATCACCAACAGATTCTATGAATACGTTGTCCACGTTTCCCTGTATATGTCATAGCGTTGCTGCAGGTGATGAACCTAGGGGTTTAATTTCAGGGTTTAAGGCTAGATTCACTAGATTGTGCCAAATTATTTTCCAAATGGTGTATTCCAATTTAGATTGGAGATAGAAAAATACAAAGGAAGATAATGATGATCTGTTACTTATTCAGCGACTAGCAAATGTGTGACTCAGCCATTGTTAGATGAGGGTTTAACGTACCAAAACATAACATAACATGGTTGTTATCTATATGATTCACTTATATTTTCTGACTTGTCCCTGCATTTGACATACTTGCTGTAGAAAAGGAGAGAATACTAGCCGACGGATATTACTTGAATTCATGAGACTGAAGGATAAACTATTGGCATTATAGATTCTAGTACTATTTCTTAAGTAATAAACTGGTTTTTATTTTTGAAAGACATACTGGCTCTATGAGATAATCATTTCAGCCTTGTCCCAGCGAGATTTCCTGCTTTTTCAAAATTTTGTCCCAGATATTTCACTTTCCATCCTATTATTCTATTTATTGACATTCAAGAAAACTGAGAATTTCATCATGTTAGAACAGGAAGAAATTCAAAAATTGTTTAATTCCTGCACTTCAGGAAAAGCAGCTGTGACATAGAAGTTAAGAGTTTAGATTCTACGCTAGACCACCTGGGTTCAATTTTTCCCTAAAAGTTGTATGATTTAGAAAGTTACTTAACTCTCCATGTCTCAGGGTTCTCAAATTGCAATGACAATATTATTATGACTTCATGTAGCTATGATTTCAGTGTTTATGCATATGACACTCTGAATTGTGCCTGGGACATAATAAATGTTCAACAAAGCTGCCACTTTGTTATTAAATTTTATTTGCATAGAAGAAATACATGAAATTCCAAATCACTGTCAATTTTCCCTCTTCATGTAGCCAGCCCCTTGAGCATAGACTAAGGACCAGACTCTTTTCTTGCTTATTTAATATTCTTTCCAGATGTTTGATTTGTATTTTCTCATCTACCAGATTTCCCTGGTGGTTCAAACAGTAAAGAATCTGTCTGCAGTGCAGGAGACCTCGGTTTGATCACTGAGTTGGGAAAATCCCCTGGAGAAGGGAATGGTTACCCGCTCCAGTATTCTCGCCTGGAGCATCCCATTGACAGAGGAGCCTGGGCTACAGTCCATGGGGTCACAAAGAGTCAGACACAACTGAATGACTAACACTTTTACTTTCAAAACTTTCACTTTCTCAACCCAAGATATATATGTGTGTGTGTATATATATACACACACACATAGAAAATGCATATCTTGTGCTACAATAGTTCATTCATTTATGAGTTGTTTATTCATCTTCATCTATGTGCCGGGAAGAAAAGATAAATGGTAGTATATAAAAAACGATAGACTATACTAGTGATTTCGGAGAAGGCAATGGCAACCCACTTCAGTACTCTTGCCTGGAAAATCCCATGGATGGAGGAGCCTGGTAGGCCGAAGTCCATGGGGTCGCACAGAGTTGGACACGACTGAGCGACTTCACTTTCACTTTTCACTTTCATGCATTGGAGAAGGAAATGGCAACCCACTCCAATGTTCTTGCCTGGAGAATCCCAGGGACGGGGGAGCCTGGTGGGCTGCCGGCTATGGTGTCACACAGAGTCAGACATGACTGAAGTGACTTAGCAGCATACTAGTGATGCTTTATAATATAATGGATGAACTGATGCTACAGTTTCTCTTATATATGTTCCCTTCTGAAGAATAAAACATCTACCACAAAACCTTCCAGAGTGGAGTCAGGGGTGAGTACTGCACCCTAGACACAGAGCAAGTCAGTTTTCAAAACATGCCAGGGGGGTGGAGACAATGGATCTGGAAAACAATGTAAAAAAGAGAGAGAGAGAGAGAGAAATAAAGAAAAAAGTTTGAAAAGACTTTAAGATTCCCAACTTATCCAACTTCGAATGGATTGCATACCAGTCAGGAGATGAACGGGCACCCTGGGCAGCCCTAGTGATAAAGAACCCACCTGCCAATGCAGGAGGCATAAGAGAGATGGGTCAAACCCTTGGTGAGGAAGATCCCCTGGAGGAGGGCATGGCAACCCACTCCAGTATTCTTGCCTGGAGAACACAATGGACAGAGGAGCCTGGCGGGCTACAGTTCATAGGGTCACAAAGAGTTAGAAATGACTGAGTGACTTAGCACGCATGCAGGAGATGAAAGTATATAAATATTTTGAACCATTATGACCATCTATGAACAAATTAAGAGAAAGTTTGGCAATGCAAAATGTACATGAATGCTTGCTCAGATCCTGTAGGGTATAAGAATGGCTACAAATCTATCACATTATTACATCATAGAAAGGGGCATATATTTTCAGTAAGATTACTATACTTCAACAATAATCATTTTCTGTTTATAAAAGTTTAAAATCCAATCCATGAGGGTGCATTTAAGAGTATGTATAAATTGCTAACCTGAGGGACATAGCAGAATTTCAAAGGCTTGATTGCAAAGTGCATGATTGGTGACAGAAGAGGGTTGCTTGCAAAGACTACAATTTGGATTAGTCTGAAGTGTTGAAACAAATTTTTTATATCCCTTTTATTTAAATGGCATAGACGTTAAAAGTAGTTAAAACTAAGAGGCAACAACATTAATCTTCTACCAGCTTTAATGTAGCAAGACACTTTCTGTTCCGTAAAGAAATTTTCATTTAAGATTATTTTTAAGAGGATTTTTATTAGGAAAGTATGATAAAAAGCAAAACTCCATTACTACCTCATTATAAAAGGTCTTGCTGTTTTACAAACACAGTTGTATTTCAGGAGAAGTCACGTGTCCTAAGTGTGTATTCACAGATGGCAAACTGGCTAACCTCATGGCAAACGGTCCTGGTACACATGTTGGGAAAGATGACAATCTTGAGCTCTTTAGAAGAGTATTGTGTGCTCATGGAGCTTGGAATTCAGAGAGAAGTGTACCTAGGATTTAATACCGGCTCTGCATTGGAGAAGGAAATGGCAACCCACTCCAGTGTTCTTGCCTGGAGAATCCCAGGGATGGGGAAGCCTGGTGGGCTGCTGTCTATGGGGTCACACAGAGTCGGACACGACTGAAGCGACTTAGCAGCAGCTTCTACTATCTGCTACCTTTGGCTTCCCTTTGTAGCTCAGTCTGTAAAAAATCTGCCTGCAATACAGGAGACCTGGGTTCGATTTCTGGGTTGGGAAGTTCCCTTAGAGAAGGAAATGGCAACCCATTCTACTATTCTTGCCTGGAGACCATGGAGAGAGGAACCTGAGGGCTATAGTCCATGAGGTAGCAAGAATCTGACACGACTTAGCAACTAAACCACCACCACCACCTTTGACAATTAAATTGTTTTTTTGTTCACAAAGACGAGAAAAAGAATAGCCACTTCCCAACATTGTTTGAAGGATGAAATGTCTGTAAAGCCCCTTACAAAAATCTTGCATCTACGACAAGGAATAGATGTTAAGTATTAGCAATAGTATATTATTATTGCCTTTATTATAACAACAATATAATTCACACCTTCAAATCATGTACAGTACTTAGAGAATACATGTGCCTAGGCAGAGCAATTTTTTTTACCTGCTATTCGAATATGATACTTCAAAGACGAAATTTACATCCATTTCTCCTGTTGAAACCTAAGAAATGTACCAATGGATGTTCCAGCCATCTTTCATCATGTCTCTTTCTCTGAGAACTCTAACATGTAATACAATTTGGTTTCTTTGTCAGTAGTCTGACTTTTTTTAAGATTTTTTTTTAATGTGGACTATTTTTTTAAAAATATCTATTGAATTTGTTACACGATTGTTTTTATTTTACATTTTGACTTTTGGGCAGCAAAGCATATAGGATCTTAGCTCCCCAACCAGGAATTGAACCTGCACACCCTACATTGGAAGGCAAATTCCTAACCACTGGATGACCGAGGAAGTTTCTCTAACAAATTTTTAATGTCTCATTTTGTCTTTAACATGTTATAGCTTTACCATTATGTGACTCGGTATGAATTTTTAATTTATTTTGCTCCACATTAAAAGCCCACTTCTGCTCAAGAAAATCAAGTCATTTTCCCCATCCCCCCCCCCAAAAAAATAGAGTTTCATCTCTTGAGTGCAGTCTCTGCTAAAGTTTCTCCATTTTTTTCCTTCTGAAATTCCCAATGGATATGAGGGAACGCAGTGCATCTCCTCTTGGTTTCCCTTTAACATTTTAGGTTTCACGTTTTCCAGCTGTTTATTATGACCAACCAAAATAGCATATTCAAAAGCAGAGAAATTACTTTGCCCACAAAGGTCCATCTAGTCAAGGCTATGGTTCTTCCTGTGGTCATGTATGGATGTGAGAGTTGGACTGTGAAGAAAGCTAAGCGCCAAAGCATAAAAGAACTGTGATTAGAGACGACTCTTGAGAGTCCCTTGGACTGCAAGGAGTTCCAACCAATCTATCCTAAAGGAGGTAAGTCCTGGGTGTTCATTGGAAGGACTGATGCTAAAGCTGAAACTCTTAACAGTTTGGCCACCTCATGTGAAAAGTTGACTCATTGGAAAAGACCATGATGCTGGGAGGGATTGGGGGCAGGAGGAGAAGGGGGCGACAGAGAATGAGATGGCTGGATGGCATCACCGACTCGATGGACATGAGTTTGAGTAAACTCCGGGAGTTGGTAATGGACAGGAAGGCCTGGTGTGCTGCGATTCATGGGGTTGCAAAGAGTCAGACAGGACTGAGCGACTGAAATGAACTGAACTGAACTGAACATGCTGATACCACACAGGCTTGGCCAGTTCTCTATTTTCTTGGGTGGAATCTTCTGTCCTATCTGCTGTGTCAGGCCATGTGGTCCAAAGTCCAAAGACAGTCCCGTGGGAGGCTAGCTGCCATGCCATGTGAATGATGACCCGGGAGATGCCTGGGAGAAGAGACGTTGTGCAGCATGGAAGGAGAGGTTGTATTGGCAGTGGTCCTCCAGCCCCTCAACCTGGATCAGGGATAAATACCATCCACCTTAGACTCATCCCGAGTCTCCAACGCTCAAAATGTGAACAAAAGAAAATGGTTGTTTTGCAGCAGTAACTTGGATGTGTGTGCGCATGCTAGTAACTTAGATGAGGAATCTATTTTGACTTAGATGTCAATGAAATAGCTGCACCTTCTCTCATCATTTCATCCACTTTCATATGATTTGAGAACTTCCTTTGAAGGGGTCTATGATTTCTCATTGTTGTTTGACTGATGTCTTTCCTTCATGTTAAGTTGTTTCTGTAGTTTTTTGGTTTTGAGTTCATTTCCAGTAGAGGATAACTTGATTGATTAATTGATTCTTTGGCATATTCATGTCCATGACTTAAAACTCAACATTCAAAAAACTAAGATCATGACATATAGTTTCATCATTTCCTGGGAAATAGAAGTGGGAAAAGTGGAAACAGTGACAGATTTTACTTTCTTGGGCTCCAAAATCACTGCAGATGGTGACTGCAGCTGTGAAATTAAAAGGTGCTTACTCCTTGGAAGAAAAGTTATGACCAACCTAGATAGCATATCAAAAAGCAAAGACATCACTTTGCCAAAAAAGTCCATATTTGTAAAGTCTGTCTCCCACAGTGAGAACTCTGGCTTCCAAACATTTATATAGTTACTCACATACTTGAATCTACTCTACAGATAATGTTGTTTAGAATTTCTTCTTTTTTTAATTTTATTGGAGTATAGTTGATTTACAATGTTATGTTAGTTTCAGGTGTACAGCAAAGGTATTCAGTTATACAGACACACACATTCATTCTTTCAAATTCAAAAGAATTTCTACCTCTATGACATTACTAACAAAAGCTTACTAAATAAATTTCAAAATTTTTTATTTTTTCTTTCTGTCTTCAGAATACATTCCTCCAAGAGTATATGACTGAAGGTACAGACTGTTGAAATTTAGTTTTTTATTTCTTTTTTGACATGTTGTTGCCAACATATGGAGAAGGAAATGGCAACCCACCCCAGTATTTTTGCCTGGAGAATCCTATGGACAGAGGAGCTTTGCAGGCTACAGTCCATGAGATCGCATGAGTCGGACATGACTTTGTAACTAAACCACCACCAACATTGCCAACATAATATTCAGATTTAAGAGTTTTTTCATATACTTGTTGATACCAATGCATATGTATTTATTTTAATTTGTTTGTTTTTAGATTCCTAAGCCTATCTCTTTTGTTTTACTGAGGGGTAATTTACATGCCACAACATTCCCTTATTTTATATATAAAACTCAATAATTTTGTTGAATTACAGAATTATGCAATGATCACAATATAACATAAAACATTTCCATCATTCCAAAATGAAATCTCATGCCATCTGTATCCACCTTAATTTCCACTGCCAGTCCCAGGCAGCAAAATGTTTTCTGTCTCTGCTCTTATTCTGAATTGGAACAAAGGTCAACTCTTAAAAGAAAAAAAAACTAAATTAATTAAATATTGACATTTTAAAATTAATGACATAAAATTCAACAACAAAGAATATCAGTTATAAACACAATTGTAAATCATTAAAAAATATCATATGGTGAAATGTGCTTTATCAATAATGCAGTAAATAACAATATGTAGTATTGGTTCTAATAACAACTACAGTTTTAAAGTAATGGTGACTATTAGTGATAATCTTAGTATCTGCAACAAGTATGACACAAAAGAAAGTTGATTTCTATTGGTGATAAAGACTCATTGTTCTTATGGCTTTATACTTAGATTAGTAAATGAAGCAAATGTCAAAATTCAGAAAATAAAATGTGTCTTCTATTCATATTTAATATTCCATGGTAGCTCAGTGGTAAAGAATCCACCTGCAATGAAGGAGACATGGGTTCAGTCTCTGGACTGGGAAGATCCCCTGGAGAAGGAAATGGCAACCCACTCCAGTATTCTTGCCTGGGAAATCCCATGGACAGAGGAGGCTGGTGGGCTACAGTCCATGGGGCTGCAAAGAGTAGGACATGACTGAGCACTCACACACACCACACCCTATGAATGATTAGACTTTTAAAAGAAACCAATGCAATTTATGGGCCAATCCCTTTGGGATTTCTATGAATGTAGCCCTACTTATGACACAACTTTATTAAATTGACATTATTTGAAAAAAAATCCGCAAAATAATCTTACAGGAAAAAATATTCTCACTGAAAGCCATCTATGAGACTTTCCATCTTCAGGTTAGAAAATTTGTTTAGTCAAAAAGAGAGTCAACAAAAACTATTTTAGAAGGAGAACTTGGGCCTGACATCAGATATTCCTATGCTACCAGCTGCAAAGAATTTTGCTCCATCCTCTGTTTTCACAGGAGGGTGTCGATTCCATCTTAGTTTTTTAAAATGTGTTTAGTACTTAACAAGTGCCATGAAACATTATCATAAGTAATCGTATAACTGCTGGGCATACACACCAAGGAAACCAGAATTGAAAGAGACACGCATGTAAATTATCACATGTGAAACGAATTGCCAGTCCAGATTCGATGTATTATACAGGGTGCTCGGGGCTGGTGCACTAGGATGATCCAGAGGGATGGGATGGGGAGGGAGGTGGGAGGTGGGAGGTGGGAGGTGGGTTCAGGATGGGGAACACATGTATATCCATGGCGGATTCATGTCAATGTATGGCAAAACCAATACAATATTGTAAAGTAAAAAAATAACTAAATAAATAAAATGCTGAGATTAAAAAAATAAATAAATAACCGGTTGCCATTCTGTATCCTCTATAAGTTTGTTAATAAAAACATGCTGATATGAAAAGCAAGATTAATAAAGATCTGACCTTCAGTTGATTTTAGATCATGTGTTGCATATATAGAAAAATAATTTTCATGTTTTCTTCCATCTTTTTAAATTTTCTGAAAAAAAAATATATATATAGCTGGTCATATCTCTTCCCCATTTACTCAAAATGATTTTTTTATTAGTGTAATTAATCATATTTTAATACTAATTCAGTATTACCTAGAGCTTTTTATTGCCTAAATTTATAAACACACTGATAGTGGTATTGAACATTTGTCTTTTGGGTTAAGGCATAATTAACATGGTGTTAATTTCTAAAATTCCTACCCTACATTGTAACAGGATAAGGAGAGAAAGAAAAAATATACTTTGCAGATCCTCCTTGATATCTTAAAGAAAGTATACCTGAAAGGAAACATTATATCACCATCAAGATATAAACTGATCATAAATATAGCTAAAGTTACCAACAAAATAAAGCTATAAATAAAAAAACATAATATTATTCTCTACCTGCTTCAAGTACCAACTCAGATAAAAAAGAAAAAAAATTTAAATAATGTCATACTGTCTTCAATTTCCTTATCACTTAACTGGTTTATCATACGGTAAACCAATTATCTCTCATACATTTAAGCCCCCATAGAATCTAAGGTCAAATCAAGAGCTTCTCACATTCAAATCAAAGAATACACTTTTTTCAAAACAAAGCAAAAATGTCTATATGAAAAGTTAAAAATTCTCATATTCTATGATCACATTCCTCAGCCCCTTCCAGTTGAAAAATATCAGGGTAGTTAAATTGAATTATCTTTTCATATATTCTCTACTGTTAAGTATTAATAATTAAAAATCCATTAATAACGTCAATTTTTTATTTACCCAGTAGAGGGCAGTGCTACATATGGAAACCAACGTATAACTAGGTTCCTCCAGAGTGAGTGACTGGATGACCCCATTAATTCCCATACCCAGATTTCCTTAATTTGGCTTCTGAAAGCACAGCATCAAATCCAAAGGAAATAAGTGGCAATAGAGATGTAGAGAAATAAAATATGCACACAGCTTAGCAATAACTACAGAGTTGGGCAGCATTGATAACACCTGTCTTCCTGTTTAATATGAGTTACAGTGTTTTCCAATAATGGGTCAAAGAGTTACGTACATGAGAGTGATAAACTAGACAGGGTTGCAGAATTAATATTCTAGAGCATTTGAAAATATATAAATTATCTTTTATTTTCCTGTTGCCGGCTAGAATTAAGATAGCAAATATCACTGGAGACCAGTGTTCCGGATGACATCATAGCTTGATATGGTGTAAATTCTAGCTATTGATGTTTGTCTCCATGTGGATATGCTCAGTCAGTGATTCGCCTTTTGGAATCAAAAATGCTAACACATGATCCAGTTTTACTTCATCTTATGATGACATCAATATCCTAGCTCCAAGAAAATTGAAGTAGTATTTCTTAATAAACCTTATTTTCAAAAATACTGAAATAATAACAAAGCAGCTTTTTTCAGCATTTGAACACTTTATTATTCTTTTATTTTTTATGGGAGGATAGTTGATTTACAATGCTCTGTTAGTTTCAGGTGCATGACAATGTGATTTAGCTAGGCACATACAGGTACCTATTTTTGAGCATCTTAATTTAAAAAACTAGGAACTATTATATGTGCTTAATCCTTAGGGGAAAATAACATCTACTCTTTTCTACTATATATAGTTTCATTTGTTTTTGCTCTATATACATATCAAATCAGCTCCTAAAAAATTGTGATGCTAGTAGATCACTTTACAGCTTTGATACGTACCATCTTAGGTAGAATTTTTACTTTCAAACATCTCCACAATATGTTTTCATTTGAATCTTTTCTTTAGTACTTATTTGATTTTTTATTTGTAAACGTAAATACATTTATTGAAAATGACCTAATTCTGTATGTTTAGAATTGAGACTGCCCTCTTTTCAGATTTCAGTTTTAGCAAGCAAGAATTGTTTCTTCTGTATTTTGTAAAGTGCTTAGAGATAAAATTAGGTGGTAATGATGAAGAAGCTTCTATGGGATTTCTCCTTTAGCCCATCATTTAAATCTTGACTAGAGGAATGTCTGGGAGAAAAAAAAAAGATTTAAATAAGGAAGACTTAAACACTTCCAGCTAGTCTATGTGGCAGCAATTAAATCAACAGTGCCATATGCTGACTCTCCTATTAAAGCACTCTGCAGGGGAGAAGAAATTGGTGATTTGACAGAAAATTACTGTTCAAAATAATTACTTTTAAAAAAGACACTGTCTACAGAAATCTCCAGGAAACAACTATAAATCATTCCTTATTTGATCATTTGACCTGAAAAATATGGACCCAAATTATTCTGCTGTCATAAAAAAGTCATTGATATAAGCTATTGAATGAGGAGAAAATAAACTAATATGAAAACTATTGCATGACTCAGTGAAATGCTCCTAGTTTAGTTCTAGCCTCTGCCATTTACTTAACTAGGTTAACCTCCATTCTCTTATCAGTTAATTGGTAGTAACATTAAATTCCTTGAAATGTTGATGCTAGCCTTACAGGGAGATGTATACAGGGAACCTAATCTCATGGCCAGGCTGTTTGTTGCTTAGCAAATCCTGATGACTCTCATTACTTCTGCAAATGACATTTTATTTGATGTCAGGCAAATGATTGACTTTTTGAATCTTTCCTTCATATCTCAAATTGGAATTATAATGCCCACCAGCCTTACCATGGAGTATTGTTAATTTGAAATGAGATAATAATTGTGCAAGTGTGAAAATACTTTGCAAGTGATAGAGTACAGAATAAATATTAGGACATAGAATTAATTGGGGATACATACAAGAATTTAAACTCGCATAAGAGAAGCTGTTTTGCATACACCATCTTCTGGGAAATTGTTAGAAAGATCACTTGGAATGAAAGGTTACATTGGCTTGTGGAGAGAAGTTCATTATTTATAGCACCATTATAATTTTTGTTTGTTTTGTGGAAATCATGTTTACATGATTCAGTGTTTTGCCTGAATACTGATGGATTGATTTGGTGGGTTGAAAGTAACAGTTTTGACTATATGTATGAAATTCAAGACTCCCAAAATACATTTACATTTATCCTCCTAAAATAAGCTTCATAATAGGTGAGTTTCATATTTTCACTCAAGAAAATTTTGTTACTGCAAATTTACTGATAAGAAAAGCAGGGTCAGTATTACAAGGATGTATATTTAGAATTACTGTATGTATCTGTTACTTTGGAGTTTCTTAAGAAGCAAAGGATACAGATGCCTTAAACCTATAGTCTCTGAACAAAGCAGTACAAATGTGGAAAGGCGATCTTACATCCCTCTTTCACAGGAAAAGCACCATTGAGAGCTAAATCTTTCTTGAGGACTTTTATAGAAAAAAGTGTCGAATAGCCTTTAACTCCTTTCAATATCTCTTCCCCTAGACAACCATGGCTTCTCTGCGTCCTCTGAGTGTCTATTCATATCTGCCTTCCTCACAGGATAGGAAAATATTATTTCTACACTTAAGCAACAGATGATACCACCCTAATGGCAGAAAGCAAAGAGGAGTGAAGAGCCTCTTGATGAAAATGAAAGAAGAGAGTGAAAACAGCTGGCTTGAGACTCAACATTCAAAAACTAAGGTCACAGTATTCAGTCCCATCACTTCACAGAAAATAGATGGGGGAAAAATGGAAACGGTGGCAAATTTTGTTTGGGGGGCTCCAAAATCATCACAGATGGTGACTACAGCCATGAAATTAAAAGATGCTTGCTCCTTGGAAAAAAAGTTATAACAAAGATTGAAGCCAGGTCTCCCACATTGCAGGTGGATTCTTTATCAGCTGAGCCTCAAGGGAAGCCCAACAATACTGGAGTGGGTAGCCTATCCCTTCTCCAGCAGATCTTCCAAACCCAGGAGTCAAACTAGGGTCTCCTGAATTGCAGGCAGATTCTCTACCAACTGAGCTATCAAGCAGAACCTAGACAAAACCTCTCTAGAACCTAGACAGTGTAAAAGTAGAGACATGAATTTGCCGACAGAGGTCCATATAGTCAAAGCTATGATTTTTCAAGTTGTCAGTACAGATGTGAGAGTTGGACCATAAAGAAGGCTGAGAGTCTGAAGAACTGATGCTCTTGAACTATGGTTCTGGAGGGGCTCATGAAGAGTCCGTTTGGACATCAAGGAGATCAAACTATTCAATCCTAGTGGAAATCAACCCTAAATATTCATTGGAAGGGCTGATGCTGAAGTTGAAGTTCCAACAATTTGGCCACCTGATGTGAAGAATTGACTCATTGGCAAAGACTCGGATGCTGCAAAAGATTGAGGGCAGGAGGAGAAGGGGACGACAGAGGATGAGATGGTTGGATGGCATCACCAACTCAATGGACATGAGTTTGAGCAAGCTCCGGGAGATGGTGAAGGACAGGGCAGCCTGGTGTGCTGCAGTCCGTGGGGTCACAAAAACTCAGACATGACTTAGTGACTTAACAGCAACACTTAAACACTATTAGTAATTATGAGGATATTGGTAAGACATGGCTTATCTAATTTATCTACTTATTCAATCTAGGATTCCTTAATCTTCTAAACACACACACACACTAATAATCACTATCAAATTTATATAGGCAATGAATAGTTAATGAATAGATAAGTAGATAGATGATAGACACATAAACAGATAGGTAAATAGATAGATGATAGATTGATAGATTTGAAACTTGTGGAACTGCCAAACCAAAAACTTTATACGTGCCAGTGACTTATTCAACTGATGGTCCATATTTATAAGAATGAGTGGGGAATGGAAGAGAGACATTGCCCACCCTGATGAGAAAATGCCCCAGCCAAGGGCAACACTGGAGACTTGCTTGCACTGTTCTCTCCATAAACATGAGAATGGGTATTAGATCACACAGCAAATCCAGCTGCCTAATATATCACTCAGAGCATCATACTTTAATACATACATATCTTATAGTTTTTCCTTTTCTACACCTAACCACCATGCTGCTTCCAATCATAGGCCTGCTTTCTCAACTGGTTGGTAATGAAATCTCCCTGTATCAAAGTTAGGCTCTCATCAGATGGGCTATCATAGCGCTGAGACCCTTCCCTTGGGAGTACCTCTCTACAAACAGGGATTTTATGATAAGGTCTTTGAATGTGTCTTTCCCACTAGAATAGAAGCCACAGAGAAGCAGAATTGATGTCTGTTTTCTCATTACTGAACCTAAAGACCCTTGCACAGCGCAGGCTCATAGCAGGTGCCTGGTAAATATTGTTGAATCAATAAAGCTGAGAAGAATGAATATGTTAATCAGAGAAGTAGGAATTTACTTTTGCAAGTTTCAGATTACAGTGTCTCATTTTAAAATGCAAAAGGTATGGGGCTGTTTTATGGCTGGTTAAGTTGAAAAGAGGTAGATAAGCCGAGAAACAATGAGTGAGATTCTTGAAAGCATCTAGTTGATGCTGTGTGTAAAAACATCAAATCTGGAGAGTCAAAAGAGTAAGGCAACAGTCTGGGGGAAATGATGCGGAAAAAAATAAAAGCGCATCCCGTGGAGAATTTTCTAAACAGTGTTGGAAACAGTAAGTACATGGAAAGTTGCTCAATGGAACTTAGGAGTTTCAGGTGGGAGGAGGGGGTAGCAGAGAATTATGATGATGATGAAAGATCATTTGCTAGAAGAGTCTTGCTGTTGTGAAATTATGCACATTTTCTCATACAGCTAGTTAGGTGCTCGTTGAGTTATACTAATGTTTATTTAACCAACTTAATGTAGTATCATGATAATATCTGAATAGAGAGCAAGAAACATCATAGAAAGTGATCCATGAAGAGTCAACTAATTCAACTCCTTCAATAACAAAACTCAGAGGCAGAGAGCTCACTGTTCAGTTTCAGATAACCAAGAACTTTAAGGATGTAAGTTGGACTGGTCAACGTCTTCTGCACCAAATTTTATACCAAATATGACAAAGGCTTATTAGAATCTGTTCTGTATTTTCTCAGTATATTTTAAAGGGATAAGAAGGATAAGGCCTTGTTCTACAAAATCTGCTTTTGCTAATTAAATTGTAATTAGTTAAAACCATGTAATTTGACTTAATTTTAATGATATGCCTTTATTTTTCAGAAGCAGAGAGTGTTCTATAGTCCTGCTTGCATTTTTCCTTTTGCTAGCTATCCAAGTACAGTTCTGTGCAAGTTATGTATCATAAAAGCTAAAAATAATGTCTGGGTATTTGTTTCAGAATAGAAGGAATTCTAGACTAATGTGATAAATGGCATTCCCCCAACTGCACCCATAATGATTCCATTTTGGCTATAAGGTTAGCTCCAAGACTAGATAGCATCGAAAATGTCTAGTTTAGTGTACTGAATAGACATTCAGAATTTCAGAGATGGGAATACATTTGCTTCTATGTGCTTTATTCCATACATATAATGGTGAATTCTGACTAAATTATTTTTTTATTTTAATTTACTTGAGCAACATTTGAATGGTCAATATTCAGGTGAAAAGTATTAAAATAGAAGCCACAGAGAAAAGAAAAAAAAATATATATGACATACATATATGTGTCCCAATGCCCAAGTCACTTTATAGTCTAGTCAGGAGAATACCATGGTATAGTTTTTTCTCTTTTCAAAAATTCATTTATATCCCCTTGAAACTCACATAGATATTGTTGTTATGCCAAGAATAGAAAATCGTTATTACTTAGAGAGCTAAGAATTTGATAATATTATAATTGCACTATTAATGGTCAGAATTAAATTATTTTCTTTCATTATATTCCTTTTGAGTACAATCAGGTCTTCAGTTAGAACCACAGAAATCATTTCTAAATGGTAAGGATTGGATTCTAAAAAATATCAAAAAGAGAGAAAAAAAAAGAATTCCTAAATTCCTTTCTCTGATCCATCCTTTTAAACATTTTTTTAAATATGTTTTTCTTATAGTTACAAATAAATCTTTCCGGCCAACCCAGAACTGATTCATCAGCAGCAGAGGAACAGGCATCATGGCAACCCTAAAATGAACAGACTATCCTATGTTCAAAACTGTGACCAAGAAATGGTTACTGTACTTGTTTGCATCAATTCCATGGTGGTTCAGTGGTAAGGAATCTGCCTGCCAATGCAGGAGACACAGGTTCGATCCCTGGGTCAGGAAGATCCTAGAGAAGGAAATGGCAACCCACTCCACTATTCTTGCCTGGAGAATCCCAGGGGCAGAGGAGCCTAGAAGGGATGGGGCAATAGCCCATTGGGTTGCAAAAGAGTCTGACACGACTTAGTGACTAAACAACAACAGTGAGAAATGGTGTTGCGTAATCACTGGCAATGAGGAAAAGCTCTATAATCACTTGCTAGTTGTGACAGAGGCTTTGTCTAAAAGGAAGAATATTTTACTTTTGGCTAGAGAGGGATTGGCAAGAACTCGGCTCTGAACAAGCAGCCCCATGGATACTCATTAATTTTAATTGAATGAATTGAATGTCCAGTCTAGATACAATTTTTCAAACCCAATTAATAAGGCACTTAAGGTATTGACAAAAGTCACTGCAAAGCTTCTAGCTACAATTTAGCGAATTTGAAAGGTGGGAAAGATGCCTAGAAATTATAAAAGAGTCAATGTGGTAATTCTAGTTGAAAGAGGGCTGGGGAATAATGTTGTATGAACTAGAAAGCTCAACTTATTTATATACTTGTGCACAAGAAATTTGAATTTAAAATGTCAGTTCTAAAACACCTGGATGAGAGCAGAGTCCTAGGGAACAAACAACACTGCCTAAGAAAGAAAAAGATATGTCAGATTCCTTCTCTTTCTCACTGTGCTCAGGAGCCAAAATTAACATCTTGTGCTGGGAAAACCTTTTATCTCTTCAAATATTATCTGACTTGTTAAGGATATTCACATTTTTTTTCTTCCATTGGCAAAATGCTTAATATTTTCTCATCTAAACTGGCCCATTAGTTATGCTTAACCATCCCTCTCCAGGATAAATTTTACTGAAAGATTGATTTCTACATTCCGGTATGCATTTTTAAAACTGGCATTACAATCAATGCCAATGTCATGTGTCACGCTTTCTAAAATAAATATACTCACATCTAGTTACTAGTTCAGTTTGATCTTCACAAATGTCTTGCATGCAGGGCCGCGTTGGTTTTGCTAAGCCAGTTGTAACTAAGAGAGGGTTCTCGGGGCTCTGATAGTGGAGCTGAGAAGAAGCTGGCAACAGGCTGGGGGAGGAGGAGGAGCAGAGCTGTGGCTGCTGTTCTGGAAGGTTCTGGAAATCCTGTGGTGGGGGATAGTGATCCAGAGTTGGCAATGAGGCTCTGATGGAAGAGAAGCCTGAATGAAAGAAAGAATGGATGCAGGAGGAGGGGGGTTGATGCACTGTGTTAGGTTCAATAGACAACAAAAAGCAGTAAGGGCTAAACAAGCCCAGCTCTGGAGAGGGCAGTGGGTCAGGGTGTCTGGTGTGGAATAGGTCCACGTGGGACTCAGGTGGAGAGGGGGTGTGGGACCAAGGCTGCAAATCATGTGAAGATGCAGAAGAACCATTTCATTTTGCCTAGGTTTCAGGCTTTAGGAATAGAGTTAATCGTTTCAGTTAAGTTCAGTACAGTCACTTGGTTCAGTTCAGTTCAGTTCAGTTCATTCCAGTCGCTCAGTCGTGTCTATTCTTTGCGACCCCATGAACCGCAGCATGCAAGGCTTCCCTGTCCATCACCAACTCCCGGAGTCCAACTAAACCCACGTCCATCAAGTTGATGATGCCATCCAACCATCTCATCCTCTGTCATCCCCTTCTCCTCCTGCCCTCAATCTTTCCCAGGATCAGGGTCTTTTCCAATGAGTCAGCTCTTCACATCAGGTGGTCAAAGTACTGGAGTTTCAGCTTCAACATTGTCCTTCCAATGAACACCCAGTACTGATTTCCTTTAGGATGGACTGGTTGGATCTCCTTGCAGTCCAAGGGACTCTCAAGAGTCTTCTCCAACACCACAGTTCAAAAGCATCAATTCTTATGTGCTCAGCTTTCTTTATAGTCCAACTCTCACATCCATACATGACCACTGGAAAAACCATAGCCTTGACTAGACAGACCTTTGTTGACAAAGTGATGTCTCTGCTTTTTAATATGCTGTCTAGGCTGGTCAAAACTTTCCTTCCAAGGAGTAAGCATCTTTTAATTTCATGGCTGCAGTCACCATCTGCAATGATTTTGGAGCCCCCAAAAATAAAGTCTGACTCTGTTTCCACTGTTTCCCCATCTATCTGCCATGAAGTGATGGGACCAGATGCCATGATCTTAGTTTTCTGAATGGTAAGCTTTAAGCCAACTTTTTCACTCTCCTCTTTCACTTTCATCAAGAGGCTTTTTAGTTCCTCTTCACTTTCTGCCATAAGGGTGATGTCATCTGAATATCTGAGGTTATTAATGTTTCTCCTGGCAATCTGATTCCAGCTTGTGCTTCTTCCAGCCCAGCGTTTCTCATGATGTACTCTGCATATAAGTTAAATAATCAGGGTGACAATATACAGCCTTGACGTACTCCTTTTCCTATTTGGAACCAGTCTGTTGTTCCATGTCCAGTTCTAACTGTTGCTTCCTGACCTGCATATAGGTTTCTCAAGAGGCAGGTCAGGTGGTCTGGTATTCCCATCTCTTTCAGAATATTCCACAGTTTAGTGTAGATTCTGACAATTTTATTTTATTTATTATTTTTATGTGTATGTGTTCAGTCAGGCATGTCAACTCTTTGCAACCCCATAGACTGTAGCCTGCCAGGGTCCTCTTTCCGTGAGATTCTCCAGGCAAGAATACTGGAGTGGGTTGCCATTTCTTCCTCCAGCAGATATTCCCCAGGCAGGGAGGGAGCCCATGTCTTTTGTGTTTCCTGCATTTTCTGGTGGATTCTTAATCACCATGCCACCTGGGAAGCCCCCCCTTTTTTTTTAATAGGCAATGTTATATATATATTTTTTTATTTGGCTGCTCAGGGACTTAGTTGAGGTATGTGGTATCTTGTTGCTTGTCAGGGGATGGAATCCAGGCCCCCTCCACTGGGAGCACAGAGTCTTAACCAATGGACCACCAGGCAAGTTCTAGATTCTGATCATTTTAAAACAAAAACATACATTCTGAGTCTGTAAATCTAAAAGATTGAATCTAATTCTAATCCAACTGAGAGTCAAGGCCAGGTAGTATACAGTGATCTCAGCCCTCCACCTGAGGGGGCCTCACTGTGAAGGGGAGATGGGAGAACAAACCAGGAAGAGACTGAGGGGCCCCAGGACTCACCAAGAGGGAGCCAGCCCAGCCTCTGGGAGGGACCGGAAACAGGCATGGGAATCCCTTCTGATTTTCTTCTCGACTCTAGCTCATCTAAGTTTTGTTTACTGAATCTCATTCCTCATCAGGCCTGCATTATCTTCTTACTTTTGTTTTCCCCCCTGCTATATGGAAGAGAGAAGCAAATATTCTCTCCATTGCCAAACTTACAGATGTAGACGAGCTGAATGCCTGAAGACAGCAATGTTTCTTGGAGTGGATCAGTCACCTCTGAGTCAGGCTGGGAGAGCCTGTGGCCACTGGTGCATTGGAGCGGAGAGCTTTTAATACAAATGGGAAGTGCCAAGTTTTTCAGATGAGGTTGTTTTTGTATAGATCTCACATATGGTCAGTTTTGCTTAGATGTCTAATTATTTGTCTGGAATTATGAAATCACATGTATGAATTTTGAAAGGGTCAAATGAAGCTTAGAAACCTGTGGTAAATGGATAGGTACCTGCTAGGTCACTTCAGTCATATCCAACTCTTTGAGACCCTATGGACTGTAGCTTGTCAGGCCCTTCTGTCTATGGGATTCTCTAGGTAAGAATACTAGAGTGGGTTGCCATGCCCTCCTCCAGGGGATCTTTTCAACCCAGGGATCAAACCTGTATCTCTACACTGACAAACAGATTCTTTACCACTGAGCCACCAAGATAGCGTTGTGATTTTTTCACGGGCTTTGTCAAACGCCAAACGGAAACGAAAACAGTTGCAAAGTGGCAGGATCACTGAAGCTATGGATATCCCTACCTGGAGATATTGTTTTTTTTTTTTTTCCTTTATTCTTCCCTTTTGTCTTTTCCTTTCTTTTTCTTTCTTTCTTTTCTGAGGGTAGACATCAGATGACTGGTGTGTTTTTTCCCTAATTTTTCAAAATTTGTTTTTATTTATTTGGTTTCACCAGGGCTTAGTTGCAACACAGAGAATCTTTAGTTGCAGAATATGAAACCTAGTGCCTCAACCACTGCTCAAAGCCAGGTCCCCTGCATTGGGAATGAGGAGCCTTAGCCACTGAACCACCAGGGAGGTCCTTATCTGGTGTTTTTAAAACAGGGGGTAGGGAGTGCCGAAGAAATGAAAGCTAGAGAAAAGTCCACATTTTGGTTGGGATGTCCCTGAGTGCATTTCCTTTCACTAAGAGAGCTTCAGGTGGTTACTGGAATAACTTTCATTGTCTTTGAAGAGAAAAACCAGCTTCAGGCAGCAAAGCTCCCCCTGGATGTTATCTGTAATAAGCATCATCGCCGTGGGTCTCAGTCAGGATATATGGAGGTAAATGATGTGCTTTCTTACACAGTGCTGTTTCCTGCAGCAGTCCTTCATGAGAGTTAGTGGAAAACTGCCCCGATGCAGCTGCCATTCTTCAAGCTTTGGGGACCAAGTGGCCCCTAGATACAACGCTCAGGTGATCTGACCTAATTGATGAAATCAGAGGGATCGAGAGTCAGCTTGGTCTTCTACAGTCATGCATCATCACAAAGTCTCTCAAATCATCCTCTGATAATGCTAAACAGAGACAGTTTAGAGTTGGTGAAGATTTGAACTATAAATTAAGCACATCTGCCCACTGACAGTTAACTTTATTTTATTTATTTTGTATAATTTAAAATAATTTTTATGTTTGAATTTTTTTTTCAGAATTTATCCAAAAGAACATGATTACTTCCCCTGGAAAGTGGGATCCACACTTCTTCTACCGGGGTAACCAGTCATTCCTTGCCCTTTTCATGTCCTCTTCTGGGTGCATCCCTAAGCGTGTTATGGCTGGACCCCCACACAGTGGCTGTGGTCAGTGTTTTGTGAACCACCAAGACTCTGAATTCATTGGGTGAAAGATAGGCTCCTGGCCAGAAAGTATTGTTCATCAGTGATATGTGACCTGTTTCACAAAGTTAAGCTGACAGCATTATATTCTCTCCTTTAAAAATCTGGACCCACGAAGACAGTTTGAGGGTGAGAACTAGAGAAAACAGATCATGGAGCTCAGAGACTGGGACAGGCTTAATGCAGCAACAGGCACAGGAAAGTAAATATCCCTGACACCACTGGTAAGAAGACACAGATGAAAGGTAACAGACACACAGAGAAAGGGAGCAGTCATGAGTAAAAGAGATGAGGATACAAGCTACTAATCTATGAGCTGCCTGGAGTCCTGCCTTTGGTGAGATTTTCTTCATTCAGCTTTTCCCAGAATCAGAGAGATGCCTCCATATTGTTAGAGAACCAGAGAATTGTGGTGATAACAACAACAAAAATGGTGCAGGCCATGCAAAGAGCATCATACAAAAGCCCAACTGAAAGAGATCGTCAGTGTCTTAATGATAAGAGAAAATCCCAAGGACCGGGGAGCCTGGTGGGCCGCCGTCTATGGGGTCGCACACAGTCGGACACGACTGAAGCGACTTAGCAGCAGCAGCAGCAGCAGCAGCTTAGCCCCAAATATTGCAGGTCTCAGGCCCAGCAACACTCTTCTTACTTTCTTGACCTCTGTAACTCAGATTCCTGTGGAATCCTTGCAATGAGTCTTCTCATTTTTCTTTATCTAACTTGAGAGTCTCTTTTCCTGTGGAAAAAGAAATTCAATATTAATTAACATCTCTTTTGTTTACTAAAGATAAATAATAAATGCATATCTGTGTATTATATCTCCTTTTTAAAATATATTATATAAGTAATCCTAGGGAAGCGGGAGCCGGGTGGACTGCCATGTATGGGGTCAGGGTTGGACGTGACTTAGTAGGAGTCGGATGCAACTAAAGTGATTTAGTAGCAGCAGGAGCTGTTACTTATCCATTGTTTTCTGTATCAAATGTTATGTCTCAATTAAGCCTCACAAAGTATCTTTTTTTTTTAATTTTTTATTGGAAGATGATTGCTACAATGTTGAGATGGTTTCTGCTGCACAACAACTTGAATCCAAAGTATCCTTTTTGCAATGAGGAAATTGAAATATTAGTTGTTATTATGCCCATAATAAAAATTCACCTAACAACAGACCTTCTTGAAGAAATAAAAGAGAACATACCTTATACATTACATATAAGGTAACATATAAGATGACATATAAGTTTAAGGCAAACTATTTTAAGAAATAAAGTAGAAAACTCTGTATGCAGGTCAAACAGCAAGGGTTAGAACTGGACATGGAACAATGGATCGGTTCCAAATTGGGAAAGGAGTACATCAAGGCTGTATATTGTTACCCTGCTTATTTAACTTTTATGCAGAGTACATCATGCAAAGTGCCAGGCTGGATGAAGCACAGGCTGGAATCAAGATTGCTGGGAGAAATATCAATAACCGCACATATGCATATGACACCATCCTTATGGCAGAAAGTGATGAAGAACTAAAGAACCTCTTAATGAAAGTGAAAGAGGAGAGTGAGAAAGCTGGCATAAAAGTCAACATCCAAAAAACAAAGATCATGGCATCCGGTCCCACCACTTCATAACAAATAGATGGGGAAACAATGAAAAGAGTGACAGACTTTATTTTTCTGGGCTCCAAAATCACTGCAGATGGTGACTGCAGCCATGAAATTAAAAGATGCTTGTTCCTTGGAAGAAAATTTATGACCAACCTAGACAGCATATTAAAAAGAAGAGACATTACTTTGCTGACAAAGATCCATACAGTCAAAGCTATGGTTTTTCCAATGGTCATGTAGGGATGTGAGAGTTGGACCAAAAGAAGGCTGAGTACTGAAGAATTGATGTTTAAAGCTGAGCACTGAAGAATTGATGCTTTTGAACTCTGGTGTTGGAGAAGACTCTTGAGAGTCCCTTGGACTACAAGGAGATCCAACCAGTCCATCCTAAAGGAGATCAGTCTTGTGTGTACATTGGAAGGACTGATGTTGAAGCTGAAACTCCAATACTTTGGCCACCTGATGCGAAGAGCTGACTCATTGGAAAAGACCCTGATGCTGGGAAAGATTGAAGGCAGGAGGAGAAGGTGATGACAGAGGATGAGATAGTTGTATGGAATCACCTACTCCATGGACATGGTTTGGGTGAACTCTGGGAATTGGTGGTGGACAGGGAGGCCTGGTGTGCTGCGGTTCATGGAGTCTCAAAGAGTCGGACATGACTGAACGACTGAACTTAACTGAACTGAACTATGGTGTTGGAGAAGACTCTTGGGAGTCCCTTGGACTGCAAGGAGAGCAAACCAGTCAATCCTAAAGGAAATCAATCCTGAATATTCATTGGAAGGAGCGATGCTGAAGCTGAAGCTTCAATTGAGGGCAGGAGGAGAAGGGGATGACAGCAGATGAGATGGTTGGATGGTGTCACCAACTCAATGGACATGAGTTTGAGCAAGCTCCAGGAAAAGGTAAAGGACAGGGAAGCCAGGTGTGCTGCAGTCCATGGGGTCTCAAAGAGCTGGACACAACTTGTGACTGAACAGCAACAACTAGTAATTTATTACCCAATACAAATTAAATTAGATTAAATGTTAATAAAGTAAATAACAGAATTGACTGAGTTTGACTTTCTCTTGTGAAATTTAAAGTTAGAGAGTTACATTTAAAGCTAGTGAAATCAAAATATATTTCACATTATATCTTGCTTGTATGTAAAATTCAAAGCTCAAATCTTTATCTTTTTCCTTACTAAGCACTATTAGTTCATTAAGTCTTTTGTTATAACATGTACATATACTAAAACACTTGGAAATGCATAAAACAAATTATAGCAATGAATAAATTCACTTACACATGCTAACATGTAGTATGCATGTTAGTTTTAATCACACCTAAATATTTGTTAACTATTGGATATCAGGCTTTTGTGCAATGAAATATATCAATAGCTTTTGTAAGTCCATTTTACTTGTTTGCATGAATTGTAGCAACAAAAAAAGGAACAAAAAAACAAGAATCTATAACTGTACGAGAATAAGAGAATTTATAAACCAGTTTCCAAAGTCTCAACAGGGTATATATTGTGGAAATCAAAAAATTTTGACTCAGAGTGTTATTCTCATGCAGACAGCAAAGTGAGAAAAACATAAAGTATCATCTATGGGATACATAGATACTGACATTACCCTGAAGAAATAGAAATGTTAAGAGAGGAAACTAGAAAGACTCTACAAAAATGAGAAGCTAAAAATCCAAGGGCTGGAGGAGGCCAAGGAGGTGACGGGCTGGTATTGATCCCATCGTCGATGGGTCTTGCATTCCTTGGCTGGGTCATGTTCATTTTTGTACTGGTTCCCATGCTTGGCCAACATCCTCCATCTTTCTCCAGCTTTTTCAGAATCTATCTGATTGATCACAAAGGGGTTTGATGACTTTCTCAGCTGCTAATCCAAAGATAAATTTCCCAGGCTGGTTTCTAAGTGTCTACCATGTTAACTAGAGCTCAAAGATCTAAGGGAACTTGGGAGCCAGGGAAGAGCCAGAATGTTGAAATCTTTTTTTTCCCATGGAAAATCTAGAGCATTAATATCAAATCAGAGATACTAAAAACCCAAAGATACTCATGAGGTCTCATTTAAATCAGTGTTTTCAACTCCTTTCATTTTGAAATTGAGGCCAGATCTGAAACAGAGCAAGAAAATGAATGCTCTGACCTCCTGTTCTCTCCTACATTTGCCTCTGCGTTGTGTGACTCACAAGATGATTGAAAGGGCATCACTTGCAGGCAAGGGAAGAAAGCAAAAGGGATCAACAGTTCTTTTAAAATATTTAAGCTTTATAATTAGATTAAAAACAAAATGATGTACTCAAGAATGTTTAATTAACAAAGTAAATTGGGCAGGTAATATATATTATTCAAATGTGCTTTTCACATATACTTTTTTTTTTTATTCATGTACAGTACACTAACTGTTCACTAGGAATGCATTTAGATACAAAGAGTTTGCTATGATTAGGACATGCCAGAAAGGAAAGAGAAATTAAAGTACACTCCCATCTCTTTACCCCTGGAAAGATATTTGAATATTAGTCAAATCAACTTCTGTACTTTGATAGCATAAAAGAACTGTAACAATTTCTAACACATGGAAGGGGTTAGGAAAGAAGATAGAAAATACAAGAGCTTAAAGTTTTCTGAGTGCCTACTCTGGACCAGAAACCTTAAGAAAAACTTTTCCATATGAGGTCTAACTTAACTGTTATAAATATTTTACTGGATATAATTATTCCCATTTAAAGGTGAGTGAAGTGAGGCTCAGAAAAACCAAGACTTGCTCTAGGTCACACAAGTAGAAAGTGGTTAAGATTTTCTAAAATTAATATTCAGGCATGTCTAGGCCAACAAATAAATCATCAATATTTTATATCTGCCAACTTGTTTTTTAACTTCCTTATCAGATAAAAGAAACAAATTTGACATTTGTGGACCTTTGAAGTCAATTCTGTTGTTAAAATTTAGTTGGGAAGGTGGAAACCGAGAGCTGCAAGATCCCATCTACAATGTTAAACTGATAAAGTTAGGAGAGCTCTTGAAGTGGGGATGCATTTCATACATTTAAATCCATAAGTCCACAATGATGGGGGAAAGTGCATTGAATATCTTTAAAGTGTACAAAGAAATCAAGCAGTCAGTTTCAAAACTGGTAGATAACCAGAAACGAATTCGTTTTTCCATATAGTTTTCCTTTCCTATATGCTGTACTTAAGATAACAAAGCAGTTGATGTGGAGAAGTTCCTTACTGTAGAAGTATTCCATATAATAAGTAAAGAACTGGTAGAAGTAGGATACCACCAATTATAACCTGGATGGAATTAAAAGAGTGTACCTGCTGCTGCTGCTAAGTTGTTTCAGTCGTGTCCGACTCTATGCAACCCCATAGATGGCAGCCCACCAGGCTCCCCCATCCTTGGGATTCTCCAGGCAAGAACACTGGAGTGGGGTGCCATTGCCTTCTCCAAAAGAGTGTATCAGTTATCCATTATTCTGTAATAAATCATACCCCCCAAAAATAGTGGTTTACAAGAACAGTCATGTGTTAGCATACAGTTCTTTGGAGAGGCAATTCTGTGAACATAGTGACTCAGCTGAACAGAACTTCTGTTGGTTTCTCCTGAGTCACATGTGTGGAATCAGTCAGAGACACTGGCATGCGAGAGCATCACTCACACATCTGTCAGTTGGTACTGCCAGCTGGGCCTCTAGCCCCACACAGCATGCTTCACACTTCAGATGCTACACGAAACTTCTTTGACTAGTGGTCACAGGGTGGCAGGAGGGCAAAAAGGTCTCTCTGGGGTCCACGACTTCAAACCCCCAAATTCAAGTCCCATGAATTATGCCAGTCACGCTGCTGCTGCTGCCAAGTCGCTTCAGTTGTGTCCAACTCTCTGCAGACCCCATAGACGGCAGCCCACCCAGCTCCTCTGTCCCTGGGATTCTCCAGGCAAGAATAATGGAGCAGGTTGCCACCTTCTTCTCCAATGCATGCATGCATGCATGCTAAGTCTCTTCAGTCGTGTCGGACTCTGTGCGACCCTATGGACAGCAACCCACCAGGCTTGTCTGTCCATGGGATTCTCTAGGCAAGAATTCTGGAGTGGGTTGGCATTTCCTTCTCCATCATGCTAGTCATAGCAAGTTACAATACCAGCCCAACTGAATTCTTTATCTTCTTTTGAAGGTTCTCACTAGTTATCTATTTTATACACAGTATCAATAGTGTATATATGTCAACCCCAATTTCCCAACTCATCCTACCCTCCACCCCCATTTTCCCCTTGGTATCCATACATTTGTTTTCTACGTCTGTGTCTCTATTTCTGCTTTTTATATAAGATTGTCTATACCAATTCTTTTCAGGTGAATCCTGTCTTAACAGGAGAAGTGAAAAAGTCCATTGCAGACAGAGCAGGGGTAATGAGATGAGAATAATTTGTGGTCATATTTTGAAATCTATCAATTGTTCATAGCAGCATTATTCATAATATCCAAATACAGAATAATCCAAATGTCCCTCAACTGATAAATTGTTAAGCGAAATGTAGTCTATCCACACACTGGGTTATTATTTGGCAAGGAAAAAAAAAAAAACTATTGATATACTCTACAATATGAATGACCCTGAAGAATACTATGGTATGTGAATGAAGGAAGTCACAAAAGATGACACTGTATGCTATCTTTTCTATGAAATGCCCAGTAAAGACAAATCTTCTCAAAGAATATAGATGAGTGGTTCTGAGGGACAGGAGAGTGGAAAATGGAGAGTGGCTGTTAATGAATATTTCCTTTTTGGGTGTTGAGAATGTTGTAAAATCAAAGAATTTTGATCATTATACAGGTATGTGAATGTACCAAAAAAACACCAAATTGTAGGTTTAAAAGACTGAACTTATATGTAGTATATGCCAATAGAGCTAACAGTTTTAAAAAATAGCAGCCTATGTGTGACATCATTGTTACTTTCAACTCAAAATCTTTTTAGGAATAAACAAAAAAGCTGCATAAATTTCTCAAGGGCAATTTGAAGATACACCAATTTCTTAGAAACTAGAATAAAAAGTATGTTATCACTGATGAATTTTTAGACCCAGAGTGAGGCTTCCTTATCTTTTCATTTATTAAATTGTCCATTTTAGAATTAGCATTCATTGAACTGAGATAAATTGTCTATTTTTGCAGATGAATGAACTAAAGTCAAGGGAAAGAATTTAGAACTTTTAAATGATGTCCAAACTTTAAATTATAAAATGATCCTATAACTCATTTTAAAGAAATATCATTTCATTTTCCTCTCATGTTATTTTACATTCATATTGTTGATAGACCTAACAAATCAATGAAAAGTACTAACAGTATACCTTTCAACAGAAGGAGAAAGGAGAAGATCCTATATGGTAATTACAAAATGCTAACCCATTTTAAACCAAACATCGTTTATAATCACATAAATGCCTAGTTTTGTTTTTTATTTTGGGCAGATCCTGTTCGCTTTCAATTGTTTGAATGTTTTCCCAAGAATATTTGCCCATTGCCTATTATTTTAGCTTCCATAAAATAGTGGTTTAAAATAGATTTCTACTTTGTCCTTTTAAATTGTAAACAAAATCCTACCCAGGTTTGAATTATTGCTGAAACTAAATGAATAAAGGGTTAAATACATTAGACTTGTCTTTGGAATGACTGGGCTGGTTCAGACATGAGTGCATTATGTAAAAATCATGGGATACACTGTTGTATGCAATGAAATCACTGTCAAGATTTACTACATTTAAATTCTCTTCTGAAGATATTATTTTCATAGTTGTTTAATTTGTGCATTTAAATAAAGAGCCTCAGGATGAAAGTGAAAGAAGAGAGTGAAAAAGTTGGCTTAAAACTCAATATTCAGAAAACTAAGATCATGGCATTCAGTCCCATCACTCCATGGCAAATAGATGGGGAAACAATGGAAACAGCAAGAGATTTTATTTTGGGGGACCCCAAAATCACTGCAGATGGTGACTACAGCTATGAAATTAAAAAACGCTTGCTTCTTGGAAGAAAAGTTATGATCAATCTAGAACATATTAAAAAACAGAGACATTACTTTGCCGACAAAGGTCCATATAGTCGAAGGTATGGGTTTTCCAATAGTCATGTATGGGTGTGAGAGTTGGACTATAAAGAAAGGTGAGCACCAAAGAATTGATGCTTTTGAACTGTGGTGTTGAAGACTCTTGAGCGTCCCTTGGACAGCAAGGAGATCCAACCAGTCCATCCTGAAGGAAATCAGTCCTGAATATTCATTGGAAAGAATGATGCTGAAGCTGAAACTCCAATACTTTGGCCACCATAAGAAAACCTGACTCATTGGAAAAGACCCAGATGCTGGGGAAGATTGAAGGCAGGAGGAGAAAGGGACAACAGAGGATGAGATAATTGGATGCCATCACTGACTCGATGGACTTGAGTTTGAGTGAACTCTGGCAGTTGGTGCTGGACAGGGAGGCCTGGCATGCTGCAGTCCATGGAGTCAGAAACAATCAGACACGACTAAGTGACTGAACTGAACTGAAATAAATTCTGTGATGCCCCTGCCATGTTTTACTGACTCTCAATTTTTTGAAATTAACTTTTAGGTGGTGAATGTTATGATTAATAATTTTTGTTCAGTTCAGTTCAGTTCAGCTCAGTTGCTCAGGTGTGTCCAACTCATTGCGACCCCATGGACTGCAGCACGCCAGGCTTCCCTGTCCAGCACCAACTCCCAGAGTTTGCTCAAACTCATGTCCATCGAGTAGGTGATGCCATCCAACCATCTCATCCTCTGTTGACCCCTTCTCCTCACACCTTCAATCTTTCCCAGCATCAGGGTCTTTTCTAGTGAGTCAGTTCTTTGCATCAGTGGCCAAAGTATTGGCACTTCCACTTCAGCATCAGTCCTTCCAATGAATATTCAGGACTGATTTCCTTTAGGATGGACTTGTTTGATTTCCTTGCAGTCCAAGGAACTCTCAAGAGTCTTCTCCAACACCACAGTTCAAAAGCATCAATTCTTGGGTGCTTAGCTTTCTTCACAGTCCAACTCTCACATCCATATATGACTACTGGAAAACTCATAGCTTTGACTGTATGGACCTTTATCAGCAAAGTAATGTCTCTGCTTTTTAATATGCTGTCTAATTTGGTCATAGCTTTTCTTCCAAAGAGCAAGTGTGTAATTACTATCAGAACAGATGAATAAATGGACATAAGCAATGAGTGAATTATGACTCTTCTTTCTAGGGAACAGAATTCAAGATTTGGGAGTCCAAAAAAATGGACTCTCATTGAACATGAGCCACTTTGGAAACTGGATGATGATACAAAAATCATCATTTGAGAAGATTAAAAACAATATTTGAGAAGAAATAGCCCAGTTGTAAAGAGCAACTCCAAAAGGGCCCCCTTCCTATCTCTCAGTGAGGTTTTGCCCTTGTGCCTTCAGGAATGTAAAGTTTCAAATATTTCCTGCCATTTTGGATTTCTCTCTGGATCCTTGCTTCTGTCTTCTAAGAACATTTATACCTCATTGCCTTTAATAATCAATCATTTTGCAATAATGTTTATATTTACTGCATTTTCAAGACACTGAAACTTGTCAGGACACAAGAAAAGTAACTTTTGCGCTCATGCTCACACATGGAGAGATGCCATCCAGACATCCCAACAAGGAAGGACAACTTTCCACTGATGCTGACGTGGTGGAGCTGAGAGTGGCTTCAAGGACAGCCATAGCTACAGAGTCGCCCACCCCAAGACTGTGGTCTTTGTGGGCAGATCTGTTTCCAAAGACTGATGAGGCAACATGGAACAACTCTTACAGCCCACTGTAGCCTCAGAGATACCTGGGCGAGGGAGCAAGATTTTGCCAGTCTACACTGCACATTCACGTCTCCCTCTGCTCATCCCTGCTTCCTTCCCTGCCCTGGGTGATTTTGAACCTAAAAGCACTACCTAGTAAGCACCTTTGGCTTTTTAGGCTGGCTCAGTGGTAGAGAATCTGCTGCAGTGCAGGAGATGCAGGGTTGGTTCCTGGTTCGGGAAGATCCCCTGAAGAAGGAAATGGCAATCCACTCCAGTATTCTCGTCTAGAGAATCTCACAGAGTAGCCTGGTGGGCTACAGTCCATGGGGTTACAAAGAGTCGAACATGACTTAGCAACTAAACAACGACAACAAATAAGCACCCTGCTCTCTTGCCCACCTGTACTTTATCTCAGAACCTTCTTTCTGGGGATCCCCACCTGAGACGCTAATGCTTTAGAAAACATAAGCAGGCAAGGATGGTCTTTGCTCTTTTCTGTATTTGATTTTTCCTTTTTTTTTTTCCTTCCACCTAATGGACTTTCTCTGTCTGATAGTCTATTTTTAAAATATTTCAGTTCACTAACTGCCAATTTAGTTGATGGTTAAGCACCTCCCAAGAGTGCATTTTAATGAGGAGATTTTGGAAGATGATAGCAACAGAACACACAAAGAGAGACTGCCTTGACAACTCAAAGGAATGAAGCAAAAATGATAAGAAAAGAGGCAGAGATTAGTGTCTTAACGCAGGCGACTTCTGGGCATCCACTGCTACACCACTAAGGAGAACCAATGCGCAAGAGGTCTCTGACCTCAAAATGAACTCATATAGAACCAACCAAGAGTAATATAATGGATTACATAGCAATACACCAAGTGAATCTCTACAATAAAGGATGTACTTGTCACATTCCTTAAGTACTGGGGTTGGGGTGCATAAATTATACCTGAAAGGGCCTGAAGACCTCACCCTTACCTCTTCATAAAATACATTATAAGGCTGTTCTGTTATTTGTTTGGAAATTCTAAAGGATCACAGATTCTAGGCCACTTGTTGACTTCTAACCTTCTCATCAGCAGCCTTCCTGGAATTATCCTTGGTAATGATCAGAAATCCAGACCAAGGGGACAAGTTTCTTCGTATCATAATTTGGCCTGGACCAAAAGCCTTTTATATGCTTTACATAGATCGTATGAAATTATTTATGGAAATTCTGAATTTGTTTAGGAGCTTTGTAATTATTTCCAATTATGTCTAAATTCGCCTTAAATTCCTGAGCCTATTAGCAGATCTATTTATCATCCATTACTGGGTAACCTTAAATCCACCTGAAAAGCAAACTAACCCAAAACTACAGTTTTGTTTGCATTTTAATGTGTGACTTCAAGGCAGTAGGTGTGGAAAGAAATCTAAATTCCTTCTGGCAAATTTTGTTCCTCCTCTGAACAAGGATTCTCCTTTCTTTAAACATGTTCCTTTTCTTTCATCGTTTTACTTTTCCTCTGGTCTCTCCTCTTTGTTCTTTTCACCTCTTCTTATTAAGTCACAGATGCTGGGGAGTTTGTGGTGGAGAGAAACCAGGGGCTCAACATTTTTTTCAGAGCTCAAGATCTACTTACACAGGATGTAGACAAAAAGACATGCATTTCTCTCCGTGTCTCAATTAACTGCTTATGTTCCTAAGTCCTAATTCAATTAAGCAGGGAACAGGGATGTGTGTAGCACAAGAGTCACCAAAGATTTTCCTGTCTGTTGCTGGCTCCACAAACAAGGTTCATTGCATATTGCTTTAAAAGGACCACCGAAAAATATAAAGAACTGCCACTGGTAAGTAGAGTTGAAATTATTTGTAAGCACTGATATCAGAATATTGAAAGAAGAAAAAAAAAATCACTCTTTACTGACGTTAACTTATGGTGAGTACACTGGGTTGTGGTTGCATAACCTGTAACAAACTTATTACAAAATTCAATCATAGCAAACTCAGAAACGTCTCAACCATCTGACACCAGAATTACATATATTATTTTTCCAGTGGTATGCTTAGCTTTATTTCTTGCTAATCTAAAGAGAAAACAATAAAATTTCATTTTTTTATTTCTTGAGAACAAAATAATGTTTAGTAATAAGTCTAAATGACTGTTGGTATTATAAAAATGTATGTAAAAGCAGTAGTGGAATATTTTATCATATATTTATGTACTTGTGCACAATTGTGATGGGGAAGACACTTGAGAGTCCCATGGACTGCAAAGAGATCAGACCAGTCAATGAAAGAAATCAACCCTGAATATTCACTGGAAAGACTGATGCTGAAGCTGAAGCTCCAAAACTTTGGCCACCTGATATGAAGAGCTGACTCATTAGGAAAGACTCTGATGCTGGGATGGTATGGGGAGGGAGGAGGGAGGAGGGTTCAGGACGGGGAACACATGTATACCTGTGGTGGATTCATTTTGATATTTGGCAAAACTAATACAATTATGTAAAGTTTAAAAATAAAATAAAATTTAAAAAAAAAATCAAAGGCAAAAGGAAATGAAGGCTGCAGAGGATGAGATGATTAGATACCAGCACTGACTCAATGGATATGAATTTGCAAACTCTGAGAGACAGTGGAAGACAGAGGAGCCTGGCATGCTGTAGTCCATGAAGTCACAAATAGTTGGACATGACTTAGCAACTGAACAACAGCAAGCACAATTTATGTATGGGTTTTTAATAATATAGATTAAATATTATAGATGTTTAGAACTTGTTCTGTGAGTTCAAATTGACACCTGATATCCAATTACTCTTACTAATAGTAAATCATATACTTCAGTGCAGAGTCAGCCCCAGTGTGTTATAAATTGTCAATGGATTATGCATTCTTTCAAAAACATATGTTTTGAGGAATAATTAGTATGTTATAAACTGTTGAATAGTATAATGAAAGGAGACAAAGGCTGGAAAGCCAAGTATTTTATATGTATAAAC
This sequence comes from Bos taurus, assembly GCF_002263795.3. Classification (NCBI taxonomy): domain Eukaryota; kingdom Metazoa; phylum Chordata; class Mammalia; order Artiodactyla; family Bovidae; genus Bos; species Bos taurus. Next base: position 61,145,837 of record NC_037347.1, read on the forward strand.
TATCAACCGATTTTAAAAACTGTCTCTTTGATTGCATCATATTTTTTCTTACAGGCTCAAATTCCTCATCAGTACAATTTAAAATTTTTAAGCTGACTAAATGAGCTCTGAGTTTCTTTGGCCACTTCTGAAAATTATTCCAGTACATCACTTTAATCTATTTTAGGATATTCTAAATATCTCTTGTTTCTTGGATCTATAAATAAAATATGCAAGATAGAACTGTCTGTATTCAACATGTTAAATTATATCTATGCATACATACAGCTCTTCAGTGAAAAGCACTCTAGTTATATGGAATATTTTTTTTCTTATTGTAAACAATAGTTATGCTTCTTTTATTTTTATACTGAAAAGAATGCATGATCAGGCAATAGAAATTCACAATCACTTATTGCATTTAATTAATTTTTTATTCAGTATATGTTAAAGTACTGAGCTTTTTATACCATGGCTAACACATGAGTCAATAGATATTTTCTGAGTCATCTAATATCCTTGAAAAGAATAAAATAAGTGGCATATATTTAACTGGCTGAAGCCACTTAACTTTCAAAATATGCCTAAGAGGTGTTTTTAAAGAAAGCATACTATGAGTGTTTTCAATGTGAAAAAAAAAGTGAAATATCTGCTTTGGTGTAGCAAAAGAAACGAAGTAATTTATTGAACTATTCCAATGTAATATGATTTTTACTTGAAATGTGAAAACTGAACTTGCTCTGTCACAGAAACAAGATAGATTTCTCCACAGTTATTTTGTTTGGGAATGATATGCTAAAAATAATAAGCAATTGAATATATGTAGTAGCATAGAAAAGTGTAATATGCTTTTAACATACTATTCTTCATGCATTTAGACACAGAATTATATTGATTTCATTTGCTTCTTAAAGAAATTTTCACTCAGAAGATTTTGATGCAGAAAAGTGACACATTTTAAAACTATCACAGTAGTCTGTTAATTTATTATTTACAATTATTATGAAATGAATTAATAATACATCATTGTTCTTTGAAAATTATTAATTGCCTCTCATTTTCTGGAGACTGGATGAGATTTTGTTTATCTAATTTTCATACATTTGGGGCTTGGAGATTGGCTACTGGCTAAAAATTCTTTATAGGTATTCATTCCCCCATTTCTTTCATCTTATAACAGTTATTCTTCATGTCTGAGTTTTTCTCTGGACTGCATTGTTTGTTGGCTGGCACGGGGATATGCAAAATTGGTCCCATGGAATATTCTATTTCTGTTTAGCAGTTTCCCTACTTCTGATTTCCCAAGTCAACCAACCAACTTTAAAAGTACATTTTCCTACAGAACCAAGAATACATATTCCTTTGACAAATTTCAGGAATTTTTCATTTCTTTCATCCCAGAAATTTTTGTTTGTTTGCTCACCTTATTTTGTCTTTCCTATATTCTGAGTTGCCAGTGGTTTCACCCACCTCTCCTAAGGAAGTCCTGCTACTTGAGGCAGCAAATGAAATATCTAGATAATGATGATTTTTCTAAATAATGACCAACTATTCATTGGTAATTATCCTCTTCATATTAATAAAGGGAAAGATTCTCCCTTAAAATATGTTCTATTCTTCCATCCTTCAACATACACTGTGAGTCAAGGTTATCACACAATGGTGATTCAGTTCAGTTCAGTTCAGTTGCTCAGTCATGTCCGACTCTTTGTGACCCCATGAACTGCAGCGCGCCAGGCCTCCCTGTCCATCAGTAACTCCCGGAGTCCACCCAAACCCATGTCCATCGAGTTGGTGACGCCATCCAACCATCTCATCCTCTGTCGTCCCCTTCTCCTCCTGCCCTCAATCTTTCCCAGCACCAGGGTCTTTTCAAATAAGTCAGCTGTTCACATCAGGTGGCCAAAGTATTGGAGTTTCAGCTTCAACATCAGTCCTTCCAATGAACACCCAGGACTGATCTCCTTTAGGATGGACTGGTTGGATTAGATTTATATAAACTAGTGGAAATCATGCATCATTTCTTTTTTTTTAATTTTTTTTTATTTTTAAACTTTACAATATTGTATTAGTTTTGCCAAATATCAAAATGAATCTGCCACAGGTATGCATTTGTTCCCCATCCTGAACCCTCCTCCCTTCTCCCTCCCCATACCCTCCCTCTGGGTTGTCCCAGTGCACCAGCCCCAAGCATCCAGTATCATGCATCGAACCTGGACTGGCAACTCGTTTCATACATGATATTATATATGTTTCAATGCCATTCTCCCAAATCTTCCCACCCTCTCCCTCTCCAACAGAGTCCATAAGACTGTTCTATATATCAGTGTCTCTTTTGCTGTCTCATACACAGGGTTATTGTTACCATCTTTCTAAATTCCATATATATGCATTAGTATACTGTTGATCCATCATGGATTTTTCATCATATAGCTTTATTCACCTCCTAATGTGATTCAACTAGGAATTTGATCCATCTTCAATTCATATGAAAACAAAACCATTTATTTATATCTTTATCTTAGGGCTATCTTTTTCAGTCTTACTTTTCATATTGTTTTTCCCAGGAGGACAATAAGTTCTTTGAATCTTGCAAACACATCACTTTGATTTTACTTTCCCAGAGAAATAACAGAAGGTCTGAACCACAGGGTATGTATTTCCATATATTTCCTCTTTCTGCCTGTTACCTTTGTGCTACTTTTCAAAGCTTATCAGGAGCTCCTTCACGAGAGCTGCCTATGCAGCTTGTCATGTGACATTTTTCAGTTGCCTTTCATAGCATGGGCCCATGTTCTGTATTAACACTTAACTGTCAAGACATTATGCCATATAAGCAGATTCCTCCAAGATAGAACTCTACTTCTGCCTCCAATTGGAAACAACCTAGATGTCCATCAGCAGATGAATGGATAAGAAAGCTGTGGTACATATACACAATGGAGTATGACTCAGCCATTAAAAAGAATACATTTGAATCAGTTCTAATGAGGTGGATGAAACTGGAGCTGATTATACAGAGTGAAGTAAGCCAGAAAGAAAACACCAGTACAGTATACTAACACATATATATGGAATTTAGAAAGATGGTAACAATAACCCTGTATGGGAGACAGCAAAAGAGACACAGATGTATAGAGCAATCTTTTGGACTCTGCGGGAGAGGGAGAGGGTGGGATGATTTGGGAGAATGGCATTGAAACATGTATAATATCATATAAGAAATGAATCGCCAGTCCAGGTTCGATGCAGGATACAGGAAGCTTGGGGCTGTTGCACTGGGATGACCCAGAGGGATGGTATGGGGAGGGGGGTGGGAGGGGGGTTCAGGATTGGGAACACATGTACACCCGTGGTGGATTCATGTTGATGTATGGCAAAACCAATACAATATTGTAAAGTAATTAGCCTGTAATTAAAATAAATAAATTTAATTTTTAAAAAAGAAACTAAAGTAAATAAATAAATAACTCAAGTGTGGGTCCCAGTGCTCGGTCTGGATCAAAAGAAGGAAAGAGGGAAATAAACATGAAAATCAATCATTCTGTATTAAGCATAGCTTGAATAACTCATAAGAATTAGTATACTTGCATAAGCACACTTGGAAAAATATAATCATCCATTACTCTTTCCAAGATCCCCCTTTCCATAGTCATAGTCCAGGAGAGTTCTGAATTATCTGCAAAATGGAATGCTTAGACCAATGATCTGGCAATAATTAAAAAGGTTGTTTTCCTCATTGGAGTCACCAAAACCTATATATAATTGATGCATGCAATTAAATACATCTACAATCATCATCAATTTATGCTCTGTTCCAAGCCATAAACACCTAGATATTATCATACTTGGCTGACAGATGAGACATCATTTGAAAGAGCATGATAGGAAAGACAGACTAAACCAGCCTGCCTCTGTAGTATCTGCCTATTGTCCTGGAAATTTCTATCCAAAGTCTTTTTATTATCTCCTAGCATTTAATAACCTTAACTGCCAGTATCAAGGTCTTTCTAAACATGTGTCACCAAATATTGTGGATCGTCTTTCTATATAAAATTTTCAGACCAGTTGATTACGAAGGTTGCATAGATCCTATATGAAAGCCTGGGGAGGGTACCAGCATTATAAGAAAGTAAGAATATAGGAAAGCATTCATCACACAGACATTAGATAAGGAAATATAAAATGATGTTTAACTCTAATGGGCTAAAATCCTACGAGACTTCTAACTAAACTTTGAAGCTAAGGAGGGACTCCCAGAAGAGTGTCACAATCTATTAAAACCATCAAATACTGACTATTCTAAGAAAGAGCATCAGTGATCTCATTGTCCAGGTGACAAGCAAAGGATGGTTTTCAGAGATTAGTAAAATCAACTGGCAACACTTTAGAATATATATTAAAGTCCCATCTTACTCTTGGTTGATTAAAAAATAGAACATGCTTTTTTTTTCCAAAATAAAAGTTCAGTGCAAGATACAGGGAAGAGAAAAAGTAGTCTCTGGAGAAAGAAAAAAGTATAAAAAAGGAAGGGTTTGGTGATAGCTTGTAAAAATGAATAGAGCAATGGAGCTAAGCAATAACACGGAAAGAGGGTAAATTTTGATATATCATATTTTGGCCAGCATTGGAAGTTGGCTTCCTGGGAAAGAGACAAAGATCACCCTGGGGAGTAATAAAGGCAAAGAAGTGGAGAAAGAAAATACGCTGTGCATAGTTTCATAGTTCGAAATCTGAGTTTAATTTTTAAAAAGTCAGGTTTCGTAAGACAGAGATATACAAAAGCAAATAAAATTTCTTTAACATACAACTGAATATATATGAAACTCTGTTACTCTTGTTTTTTATTAAGTCCAATCTCAAGTTATTTGATTCTAGATTTCACTACACAATACACATTTTAAAGCCAAAATAATCTCCCCTCAGCATTTTCAGGAAGACTGAGAAAATGTATATAAAGCACTGTGTAGCCATACTTATTTTTTTAATGCTGATAAATCTGAAGAGAAATTTATGAGTGTATTATTCAATCACATGGGTTCAGCATTATCAGGAAATGAAATCTGTATACACCGTTAATACAGAATGAACATCCTTACAGTTCAGATTGCCAACTGTCAGCAACCAAAACATCTAAATGCACCTATCTCTGCTTTTACAATTCCTACCTTCCTACCACTTTCCTCATCCCCTCCTCCACTTTGCGTGTATTTTTTCATCTCTTCTCCCATGCTCCCAACTACATTTTCACTCCAGGTGCATTTCCTGTTTCAGGCTGGGGGCATCCAGTTCTTTCCTGATAATCTGTGTTGACAATAATGGTCAGCCATTGTGTAGGTGGTGTTGTTCAGTCACTAAGTCCTGCAAGACTCTTGCAACCTAATGGACTGCAACACACCAGGCTTCCCTGTCCTTCACCGTCTCCCAAAGTTTGCTCAAACTCATGTCCATTGAATCATCTTCTGCTGCCCCCTCTGTCTGCCGGGAGGACAGAGGAGGAGATGGTTGGATGGAATCACTGATTCCTTAGACACAAACTTGGGCAAACTGCAGAAGGTGGTGAGGGACAGAGAAGCCTGGTGTGCTGCAGTCCCTGGGCTCGTAAAGAGTCGGATACAACTTGGTGACTGAACAACAAAATTGCTTTTAAATGTTTCTCTGAAGATTTCTTCCTCATTTATTACAACCTAGTCCTCCCCCACAAGTTTGTAGCTAATAATATAAATTAGTAGTTCTCTAAGGTTTTGGGTGGTTGACAGCAAGATCAAAAATATTTTCATAAGAATGCTAAGGCTTTAGTTACTATCCTTACTTTCATTTTCCCTCAAGTACATCAAGAAGCTTTCCGAAAGCTACATGAGGTGTGATATGACAACAGACTGAATCTAGAAGCAGCTATGACAACTCCAGTATCTTCTACTAAAATAAATCTCATGAAGAGATTTTCAGGTGAAAACAATGCCGCTTATCTTGCTGTTATTTATCATTTTAGAAAGCATTATGATTTTCATTGAAAATATCATATATCTTAACATGTAATGAATTGACAATCATTTTTAAACTGAATGAATACATAATGATTTTGATGTATCCCTGTATTAGTTACTTATATGGTTAGATATCAATAGGTAGAACCCGTGTATACAGAAGCTCTTTGGGTTCTCAATTCTTTGTAAAAATAAAAAGTAATCAAGAGATAAAACATTTAAGGAGTACTTTTCTAAATCTTTCCTTTTTGTAGGTGCTCTATTTGCGCACTTAGTGAATGAACCCTCATTTTATACTGGGGCATTTGTTGATTTTGTGACTGTGAATTTCTTCACCTTTTGTTTCAAAGTATTCCAGTAAAATACAGACCCTAAAATATACATACCTTTGATTCAGCAGCCCTATTTCTGGGCATCTAGTTCGAGCTTCCCTGGTGGCTCAGACATTTAAGAATCTGCACGCAATGTGGGAAACCCAGGTTCAATATCTGGGTAGGAAGATCCCTTGGAGAAGGGAATGGCAATCCACTCCAGTATTCTTGCCTGGAGAATTCCACTGACAGAGGAGCCTGGCGAGCTACAGTGCATGGGGCTGCAAAGAGTCAGATGCAGCTGAGCTACTAACACACACACAGTCTAGGGAAAGCAAATTGTGTCAGAGAAGAAAAAGTGTAGTAACTGTATTAACTGGAAAAGACTAGATTGATCCTCTTGTAACAAAGAAATACAAAATATCAGTGAATTTACACTTGAAAGATTTAAGATTTATTTATGCTACATGCCCACAAGGAGGCAGGTGGACTTTGCTCCGTGGGGGCCAAGAAAAAGCATAAGAACTATTGTAAATACTAAACAATTTACAGATATATGAGGCCAGTTGTGCAAAAAATAAAGCACTAACGCACTTATTATTTTAAGATAATACTCACATGCCACATTACTGTTATGATAAAAACATAAAAACTAGATTGCTTTACGGGAAGAGGATTAGAAAGAAGTCATAGAAAAATAAGTTTTTTTAAAAGACAATTTAAAATGGAAGTCTGTATTATTGTCAATTGCTTAATGTCCTATTTCATCAACCTAAATATCTCATTTTCTTTCTCTTTGCATAATATTCTGTAAAGTGTACTCCTACTTGTATTTTACGTCAGTTAAAATTTTAAGAGAAATGTATTTTAGACAGATTTTGGATGACATTCAAAAATAACATTTTTGCAAAGTTACTTTGACAAATAATTAGATATGAAATATGTATTTAAGTTTCAGACTGGTGAGTGCAGCTGAGCAGATTTTTTAAGCCAATAAAGCACCAGTAAATTGTGTAGATGACAGATCTAAAAGTTTATAACATTTTTCTTCAGTCTATTGTAGATATAAGGGAAAGTGGTTGACATATTTTTGAACAGTAGTAAGTTTTTCAAAACATCAGATTTTCAATTATTTTTTAATCTAAAATTCTACTTTTAAAGTGGAAGGAAAATATCTACAGAAGGTTTTTCCTGAGAGTGTGAATATATGCGTTAGTTGCTCAAATCTGAGAGTAATGCACTCGTCACAGGCACATAAAAATATATAAACCCCCAACATTCTTGATTTCCAAATCATTTTTTTCTTGTTTCAAACCACCCTGATTAAGGATGATTTATTGCCCAAAAATGATCTTTTGAAGATGCCATTGACATAGCCCTCCAGGACTTGGAGATTTTGTATATATTGATTCATACGATCTGAAATCTGGCTTCCACAGGGATGAATTCGCCCAGCAAACAAAACTGCAGTACAAATAATACTCCAAGATTCTGTTTTTTATTTCCTCATTGTTGTTTTTGTTGTATGAGAAGACCCAATTTATAAAATGTTAGCTATGCCTACTGAGACTGTCTCTGCGTTGTGATATTTAGTAATCAAAGCAGTGAAAAATGACAGAGCTATGCATGATGAGAGGCATAATCAGAGAGCTCAAAGTGAATTATTTAAAAAGCTATTCCATACTACTCAGCCATAAAAAAGAATAAAATGATGCCATTTGCAGCAATAGAAATGGACTTAGAAATTATCATGCTAAGTGAAGTAAGCCAGAAAGAGAAGGGCAAAGGCCATATGATATGTCTTACATCTGGGATCTAAAACATGCCACAAATGAACGTGCCTAAAACACAGAAACGAACTCACAGACGGAAAGAGCTAACTTGTGCTGGTCAGGGTGGAGGGGGTTGGAGGAGGGAAGATTTGGGAGTTTGAGGTTAGCAGATGCAAACTGTTATATACAGAATGGATAAACAGTGAAGTCTTACCATTTACTACAGGGAGCTTTACTCAATATCCTGTGATAGACCATAAGAGAAAAGAATATTGGAGAGAATACATACACATGTACACACACTCACACACACGCACTCACACACACACACACACACTCACACACACACACACACACACAGGCTTCCCAGGTGGTGCTGGTGGTAAAGAATCTGTCTGCCAATGCAGGAGACATAAGAGACTTGGGTTCAATTCCTGGTTCGGGAAGATCCCCTGGAGGAGGATATGACAACCCACTTCAGTATTCTTGCCTGGAGAATCCCATGAACAGAAGAGCTGGTCTGGCTGGGGTCCATGGGGTCGCCAAGAGTCAGACTGAAACAACTTAGCATACATGCCATATGTATATGTATATATTTGTATATATATGTCACTTGATTGTACACCAGAAACTAATACAACATTGTACATTAACTATACTTCAACAATTTTTTAAAAAGACTACTTCACTGTGGTTTAGGTGACAAAAAAAGAAGTGAACTTAGAGTATGGAGACATAGATTCACAATGTAGGAGATGATTTTCACAGGACCTCTAAGCAAGTCTGTTCCAAGACAGAAGGATGGCGCCTCCATGCCCTCCCTATGTGAATACAGCAGCTCTCGTGGGCACCGTCAATCGCTACACCCAAACTAGTACCACTTCTTCCCTGCTTCAATATGCTTCAACTGAAGAAAAGCCTTCCGGAAAAAAGCAATCATGAAGCAAAAGAAACTTTAAGATAATATTCTAAATCTAAATAAATATATGCAAACAAACGTTTGAGGATAAGGGAAAAAATACCATGACAAAATAAAAAACTAAGAATAGATTTTCTTTTTAAAGTAAGAAATGAAGAATTGACTTCTGTAGGAAAGAAACAAACAAGAAAAGATAAAGTAATTTTAGAAATGAAGGCTGCTAAGTCACTTCAGTCGTGTCTGACTCTGTGCGACCCCATAGACGGCAGCCCACGAGGCTCCCCCATCCCTGGGATTCTCAAGGCAAGAACACTGGAGTGGGTTGCCATTTCCTTCTCCAATGCATGAAAGTGAAGTTGCTCAGTCGTGCCTGACCCTCAGCGACCCCATGGACTGCAGACTTCCAGGCTCCTCCATCCATGGGATTTTCCAGGCCAGAGTATTGGACTGGGGTGCCATTGCCTTCTCTGGAAATGAAGCTTAGACTATAAGATTTACAGGACAAAATTGATTTAAATGAAATATAATAAGGACCACTGAAGAAACTAAAATAAGAAGAAGAATGAAAATGAAATTTTAAGAAATGAAGTTTAAAATAGTCATCAAGGGAAGGGGTGCCAAAGTAGAAAGTACAAAAGAAATAATACACATATTATTCATGTCTCTGGGAGGAAACACAAAATAACTGAACAGGCTATTATTTAAACATGAACAGAGAAAAATGTTTGAAATGAAAGATAACTAGGGGCTTCCCTGGTGGCTCAGATGCTAATAAATCTGTCTGCAATTTGGAAACCTGGGTTCAATCTCTGAGTCAGGAAGATACCCTGGAGAATGGAACTCCAGCATTCTTGCCTGGAGAATCCCATGGAAGAGGAGCCTGGCGGGCTACAGCCCATGGGGTTTCAAAGAGTCAGACATGACTGAGCAATTACCACTAACAAACTCTGAAAGAGCTTACCCTGTAATCCAGAAAAATTAACCCTGAGAGCTCTCTAGTAAAACTATGAGATTCTAAAAGGAAATCTTTAAGCCCTGCAGGTACAAAGATGAAATGATTAACATGGCAAAAGATATATAGAAGGTATATCACAGTAAAACAACAGGACAAATAAATTTATAAAGTCATGTCCAAATGTATTCATAATAAAATAAGTGCAAATCAAAATAACATTCAGATGCTAGCTTTAGGAACCATATTGGGCAAAATTGTAAAAGGTGTACAGTAGGTGCTCCATATCCTCAGATGTCACCTTCACAAATTCAACTAAACATGGGTCAAAAATAGTCAAGAAAAAAAAATTCCAGAAAGTTCCAAAAAGTGAAATTTTATTTTGATGCACTCCAGCAACTACTTACAGAGCATTCACCTTGTGCTAGGTGTTATAAGCAATCTAGAGGTGATTTAAAGTGTAGGGGAGGATATGGGAAAGTAATATGCAAATCTAACAGTTCAGTTCAGTTCAGTTGCTCAGTCATGTCCGACTCTTTGCAACCCCATGGACTACAGCACGCCAGGCTTCCCTGTCCAGCACCAACTCAGGGAGCCTACTCAAACTCATGTCCATGGAGTAGGTGATGCCATCCAACCATTTCATCCTCTGTCGTCCCCTTGTCCTCCCGCCTTCAATCTTTCCCAGCATCAGGGTATGTTCCAACGAGTCTGTTTGTCACAAAAGGTGACCAAAGTATCAGAGTTTCAGCTTCAGTATCAGTCCTTCTAATGAATATTCAGGACTGATTTCCTTTAGGATTCACTGGTTGGATCTCCTTGCAGTCCAAGGGACACTCAAGAGTCTTCTCCAACACCACAGTTGAAAAGCATTAATTCTTCAATGCTCAGCTTTCTTTATAGTCCAACTCTCACATCCATACATGACTACTGGAAGAACCATAGCTTTGACTAGATGGACCTTGGTTGGTAAAATAATGTCTCTGCTTTTTCATATGCTGTCAAGGTTGGTCATAGCTTTTCTCCCAAGGACCAAGCGTCTTTTAATTTCACGGCTGCAGTCACCATCTGCAGTGATTTTGGAGCCCCCCAAAATAGTCTGTCACTGTTTCCATTGTTTCTCCATCTATTTTCCATGAAGTAATGGGACTGAATGCCATGATCTTAGTTTTCTGAATGTTGAGTTTTAAACCAACTTTTTCACTCTCCTCCTTCACTTTCATCAAGAGGCTCTTTAGTTTTTCTTTGCTTTTTTTCACAATGTCAAGATGGTGAAGGAATAAGATGGGGACACCACTTTCTCTGCCACAAATTCATCAAAAGATTGTTTGAATGCTGAGCAACTTACACAAAACTACTTCTGAACACTAGCAGAGGACACAAGGCACCCAGAAAGGCAGCCCATTCTCTTCGAAAGGAGGTAGGACAAAATATAAAGACAAGACAAGTACTACACCAATATAAATAAGAGACTTGAACTTCAAAGACTTTGGTATCTGACAGGACCCTAAAACCAACCCCTCTGGACACTGAGGGATGATTGTATAAATCACAGTGTGGATGAGGTGATGGGAATCAGGCAGTCCCTTGTATGGCTGATGGATCTGTCAACAGTGGTGACCATTTTGGAGATCAATTTAACAGTGCCTAGCAGAATTTCTAAAGCATATGCCCTGTCTTTTGACAGTTCCCTGCTAGAATTTATAATATTTTCTACTCTCCACAGTGCTCTAAGAATGTTCTTTTCTTTCTGATAGCAGAAAGTCCTTGAGCAAAGGAATTGTCTGCTTATTCTCTGTCAAGTTTCTAGAAGAAGCTGGCACATACTTGGTGGTCAGTAATTTTATGGAATCAATGAACAAAACAATCAATTTTTGTATAGCATTGTTTGAATAGCAAAAGCTAAAAACAAATGTCCATTAAATAATGGTACCTCATATAAAGTAATGCAGAATGTTTTTTTTAATGAGAAGGATCTGTATGTCTGATCTCCTAGATTTATAGGTTAATGCAGAACAGTCTATTAACTATTTATTGAAAAAGTTTTATTCAATACTGTGTTTCAATAACATTTTAATTTTCTTTTTATTGTCCCTTCAACTTATAATGTGCTTCCCTGGTGGCTCAGGGGTAAAGAATTTGCCTGTCAATTCAAGAGACTCAGCCTCAATCCCTGGTTCCGGAAGATCCTCTGGAGTAGGAAATGGCAACCCACTCCAGTATTCTTGCCTGGGAAATCTCATGGACTGCGGGGAGCGAGCTCCGCCTCTGGCAAAGGTCATGAGGAAGGAGGCTTGGCATACGCAAAGGCGGGATCAAGCCTCAGGAGTCTCCCTGGAAATTCTCGAGCAATCTACCCCCAAAACCAGAGTCTGCCTACTTTCTGCTTTGTGCTTTCACCTACACCTCTGACTTTACGGGGGGCTGTCCCCCACTACCTCTCTGAAAAAAGTTAGCTTACAGCTCCAGTTAATAATTCCTGGGTGTGACAGTGTTTAACTTACAAACTCCTTTGGAAATCCTCTAGCCTGCCTGAATAGGTTTTTCCGGCCTCATGTGATTGTTCAGAGCCTCCCAACTGTGAGAGGCAGGAGATGTTCTAAACTGTCTAAACACAGATTCTTTTGAGTAGTTAAAAGATTGATTAGAAATTGTATTGGTGAAGGGATTTTCACTTGTTGGGCCAATGTTTGCTGCTAAGTTTCCATATCCCTTACCTGCTGTGTCCCTGGCAGTGTATTGATTAATATAATTGGTGTAAGTAGTAGCTTTAATGTTTGTAACCTGGGACCCTTGAGTTAATTCTTTTTCTTGTTATAGCCCACCACACCTTTGCTCTGTAGGAATGCAACTTTATCTAATGCTTTTGGAGGGTGGCTCCTGACCAATCACCTTTAGAGAAAAATAAGTTTTCTGAAGAAAAGGTCTTAAAATGTTAACAGGCCTCCGGGCCAGAAGATGATGCAAATCACCTAAGCTTTTGCATATGATAAGTTTGCAGGAAGAAAGCCTGGTTTGCTGCCTGACTCTACCCCTTCCCCCATTATCCTCTATGCATAACTTAAGGTATAAAAACTACTTTGGAAAATAAAGTACGGGCCTTGTTCACCGAAACTTGGTCTCACCATGTCGTTCTTTCTCTTACCTTCTGGCTGAATTATTCAGCCTCTTTTCTTCACTGAATTTTCCTACTGAGCTATCCTCATTCTATTACTCTTTATATCCTTAATTAACATTTAATTAAGCAATTGTTTCCTGATCTTCGCCTACGCCGTCTCTCCTTCGAATACCCTGGATCAGCCGGGGCTGATCCCCGGCAATGGACAGAGGAGCCTGGCGGCCTATAGTCCAGAGGGGTTGCAAAGAGTCAGACATGACTGAGCATGAATACACACACATACACACACACACACACACACACAAACACACACACGCAACAGCCTATAACCTGGGTTATTTCATTCTCAATCTTTGAATGAAGACTTGAACAGATCTTCACAACCTTCCTGGTCATTCACAGATGCTAAAAAGATTTCTGATCATTTTCAGACAATGACACTGTTGTTTCTGTATTAAAATCCCCAGACCAAAGTCATACTGACATAATTCTATACTGTTTCCCCATTAGCAACTCCCTCTATCTTTCAGACATGGGGTTCTGCAGGCAGTGGGAAGGTGGGGAAGAGCAATATCTGGAGCAAACTAAAAATTGGCATCTGCCTCTATAAAGATGGTCACAAACCACTGCAGATGCTGACCTTCAACACACCCTGAAAGGAGTTCAGAGTACAGATTAGGAATAAAGCACTGTGTGCCCTGGGAAAGCTTGGCAGAACAGGCTTTAAGACAGTTAGATATTTTCAGGAGAAGATTTTTATGAGCCCTGATTCTTGCATCTCCTCATCTAGAAAAGCACTAAAACCATTTGCAGTGATATCCATTCCTTGTGACTAACAGCCAACCTCTGCCAAAATATGTACTTGACTCCATGTACTCCCCTTCATTAAGATCATACGTATCTTGTCTTTCCCCCTTGACCTCTTCAGAGCAGTTTCAAAGCTATCTGAGATGCTGTCTCCTGGGCTATAGTCCTCAGAATGCCCCAAGTAAAACTTAACTCTCAGCTCACGTTGTGCATTTTTTTTCTTTTTCAGTCAACGCTGGAGGGGGCCAAGAGTGGTCATCCTGCCTCTCCCCAAGGCTGCCTCATTTTTCTTTCTTCTCCCTAAGTTGCTTGTGGCTATCTCATGGGGAGGATGGAGCCAGAGATGGAGGAGGGGAGAGGGTCAGACTCAGGAGCAAGCGAGGCTGTGCACTGTGACCGTGGCAGATGCCCCTGCTGAGCGCCTTCTCCCGTCTTCTTGGAGGCCCTCTTGTGCTTGGACTGGACGTGGCCCAGGTCCAGCTCTCCCCTCTAAGCTCCCTTGGCTACCCCTCCCTCAGTCCTCAGTCAGTGAGTCCAGCCCCAAGAAAGTGCATCTCCCCCTCCCAGCCCCACACCTTGAAATGCCTTCTTCTACTGGCCACCTACACCTACTGCATGTCCAAAAGGACCAATTCCTCACTGCTGTTTGTTGAAGTAAAAAGACTGATAGCCCATCTAACAGAGCTGAGCCTTTATATACAGAGTAAAATGCAGGAATGAAATTTATTTGGGGGCATTTTAAATGACCCAACTTTAAAAGTGATCTAAGACTTGATGCATTCTGCTGAAGTATTGGGAGTTTTGTTTAAATAAATTTCTTTTAAGCTATTTTTTTTTTTCTTTCAGGCTCAGTCAGGTTAAAACAATTGTTAAATATAATGCATTTAGCCAAAGTTGGCAGTTGTAACCAATGTATTGGGGGTGATAATCCATATAATTTTTAAAAACTGAAGAAATCTTTTATTTTTAACTGTCAGTTTACATTAATTCTAAAGTACAAATTTTGTTTTTTAAATTAATCAAAAGTACCAGGCACTATATAAGTTTAAAATTTTTATGTATGATAGTTTGATAAGGGCTTATAAAAATAAACACATGTACTTTTTATAATGCCAAACACTGAAATCTGGCATCAAGTCTAGTGGATATAGTTACAGAAGGAAGTGTGGGATGGTATATGTTAAAAATCTATTTTCAGCAACACTGCAATAACAAACAAAAAAATGTGTCTGAAATTCTTCCTTCTTATGAACAATCTCAGTCTGGACATCAACTCTCTAATATATTTTGTGTGTTCACCTGGTTACAAAGGCATGGTACAAGGTAGCGGTTTTAAATCACATTTAAAATCATTTTATTTATAGACTATTTGTAGCAACTAAGGGATACAGATTCAATTATTTAATAAAAGGACACACACACACAGGGAGGATTAACATATTTCTCACTGAGCCAAGAAGACCTCCTCTTTTTCTGGATTACATTCATATATCCAGAAGTGACCTGCTGATGAAAGAGTCTGTAAACAAGGAAGAGTATGATATTCCCGGGATAACTCTTTCTTTTTCTAAGAAAGTAGGGGTAAGCATATTAGCTGAGGTTATATGCAGCACAAAGGTATTAAGCAAACATGGAAATTAAATTTACAATGATGAGTACAAAGCTCTACAAATCTAACAGAACTGAGTATTATTTATTAAGCTAGATGACATAATATTTCATGAAGTAGAAATTTGGGGATGTATAGAAAGACAGTAACATAAAGAGGTTAAAAAAACTTACATTTATTAGTTCAGATTAAATGGGGAGAAAACAAGACACACAAAAAATTACACAAATCTAATTGATGCACTTATATAACCTACTCTATTTGTAATTATCTATGCACCTTCTTCCTGAAGGATGGCAAGGCAATCCATTCCAGTATTCTTGCCTAGAGAAACCCCATGGACAGAGTAACCTGGAGGGCTACAGTCCATGGGGTCACAAAGAGTCAGACACAACTTAGAAACTAAGCACGTGCACCTTCTTAGAAATTACCCATGAAACGTTTGAAAAACTTACATTATGCTAAAAATAAGGCTCACTATATTCTTTAGTAAAGCAGGAAAATAAGAAAATATGAAAAACAAATTGCTATAACTGTTAAAAATTTATTTATTTATTTATTTATTTTTACTTTACAATATTGTATTGGTTTTGCCATACATTGACATGAATCCGCCATGGGTGTACATGTGTTCCCTTTCCTGAACCATCCCTCCCACGGCCCTCCCCATACCATCCCTCTGAAGCATTGCAATTTTTTAATGGTAATGAAGAAACTCTAAGGCCAGAAGGAAATCAAACTGTATTTTAATAACACATAAAAAATAATGAAGAAGACATTATATTTTAGAAATTATTAAATGTCAACAAAGCAGTGCTCAGAGAAACACTTAAGGCCAAAATACATTTCATCATTTGGTAAAAGTGAATTAAAATAACTTAAGCATATAATTTTAAAAGTTAGAACTAGAACCACAAACCAAACCTGTGAGAATCACACAAATGAATTAATAAAGATTAAAGCAGAAAATAGTAGCAAAACAAAAATGTTCAGTAAGAACAATACAAACCTCCAGTGACTGTTTCTTCAGAAAAAAGTAATAAAAGAGAAAAGATCACGAGTAAAGAATTTTCTCAAAAGAAGAAAATGCTCACATATCATCCTATCCTATGTACACATGTATTCAAGAAAGAAATATTAAACTCAAGAAGCAAAATCCAGCAGTGCATTAAAAAAGTTATAAAACAAGTTAATTATTCCAAGAAAGTAGAAGTAGCTATTACATTTGGCAGTTTATTAATGCAATTCATATGTTAACATATTAAGTAGAAAAAAATTCTGAAAATGACAATAAAACCCCCATGAACCAGTGAAATTGCTCAATCATGTCCAACTCTGCGATCCCATGGACTTTAGTCTACCAGGCTCCTCCATCCATGGAATTTTCCAGGCAAGAGTACTGGAATGGGTTGCCATTTCCTTCATCCAGGCGATGTTCCTGACCCAGGGACCAAACCCAGGTCTTCCGCATTGCAGGCAGACACTTTACTGTCTGAGCCACCAGGGAAACCCAAATGAGCAGTAGAGAAATTGCTTAGAAATATTCAACACACATTTAAGAGAAGTTACAAATGAGGAAACTAAGAAACTTTCTTAAATTGATAAGTGTATTAATTAAAAATCTACAGCCAACACTTTAGTTAATGAGAAAAAAGTTGAAGCATTTATTTTAATGTCAGGAGTAAATCAAAGATGACCACTCTGGCTGAGTATCAGCATAAAAACACAGTAAGAACTATCCTATACAATAAAACAAAAAGCGATAAAAATATTTGCGATCGGAAGGGAAAAAGTGAAACTACCATTGTTATGACTAAAATGTTATTTAGGAGAGTATTAGAGACAAACTAAATTTATCTTAAATTTCAATAATTTTGCTGGTTACAAGATCAATGTAAAATAGGTAGCCTTATATAAAATGGCTGTAACAATTTGAAAATTTATTCAATAAAATAAAAATTTCATTCTGGCAGCAACATAAAATCAAAGTTACCTAAGTGTGAATCTATAATGATGCATAAATCTCCACGGAAGAAATCATAAAGTCCAGGTCATCACTGATCTTTTAATTTAATAGTTTGTCTAAATATTTATCTATTTGCATGCCATTGAAACCAAGGTATGTTTATTTGTAAAAGGACACTTTGTTGCAGGAAGAACTCATGGGCATATACCCGAAGAAAACCAGAATTTGAAAAGACACATGCACCCCCAATGTTCATTTTGTTGGTGTTCAGTTGTTATGTCCAATTTTTTTTGACCTCATGGACTACAGCACACCAGGCTACTCTGTCCTGCACTGTCTTCCAGAGTTTGCTCAGATTCATCTCCACTGAGTTGGCGATGCTATCTAAACAGCTTATCCCCTGGCATCCCCTTCTCCTTTTGCCTTCAATTTTTCCCAGCATCTGAGTCTTTTCCAATGAATCAGCTCTTAGCATTGGTTGGCCAAAGTAATGGAGCTTCAGGTTCAGCATCAGTCCTTCCAATGAATATTCAGGGTCAACTCCATTTAGGATTGACTGGTTTGATCACTTTGCTGTCCAAGAGAGTCTCAAGAGTCTTCTTCAGCACCACAATTCAAAAGCATCATTTCTTCAGTGCTCAGCCTTCTTTATGGTCCGACTTTCACTTCTGGAAAAACCATAGCTTTGACTATACAGAACTTTGTTGGCAAAGTGAGGTCTCTGCTTTTCAATACACTGTTTGTCATAGCTTTCCTTTCAAGGAGCAAGTGTCTTCTAATTTCATGGCTATAGTCACCATCCACAATGATTTTGGAGCCCTCCCCCCAAAAGAAAATCTGTCACCGCTTCCATTTTTTCCCCTTCTATTTGCCATGAAGGGTCACATCACGGTCTCAGTTTTTGAATGTTGAGTTTCAAGCCATATTTTTCACTCTCCTCTTTCACCCTCATCAAGAGGTTCTTTAGTACTTCTTCACTTTCTGCCATTAGAGTGGTGTCATCTACATATCTGAGGTTGTTGATATTTCTCTCAGCAATTTTGATTCCAGCTTGTGAATCATCCAGCCTAACATTTAGCTTGATGTACCCTGCACAATTGCACTCATCTTATGCGCTAGTAAAGTAATGCTCAAAATTCTCCAAGCCAGACTTCAACAGCACATGAACCATGAACTTCCAGAACTTCAAGCTGGATTTAGAAAAGGCAGAGGAACCAGAGATCAAATTGCCAACATCCGTTGGATCATCCAAAAAGCAAGATACTTCCAGAAAAACATCTATTTCTGCTTTATTGACGATGCCAAAGCCTTTGACTGTGTGGATCACAATAAACTGTGGAAAATTCTGACAGAGATGGGAATACCAGACCAGCTGACCTGCCTTTTGAGAAACCTATGTGCAGCTCAGGAACCAATAGTTAGAACTGGACTTGGAACAACAGACTGGTTCCAAATAGGGAAAGGAGTACATCAAGGCTGTTTATTGTCACCATGCTTATTTAACTTATATGCAGAGTACAACATTAGAAACGCTGGGCTAGAGGAAGCACAAGCCAGAATCAAGATTGCCAGGAGAAATATCAATAACCTCAGCTATGCAGATGACACCACTCTGATGGCAGAAAGTGAAGAAGAACTAAAGAGCCTCTTGATGAAAGTGAAAGAGGAGAGTGAAAAAGTTGGCTTAAAGCTCAACATTCAGAAAACGATGATCATGGCATCTGGTCCCATCACCTCATGGGAAATAGATGGGGAAACAGTGGAAACAGTGACAAACTTTATTTTGGGGGGCTCCAAAATCACTGCAGGTGGTGACTGCAGCCATGAAATTAAAAGATGCTTGCTCTTTAGAAGAAAAGTTATGACAAACATAGATAGCATATTAAAAAGCAGAGAGATTACTTTGCCAACAAAGATTTGTCTAGTCAAAGCTATGGTTTTTCCAGTAGTCATGTATGGACATGAGAGTTGAACTATAAAGAAAGCTGAGTGCCGATGAATTGATGCTTTTGAACTGTGCTGTTGGAGAAGACTCTTGAGAGTTCCTTGGACTTCAAGGAGATCCAACCAGTTCATCCTTAAGGAAATCAGTCCTGAATATTCATCGGAAGGACCGATGCTGAAGCTGAAACTCCAATATTTTGACCACCTGATGCAAAGAAGTGACCCATTAGAAAAGACCCTGATGCTTGGAAAAATTGGGTGGGAGGAGAAGGGGACAACAGAGGATGAGATGTTTGGATGGCATCACTGACTCAATGGACATGAATGTGAGTGAACTCCTGGAGTTGGTAATGGACAGGGAAGCTTGGCATGCTGAAGTCCATGGGGTCACAAAGAGTTGGACATGACTGAGTGACTGAACTGAACTGAACTGATGTATATGCACCACCCTTATGGCAGAAAGCAAAGAGAAACCAAAGAGCCTCTTGATGAAAGTGAAAGAGGAGAATGAAAAAGCTGGCTTAAACTCAACATTGAAAAAACTAAAATCATGGCACCCAGTCCCATCACTGCATGTCTAATAGATGGCAAAACAGTGAAAGCAGAGACTAGACACTTGCTCCTTGGAAGAAAAGCTGTGACCAACCTAGATAGCATATTAAAAAGCAGAGACATTACTTTACCAACAAAGGTCTGTCTAGTCAAAGCTATGACTTTTCCGGTTGTCATGTATAGGTGTGAGGGTTGGACCGTAAAGAAAGCTGAGCACCAAAAATTGATGCTTTTGAACTGTGGTGTTGGAGAAGACTCTTGAATGTCCCTTGGACTGCAAGGACAACCAACCAGTCCATACTAAAGGAAATCAGTCCTGAATATTCATTGGAAGAAGTGATTCTGAAGCTGAAGCTCCAATATTTGGCCATCTGATGCGAAGAACTGACTCATTGGAAAAGACTCTGATGCTGGGAAAGATTGAATGCAGGAGGAGAAAGGAATGACAGAGGATGAGATGACTGGGTAGCATCACCTACTCAATGGACATGAGTTTGAGCAAGCTGCAGGAGTTGGTAATGGACAGAGAAACTTGGTGGGTGTGCTGCAGTTCGTGGGTCACAAAGAATTGAACACGGCTGAACAACTGAACAGTGTGGGAGCCACAAGAGAGGTGGGTTCAATCCCTTGGTCAGGAAGATCCCCTAGAGGAAGGCATGGCAATCCACTCCAGTATTCTTGTCTGGAGAATCCTGTGGACAGAGAAACTTGACAGGCTACAGTTCATGAGGTTGCAAAGAGTTAAGACTGAAGCAACTTAGCATGGCAAGGTAGTCTCTCAAAAATTGAGATCTCTTAAAAAATAGTCTATTCCAAAAATGTTAATAACAGTGAATGTTCAAGAAAGAGGTTGGGTAATTGAATTTTATTTACATAAATTACTTTATAAGACTCCTGCCTTAGTGTGCTTTGACCACAAATAATATATTGATAATAATTTGGTAATTTGGACAGGAATTTATTAGTCTCAAATACTCTTGCTCAAAAATTACAACTGATACAATGGCATTACTAATTATTTTTATGTTCAGTTTCCTAATGTTGGAATATTATTTTTGAAGCCATGAAAAAAAAATTTCTTCTTAAAAAATTATTTTTTCCCCACAGAAATAACCTGAAATAATAGTGAGAACAAAGGTATTAAAGGTTCATACTTTAGGAACAATTCTAGTCAATTTATATTTACTTGATTGGTTTTATGGTCTTCTGGTTTGATTTATAATTCAGAGACAATTTTGGATTTCTCTGGAAAGGAAATAAATTTAAAACATCCTCTTGAGATGCTAAGTCTTAATGTTAGTTCCTCAGTCATGTCCAACTCTTTGAGACCCCACAGACCATGTAGCCTGCCAGGCTCCTCTATCCATGAAATTCTCCAGATAGGAATACTGGAGTAGCCATTCCCTTCTCCAGGCGATCTTCCAGACCCAGATATCAAACCTGTGTTTTCCACATTACAGGTAGATTCTTTAGAATCTGAGCCACCAGGGAATCCCTCTTTTGAGATAAGATGATACCTATGACATAGTCTATTCTAGCTATTACATGTCACCTGTTGATGACAGTGAAAACAAAATATTCTAAAGTATTTTTATGAATCATAAATCTTAAAGTTCAGAATATTCACATCCTAGGACTCTCAAAGTAGCAACCCCCACCTTGTATAGTGCAGTCTTATGGAGTTTACCATAGTGTGCAAACATCAAAATGATGTGGGACTTATTCAAGGGGCAGCTTACAGGTTTCTAGAATATAAATTAAAAACAATTACAATCAGATGGAATATATATTGAATGGTGATAAAATACTATACCCATAAGTGATTCTGATGAAACTGAAACTTGCTAAGTTTTTTCAGTCATCAGTCCTGAAGAATCTTATGAAGAATCTTCATGAATCTTCACATGAAGAATGTGAATAAAAGAAGGTTCATTCACACTATCACGTAACAACTTAGACAGGTGGGATGGGGTCAAAGGTGGGAAGGAGGTTCTAGAGGGAGAGGACATTTATATACTTATGACTGATTCACTTGGTTATATGGTAGAAACCAATACAACTTTGTAAAGCAATTATCTTCCAATCAAAGACAAATTAAACTGTATAATAAGAACAAAACCACACCACAGGTGTTCATCTAAAAATGCATACCTTTAAATTAGAATTTTCTACAAATAAAAGTGATTCATCTCCTAAAAAAGGGTGATTTGCCTCAATGAACTAATATCATATTTTATGGACCATTCATCAGTCTTCTCATATCTGTGCAGAATTCTGTTCAAATCACCCTGGAATTTTTAAAAACTAAAACACCAAATCCATAACTTTATTTACAAAGGCATTTAAAATTCTAATTATAGAACACAATGTTCGGTTGATTTTTTTGGTCAAATTAATTAGTACAAAAAAGCCGAGGAGAGGTATTATTATATTATGACAGCACTATTACATAAACATGTAGAAATAAGCACACACCTGATTTTGATGAATGAGTTGAGAAATAAAGAGAAATATAAGCTCTGTGGAGAGAGGCTTATTCACATTTTCTAAAACATAGACTATGTCTTGATAATATTACAGAAAAGGATACTTTCTAAATGTTTTTTTTTTTTTACAATTTTGTGTTTACAAATTTACAGTGTTGTGTTAGTTTTGAGAAAAGGATACATTTAATAAATTATCATCTCTAGAATAATATAGTAAAAAGTTTTCAAAGAGAATACCTATAAAACATGCTAAAATGATAACTAAAATTTTACTAGCTATCTTGAACAAAGTGACATGATCCCCCTTGTCTTAATATCATGTATTAAGATACTGGTGTTCAGTTCCTGAGACCACTCTTCAAATTCACCTCTGCACTGCCTGATTGCTTCGGATGGGCAATTTCTACGTGACTCACAGGCATCTACAAAAATCAAGAGTTCCTTTGTTACAACTCAGAACCAGGAATCAATTCTTTGACACACAGAAAGGAGTGCCGCCTCTAGCCTTCCAAAACTTATGCTGCTTCAGTGATTACAAGTTAATTGATCTTTTCTCCTCTGTGAAAAACCGGTCTAAATCCATGGTTTTCTCTAAGGATGCTATAATGAGAAATGTTCTTGTCTCTTTGGAAGTACGTATTTTAAGCCAATCTGAAAAAGATTTTAAGAGTAAAAGCCTCCATCATTTCAAATATACAGTTAATTTTCTCAATAATTGTATTCAAATCCAACCTTAGAAATATTTTCCTCACAAGGTATTTTTTAAATGAAGCTTTAAAAAAAGGAACAACCCACAAGAGTATAAAACTCAGAATTTTAGTGTTTTCTCTCGTGCTTCTTTGGTGAAAAGAAACGAAATGGAGGTGGTGGAGAGTTTTTTCTATTGAGAACTTGGGTGTGAGATTTATATATTTGTTTCCTTCCTTTGAGCAGTAGCAGTAGAAGGAAAGCTATCAAGAAAACTCCTTGTACAGAGTTTCATGTGAGAGAATTTAATCTGAGTACCAAATAGAATCAGGCTTGCAAGTGTCTGACATTTCTGCCCCAGGGCTGTTTTTAAACAATTTTCCCCTTTCCTGTCAGTGAAATTTGGCACACAGCTCCACATACTCCCTTATGATGAATGAAAGAGGGATAAATAAAGGTCATCTTCTCACCTAATTAGATGTCAGAAGTGAAATCAACAAAATAAAGCAAAAGTGACTCCAATGTGGAAAAAAATATTTCACATGTAAATTTTATATTATTTGGACTCAGTTCTTCATAAAATTAACTCTATTCACACATATGATGGATTAGAATTGTTTGGTTTTATGTGAATTATCCAAATCTTGATATTTTCATTTAGAAATATGTGTGAACGTTAGCAGTGCTGGAATTTCACCTTTAATAATATTTGCAGGAAAAAAAATTTAATTCTATGATTCTGTTAAAAGGAAATAATGCAACCATATGTAAAATGTGTAAATGACTTTTCAGAAATGACTCCAACTGAAATGTTTCAAATGTTTTAAATAAGGCCCTTAAACAGAACATGTTCTGTACCCCGTAAAACAAAAATTTCTCTGATATTTGTTTAGAGAAATTTTTACCTGTTTATTTCAATGACAGGATGACATCTTCAAAGAAATATCCTTTGGGGACTTTCCCGGTTTTCCGGTGGTTAAAACTGTGTTTCCAGTGAAAGAGGCATGGATTTGATTCCCAACTGGGGAGCCAGGATCCCACATACCAAGTGGTGTGGCCAAAAATAGAAATCAAAATTTAAGAAGTATCCTTCCAGCTAATGATGTAACCAAGTTAAATTACTTACTATCAGCTTTCATTTTTTATTAAAACCTACTCACATACATTTGCATGCAAACACCATACATATAGGTTCATGTAAGCTTTTACCATCAAAATAATCTAAAGCTGTGATCTTATTAACAGGAAAACTGAAGACATTAAATGACTTGAACTTGTATCCTGATAGCTACTAACAGAAACAAAAAATGTAATAAACTTCTTGTGTGATGTTTGCTTTACTGTTCAAATAGGAAATGCATCCTACCAATGAAACGCTTGCTATTTTGGTGCTGGCTGATAAGTGTTAACAAGAATAGTTTGCTTCATGCTATTTCCCTTTTGTATTTGCTTTACTTCAAAGTATTTCACAAACATCTTGAAAATGAAACTATAAATTGTCTAATGTCAGAGATGGAGAAAATAAGACAGGGAGAAATTTAAGGAAAGTTTCATCAATAACTAAAGATTCAAGCAAGAATTACAGCTTAGATCTCTTGAAAAGAAATTCAGTTCTCAGCTACCTATCAGATAGTATCACTATTTGTAAAATAAGCTTCTGTTTAACATCTCTCTTGTTGAAGAATCTAATTTGCCTGGTTCACTTTCAATAGATTGTACCATTGTTTTATTAAGGTTCCATGTAATAATAGAAGCAAAGACCATCAAAATAAACATAGTATCTC
The DNA here is from genome assembly GCF_002263795.3 of Bos taurus. Taxonomy (NCBI): domain Eukaryota; kingdom Metazoa; phylum Chordata; class Mammalia; order Artiodactyla; family Bovidae; genus Bos; species Bos taurus. The sequence continues at coordinate 61,170,710 of NC_037347.1, forward strand.
TCACTTTATTTGATAATTCCTTTTTATGCATACCAAACTATGTAACCTTTCTTTAAAGTAAAATTTTAAGTGGACCAAATGTACTGACCCCTTTCTTGAATACTGGCATAACATTAATGGAATTAATGGTGTTTCACGCCATTATCAGAGTATTCATAGAGTAGCGCATTAAGACGGGAGGTTACAGAGATCTAAAAATAATAATGAGCAATCAGTACAAAACCATATTTAGATTCCCAGGTGTAACACTGCAATATCATCTGAATCCAATTCCTGAAGGAATAGGACACATTTACAGCAATTAAACAATACTCCCTTTGATCTCATGAAATGGTGAAAATCTGTTTTTGCAATCAGCAGCAATTATTGGTCCATTATCCCATTTTTCCTCTGAGGATTGTACATGATCTTGGACCTCCTTAAACACATGAGCTTCCAAAACTTCAGCCTTAAGGGATTAGCCATCATCGTGTAAAGAGAGCTTAGTAATGGCCCATAATGAAATAAAGGCAGCGCAACCTCAGGACAGGTTCCCTGAATATTTAAGTAAGTATATAAAATTATTAAAACCATTCTGAAAATGCATATCATAAAATACAACCAAATATATACTGCTTAGGTCAGCATAAATAATATTATCTAGAGCTGGAACAGAAATCACAAATTATAAAAACCAAGGAGCTGCCTAATTATATTTGCTTTCAGGGACATCACCAGGGATCAAAATAGCAACAGACAAAATAAATTTATCAATCTAATACACAGGGAGATAAGACATAGTAGGAAATGATTAATAACAGCAGTTTACATTTTCACTTGAAGGATTTCAAACTACTTTGTAAACAATAAAAATACACCCTAAAAAAAAAAAAAAAAAAGCTATCAAGCAAGTGCCTTTCATATGCAAAACACTAGCCTCAGAGTTGTAAGCAGAATTCTACCTGCCAAGAAATTTAGTGAGGTGGCCTGACAAGTAATGGCTTCAAGGTGAAATGTGATTAACATCCTGTAAGTGGGGCAAACCATACTGGACAGTTATAGCCACTTAAATCACTCTTGGCTGGAGTAGCCGGGGAACATTTAATAAAAAAAAAAAAAGTAACATTTCATCTGACTTTTGTCCTTTCTGGGGGGAATCTTAAAGATACTTGGACAAGTTACATTTATGCCAATGCATTTTCTGATCCAGGACAAGGTGGAAAAGAATCCTCAAGACCAGTACACCTCCCTGTCTCTCTGTTCCTGGCTATTTTGAAAAAGTATGAAGACATTTATCCTAGAAAGGATGCATAGCTACTGTTCTCAAGCCAATAGGTGTATGGTGGTGAATAACAGCATCCTTTGGTTGACAATGGCTAAAAGATTGCTTTGTTCTCCCCTATGCTATACTATTTGATCATCCTTGAGACAAAGGTGAGAATGATTTTTTTTTTCTGTTGAAGTATAGTTGATTTACAAAGTTGTGCTAATTTCTGCTGTACAGTAAAGTGATTCAGTTATGCATATAAATGCCTAGCCATTTCCACATTTCCTGGAATGTGATCCCACTGGTTAAAAATTCCCAAGATGGAAAACAATCCAAGATATCATAGCTATGCATTTTGTTTTTACCCAAGAGCTTCCTCTCCAGATATTGATCCAGCTGACTCTCATCTCTCCCTCGAGCTAGCGGTGTTCAAAATCATTACTGGGTGTGGTAAATGACAGTTCCCAGCATATGAGAAAATACAAGCTTTGTTAGGAAAGCTAAAATTTCTCTTCACGGCGCTATCAAACTTACCCATTTGCTTTACAGAGTAATATTCTGGTTAACTAACATTTAATTAAACAACCCTTTGGAACATTTCTTTCTTACTAAGCTAAAAAAGAAAAAAGATGGAACCAATCTGCATATTCTGTTTATGTCAAAGTAAAACATAGATCTCACCAGATAGTCTCTAAAGTGATAACTTAAAAGCTCTTCCTTATGATGCTTTCCACAGTAAGCAAGTGTTTATTCTTGAAATCAGATCAAGTAGAAACATATGTCTTATCCCACTTTCTTCTCTTTCTGTCACTGCAGAGTTAAAGCTATTTCTTACAACTTTAATTTCTAATGTTTATCACAGCTAGGGCAAAATATTTAAAGCACATGTTTATATTATTGTGCCAATTAATTTCTAGTTTTTATCCACAGTGTTGTTTTTTTCTGTACCTATTTTGAAGGAGCTAAATGAAAGGGTAGGGGGAAAATGGTGATAAATTCAATGATACTCAAGATTCTGTTATCTAACTAGATTAAGATGCTCCCTGTAGCAACTGGGAGTTTGGGATTAACAGATGCAAACTAGTATAAATAGGATGGATAAACAGCAAGGTCCTACTGTAGAGCACAGGGAACTCTATTCGATATCCTGGGATGAGCTCTAACAGAAAAGAAAATGAAAAAGAATAGATTCATGTATATCTGAGTCATTTGCTATACAGCAGAAATTAAACACAGCATTGTATATCATTTTTACTTAAATAATTTTTTTAAAAGATGCTCATTGTAACTGATACCAAAATCTCTCCTGAAATTATTCCTCATCTTTAGCATGGTGTTTTCCCTTAATTCCATGGAGAAAACCCTATAATTCATGCAAGATTCACCTCACATCCAAACTCTGTTCAAAATATCCAGTATAGAAGTTAACCACTGTGATACTGGAGCATCTAATTTTGCCCTGATCATAGCTTCATTTTGCCACTAACACTGCATGTTTTTCGATTTCTACATATAAGTATATTGATTCAATTATTCAATGTTGTTATTTAATAAATGCTGTCCATTATCCTAAATTCTGTAAAGAAAGAAAGATGAGTCAGACTTGGATATGTAACTTCAATTTTTTCTATCAGTGAAACTTTGGACATGTGCCTAGATAAATTTGATGTGGAGCTGAAAATGTGAAATAACATGAGAAGCCCAGATTAAGAGTTACAGGAGCTCATAAATAGGAAAAGAGGGTAAGAGAAGATGATGATGAAGAGTGTAGTGTACCACATGGCTACACAGTTTGGGCTTCACTCCATAAAATAAAAGGAATAAGTGAAGTTTTTCAATGGCACAGTTAAATGGCCAGGTATAGCCTTAAGGAAAATTAACCTGACAGCAATGATTATATTGGATCTGGCTGAGCATGGCTAGAACGTGAGAAAGCATTACACCATGTGAAATTTAATGAGAACCTAAGTTAGATAAGTGTTGGTGAAAGAAAAGAGAAAGAAATAGACGCAAGATCAATGTTAAAGGTAGATTTAGCTCACCCAGATGCTGATGATGAGATATTGGAGGTAGGGGGTGGGAAACAGTATTCAGGGAACTAAACTACTGAAAGGTTTATGAGAAAAAGAATCAAACATAAAAGAAAGGAAACCTAGTCTGGACAAGGTGAGAATTTAAGATTGGATACCCAAGAATGAAGGTCAGTAAGATTGCACCCAATTTTAGGATACATGTACACAATTTCATTAAACATACATCACAGCAGGATCCTCTATGACCCACCTCCCAGAATATTGGAAATAAAAGCAAAAATAAACAAATGGGACCTAATTAACCTTAAAAGCTTCTGCACAACAAAGGAAACTATAAGCAAGGTGAAAAAACAGCCTTCAGAATGGGAGAAAATAATAGCAAATGAAGCAACTGACAAACAACTAATCTCAAAAATATACAAGCAACACCTGCAACTCAATTCCAGAAAAATAAATGATCCAATCAAAAAATAGGCCAAAGAACTAAATAGACATTTCTCCAGAGAAGACATACAGATGGCTAACAAACATATGAAAAGATGCTCAACATCACTCATTATCAGAGAAATGCAAATCAAAACCACTATGAGGTACCATTTCACGCCAGTCAGAATAGCTGCGATCCAAAAGTCTACAAGCCATAAATGCTGGAGAGGGTGTGGAGAAAAGGGAACCCTCTAACACTGTTGGTGGGAATGCAAACTAGTACAGCCACTATGGAGAACAGTGTGGAGATTCCTTAAAAAACTGGAAATAGAACTGCCTTATGACCCAGCAATCCCACTGCTGGGCATACACACTGAGGAAACCAGAAGGGAAAGAGACACGTGTACCCCAATGTTCATCGCAGCACTGTTTATAATAGCCAGGACATGGAAGCAACCTAGATGTCCATCAGCAAATGAATGGATAAGAAAGCTGTGGTACATATACACAATGGAGTATTACTCAGCCATTAAAAAGAATACATTTGAATCAGTTCTAATGAGATGGATGAAACTGGAGCCTATTATACAGAGTGAAGTAAGCCAGAAAGAAAAACACCAATACAGTATACTAACGCATATATATGGAATTTAGAAAGATGGTAACAATAACCCTGTATACGAGACAGCAAAAGAGACACTGATGTATAGAACAGTCTTTTGGACTCTGTGGGAGAGGGAGAGGGTGGGATGATTTGGGAGAATGGCATTGAAACATGTATAATATCATATATGAAATGAGTCGCCAGTCCAGGTTCGATGCACGATATTGGATGCTTGGGGCTGGTGCACTGGGACAACCCAGAGGGATGGTATGGGGAGGGAGAAGGGAGAGGGGTTCTGGATGGGGAACATGCGTATACCTATGGCAGATGCATGTTGATGTATGGCAAAACCAATACAATATTGTAAAGTCAAAAAATTAAATTAAATTAAAAATGCACTCAGGAATTCAAAATTCACGTAACGATACATGAAATTATGAAACTTCTAGGGGAATATACAAAAAGAAAGACAAACTTGGCCCTTCTCTTTGAGGGTAATTCTTACAAGGAATTTAAAGTAGATTACTCTGGGCTGAACTCCGACATGGCAGGGACATATAGTATTGACGTTTGAGAGATTTTTTTATAGGCAGACTTTCAAAACATGTTGATGATATATAATCATTCCAAGATCTGTGCCAAGGATTTTATGTATACTTTTATAAGGCAACTTAAAATAGGAGTGGATTATGTGCTCCAGAAGTTTCTGCTTCCATCTTGGCTTGTTTTTCTTTCTTTTTGTTTATTTATTTATATTTTGGCAGTGCTGGGTCTTCACTGCTGCACAGCCTTCTCTCTAGTTGCGGCAAGCAGGCGCTAACCTCTATTTGCGGTACATAGGCTTCTCTCGGCTGAGGCTTTTCTTGTTGCAGCGCACAGGTTCTAGGGCACGCAGGCTTCAGGAGTTGCGACGAGAGGCCTCAGTAGTTGCAGATTCTGGGCTCTAGAGCACAGATGCAGTAGTTGTGGCACATGAGACTAGCTGCTCCAGCGCATGTGGGATCTTCCCAGACCGGGGATCGAACCCATGTCTCCTGCATAGACAGGCGGGTTCTTAACCAGTGAGCCACCAGGGAAGACATGCTTGTTCCTTTGCAACAAAATTTCTTCCTTTGCAGCATAACATCTTGTTGATAATATTACTCTTAATGGTGACTGAGAGGGTCAATATACAGAGGGAAACTAGTCAGATCACATATGATAATGTAAGTCTGAGTTACAATCTCTGCAGAAATCAGCTCAGGAAGCCACACACCAACCTCTTCCAGCTTTAGACCCAGAAAGATCAGGACTTGGTCAGTGACTGCCAGCTCTCCACATTTTTGCTTCTGCTGAAAAGTCAGGACTAACTAGAGAAAGCCAAATAAGTTCCTCTAACTGATTTATGAGAGGCTCCACTTCTAGTTACCTGCCTCTAGCTTCCCTGTGCCAACAGCCTCTGTGCCAACAGTTAGAACACGTTTGAAGTTTTCTCATCTTATACTATAAACCTTTCCCACTTCACTGCCTGACTTTGCGAATCTGCCAAATGCAAGTGATGATGGTTGACTCTTTTCACTTCAACAAGCTCTGAATAAAAAGCTTCTGTTTTTCTCATTTGTGTGGGGCTTCATTTACTTTCCATTTTCTTATAGAAGCCATCTGCACAGCTCATTCTCGGACTGCAGCCTTTGACCAGCAGCAGGACCCATGGAATCCCCTTGTGCCTTGCTGCTCATCGATTGTCAAATCTGCATCAACATGGGGCAATAGAAACAGTGATAAACTTTATTTTCTTGGGCTCCAAAATCACTGCAGATGGTGACTGCAGCCATGAAATTAAAAGAAAAGGGTCATTGGAAAAGACCCTGATGCTGGGAAAGATTGAAGGCAAGAGAAGGGGACGACAGAGGATGAGATGGTTGGATAGCATCACCGACTCGATGGACATGAGTTTGAGCAAGCTCCAGGAGTTGGTGATGGACAGGGAAGCCTGGCTTGCTGCAGTCCATGGTTTCACAAAGAGTTGGACACAACTGAAATGAAGTGAACTAGGATGTCAGCACCAGGTCTCAAATCTGCTCTTTGGTTTGGGGTCCTCAACTATTCTCAGGATGCTTTTTAATACCATAACAGAAGGGATACTTCAATAAAGATTCTCCTGACAGCTTAAAAAAAATACTGAAGATTTTTATTTGTTCAGTCAGGACCATAAACAAAATTGTTATCCCTCAGTTCCCAGTGGTACCTAACCCAAATATCACTCTGTCTTCAATTCCTCTGGAGCCACCTTATTTCATTGTAGTAGAGTGTGCCTTTTTCAGTGTGCTTGTGGATCAGGACGGTCAAGAGCTTTATGCCTTTACTTAGGAGGATAACAATATAGCTGGACATTTATGTTCCAGGGATTCACTGAAGGTCCTTCCTATTTTTCTGAGGTCCTTGATCAAGACTTAAAAGGCCTCAATGGCCTTTGTAATTCAGTTCTAATTCAATAAGTAGATGATTCCCTACTGTGTTGAAAGAACAAGTAAAACTACTAAAAGGATCACATTTTCTGGTTCTCAGTGTTAGAAGAAAAGAAGACATAAAGTTGCAAAAGATAAATTACAATTTTACCCCAAACACAGTCCATTATTTAGGGTATGACCTATCTGTGAAATTAATAAAAAAAATTAACACTTATCCTAGAGCCCTTGAAAAACAATTGAGATGATTTCTAGATTTAACTTGGGGTTGAAGATAGTGGGAGCACCCTCCTTTATGAATTGAGTAAGTCCTTAGTGAAAGACCAATTGGTTTGGAAACCCAAACAGGAATAGGACTTCTAGAACCTGAAGTAGTTTCCTTAAAAGCTTCCTTAACTACAAAATACATTTTGTTTGGTCTGTGCATGGGTGATTTTTGTCCTTTTGGTGGTTTATGGGAGCAATAAAAAATCCATAACTTACTACATGATTTCACATTTTACCCAGTTGCAAAAGCTAATCTGCTCTGTTTTAGGGCAATAGCTACCACTAAAAAACTTGTTGATACTTGTGCTAAACTAGCTCTAGGCTCCCTACTTCATCTCCTGATTCTCAGTCAGTAGAGGCAATGGCACCCCACTCCAGTACTCTCGCCTGGAAAATCCCATGGGCAGAGGAGCCTGGTGGGCCACAGTCCATGGGGTCGCAAAGAGTCGGACATGACTGAGCGACTTCACTTTCACTTTTCACTTTCATGCACTGGAGAAGGAAATGGCAACCCACTCCAGTGTTCTTGCCTGGAGAATCCCAGGGACGGGGGAGCCTGGTGGGCTGCTGTCTATGGGGTCGCACAGAGTCGGACACGACTTAAGCGACTTAGCAGCAGCAGCAGCAGCACAACACTTTTTACAGCCAGCGGATGGCAGCTATGAGATTTGGTCACATCTTGCCTCTCATATTACTATTCACCACTATAACAACTTGATTCCCATAACTCTCAAATCCATGAAGAAGAGGGACCTTAGGATTATCTTGGGGTTAGGGAACTTTTGGTACCTCACTTAGATGTACCAGAGGCTCCTATAGAGAATACGGACCTAATGTTACTTGTTGATGGGCTTCCCTTGTGGCTCAGTCGGTAAAGAATCCACCTGCAATGTGGGAGACCTGGGTTGGGAAGATCCCTGGAGAAGGCAAAGGCAACCCATCCCAGTATTCTAGCCTGGAGAGTCCCATGGACTCTACAGTTCATGGGGGTCACAAAGAGTCAGACACGACTGAGAGACTTTCACGTTACTTGTTGATGGCTCCACCTCAAAGCTGAGTCTGAAGGTTATCAAGCAAGATAGGCTGCCACTAATTTAAACTCTCCTTAAATACAGTTCTCCATCTGGGATTAAATCTGCCCAGATGGAAGAATTTACTGCACTCGCTAGACCTTTTCAACTAGCCAAAGTTCAGAGTGCATATACATATTGCGAGGGGATATGCTTTTGGAGTAGTACATGACTTTGGAATGCTTTGTAAACAAAAAAAGTTTTCTCATTTACTGTAACACCTAATGAAAATAAAAATGCAATGCAAATTAAGAAACATTTAGATGTACTCCTACTTGTAGAGAGAGAGCTCTTATAAAGCGGTCTGTCGCTGTGCTGCTCAGTCTCTCAGTTGTGTCTGACTCTTTGAGATCCCATGGATTGTAGCCCATCAGTCTCCTTGGTCCATGGCATTTTCCAGGCAAGAATACTGGAGCAGGTTGCCATTTCCTACTCCAGGGGATTTTTCCCTACCTAGGGATCGAGCCTGTCTCTTGTGCTCCTGCATTGGCAGATGGATTCTTTACCACTGCACCACCTGGAAAGCTTTAAACCCATGAAAAAAGAGAATATGTAAACTAAAAGAAATTCTCCAGCCAAACAGATAGGCTTATTCAGTGGCAATTCTGTCTAAACCCTCAAAAGATAAATCTCTGGAGTGAATCAAAGAGGCGATTATAAAATACAATATTTGGTCTCTGATTTTGAAAAGGCAGAATGAAATGATCTGGTTGTATCCTTCAGATAATCTTACTCCCATGATAGACCCTTGGTGGTACCAGATGATTTTAAATGGAGATTAGCTAAAATTCTCCATGAAACTATTCAACATGATACAGACCAATTGATTACTGTTTTAAATCAAACTTAGTGAAGGACGTTTAAAAAGATAGCAGATATATTTTCATAGTGTACATTCAGTGTCAAAACCACAGCCCTGAAGGTGACACACAGCTGCAAACCAAAGGTTATAAAGTCCCTTTGAACACCTTTGAGATGCATTTTTACTCAGGGTCTATTCTTCATGGGATTTGAATATGTTTAGTAATTATATATCTGTTTCAGCATAGGTTGAAAATGCTAAGATCCTGATACTTGGAAAGACTGAGGGCAGGAAAAGAAGGTGGCAAGAGATGATGAGAGAGTTGGATGGCATCACCGACTCAAAGCACATGGGTTTGAATAAACTCCAGGAGATAGTGAAGGACAGGTAAGCCTGGCGTGCTGCAATCCATAGAGTTGCAAAGAGTTGAATATGACTTAGCAACTGAACAATAACAGGAATTACAGTTGCTAAAATGCTGCTTGATTTTGTTTTAAAGCCATATCAACTTTTTATAAAGTGACCGAGACATATACTTCATAGGACTCATTACATGAAAAAAAAAAAAAATTTTAAAGCATAAACAATTACTCAAATACTACCCTATTATTATTAACTACAATCTCCTGGAAAGGTGGAAAGATTCAGTATCATCCTTATGTTATAACTAACAAAGATTTCAGAAAAACTGGTGCCCCCTTTTTCAAAGGACCTCCCACCAGCCTTCATGGCTATATGATTCACTCCCTTTGAGCCAGTCATATCTATTATTTCCTATGAATTGGTAGCTGGAAGACTGGTACATTCAGGAATTTTTCCTTCTTACTAGACTCTTCTCTGCTGCATGAAGACATGGCAAAATATTTCAACTGACTTATGTACTATTACCAATCTTATCACCAATGGATTAAGCTCATCTTTCCAGAACATCTCTCTTCATAATGTTCAACCAAATTTCATGTACTAGAAGGCTGCCGTTTATTCCCTAACTCATATCTGACTCTTTGCACCCCGTAGACTGTAACCCACCAGGCTCCTCTGTCTACAGGATTTCCTAAGTAAGAATACTGGAGTGGGTTGCCATTTCCTTCTCCAGGGGTACTAGAACACATCAGAGAAAAAGTGATCTTGAACTGACCTTTGAACACATCAGATGGATTTTATCCACATTCCACTCTCCAGGGGATTTGAATATGTTTGAGTTATTGTATCTTATCAGTTCAGTGTCCAACTCTTTGAGACCCCATGAACTGCAGCACACCAGGCCTCCCTATCCATCACCAAATCCCAGAGTCCACCCAAACCCATGTCCATTGAGTCAGTGATGCTATCCAACCATCTAATCCTTTGTCATCCCCTTCTCCTCCTGCCCTCAGTCTTTCTCATTATCAGGGTCTTTTCAAATGAGCCAGCTCTTCACATGAGGTGGCCAAAGTATTGGAGTTTCAGCTTCAACATCAGTCCTACCAGTTAACACCCAGGATTGATCTCCTTTAGGATAGACTGGTTGGATCTCCTTGCAGTCTAAGGGACTCTCAAGAGTCTTCTCCAACACCACAGTTCAAAAGCATCAATTCTTTGGTGCTCAACTTTCTTTCTAGTACAACTCTCACATCCATATATGACCACTGGAAAAACCGTAGCCTTGACTAGAAGGACCTTTGTTGACAAAGTAACGTCTTTGCTTTTTAATATGCTGTCTAGGTTGGTCATAACTTTCCTTCCAAGGAGTAAGCGTTTTTTAATTTCATGGCTGCAATCACCATCTGCAGTGATTTTGGAGTCCAGAAAAATAAAGTCAGCCACTGTTTCCACTGTTTCCCCATCTATTTGCCATGAAGTGATGGGACCAGATGCCATGATCTTAGTTTTCTGAATGTTGAGCTTTAGGCAAACTTTTTCACTCTCCTCTTTTACTTTCATCAAGAGACTCTTTATTTCTTCTTCACTTTCTGCCATAAGGGTGGTATCATCTGCATATCTGAGGTTATTGATATTTCTGCCAGCAATCTTGATTCCAGCTTGTGCTTCCTCCAGCCCAGTGTTTCTCATGATGTACTCTGCATATAAGTTAAATATCAGTATCTTATCAGTTAACAACAAATCCTCCTGTTAACAATATATACAGCTGTGAAATTCCAGGAAGTCAATCCTTAGGTTGACATTTCACAATTAAAGAATCAATTAGAATTCAGCATGATTTGAAGACTTTTCTGAGAGAAGATACTTTGCTAAGGATTCTCACAGATCCTCTGCCCTTAGTCTTACAGACTGCCGGATCAGTCATCCATCACCAGACCCTCTGATAAATTGCCTTCAGGTAACTCTTGCCTCACCAAATGAAGCCATAGAAAACTATAGCTGATAGTATTTCCACATGCCCCTCCATGGGCAAATGACCTTAAACAAACATATCTATAAGCAGTGAGTGTTAGTTGCTCAGTCGTGTCCGACAATTTGAGGCTCCTATGGGCTATAGCCCATCAGGCTCCTCTGTCCATGGGATTTCCCAGGCAAGAATACTGGAGCAGGTAGCCATTTCCTTCTCCAGGGTACCTTCCCATCCCGGCAATTGAACCCAGATCTCTTGCATTGCTGGCAGATTATTTACCATCTGAGCCACCAGGGGAGCTTATCTATAGTAGTCCTTATTAAATACTAGTAACCAAAGGTCTTTTAGACCTGTTTTTTTTTAAAAAAATGTCCTTTGAAGCTCACGTAGACCTATGGGGTAGAGAAATGTTTTCTAGTCATATATATTTTTTTAAAGAGCTATGCTGACAGCAGCTAGACTTGAAAAAGGAAGTACTATTTAACTGCCTATATCCAGCAGTGACTGAGGCAAACCAGCAAAAGAACCAGTTGCTACAATCTGTTTGTTAGACCTCAGCTCATTCTAAACTTGAATTCAACAACCTTCATAGGACAACAAGCTAATTATTTGCCAACTAGAAGACACTGACAGAGATCCAAGTATATAGCCCAGATAATGTAAGGCCTTGGTTCTGACCTTATGTAATTACATCTTTTCTTCTGGATATACACATGCCCTAACCAGGTACTACTTCCTTTGTGATCAAGATACCTGGACCTGTGTGTCTCAGACTTAACTTTCCTGTACTTCAGGATAGTATTTCCAAATGTGTCAGTACAGACACACTACTTCCATAGATAACCAAGGTAGGATATTACAAACAACACATGAGCTTTAAAACAAGGCCATTCTTAGCTATGGAGGCAATCTACCTGGGAGAAATACTGACTCATTGTTTCTGTGAACAATCAGAGCACTGTTCCCAGTGGAAGGAAATTGTGCAAACAGAAAAGATTGCAGCAAATTGATCACTAACTTTGAAAGTATTAATGAGAATACTTTTGCTACTAACAGAATACAGATCAGTCTCAACGTGCTGTCAAAAGTCATGATGAACAATGACCTTGCTCTAGACTTCTTCTTAGCCAGTCATGGTGGTGTCTGTACCACTGCTAACACTTTGTGTTGTTTTGGACCAATGAAGCAGGTGAGGTATAACAGACTCCACACTGCCTCAAGGAAAAAGGCACCCTAAGGTTGTTTCTCATGCCCCCTGGGGTTTGTTTCCTTGGCCTGAGTTGGGCAGTTGGGGTTACTGCTTCCAAAGTATCTTACAGGGAATGCTATTTGTTCTTGTTGTGTGTGTGTGTGTGAGAGAGAGAGAGAGAGAGAGAGAGTGGTCATGATGCTGGTTTGATGATTCTGTTCCAGAATCTTAAATCTTCTATGCAGTTGCTCTCTTGCCCAACAATCACCGTGATGACACAACATAGACCGCCCCCCCCAAGTAGTAAACATCTAGAAATGTAGCCTACCTTGAACTGTTCAACTTCTCACAAGCAAGAGGGGGGATTAAGACTTGAATATACAAACGAATGCACGAATGTCCAAATAAACAATGACTAGGCAATAAACAGGCTTCCCTGACGGTAAAGAATCAGACTGCAATGCAGTAAACCTAGGTTTGAGCCCAGGTTCGAGAAGATCCCATGGAGTAAGAAACAGCAACATGTTCAAGTATTCTTGCCTGGGAAATCCCATGGACAGAGTAGTCTTGGCAGGCTACAGTCTATGGGGTCATGAAAGGGTCGGAAATGATTTAGTGACTCAAATCAAAAACCTGTATTTGATCTATAAAAATGACAGTTTAAATCTAATCATTAATCCCATTCATTGAGGAAGCTTTAATAAAAGAAAAGTGAATCACAGGTGACTATTTCCTAAACTAGATGTAAAAGATAAGGTTGAATCAGACATATTTTTCTAGGAAAACGAACATTGTAATATTTGAATACTATTGCCTTTATACTAATAAATCAATTTTAGGTATGTGCTTATAACATCATTATCCTACTGACCTTGACAGGTTATTGAAACAAGCTTTGGCTTGTTAGTTCTCTAGTGGCCATGATATAAGCATGAGTTTCTATCATTTATTGTTCACATGAATTAAAGCCCGCAAAAATATCTTTGTGAAAGATGATGTATCACTAAGTACTCATTTTCAATTATTGTTATTTCTTTCATCAACGTGTATTGGATTCATAAAAGTGAATACAAGCTGAAAATCATTTCATGTGAAAATAATCCCTTTAAATCGGTTATAGTTTTATATACCTTCTTTTAGTATCTATGTTCATAATAAGTCTGCATCAAATATTTCTTTTGTTATTAGTAATCATATTGGCTATAAAATTGAGAGCTAAATACAATACTAACTCACTTTTGACTTGTTCCAAGTATTCCTTTAGATTATATCACTTTTTATGGTAATTTATATGAATAAAAAATACTGAATTTCAACAGCTTTTCTTTAACTGGTTGGATTTTTTTCCTCTAACTAAAAAGCATATTTAAGTCTATTTTTAGAGATATTCCCTCATACAAAAATTTTTAATTGCTAAGTGTGATCTAACCTAATTTCATTTCATATCAAGTCCAAATATATGAATGAAGAGTATGATCTTTCAGATTGTTTGCAATGCATAGTTTGGATCTTCTTGACATCCTATTCCCAAGTCTAATTATATGAAAAGGATACAGACATGAATAAGTCAGTATGATCATGGATTGTGTAGTACTATAATATTTACTATTAACAATCTGCATATAAATGGTCATGCACAGTTCAAATCTGATGTTCAAGAGTCAACTATACTGCATTTTTTTTGTCAGCTAATGGACATTTGGGTCATTCTACTTTGTACTTATTATCAATAATCCTGTCATGAAAACTTGTATGCAGGTTTTAGTGTGGCTGCATATTTTTGTTCTTTTAGATAACCAAAAATTGACCCTCTTACCTGGAGTCCTAAGAGACATAGGGGCTGAATTGCTAGAGCATATGGTAAGTCTATATATAAATCACATACAAGAAATATGTGAGTGAGTCTGTGTGTGTGTGTGTGTGTGTGTGTGTGTGTGTAGGTTGGTACCTGTGTATGCAATGGACTGTTTTATGAGATGAAAGTAATAGAAGAGAAATCATTCAATGGAAATTAAACATAAAAATAGTCATGTTTTAACAACGATTATGTTTATTTTTTTACACACAAGATAGACCTAGAGACATGGCATTTATAGTCTGTGATATCTTTTTAAAGTATTAAGTCAAAAGTACTCTTCTTAACTCACTTTTTCACCTATATCCCAAGCCTAAATTCTCTTTATTACTTATTCTAATGAAAAACAACAACTTTGTTACATTTAAGTCTTCCTCATTCTCTTATATGTGTTTTAGTATTAATCAACAATTATACCATTGTTTCCTTTATGTGGTTCATGATATATTCCTGCTCATGTGCTTCAGTCAGTTGAGAAAGACCAGCCTGCCACCTACCTGTGCAGAATGGATGAGAAGGATACCAGATCACATGATCTCCTGAGCAGGCAAAGTGGTGCAGCAGAGCTAAAGGAGGGAAGACACACCTCAGTCAGAGCTCATCCACGACTGGCCTCACTTAGAACCACAGCTGTTGCTAAGTCGTGTCTGGCTCTCTGTGACCCCATGGACTGCAGCACACCAGGCTTCCTTGTCCTTCACTATCTCCTGGAGTTTTCTCAAACTCATGTCCTTTGAGGCTTCCCTGGTAGCTCAGATGGTGAAGAATTTGCCTGCAATGCAGGAGACCTGGATTTGATCCCTGGGTCAGAAAGATCCCTTGGAGAAGGGAATGGCAACCCACTCCAGTATTCTTGCCTGGAAAATACAATGGACAGAGGAGCACGGTGAGCTACAGTCCATAGGGTCTCGAAGAGTCAGACACAACTGGAATGACTTAGCACATGTCCACTGCGTCTGTGATGCCATCCAACCAACTCATCCTCTGTCATCCTTTTCTCCTCCAGTCTTTCCCTGCATCAAAGCTTTTTCCACTGAGTCGGCTCTTAGCATCAGGTGGCCAAACTATTGGAGCTTCAGCTTCAGCATCAGTCCTTCTGATGAATATTTGGGTTGATTTCCTTTAGGATTCACAGCTTTGATCTCCATGCACCCCAAGGGACTCTGATGAGCTATTCACAGAGAGTGGAAAGTGATCAGACCATGGAAGAGGAATTGGTAAGGTGAGTTAATATCTTAGTAAATTTACTACATCAGATGGCAGATCAATACATAAATTATAAAACAATGTCATTCAATGTGAATTTCCAGCAACAATAGGCAGATTTTTTGATGATAAGCTTCTCTTTTATATCCTTTCACTTATCTGTTAGTTGAAAATGCAAATCCAAGTCTCTAATATGGAGAAAATATTCACTCAATGCTGCTTAAAAATCAAAAATTAAAAGACAAACTTGCTCTGATAATGCTGCCACCAACATTCAGAAATATATGTGTATTCTCGTGCTTCTTTCTTTCCAGCAAATTTAGACTATTTAGTATATGCAGAATCTCCAGTGGCATTCTGATTTTAATATACAGTGCTGATGCATCAAATTTCAGGCTGAAATTTACAATATTAAAAGCAAGCATTTTTACAGAGTAACTTTCTGCAGTTATTACATTTTGCATAATCGTTTTGACTGATGTCAGATAATGTTTTTCAGCAAGTGTCCTCTACTATTCAATGATGAATTTAGAAAAAATAGGAGGCATGTCAATATCAGCGTGGTATTATTTTTTAGCTGCTGGAGTATGCAGGATCTTAGTACCCCTACCAGGGATTGAACCGATGTCTGCTGCATTGGGAGCATGAAGTCTTAATCTCTAGAAATCCAGGGAAGCCCCAGTGTAGTATTCTTAGAGTATGCTTTCATTTCTCTGAAAAAATTTTAACTAAAAATAAGTTATAATTAACGAATAACCTTGAGTCTGATGCTTCATCGTAACTGTCATAACCTTGGATAAATAACTTATCTTCTTTAGGCTTCAGATGTAGAGTAAGGGAGTTAACTCAAATGATTCATAATATTCTTTAAAGATAAGACTTCTACGATCATCATTTGAAATAGCAAACTCATTTCCTTCAGGCAACAAACATTTTACTAATAATCAGACTCAGATTAAAGTCATCTGTTTAGTGGCATCTCTGAAAAAATGTGATTTCTAATTTAACCCATGTTCCATTCCCCCCAATTCCCCAAAAAATCCTGAACACAATCAATTCACACATATACAAATATTGGCATTAATAAAAATGACAGTCTGACACAAAAAATTAATGGTTGATCAGGAACATATTTGCACTGTCTGTGTCTTTCTTGTCTTTGGGATTCCCAGGTGGCGCTAGTGGTAAAGAACCAGCATGCCAATGCAGGAGATATAAGAATGTGGGTTCAGTCCCTGGGTTAGGAAGATACTGTGGAGGAGGGCACGGCAATCCACTCCAGTACTCTTGCCTGGAGAATCCTAAGGACAGAGGAGCCTGGGGGGCTACAATTCATAGGGTCACAAAGAGTTGGACACGACTGAAGCAACTTAGCATGCATGTGTGCAGCATGAGGGTCTAATGGTTCTCTATTATTCAGTTCAGTTCAGTCACTCAGTCGTGTCTGACTCTTTGCGACCCCATGGATTGCAGCACGCCAGGCTTCCCTGTCCATCACCAACTCCCAAAGTTTACTCAAACTCATGTCCATTGAGTTGGTGATGCCATCCAACCATCTCATCCTCTGTCGTCCCCTTCTCCTCCTGCCTTCAATCTTTCCCAGCATCAGGGTCTTTTCAAATGAGTCAGTTCTTCACATCAGGTGGCCAAAGTATTGGAGTTTCAGCTTCAACATCAGTCCCTCCAATGAACACCCAGGACTGATCTCCTTTAGGATGGACTGGTTGGATCTCTTTGCAGTCCAAGGGACTCTCAAGAGTCTTCTCCAACACCACTGGTCAAAAGTATCAAGCCTTCGCTGCTCAGCTTTCGTTAATAATCCAATTCTCACGTCCAAACATAACTACTGGAAAAACCATAGCTTCGATGAGACAGACCTTTGTTGGCAAAGTAATGTCTCTGCTTTTTAATATGCTGTCTGGGATGGTCATAACTTTTCTTCCAAGGAGCAAGCATCTTTTAATTTCATGGCTGCAGTCACTATCTACAGTGATTTTGGAGTCCCCCCAAAAATAGTCTGTCACTCTTTCCATTGCTTCCCCATCTATTTGCCATTATTAACATTGAGCAAAAGACTTGGAGTATAAAATATCCAGTAACATCAGATATTTCATATAATTTTACCCTTACATATAATTTTGGCTACAGTTAAAAAAAAAAAAACAAAAGAAGACAGCCCAGGATTTGTCTTATGAAGTGACCATCAGAATCCCTTGACAAACTCAGTTAAAGCAGTACAGTATCAGGCACACAAAACACACATTAATGTGGGTTCTTTTATTCCTGTAAGGGTGTACTTTATCCTGTCACTCATCTCTTCCTACAGTGGGACAGGTGCTCTTCCCACAGACAAGAGTTGTTTGTCTCCTCCCCTGAAACTGGGCAGGGATTCTGGCCCTAACTGATCAATGGAGCAAAGCTGAAGTGATGCCATCGACTTTCTGAGGCAACATTATTCAAAGAACAAAAGTTCTTCCTGGTTCTCTCACTCTTTCTCCTCATTGTCTCTCGTACTCACAGGGAACCAGCCATATTCTTGTGAGGAAGCTCAGCTCACATGGGGAAACCCCATGAAGGTGTCCCAGCTGAAGGTGCCGGTTAAGTTTTCAGCCAATAGATAGCATCACACCCAGATGTGTGGGTGCATTAGCCTCAAGTGGTCCAGGCTCACAACCTTCTTCACATCTTCCACTAGAGGCTCCATGTGTGAAGCACAGGAGGTCTGACCTTACTGAGTTCCCTTCAATTCCTCACCTGCAGAATCTGACAGGTCAATAAAGGATTATTATTGTTTTAAACCACATAATGTCATGACAATTTGTTATACAGGAAAAGGTAACTAATACAACTTTCTTGAATTTTCTTCAGTGATAAAACCTTTCTAATGGACACCCCTTCAACATAACTGTTACTTAATTAATGTTGGTTGATTTGAATGAAAACAAATTTTATTTCACAAGCATAGATCAGGGTATATCCCACATACAAAAATCAGATAAAATTCTTGAATAAAGATTATAATAAAGATAATGAGGGACTTACCTGGTGGTTCATTGGCTAAGATTCCACACTCCCAATGCAGAAGGCCCAGGTTTGATTCATGGTTGGGGAACGAACATCCCACAAGCTGCAACGAAGACTCAGTGTAGCCAAATAAATAAATAAAATTTAAAATATAACGATAGCTCTAAACTGGGCCCAAAAACATGAGGGAGCAAACATAGACAATATAAAATGACAGTTAAAGCCATAGTATATGGACTTCTGAGGTGGCTCAGTGGTAAAGAATTTGGCTGCCAATGCTGGAGACGTTGGTTCGATCCCTGGCTTTAGCAGATACCCTGGAGGAGGAAATGGTAACCCACCCTAGTATTCTTGCTTGGAGAATCCCATGGACAGAGTAACCTAGTGGGCTACAGTCCATGCAATCACAAGGACTTGGCCAGGACAAGGTCATAGTATATATGCCTTATATCTGTTGTCAAATGCTAGTGAAAATATATAACTTACAAAAATCATATTATTTTTTATTTTAAATTATTAGTATTGCAGAAGAATTTCTTTTTAATTTTTGGCCATGCCATATGATATGTAGGATCTTAGTTCCTCCACCAGGAATGAAACCCACAACCCCTGCAGTGGAAGCGTGGAGTCTTAACTTCTGGACCACCAGGGAAGTCCTTCAAAGAATATTTTAATATAAATGATTCATTTCTCTATTTTGTTGCCACCCTCACTGAGCCTTAGCCAGAAGCACAGTGGCAGCCTGTGATCCCACATAACATAGTATCCCACTAGGGTACACCCTTTACGGCCAAGGAGGCATAGGAATAGGACATTTCTATGACATCAACTAGTCTCCTCACATTCCTCACCACCCAGAGGTGGCTGGTCCAAGAGAAGGCTGGAATGGCCTGGTAGGGATACTGCCAGAGCGCCAGCTCAGAGGCAACATGCCCCAAGAATGGGTGCACTTCTCCCAAGATACAGCGCACACTTCAAGTCAAAAGGCTTTCTATGTAACTGAGTCTCTGAGAAGAAGAATACGCTGGTCAGGCATCAGAGAGTAAAGACAGGGGAGTCTCATTTTATGAATTGGCTTTTCTGTCCCTGCTATGCAAGTTTCATAGTCCTAGTCCTCAAAGAGAGGACACAGGCACCAGGGACACACCAGCTGTCACTATCCAACAGGTCCTGTGGGCAAGAAAGAAGTGTATTCATTTCCCAGGTTTGTTGCAGTTGTTGTTTGGTCCCTAAGTCATATCTGACTCTTGGCAACTCCATGGATTGTAGCACACCAGGCATCCTTACCTTTAACCATCTCCCAGAGTTCATCAGAGTTCATCTCCTTTGAATTGGTGATGTCATCCAACCAACTCATCCTCTGCCGCCGTCTTCTCCTTTTGCCTTCAATTTTTCCCAGCATCAGGGTCTTTTCCAATGATGCTGTGTGCATTAGGTGGCCATAGTATTGAAGCTTCAGGTTCAGTATCCATACTTCCAATGAATATTCAGGGATGATTTCCTTCAGGACTGACTGGTTTGAATTCCTTGCTATCCAAGGGACCCTCAAGAGTCTAGTTTTGCCATAATACAAATGACCACGTATGGGGGCTTAAATCAACAGAAATGTATTCTCCTATGGTTCTGGAGTCTTGAAGTCTGAAATCAAGGTGTCGGTAGGGCTCTGCTTCTGAAGGATCCAGGAAGAATCGATCTTTGCTTCTTCCCAGCTTCTGGTGTCTCCATGGGGTCCTTAGCTGCATCTTGAATTTCTGCTTCTGTCTTCCCATGTCTTCTTCTTTGTGTGCATCTGTGCACACTGGATTTAAGGACCAGTGTGGGACCCCCACACCCTACCCCAGTCTGACTTCATCTTCAGTTCATTGTTGACATCAGCAAATATTCCATTTCCAAATTAGGTCACTATCTGAGCTTCCAGGTGGACATGGCTCTTCAGGAGACACTATTCACACACTACAAGGAATCACACTCCTGGCAGAGGCCACTGACTTTGATCATCAGAAGAGTAGGAAAATATGTTGTACAATGGGAGTAGGGAGGAACATAATGCATATTGGAAAATCCCTAAATATGATTTTATTATTGTTGATATTCTCTCAGAAACATATATTTTCCTATTAAGGTATAATTTACATTCAGTAAAATTAATTTGGGTAATACTGGTCTATCAGATGTCACAAGGTTATCAGAAAAAAATTTTAGCTCAAAGGAAAATCTAACTTCCAGGATTAATATATGGGAAGCACAACTTTGTTCTTCCAAATCATCTTGGTAACCCATATGGTGTTTACTCGAGCAGCTTATAATATTTCAAGGCAGGAGGCTCATATTTCATATTAGTGAAGCTTGCAAAAGTGGTTCTCCAAATTGTAGAGAATTGGTGTTAAAAACTGCATCTACACATGAGGTCAGGCTTCCAGGTAATATTTCTTACCGAGATAAGGGATAGCCTTACGAGTTCATCCTCTTATATCTACACAACTATGCATTTGGATGTCATAAATACACTCCCCTTTACTCGTGAACAGGAGCTTTGTCTTCCAGTTGCCTGACCCTAATATCTTCAAAATAGTGTAATACACTCTGGCCCTGGTCATATTAGTGATGTGATAATCTTCAATGTTTCCTTTAAACAAAACCCTCCCAGGACAAAGCCCCAGAACAAGTTCACCTACAAATTAGTCTTATAACATTTAAAGAGTGGAGTTTCTTTAGTTTGGGACACTTCCCTCATGGTCCATTGGTTAAGATTCCACACTTGGAAGTGCAGGTTTGATACCTGGTCTGGGAACCAAGACCCCACATGTCTTGCAGTACAGCCAAAAATCAAAAATTAGCAACAAAAAGAATAAGAAAAATCAACTTCATTTTAAAAATTTTGGTAGAATGTGTGAAGAGAGTTAGTAGTAGATAATGCATAGATTGTTTTTTCACTCTTTTAACTCTGAAAATCCAGAGTTTGATTTTTTAAGTCCAAAAGCGAAATGAAAAAACAAATTAAAAAAAAAAAAAAGAGTGAGACTCCCAAACCAAGGTCATGTTTCAAAATCCTACTTACCTCGACATAGGAAATCTACCATCCATGTGTCTCATTGCCCTAGAGTTTCACCCTTCCCTCCCCATGTGCATGCTGTGTGCAAGCTCCTCATCACCTACAGGCAACAAGTAAAGGTAGGTTGTGTGTTGATTTCTGGAACATTATGAGATTGCATGGACACAAACATGAGTACATGGAACGTATTGCTAAAAGTCATAAATATATGTGTACATATGAAAAATTGGCTATATTTTCTAATTTGTTAAAATGTAGGTTTTTTCTGAAAAATCAAAAAACACTCTTTGGTGAAATAAAAAAAAAAGAATTTTGGCTTGGATCCTAACAAAAGCATAATTATTGATTGAGACAACCAAATCAGATGAAAGAGACACTGAGTTGAGGAAGGGCATTCTACGCAAAAAGAAATGATGGAGGAAAATACTCAGAAAATATTGACCCCCCCCAGTGCAAAATCCTATCGGAAAATTTCATATGGGACATCACACTTTATGGTAAAATTTTAGACTCATTAAAATTCAGCATAATGAGATAAAGAAAAAAATGCGTAAGAATTGAAAAGGGAATATACCAACTTGATGATTTGTTAACAGTACAATTGCCTACTTTAGAAAATCAAAAGCAGCACTCCTTAAATATCCAGTACCATTTTCTTCTCTATTTTTCCTCAGAGATCTTATTAACTTACAATCTGATGACATAATATGCAAAAAAGAATTTCTGTATTTGCTGTCTTTCTCCTCCTAAAATATCAGTTCTGTGAGGTAAGAAATTTTGCTCTATCTTCAGTGGCTAGCACATGGCCCATCAGTGGATTGGTATTTAGTAAATAATTGATGAGCTGATGAATGAATGAGGAAATAATCAGTCCAAGAGAGTGAACTTGAAGGGTGACTGACTGAAAGAGAGCTAAACCCTCAATTATCATTATGAACAATCAATAGATGGTAGCTGAATTGGATAAACCAAGAATCAGCAGAGCAACTTATTTAGAAACAGTAAAAAACGGATGAATGAACTAGCACTTAGTCTATTAAGCAAATTGATTCAAAATTGTAAATCTAGACTGAAAAACTTTTTAGCAATTAGGGAAACAAAATTTCTGACAAAACTTTATCAAGAAATACATATATGATTCTAAGTTAAAGGCATATGGATTACCTATTATTAAATTTTGCAGGTACTATAAGGAATTTTAGCTTTAAATATAGTAGACGGTTAAATAAGCACACATTGCCTGAATATTCCTGAATATTGCTGAATATTTACAGCTACTGTAAATCTGTCTGTTAAATTAGAAATTTCATGTTTCAAAAACTTTAGTATATTGAAAGTTAGTGCAGATAAATAAAAGTTCAGTTCAGTCGCTCAGTTGTGTCTGACTTTGCCACCCCATGAATCACAGTACGCCAGGCTTCCATGTCCATCACCAACTCGCGGAGTTCACTTAAACTCATGTCCATTGAGTTGGTGATGCCATCCAGCCATCTCATCCTCCGTCGTGCCCTTCTCCTCCTGCCCCCAAACCATCCCAGCATCAGGGTATTTTCCAATGAGTCAACTCTTCGCATGAAGTGGCCAGGTATTGGAGTTTCAGTTTCAGCATCAATACTTCCAATGAACACCCAGGACAGAACTCTTTTAGGTTAGACTGGATGGATTCCCTTGCAGTCCAAGGGACCCTCAAGAGTCTTCTCCAACACCACAGTTCAAAAGCATCAATTCTTCAGCACTCAGCTTTCTTCACAGTCCAACTCTCACATCTATACATGACCACTGGAAAAACCATAGCCTTGACTAGACAGACCTTTGTTGGCAAAGTAATATCTCTGCTTTTCAATATGCTCTCTAGGTTGGTCATAAATATCCTTCCAAAGAGTAAGCATCTTTTAATTTCATGGCTTCAGTCACCATCTGCAGTGATTTTGGAGCCCCAAAAAATAAAGTCTGACACTGTTTCCACTGTTTCCCCATCTATTTCCCATGAAGTGATGGACCAGATGCCATGATCTTTGTTTTCTGAATATTGAGCTTTAAGCCAACTTTTTCACTCTCCTCTTTCAATTTCATCAAGAGGCTTTTGAGTTCCTCTTCACTTTCTGCCATAAGGGTGGTGTCATCTGCATATCTGAGGTTATTGATATTTCTCCCGGCAATCTTGATTCCAGCTTGTGTTTCTTCCAGTCCAGCATTTCTCATGATGTACTCTGCATAAAAGTTAAATAAGCAGGGTGACAATATACAGCCTTGACGTACTCCTTTTCCTATTTGGAACCAGTCTGTTGTTCCATGTCCAGTTCTAACTTGCTTCCTGACCTGCAAACAGATTTCTCAAGAGGCAGGTCAAGTGGTCTGACATTCCCATCTCTTTCAGAATTTCCCACAGTTTATTGTGATCCACACAGTCAACACTTTGGCATAGTCAATAAAGCAGAAATGGATGTTTTTCTGGAACTCTCTTGCTTTTTCCATGATCCAGCAGACGTTGGCAATTTGGTCTCTGGTTCCTGTGCCTTTTCTAAAACCAGCTTGAACATCAGGAAGTTCATGGTTCACATATTGCTGAAGCCTGGCTTGGAGAATTTTGAGCATTACTTTACTAGTATGTGAGATGAGTGCAATTGTGTGGTAGTTTGAGCATTCTTTGGCATTGCCTTTCTTTGGGATTGGAATGAAAACTGACTTTTTCCAGTCTTGTGGCCACTGCTGAGTTTTCCAAATTTGCTGGCATACTGAGTGCAGCACTTTCACAGCATCATCTTTCAGGTTTTGAAATAGCTCAACTGGAATTCCATCACCTCCACTAGCTTTGTTCATAGTGATGCTTCCTAAGGCCCACTTGACTTCACATTCCAGGATGTCTGGCTCTAGGTCAGTGATCACATCATTGTGATTATCTTGGTCATGAAGATCTTTTTTTGTACAGTTCTTCTCTGTATTCTTGCCACCTCTTCTTAATACCTTCTGCTTCTGTTAGGTCCATACCATTTCTGTCCTTTATTGAGCCCATCTTTACATGAAATGTTCCCTTGGTGTCTCTAATTTTCTTGAAGAGATCTCTAGTCTTTCCCATTCTGTTGTTTTCCTCTATTTCTTTGCATTGATTGCTGAGGAAGGCTTTCTTATCTCTCCTTGCTATTCTTTGGAACTCTGCATTCAGATGCTTATATCTTTCCTTTTCTCCTTTGCTTTTTGCTTCTCTTCTATTCACAGCTGTTTGTAAGGCCTCTCCAGACAGCCATTTTGCTTTTTTGCATTTCTTTTCCATGGGGATGGTCTTGATCCTTGTCTCCTGTACAGTGTCAGGAACCTCATTCCATAGTTCATCAGGCACTCTGTCTATCAGATCTAGGCCCTTAAATCTATTCCTCACTTCCACTGTATAATCATAAGGGATTTTATTTAGGTCATACCAGAATGGTCTAGTGGTTTTCCCCACTTTCTTCAATTTAAGTCTGAATTTGGCAATAAGGAGCTCATGATCTGAGCCGCAGTCAGCTCCCAGTCTTGTTTTTGCTGACTGTATTTTGCTGACTTGTTTTTTCCTTCTCCATCTTTGGCTACAAAGAATATAATCAATCTGATTTTGGTGTTGACTACCTGGTGATATCCATGTGTAGAGTCTTCTCTTGTGTTGTTGGAAGAGGTTCTTTGCTATGACCAGTGCGTTCTCTTGGCAAAACTCTATTAGCCTTTGCCCTGTTTCATTCCGTATTCCAAGGCCAAATTTGCCTGTTACTCCAGGTGTTTCTTGACTTCCTACTTTTGCATTCCAGTTTGGGTGTTAGTTCTAAAAGGTCTTGTAGGTCTTCTTAGAACCGTTCAACTCTTCAGCGTTACTGGTTGGGGCATGGGCTTGGATTACCATAATATTGAATGGTTTGCCTTGGAAATGAACAGAGATCATTCTGTCGTTTTTAAGATTGCATCCAAGTACTGCATCTCGGACTCTTGTTGACCATGATGGATACTCCATTTCTTTTAAGGGATCCCTGCCCACAGTACTAGATATAATGGTTATCTGAGTTAAATTCACCCATTCCAGTCCATTTTAGTTCACTCTTTAATTCATTCTTGCCATCTCCTGTTTGACCACTTCCAATTTGCCTTGATTTATGGAACTAACATTCCAGGTTCCTATGCAATATTGCTCTTTAGAGCATCGGACCTTGCTTCTATCACAAGTCACATCCACAACTGGGTATTGTTTTTTCTTTGGCTCCATCCCTTCATTCTGTCTGGAGATATTTCTCCAGTGATCTCCAGTAGTATATTGGGCATCTACCGACTTGGGGAGTTCCCCTTTCAATATCCTATCATTTTGCCTTTTCATACTGTTCATGGAGTTCTCAAGGCAAGAAAACTGAAGTGGTTTGCCATTCCCTTCTCCAGTGGACCACATTCTGTCAGACCTCTCCACCATGACCAGCCCATCTTGGGTGGCCCCACACAGCATGGCCTATTAACTCAGTTTCATTGAGTTAGACAAGGCTGTGGTCCTAGTGTGATCAGATTGGCTAGTTTTCTGTGATTATGGTTTCAGTGTGTCTGCTCTCTAATGCCCTCTTACAACATCTACTGTCTTACTTGGGTTTCTCTTACCTTGGTCGTGGGGAATCTCTTCACGGCTGCTCCAGCAAAGCGCAGCCACTGCTCCTTACCTTGGATGAGGGCTATCTCCTCACAGCTGCCCCTCCTGACCTTGAACGTGGAGTAGCTCCTCTCGGCCCTCCTGCGCCCCCACAGCTGCCACTCTTTGGACATGGGGTTGCTCCTCTCGGCCGCCTCCCCTGACCTCAGGCATGTGGGGTAGCTCCTCTCAGCCAAATTCCGTGTCCCTAGCCCTTGCCCTTGGCAATGGCCCACACCCTGAAGAGTGTGCTTCTCTCTGAATCCTAACAAGTCCACCTCTTACTTACTGCTCTGTCTCTCACTGAATTTTTGCAATGAGACATCAGAGCCTGAGCTTTGTTAGGTCCTGAAGCCAGGCATCCCAGGTTTTGGCTGGGCTTGAGTCCCGGGAGAGAGCTGAAGGACAGGAGGAAAAAGCAGTGGGAAAAACGTGCTAAGGGATCCCCTTCATAGCCTGTTGGAAAATCTGCTAAATACCTGGCCTGTGCTCACAGTTTTCATTGGCCTGATCCTTGGCACAGAGAAGATTAAGTACAAAAAACCACCACTGGCTTGGATAACAGCTACTGGGGCTCAGCAGATAGTGCCTTTGGGACAGACCAAAGAGTAGCCTCTCCAGGGTCGCTCAATTGTACCCACCACCACCCGCCTGTTCGCAGGGGGTTGAGGAAACAAGAAATGAGAGATTGTAAAGGAATTAAGATTTTGTTAGGCATATGTCCCTCCAGCCATAGAAGCGAGGACCTTCTACCTTCTACCTTCTACCTTCTACTGGAGGTCTTCTGGAATCTGAGACTGAGCCGCGTGAGCTATCTGCTGGGTTCGTTTTTTGCTGTCCCGGTTTCCAGCACAATAAGCCGCTTGTCACTTCCCCTGTGTTGGGTTTTCTTCGCGTTCAGCTTCTATCCTGAGAGCTTTTGCCAAGTTGGGCTCCTGCTGTGCTTGGCCTCCTCCTTGCGGGGGCCGTGCTGAGGTTGTTTCAGCCAGGTTAAACCTGAGTCACGGCACCACAGATGTCAGGTGAGTGTATGCTCCTCGGTTCTGTGTCATCACAACAAAGATTTGGAGTGACGGACATTAAAGCCTTCGGCGCGTCACAGCTCTCGGGTCTTGGACAAACCATGTTATAGCTCTCAGGTCTTGAACGGACCATGTTATAGCTCTTAGACAAATCAGTGTTACAGCTCAGTGTTACAGCTCTATTTTACTTAGATAATAGCAAGAAAATCCATCTTCGAGGAGTGAGGGCATGTCAAGCCAAAGACGCAAAGAGAAGAGCGCCCCAGCACGCAGGAGAGAGAGAGAGGGAGAAAGAGAGAGAGAGAGAGAGAGCACATGCACACGGGGGAGAGAGGAAATAAATAAGAGTGGTTCGTGCTTAATGAAGAACAATGTCAAATCATATGGGAAGAATGAGAATTATGAGACTTGAACTTAATAGATATATGTCAACCTGAAAAATGGTCTGTTAAAACTTGGTAAACATAAATGAACTTTAATAATAAAACTTAAACTTGTTAAAAAATAGTGTAGGAGACCATAATTGTGTTAAGCCAAAAATTCCAAAGGAGTACACAGAATTGTGAGAGGGTGACAATTTATGAGAAGTGAAAAGGTTTGGATATTATATGACAGCTGGGGTGGCAGCACTGAGTGACAACTTAGTGACTCTAAATAGAATTCAGTGTCAGAGGTCTGATAGGTATAGTCAGCTGTAATTGGGCTTAATTTTCATGTCCATACTAGCATGAAGATGGCTTCCCAGGCAGCTGGGGAATTAGATTAGCTGGTGTCACTGAAGCTCACCTCTGAATAGAATTAGCAGCAGTTGGTGATAGTAAAGAAATTCAATCTTCCCTTGAAGGCACTGAAAGGAAATTTCCCTAACAGATCAAATGGAGTAGGTATCTATTGGGTCCATGAACATTCATGTTCCCAGGGACTGGGAGCAGCCAGTGAAGGCCTCGTACAGGGGATCACTATCCAGAATCTCTGATGTCCCAAACTGGGCTTGTTCTATTTGTGCCATCGTTTTAATCTAAGGGAATTACTTTATGTTTTGTCTGCAATGAATTTCATTTTGCTAATTTTAGACCATTACATCTCTTGTAATATGTCCTGAAACTTTATGTTCTCTTTCAATTCTTTGATTTTTATTTCTTGCATATTCAACCTGATATTATGCTTTCTGTGCCTTCATTTACACTTATCAGTTTATAGTATGAAACAAGGAAAGGTCAATTGCAAATATCTAAGAGACATCTTTTCAGATTGACATCTATCCATTAAACAACCCCCAAATTCCATTTCACAGCAAACTCATCTGACTCTGTGTTTTTCTTATGTCTGGAAGTGTTTTGCAAAATGTTTTATTACATGTCCTGTCAAAATAAAGACAGAAAAGTCCTTTTACCCTACTACCAACTGACACTTATGATATAGTTCCTAAATGTGCTATATTTATGTAAATCAGACAACACTCCAGAAAATGTTAAAAGTTTTGTTTGTAATAGTCATACATATATAACCAAACTTGAAGGGAGAATAGTCCTTTATATTTGTCCAGATATTTATTATTTCTGTTGCTCTTCCTTGCTTCCTAAAGTTTCCAGTTTTCCTGTGACATTTCCTATCAGCCTGAAGAACTTCCTTTAACTTTTCTATTGAAGCAAGACTGACACCAATGATTTTTTTTTGTTCATGTCATTTGAGGATATACTTATTTTGTCATCATGCCTAAAGGGGATTTTCAGTGAATTTCAAAATCTGGGTTCATATTCTTTTCTGTCTTTTTTTTTTTTTAAGATTTTGTTCCACTGTTTTATACTTCCATAACCTCTTTTGAGAAGTCCATGGATTTTTCCAATTGTTATTTTTCTCTGTGAATATGTTGTTGTTTTCCTCTAACTGCTTTTAACATTTTTAAAACATTTTAGTTTTCAACAAATTTATTTTTATGATTCACTTTCATTCTTTCTTTTATGGTTCTCTCACTTTTTTTCTTTCCATTAATAATGGTTTTTTTTCTTCAGTATTAATTTTTTTCTCTTTTTAAAAAATTTTTTTATTATTATTTTTTTTACTTTACAATATTGTATTGGTTTTGCCATACATCAATATGTATCCACCACGGTTTCAGATAATATCTTGAAGAGGTTCTGGGTTGCATTGTTTTTCCTCAAAACATATTGCGTTCTATGTTGGCAGACAGTAAAGTACTAGTGGAACACACTGATCTATCATGCTCTGGTTTTAGGCTTTCTTCAAAGAGAGCTATTACAGTTTTTTCCACCCATACTTCTATGTAACATGTAGCCCTCAATCCTAATGTATAATCAGCCTTATTTTTTCTGTTAGTTTCCTGGGGCTGCCATAACAAAATCCCGGAGGCTGGTTGCCTTAAATAATAGAAGTTTAATTTCTCACAGTTTTGGAGTTTACAAGTCCAAGATCAAGGTGTCAACAGGATGAGATTCTCTAAGGTCTCTCTGCTTGACTTGCAGGTGACCAGTAAGTACACCAGTCCTATTGGATTATAGCCCAATCCTTATTAATTTATTTAACTTTAATTACCTCTTTAAAAGCTCATTCTTTACACACAGTTACAGTGAGAGTTAGGGTTTCAACAAATGAATTTTGAGGGAACAGAATTAAATCCATACACCCTTAAACATTATATCTCAACTCAATCATTGGCTTGTTTATAAAGATTTCCCACCAAGTCTTCATAATACAAAACAAGTTCTAGGCTCTCTGCTCAGTTTGCCACATCCCAGCAGATGCTCTCTACCTAGCTTTTATGAGTCTTGTGTCACTTGAATGGAATTTAGGATTTGGCAAAGACACTCAAGAGGAGTCTCTATGGAAACTTCTGGATTCCCCAATCCATGACTCCTTTTTTTTCAAGTACCCTCTCTTCCAAATCACAACCACCTTAGAAACCCCCAACTCTAATATCTGCCTTTTCTGTCCAATGAAACTACTGCTCTTGCTTGCATTCTATATAAATGCACCACACCCTAGAAAATTTTCCTAGGAAGAAAACTAGTATCAATGTAGGACATCCTTTGTGAGTATCCTCTCTCTCAAAAAATTAGCCTCACACTGACTGCTGTCCAATTCCTGCAACTTGTTGTGTAGTTCATGTATGTTGTACATGATATAATAGATTTTATAGATACTATAAAGGTATCACAGTCACATCTTACGGGTTTTGATATACATATGCATATCACTTATATGAATTGAATTCAACTTTCTTAAGTTGATTTCTTCTGAAGTAGTATAGGTTAGGGTTTCCCTTGTGGCCCAGCTGGTAAAGAATCTGCCTGCAATGTCGGAGAGGCACCCCACTCCAGTACTCTCGCCTGGAGAATTCCATGGACGGAGGAGGCTGATAGGCTGCAGTCCATGGGGTCGCTAAGAGTCGGACACGACTGAGAGACTTCACTTTCACTTTTCACTTTCATGCATTGGAGAAGGAAATGGCAACCCACTCCAGTGTTCTTGCTTGGAGAATCCCAGGGATGGTGGAGCCTGGTGGGCTGCTGTCTATGGGGTCGCACAGAGTCAGACACGACTGAAGCGACTTAGCAGCAGCAATGTGGGAGACCTGGATTCGATTTCTGGGTTGGGAGGAGCCCCTGGAGAAGGGAAAGGCTATCCACTCCAGTATTCTGGCTTGGAGAATTCTATAGACTGTATAGTCCATGGGCTCGCAGAGTCGGACACAACTGAGCAAGCTTCACTTTCACTTTCAGTATAGATAAAGCTCCCAACAGGTAAAATTTTCTGCTTCTATTTTTAAAACTGAGTTATAATTAACAGTATTATATTTGTTTCATGTGTACCACTTAGTGATTCAATAATTTTATACATTATGAAATGATCACCCCAGTAGTTATTGATTTCTGATTTAATTCCACCATTGTCTGAGAATATGCTCTAAATGATTCCAGGCATTTAAAACTTATTGTAGCCTGGTTTATAATTCAGCATGTGGTTGATTTTGTCAAATGTTACATGCACATTTGATAATATTTTGCATATAATGGGCTAACTAAAATTTGTTATTAAAATTAATTTCCCAGTTATTATATTTGTAAGTTCTGGAATTCCCAGTGGATTCTTCCTCATCGATTCCAATTCTCTGGTGAACTGTTTCACCTTTTCATGTTTTTCTTTATTTTTTTCTGCATTCCTGTATTTTCTTGAACATATTGATCATTATTATATTTTAAATATCTTGTCTACTAACTTCAGTTTTTGTGTCACCTATGAGTCTATTTCTAATATAGATTGGCTCTTGATCATTTGTTCTTATCCTTGCATGATAAATTTTACTGAATGTTGGACACTGTATATGAAACATTTTGGAGGTTTTCCTGAACGTGTTCACTCTTTCCTCTCTTAATCAGATACATGATCTGGTCACCTCTAATACAATCAGGGACTTAACTGAATTTTGCTGAGGTAAAACTGGTAAGTGTCCATCTATCTCTGTTTTTCCCATCTCTCAGACGGCAACCTTCTAAGGATTTTAACTTAAAGCTTGATGAGTTTCCCAAGGCACTGTGTCAGGAAGATCCTGGCTACAAAGGTTTTTCTCTTCTGCACAACACTGCTAAAATTATATTCTGATCCTCAGAGCCTTCCTTTCTTAACTTTCTGGCCTCATTCAGTTTCAGAAATTAACAAAATTTTTGCAGGGAAACTCAGCCATGTTTAAGCCTCAGTTCTCTGTTCTCCCCTTTTCATGGGGATCATGATTAGGTTTTTATTTGAAGCCCTAGAAGATCAGCAAAACCTCTGCTTGAATCTGTATCTCAAACAATGACCCTCTGCCCAGGAAAATTCTCAAAACTCAGCCTCTCACTGCATCTAGCGTTGGCAAAGGTTCCAGGACAAAAGCACATATACAGCATTGATTCAATCCTCCATATCCTTCCCTATCGAAAATCATTGATCCTCTGTTCATTTTTGCTTTAGTAGATTTCTGATACTTTAGAGAAATATTTTTGGTTTTTATTCACTAATTATAATTATTTTCAGTAGAAGTTTTGGGCTGCCACAAATGATTCCATCTTAATCAGAAATAGAAGTTTGGTCTGTTTTTTTCAGTTGGGATGTTCATCATTTCCAACAATTTGAGAAAACAATCTTAATTAAAACTTTAGTATCATGGGATGAATTATGCAATAACAGCCAAATGTATAAAATAGAAAATTGGCTATATAAAGAATGATATAACCTTATAATAGGAAAGTGCTAGTTATAAAAATGAAAGGGAAAAATTACAGAAACATAATTTTAACTGAATAAGAGGAAGTACATTTATGGACTATAATTAAAACAAACTGCTTTAGTTCTGGGTCATGAGACTATGATTTTTTTCATAGTGTTTTGAATTTTCTAATTTGTTTATGGACTTCCCAGGTGGCTCTAGTGGTAAAGAATACACCTGCCAATGAAGGAGACACAAGCGATGCGGATTCAATCCCTGGGTCAGGAAGATGCTCTGGAGAAGGTAACCAGCTTCAGTGTTCTTGCCTGAAGACCTTTAATGTTTATTTATGATGAGACTTTGTTACTTTTAAGTAAATCAAATTTTATATAATGTTCAATTATTTAGAAAATTTATTCTCCGTTATTCTGCAAGTTTGATGGGTATGACTGCAAGAACTATAAATTCTAACCAGCCATGTACATATTCCACATACACAGAAAGAAATCTTAGTGAACATGGGAACTATTTAATAACGTTACTATCAACAGATAAGCTAAAGTGATAAACTGTATAGAGCAGCCAATATTTATTTCATGATAGCATATAAAACATATACCATCATGACATACAACGAAGAGGATATTCACTTGACTTTGGTCTAGATATCTTACATTTTGGAATTTCTAAAACTTCAGTGAAGGCAATAAACACAACCTGTTTATAAAATGAAGATCAGTGTAGACTCACATCATTAGTCTGCAAGATATAATTATCTGCATGTGGAAGAAATCCAGTTAATGCTTATTAGGAAAAATGAATATGAAAAGCATTCATTGACAAGATGGTATCATGTCTGTGTCTTGATGACTGTCTTGATGATGTCTTGATGTCTGATTATCTGGCAATCAGATAATACATATGCTTTGCTATGGCAGCTAAAACAGCAGGAGCCAAAGGACATTTTAATGTCATCACTAATATTAGCCATAATGTTTGCTGTAGATTGATTCATTCATGTAATTCACACTATAATCTGAGGCAAAATTTTGTTTATTTTTTAGTTAGTAAGATGGGATCTTCAAGAATTTTAATGAGAAAACTGATTTCACAATATGAACTCTATACAACTTTGAGGGTAACCCTGGAAAAGTGGAAAACATTAAGGAGACCAGGAATTGAAAACTAGTTATTCATTTTGGGAGACAGTGTAAAAATCACTGGATTATATAGGGTGGACTCATTGTGCAAAATTTTCAACCTAACTTCATTCATTGGTCAGTGACAATCTCATCCTATAAACCATCCTTAAACCAATCCTTAGATTGGTTTATCATTGATTTATCTTATAATCTTCCATGTAATTTCAGACCTTTTCATGTGGTCATTTCATTGAAAAAATGTAAGTTTTGTAGAAAATATATTGCAAGGGAAATACTTAAAGTGATCACAACTATAGTAAGCAGAGGGTGAGATTATAGAACATACATTGAATAGACCCGAGATAGCATTTGACTGTACAGGCAGGAAACTGACCACCATTGGCTTAACCAAGCACAGGTTAATTTTTCTCTGTTAATAAGAAGCTCGAGGACCAGAAGTCCCAAGTTGGTACAGCGGCTTCAGGAAATTTTCAAATCCTTTGACTTTAGATTTAGTCATTTTTGGTCTGTGGCTCTCATTCTCACGGTCCAAATCCAGCCTGCAGTCTGCATTTCAGACTGTGGGAAGGAGGAAGGACCAAGCAACACTGGGGAAATTTCCACAAAAGCAAACTGCTCTCTGAATACTCCCTCAGTCTCTCATGTTTACATGTGGATTACATGCAGCAGCAATAGAAGCAGAGAAGTGTTGTTTTATCGGCAGTTACATGACATGCAGAACAAAATCTGGGTCCTGTACAAAAGGAAGACGGAGAAGATAGATGTCGGGAAGGTAACCAACAGTGATTTGGAATCAATTAGAATATTTTGGCTGAATGAGTACAGTGAACAGAGAAAGTGGAGGAAAAATAAATCTGAAAAGCCAAATTGATGTTCTAAAGCAAAACAACACAATAAATAGTAATATGGACAAATATTAGAGATTTAGGAAAGAAGCTGAATCTGAGATCATAAAACTGAGGGAAAATCAGGATTAATTTGTAAATTCTTTCTATGCATTCAGGCCAATCTGAGGCCTATGTATGTGATTAATCATTAATTATAAATTTTATACTATGACAAGAATAGAATAATGAACAAGTTTGGTGGGGAGCCCCAACTTCTCTTCTTGGGCCTATAGTATACATGATTATAATAGAGTTTATTATTTCTTAAGTGAATCATTTAGATATTTCATCTTCAAACGTATTACAACCCAATGCTTTATTTCTATAACAAATACTGCATAATGATTATTCTGTTATTTTGAAAAGAAATTCATAGGTATTAATGTATTTTTAAGGGCCCACATAATAGTGTAACATAAACATAACGAAGAAAAAAAGGAAAAATATTTAAAAATAAAATATTATGTTTTTCTTTATGTAAATGTGTGGTCACAACTAAGCTAGAATAGCTAACCAAATACTTAGACATTTGTACCTACATCAGCATAAAGATAATGGCTATAACAACAGGTTGATGCAAGAGTCTGCTTTGTTGAGATATATACTATTGGTAGAGCTTCCCTGATAGCACAGCACATAAAGAATCCACCTGCAATGCAGGAGATATAGGAAATGTGAGTTTGATCCCTGGGTCAGGAAGCTCACCTGAAGAAAGAAATGGCAAATCACTCAAGTATTCTAATCTGAAAAATCCCATGGACAGAGGAGCCTGGCAGGCTACAGTCACAAAGAATTGGACACAACTGAAAAAGCAAAGGAGAAAAGGAAAGATATATCCATCTGAATGCAGAGTTCCAAAGAACAGCAAGGAGAGATAAGAAAGCCTTCCTAAGTGATCAGTGCAAAGAAACAGGAAAACAATAGAATGGAAAAGATTAGAGATCTCTGCAAGAAAATTAGAGAAACAAAGGGAACACTTTATGCAAAGACAGGGACAATTAAGGACAGAAACAGTATGGACCTAACAGAAGCAGAAGAGGTGGCAAGACTACACAGAAGAACTATACAAAAAAGATCTTTATGACCTATGTAACCATGATGGTGTGATCACTCACCTAGAACCAGACATCCTGAAATGCAAAGTCAAGTGGGCCTTAGGAAGCATCACTACCAACAAAGCTAGTGGAGGTGATGGAATTCCAGCTGAGCTATTTCAAATCCTAAAAGATGATACTGTTAGAGTGCTACACTTAATATGCCAGCAAATTTGGAAAACTCAACAGTGGCCACAGGACTAGAAAAGGTCAGTTTCCATTCCAATGCCAAAGAATATTTAAACTATTGCACAATTGTACTCATCTCACATGCTAGCAAAGTAATGCTCAAAATTCTCCAAGCAAGGCTTCAAAACTACAAGAACTGAGAACTTGCAGATGTTCAAGCTGGATTTAGAAAAGGTGGAGGAACCAGAGGTCAAATTGCCAACATTTATTGGATCATCAAAAAATCAAGAGAACTCCAGAAAAACATCTACTTCTGTTTCATTGGCTACGCTAAAGCCTTTGACTGTGTGGAAGCCAACAAACTGAAAAATTCTTAAAGTGATGGGAATACCAGACCACCTTACCTGTCTCCTGAGAAATCTGTATGCAGGTCAGAAGCAATGGTTAGAACTTGACATAGAACACTGGACTGGTTCTAAATTAGGAAAGGAGTACGTCAAGACTGTATACCACCCTGCTTATTTAATTTGTATGCAGAGTAAATGATGCGAAATGCCGGGTCGGATAAAGCACAAGTTGGAATCAAGATTGCCGGGAGAAATACCAAAAACCTCAGATACGCAGATGACACCACCCTTATGGCAGAAAGTGAGGAGGAACTAAAAAGCTTCTTGATGAAAATGAAAGAGGAGAGTGAAAAAGTTGGCTTAAAACTCAACATTCCAAAAACGAAGATTATGGCATCCTGTCCTATTCAGTTAAGTTCAGTTCAATCGTTCAGTCGTGTCCAACTCTTTGCGACTCCATGAATCACAGCACGCCAGGCCTCCCTGTCTATCACCAACTCCCAGAGTTCACTCAGACTCACATCCATCGAGTCAGAGATGTCATCCAGCCATCTCATCCTCTGTCGTCCCCTTCTCCTCCTGCCCCCAATCCCTCCCAGCATCAGAGTCTTTTCCAACAAGTCAACTCTTTGCATGAGGTGGCCAAAGTACTGGAGTTTCAGCTTTAGCATCATTTCTTCCAAAGAAATCCTATCCTGTTCTATTACGCATGGCAAATAGACAGGGAAACAATGGAAACAGTGACAGACTTTATTTTCTTGGGCTCCAAAATCACTGAAGATGGTGACTGCAGCCATGAAATTAAAAGATGCTTGCTCCTTGGAAGAAAAGCTATGACCAACCTAGAGAGCATATTAAAAAACAGAAACATTACTTTGCTGACAAAGGTCCATCTAGTCAAAGCTATGGTTTTTCCAGTAGTCATGTATGGATGTGAGAGTTGGACTACAAAGAAAGCTGAGTGTCAAAAAATTGTTGCTTTTGAACTGTGTTGTTGGAGAAGACTCTTGAGAGTTCCTTGCACAGCAAGGAGATCAAACCAGTCAATGGTAAAGGAAATCAGTCCTGAACATTCATTGGAAAGATTGATGCTGAACCTGAAACCCCAATACTTTGGTCACCTGATTCGAAGTGTTGACTCATTAGAAAAGACCCTGATGTTGGGAAAGATTGGAGGCAGGAGGAGAAGGGGACAACAGAGGATAAGATGGTTGGATGGCATCACCTACTCGATGGACATGAGTTTGAGAAAGCTCCAGAAGTTGGTGGTGGACAGAGAAGCCTGGTGTGCTGCAATTCATGGGGTCGCAAAGAGTCGGACATGACTGAGCGACTGAACTGAACAACTAAGCACACATGCATACCACTGGTGACACTGTTCTTAATCTTATGAATGAATCTTGGCCAATTTCTGAATAAAACAATGTTAAATCTTTCCATAATTTATATCTTAGAAGCATTCCTGTTAAATTCAATGTATAGTAAAACCATGCAAAAATCCTTTATGCTTCTGTGTAAAATGGAGCAATATGGTAGGCTTAGATACATAGGAAAAGGTTTTTAAGAATCTTGGGTGAAAAGTTGTGAATGATACAGGTTTTTTCTTCCTCCTGTGGGATTGTCACATAATTGCAGAATGTTTAAAATGTGTGCCTCGAGACCACTAAATCTAGTGACAAGAAGGAAATACCCTCTTACATATTTATGAACTGGAAACAGTAATGCTTCCACTAAGAACCACTGACCTGGATGTTTGGTGAAAAACTGAAATTTGTGGATGAAATTTTTATGCTATATCAACTCTACCTTAAAATTTATCTAGAAAGTCTGGATGAACCTTGATAAGAACTTCCCTGTTCCACTATTTGGGTGTTATTTTACAGGATTCTCCTTCCTAACCTTTGTCTGTGGGTATCAAGCCAACCAATTTGGGGAGCCAGTTACTGCATCCTCTAGAAGTCCATTATGTCTACAACCATTGCTGATAAATCATAACATTTATTTCCCCTTGCTGTTAATGCCTGTTATTAAAATTCTTCCTGGCTTCACACTGCATAATTTTATGTCATCTTTCTGTATATGTTACTCACCAATGGCTGTTGACATAGACTTCTGACTCATTGCCTATTTAGGACCAGCCTACATAAGATTTAGATATTTACGTACCAGGTTGTAACTTTTGATATGTGTAGGTGCCTTTGCTAGACACCTCCCTGCTCTCTGATTCTTTCATTGATTCTTTCATGATTGAGTTCATGACTGGATCTCCAAGAAAGTGAAAGTGAAAGTCACTCAGTTGTGTCCAACTCTTTGGGACCCCATGGACTATACAGTCCATGGAATTCTGCAGTCCAGAATACTGGAGTGGGTAGCCATTCCCTTTTCCAGGAAATCTTCCCAAGCCAGGGATCAAACCCAAGTCTCCCACATTGCAGGTGGACTCTTTAATAGCTGAGTCACAAGGGAAGCCCCTGATCTCCAAGGATGTCCAAAGATCTCTAAGGATCTCCAATGATTTCCAAGAAGCTCTAAGGATCTCTAAGAACCTTAGCCATTACTGAATGCACTCTGTATCCTTCGCTTCAGTACTATAAGTCCTGCTTTATCACCATGCCTGGCCTAAATCACAAAATACCTGGAGGAGGCAAAAACAATGAGAAAACATGGAAGGAAAGACATTGAATAAAAGACTTATCAATACCATAAGCATATCATCAATACTGTAAGCATATAGCACATTGTCTATATGCCTTATATGCCTATGGTATTGATGATTATTTTAGTCCATGTCTTATTTCTTAGAAAGAAATAAGCATGGCTCAGATGGTAAGGAATCTTCCTGCTATGCAGAAGACCTGGGTTTGATCCCAGATTTGGGAAGATCCCTTGGAGAAGGGAATGGCTACCCACTCCAATATTCTTGCCTGGAGAATTCCATGGACAGAGGAGCGTGTCGGGCTACAGTCCTTGGGGTTGCAAACAGCGTGATAAGACTGAGTGACTAACATTTTCACTTTCACTTTCAAGGCAACTTGAGCATGGTTATCTCTCAGTGTGCTTTCTTTTCTTCCATCACCAATTTATAATATAAAATTTATAAGCCCAATTTATAATTAAATTCCACGAAGGTAGGGATTTTGTTTTCTTGTCTATATGTGCTCTTGATTTTCCCCAATTTTATCCTGCATCTGCACCAGAGAAGATGTTCAATAAACATTTGCTGGTGAATAAATGAATGAATGACATCATCACATGAGTAGTAGCAGTAGTAAAAGGTAGTTTGTGTGAAAGTGTGAAGTTTGAAACCAAATAATTCAGTAACCTGAACATTGGTCTTAATTAAAATGGTTAATTCAAATTAGTTAACTTACTTTCAGTTCAGTTCAGTTCAGTCGCTCAGTCGTGTCTGACTCTTTGTGACCCCATGAATCGCAGCACGCCAGGCCTCCCTGTCCATCACCAACTCCCGGAGTTCACTCAAACTCATGTCCATCGAGTCGGTGATTCCATCTAGCCATCTCATCCTCTGTCGTTCCCTTCTCCTCCTGCCCCCAATCCCTCCCAGCATCAGGGTCTTTTCCAATGAGTCAACTCTTCGCATGAGGTGGCCAGAGTATTGGAGTTTCAGCTTTAGCATCAGTCCTTCCAATGAATACCCAGGACTGATCTCCTTTAGGATGGACTGGTTGGACCTCCTTGCAGTCCAAGGGATTCTCAAGAGTCTTCTCCAACACCACAGTTCAAAAGCATCAATTCTTCGGAGCTCAGCTTTCTTCACAGTCCAACTCTCACCTCTATATATGACCACTGGAAAAAACCATAGCCTTGACTAGATGGACCTTTGTTGGCAAAATAATGTCTCTGCTTTTTAATATGCTATCTAGGTTGGTCATAACTTTCCTTCCAAGGATTAAGAGTCTTTTAATTTTATGGCTGCAGTCACCATCTGCAGTGATTCGGTAACAGTGTTTATTAGTCCCATATATATACATGGGCTTCCCAGGTGGCTCAGTGATAAAGAATCCACCTGCCTATGCAGGAGACACAGGAGACCTGGGTTCTGTTCCTGGAGGAAGGTCCCCTAGAGGAGGGAATGGCAATGTACTCCAGTACATTCTCCAGCCTGGAGAATCCCATGGACAGAGGGGCCTAGTGGGAGACAGTCCATGGGGTCACAAAAGAGTCAGATACAACTTAGTGACTTAAACAACAACAACAAATATATATGTGTACAATGTTCCTATTTTAAAGAATTTTATTTAAAATTTAAATCGTAAATTTTAAAGGAGTGTCATCACTACTCCTATGTAAGTGCTGGGCAGCAACAACAATCACTCATAGTTTAACATTCCAACTTGAGGAATTTCTAGTTGTTTTTCAATGATTAATTCACTTTAAAAATTACAGGAATATTATCTTCTCTTTGAACCTCAAGGCAAGTAACATTGCTATATTTAAATCACTTCAATCAAACAAGTGTCACTCTCCTAGAATGGGCATACTTTAACTTATAAAAAATGATACATTAATGTATAAGAATATTTTAAACTATTTGGTCTTATTCCTAAAAACAATGAATAAAATTCCCATGTAAAACATGAAAGTGAAAGTCACTCAGTCCTGTCTGACTTTTTGTGTCCCCTTGGATTATATAGTCCATGGGATTCTCCAGGCCAGAATACTGGAGTGGGCAGCCTTTCCCTTCTCCAGGGGATCTTCCCAACCTGATGAAAAACCTATTTGCTTCAAATTTTGAAGTGATTTGAAAAATCAAGAGGTAGAACTTTCAATATTTAGATGTGATTTCTGAACACACAACTCTTTTGATGTATACACAGAAGAAAAAGTAAAGATTTCTCTTTCAGCATTGAATACTACAACCTGAAAATAATGAGTTAATAATTTTTGGTCTCATAGTGAACTAGAGAATTCAGATTATTCCTTTTTACAGAAACTATCTGTAAGTAAGAGGCAAAAGATGGCAGCAGTGAGTCATTCCGAGATGGAACACGACTCAGTATCGTTTTTATTTTTCAATATTTTCAAATTGTGGATTTACTAATATCTTAAAGTGCACATTATGTTAGAAGAACAGAGATCACCTGCCCTTTAAAGAAGCCTATAAGAACTGCCTATGGGTCATTTCCAAGGTGTACAGTTAGTGAACAGGGTTTGCTATTGCTCATCTCAAAAACAACTAAAAAAAAAAAACTAAAAAAACTGTAGAAAATTACGTTTCTAACTTAGACCTATATATTCATAAAAGACGCATATATTTTCTATGGATGATATCTATACACTTATCTCAGATTTAATCCAAAGTGTAACTGACCTACCCTCCAAGTTTGCATACCCTCCAAGACTTCCTGAGTTAAAAGATTCAAATAGTATACAGATGCAAAAAGGCACAGTTAAAATTTCCCCCCATAAATCTGACCAAAGCAATGGTGAAAACAAAGAACATCCTTTAAAACATAATGTGGCCTAATGGATACAGTGCTGCTAATTTGTCTTGTACCAAATACTCCGCAGTAATTGAACTGCCTTTCTGAGACCTGAAATAAAAAATATAGTTCAACATCTGCTGAAAATGGCCCTGCAGTGTCCTCCCTCAGAGGAGTCCGAAGTATTTTAACACAGAGCTGGCCTTAAACTTGGAGCCAGGCTGGAGGACTACTTTTGCAGGTGAGACCAAGCCTATGTATAACAATGCCTGCCCTGCTCTGAGGTAGGAGAGTTAAAAATGAGTATTTTCACTGTTGTTAAAGGTCCTTGCTTAATATGCTGCCCCATTCATTTGTTTCTATTTATTTAACCTGTTTAAAGGACATCCCTGGTGGCTCAGGGCTAAAGAATCTGCCTGCCAATACAGGAGATGCGGATTCCATGCCTGGGTCTGGAAGATCCCCTGGAGGAGGAGATGGCAACCCACTCCAGTATCCTTGCCTGAGAAATCCCATGGACAGAGAAGCCTGGTGGGCTACAGTCCATGGGGTCGCAAAAGAGTGTGATGAAACTGACCATTGCAAACCTGTTTAAGCTTTCCTCCTCTGCTCTTCAAATTATATTAACTTCCTCCAAAGAATACTAGAGAATAGCCCGGGATAAATATTCAGGTCATTTATCTTTGTTGGATTATCTCTTTTGACACAAAAGAGCAACTCTTTCTGGGAATCACAAGCCCCTCAAAGACCTCTGATGACAATTTCCTGGACGGCTCTCATGTCTATCTGTGTCTCCGGAAACCAGCGCCGGGGAGGGGGAGAGTGGAGAAACTCATAACCACAGTCAGTCTGGGATCCACAGGGTCAGGGATGGTGCGCTGGTCCCCGGGCACGGTGCACTGTGCCTGTCTTAAGTCTTGTAATTGCAGAGGACCTCCTGGGCACAAGTCAAGGGTCTTGTTTTCTAACAAGACTTTCACTATTCACTGCGGTGATTTCTACTTGCTGTATTTCACAGCAAGAGAGGTAGAGAGAAGTCCCCAAAGGAGTCAATAGGCTGTCAAACCAGGAGGTGACACAGAAAAACAAGCTGAAAATGCAGAGAACGATGCAGGGGGTATAGGGAAACTTTGGGGGAAGCAACGGGTAAGGGTTTTCATCTTAGACTGGGAGGTGGGGGTGGGGCGGGGCGAGAAGGAGGAAGACGAGGTGGCCGAAGTGCCAAAGTTGGAAGAAAGAAGAGGGGGCGCTGAAGGAAGAGGGAGGAAGGGAGTATAGCATTACGGTCTATTCAAGTTCCAGACTAGACAAGTCTTTCTAGCAGGAAGTTACACACATTCCAGGTTCCAAATCAAAGGGATTTCATTTAAGGACAAAGTCTCTCCACCCGCGAACAGCATGTTACATCGAAGCACTGGAAGTGACGGGAAGATGGGACAGACGCCGTGGGGAGATCGGAGGTGGCTGTCCTGGCAATGTTTGGTCTAGAACCACAGGATTTGAGAGACTCCATCTCCACCCAGCTCAGGCACAGTTAGCCTGCCGCTGGCCCTAACGCACACACCTGCTCCCTTAGAACCCCTTCCATCCCTGCCCTTTGTTTTGCATGCTGACATCTGCCACACAATAAACTGTCAGCATGTTGCACGTACATGAAGGAACCGGCCCTTTGAGCATCGGTCCAACCCGGGGTTCCAGGCCTTCTTCAGGTCCCTTCCAGCCTTCGCCGGGTTCGCGAGCATCCACCCATCTGAGGGCCGGGATGTGCGTTCCCAAGGATGCTCGGCCCTCTCGCAACCCGCGGCCTCCTCCCCTCTCCCCCGCTGCTGCCGCGAAAACAAGGAGAAGTGGAATGCGCACGGCGAAGCGCGGCGCTCCGGCGGCGGCACTGGGCATGCTCGGCACCCGGGGCAGGTCCGGGCGGCGGGGCGGACGCTGCCTCACGAGCCGGGCGCCCGAGCCGGCCGCCGAGGCATAGGTGGAGGCTGAGGCTGCCGCGCGCCGCGGGAGGAGCCTCGCCCTCGGCGGCGGCGGCGGCGGCGGCGGCACAGGTGGCGCGGGCCGCGCGCGGGGCGCAGCACGGGAGCGCTCGGCGCCGGGCGCCGCGGCGGCCCCAGGCTCGCGCCCGCGGCGGCAACCGGCCGAGCGGAGCGGCGGGCGCGGCGGCGGCTGCGGCTTTCCCGGCCCGGCCGGCGGCGCCCGGAGCACGCAGGAGCCCGCAGCAGCCCGCGGGAGCCCGCAGGAGCCCCGAGCCCGCGGAGCCCGGGAAGCCGGGCAGGGGGCGCTGCGCGCGCTGCGCTCGGAGGGGCCGCCGGGCCGGGCGCCGCGCACTCGCGTCGGGGAGCCGCCTCTCCCCCGCGGCGCTCGCCCCTGCTCCCCGCCGGCATCACTTGTCCCGCGGCCGCGCTCAGACAACAAAAGCGGAAGATGCTGCAGTTGGGCAAGGTCAGGACCTTGCCCTGAAGCCGGGCGGCGGCGCGCTCGCCTCTCCCCGGACTGAGGAGCTGTCGCTGGCGGCGAGTGCATGTTCGCGAAGAGGCAATCCGGCGCCGCGCCGTTCGGTGAGTTGCCTTGGCCGGGCGGCTGGGGCCAGGCGCATCCCGCTCGGCGTCGTGCTCCTCCTCGCCACCGGTGGAGGTTGCTCCTCGGCGGCTCCTGGCCGGGGGAGGACCGCGATCGCGCCGGGTCCCCTCACTCGGAAGACGGCCGAGCCTGGAGCTGGGGGCCGGGGTTAGTCCCTTTCTCGGAGCGGTTGCCGTGTGGCTTATTGCGTGCTCCCCTCCCCGCCACCCAT
This sequence comes from Bos taurus, assembly GCF_002263795.3. Taxonomy (NCBI): domain Eukaryota; kingdom Metazoa; phylum Chordata; class Mammalia; order Artiodactyla; family Bovidae; genus Bos; species Bos taurus. Next base: position 61,214,979 of record NC_037347.1, read on the forward strand.
CTCCCCCGGAGGAGGCGTATATAGGGCAACACCAACAATACTGCTCCCCGCCACCCTCCCGAACCTACCCGTGGCATTCATGACGTCCCTAATATACGGGAGAAGACGGGTGGGGGTGGGGAGGACTCCCCTCCAGTCTTGCCCTTATGTTCAATGTCATTACGATGTTTGGCTAGAACAAAATGGAAATACTTAGTCATATGCGTCCATGGCTGTTTCTCCCATCTCCCGCTGCTTGCCAGACCCAGAGCCCCTTGGGTCTATATTTAGCTGTTTCAGAGGCAGCGTTTTCAGCTCGATTCCCAGGTTTCGGGGGCTTCTGCGTCCTGACAATAGATAGCGAAGCTCCGGGAAGCGCCGCCTGATACCCAGGTTCGGAACGCTGTGCATGTGGGTGGGAGGCTGCTAGGCGATATTTGGGTGACCGGTAATTAATGGCCGAAAGCACAGCTGCTTTTCTTGTTCGCCGACCTTCCTCTCATTCTGGTGTGTAATGTGTTTCCATCGATGGCTGCTCAGCTGGTTCCAGCCACTACGTTCAGAATTAAGTCGCTAGAGAGGTGGTGCAGCCTCCCTGGTCTGTGTGGTAGGAAAACAAGTCTGAGAGGTTTTGGGGCGAGTGTGTGGTTCCCACCATGAACAGTTACTTCTGAAAATACCTAAAGTTGTGTTTTCCCTGCAAATGTTGGGGATAGGGAAGGGTGTGGGGGAAAAGAGGGGCGCGTTGTTATTCCATGGTGGGTCCCCCCTCCCCCCGAACTGATCTGGTTCGCTTTGGCTCTGAAAGGGGTTTTTAACATTCATGCCTGATGTTACCAAGAGGATATGTTGGTTTAGAGAAGCGTTTCCTCCTAACCATGGTATCAGGCCTGATCTGTATCTGTTTTCACTTTTGGGAACTAGGTGACGAATATTTGAGATGCTTGCAATTTTCTGCAACGACTTAAATAGGGAGGTGCTCAAACTACCTAAGAGTTATATCATTGTGCACCCTTCCATCAGCAGCTTTAAACTACCGTCCGCTACTTAGGGTAGTTCAGTTCATCTCTTCGCTGTTAGTACTTCACCTGCAGGACTAAGAGGCTTTAGAGCTGCGCCACTTTTAAAATCCCATGGAAAAAGTGGTGGATATGACTCAAATGGAATTATAGGAGTGCACCTGTGTCTGGTTTGGGGAGCTGGCTCTGTGAGAAGTATGACAGATAGGGGCAGGCATCTTCTAATATGGACTCGATGCTCTAAAGCACGGTGAAATCTCTTTGCCACATCCAGGATCCATTTTTTTAATGTTTTGGGGAGATCATTCAGTGGCATTCTCACTGGTCTGTAGATTTCATGATCTCAGGGTATGAATGAAAATGATTGCATTTGGGGTTAAATGCTATTATTTGGGAGACCTGTGATTATACAGCTAACATATCTCAGCATCACAGAAAGACCAGCAAGATCTTTGTGGCTCCAGTTAATGGACGATTGTGATTTTTTTTTAACCAATATTGCTTTAGTTTCACCTTATTCACATTCAGAAAACTTTCCAAGAGCACTTCAAGCACACTCTTGTGCTTGTTGCATTGTTTTCATATCAAATTTCTTGCAAAAAGAAGCAGTCGGTAAAGTACACATTCATGTCTCTCCTTTCACTTTCCTTTTGAATCTCCTGTTTCAGGTTTAAACATGATTCCTAAAGGACTAGTAGAGATTACTCTGTGCCTCCATGTGTTCAGGGAGAGCAGCTTATGGGTGTGGGTAAAACTGCATGTATTGGGTGCGTGAGTCTTATGTTATATTGTGGGTTGCAAATGATAGTACTTGATTGAATGGAAATTGTAGGGAGTACAGGAGGTCGTTGCTCTAATAAAATTGTCATAGCCTTGTGGAAAGGAGTTATTTAATTTGGTGTATGTTTGTGTCGTTGTAGAGCTTAATCATTAGAGATGTCACTAGTATTTTCATTGTTTGAAATAATAGTCACACACTGTCAAATTACGGTATCTCCAGCAACTTCATGTCTTTCACAATTAGAACACAAGCCAATTTCTCTTTCTGTCACTGAAATAATTCATCAGAGAGAAAAATGGAATTCTGATGATATTAGTTGAATTAGTTGATTATAATTTTGTTAAATCACTTCTCAGGATAGTATCACATCATGGCCTTTACAATTAAAAATGAAGTTATAGTATTCTCAAATATAACATTACTTTTGGCATACAAGTGAATACTAAGTATTTTTCCTGACAATGTTATAGAACTTGGCAGTTTCTGTTGTGCTTTTTCAAAGTTCTCTTTTATATGGTATGCATTTATGTGAAATTGTTGAAGAATTCTCCAGAGTAGTTTCATCAGGTTGTCTTCATGTAAGAAAATACTAAAGTTACATTTAGAGTTATTTATTTTAATTTGTTGCTCCATAAAGTGAGGTATGGTTTGTCTGGTCACTATATCTGGTTGTAACAACTTAGTTGAACTAAAACAGGAACTGTTGCCATTTTGAGCTGCCAAAAATTTTTTTTTTATTATTTCTTATTCTGTTAATTTACCCTAGAAGATATGAGTACCCACTTATAGTTGTTTCTCTGTGTTACCTTTATTTTAATTTATTTAGTGGGGGATTGGTGCTAGGATTTTAAATAGACACTTAAAAGTGTTTATTTTTATAAAGATTTTTCTTTTTATTAATAACAGGTGACATATAGTTGAGAGTACCTAACTTCAATACATGTAGTTCAGAAGACCTGTAGGTCTTTGTAAATCTAGTACTTCCATCCAAGTTGTAGTACAATGGATCTTTGCTGGCTGAAACACACCTTCAAGACAAATTCTTCAGCTGATATCCATGATGGTTTTCGTGACAAATTCTTCAGTTGGTGTCCATGATGATTTTCATGACAATTCTTCAGTTGCTGTCCATGATGGTTTTCATGGCCCGTATTGCGAATGTATTCTTAGGACTATGGTACTTTGATAGCTTTATGATAAGGAACATTTGGATATGAATGAAAAGTTAATTTGAGTGAGAATAGTTCCTTATACGTGTTGCTGGCTTCAAGTTTACTATATGTCAAATCAATAGCCTTTATGTTAATATAAAATCTTAAACATATCATACATAAAAGAATTTCTTTCACATCCTGTGCCATTCTAGCTTACTGATTAATAAACTGCTTGGTTGGCTTTAATGAAGCCAATTATATTCATAAACAGTACCTCCAGCCCAGGAAACTCACAGAAATGTTTTATCATACTGTGCTTTTAGTCCATGAAAAATGTTAAGACTCATAACAAAAACATATAGTTTTGACACCTCCAGTTGTTTATCTTTTGATCACATAGCAGCTGAGTGTAATTTCAAGCTCTGTATCATGGTTAATTGATTTGTAGGAATTCTTAGCTCTATTAGGGTATTGAAGTTATACTCTGCATCAATTAATTTTTAGTAAATTGCAAATAATGACTAAATAAGTGAAAAAATGCTCCCTAGAAGCTTTCCATCTTAGGCAAGTATTCACCTATGTCCCTTGGTAAATTCCTGAATAGTTATCTGTGAAATGTATTACATATATTGGAACTTATTATTCCATTAATTGTTATCTGAGATCAGAGGTATATTTCTAGAGAAGAGGTTGGGTTTTGCCCTATAACAGATATACGTAGTTCATATTATAATATATTTATGTATGATATTAGAATTATTTATCATAGTATAATGCTGTTATGGATTCTGCTTTGAATAGGT